>NC_086319.1:47897905-48526905 GCF_036172605.1 Pelobates fuscus | reverse complement strand
GAAATCCTTAAGCGAACAGGGTTTTCCTGAAGATGTTGTTTCCATCTTGTTGCATTCCAGGAAAATTTCTACCTCTTCTACGTACTATAAGATATGGGGGGCCTTCGCGGAATGGCTTCATAAAGATGTGAAGGATTTAAAGTCACTGTTAAGACCTGCAGTGGTTATGGTACTGCGGTCTTCTGTTCCTTTCCCAACAGCTGAGCCTTAGTGATTATAGCTACAGCAGGGGGTAGAGATGAATACAGCTTCCAAGACAATCCTTCACAGTAAGTAGAATATTCCTCCCAAACATGAGCCCAGACTTCATGAAGGGTGTAACAGAACTAAGCTTTATTGAAACAGGCTGGCTTTTATGGGGAATCCTCCTGCAAGAGGAGGTCCCATAACAAACAAATACATTCACCAATCACTGTACAGTATTTCACTAATACACGCCCTCCCTCTGCCTGAGAGATATTGAGATAAGTTAAGGAATAAATCAATTATCTCCAGGCAAAGGGCACACATTTTCCCCAAAAGTTAGAACACCCCTTTCCCCACAAGTTATTCCCACAAAATACATATCCCCTGATAGCCCCGATCTGGGAGACAAACATATCCAAATTTCACCCAGATCGGTTCAGGGGTTCTTGAAAAGTGTGGAAGTCCTGTTTTACCGACCACACACGAGGCTCCTGCCCAAAACAGTTCCACAAATTCAGCGTGTGCGGTCAGTCAATTGGGAAAAAGGCGAAAAGCGGTCAAAATACCGAATAGATCCTCCTGGCTCATAGTAGCGATTGTTCCCCTGGTCTGCACGAACATAACTACCGAATGCCGCTTGTCTGGCCGTTCGGTAAGTAGGAGAAGCGGGAGTTCGGTAGTTTTCAGCGGTGGTTCATGCGGTCGAGTGTCTGATTTTAGTTCCAGACACTCGACGACCAAGTCCCCCTGCTCCCCTCGTGCGAACAAGATGTCCGCCGTTTTCTTTTCCACGTGCCGTTCGGCTATACGAACAGCGGCCACCCAGGGAACACTTAATTGACGGCGCTTTTGAACATAACAAGCCAGGAGGGGGTCGGGGTTCGGTAGTTTCAAACTGCCGAACTAATAACCAATTTTAGGCAGAAAAATGTAGCAAACACATAAACATAGAAGAAAAGGTCGGATAAAGTCCATTTTCTTCACAGTCACCTTCTATTTCTCAGGTTTTAGGATTCTTACAGGCCGGGTTGGATAGAGGTCTAAGTCTGAACACTCTCAAGGTTCATTGTTCTGCTATCTCTGCCATGTCAGGTGTCAGATGGGCTGTAAACCCCATGGTAATACGCTTTATGAAAGCAGTTCTTAAGATCAGACCACCGATCCGAGCATTCAAGTGTCCCTGGGATTTACCTTTGGTCCTACAGGCCTTGATGGAACAACCTTTCGAACCATTGGACGAAATCCCTATGTTATCCCTGACTCAAAAGACCCTGCTTCTATTGGCATTGGTTTTAGCTAGAAGAATGGCGGACATAAGAGGTCTTTTGGTAGAAGAACCTTATACCACTTTCTATCATGACAAGGTCGTTCTCCGTCCCAGACCGGAATTTCTGCCTAAGGTGGTCTCTCCTTTCCACCTGAACCAAGAGATCGTTCTTCCAGTCTACTTTCAGAATCCGTCGAACGAGATGGAAGAAAAGTGTCACATGCTGGACCTTAAGAGGTGTCTTTTGATTTACATTCAACGGACTAAGGCATGGAGGAAGTTTCCTCAACTCTTTATTGTCCCTTGGGGCTCACGTAAGGATGAAGCGGCCTCTGTTTCTACTCTCCGTTCCTGGACTGTCTCCATTATTTCAAGGGCTTATAAGGTCTGAGGAGTTCCCGTTCCAAAGAATATAAGGGCACAGTCTACCAGATCGATTGCCACTTCATGGGCTGCAGAGTCTGGAGTATCACCAGAGAGCATTTGCAGAGCTGCTAATTGGTCTTCTATAGGGACGTTTATTAGTCATTACAAACTGGATGTTTCTTCAGATTCTAATCTGCAATTTGGCCTTTCGGTCCTAAATTCTTGTTCTTCTCAAAGCAAATAATATTTCTGAGCATCTATTCCCTCCCTGTGGTATTTACTGCTTGGGTATTCCCCATATGTTAAATGCTGCCATGATTAGCCAGGAATAGGGAAAATTTATTCATACTTACCGTAATTTTCTTTTCCTGGCTATTATTCATGGCAGCATTTGGGTTGCCCACCCATTTTTATTATGTCGGATCAGCTTGCTATTAGACTGAGGAACCTAGTCTTCTGGGATCTCTTATACCTCAGGGATAATTGAATTATTTAATTGTTTTTCCTGTCCTATTGGCTGGAGGGAGGAGCTAACCCATATGTTAAATGCTGCCATGAATAATAGCCAGGAAAAGAAAATTACGGTAAGTATGAATAAATTTCCCCTAGTACAGAACACTGATGAAACTTCACTTGGAGTCTGGGCCATATTAAGAGCCCAGTGGGCTGACAAGTGGGTGCTGACAATTATGATGGCCTCGTTATAGAATCGTATTGACAGAAAACACTAAAACAGTTATACCTCCCTAGGGACATGTATCTGGTGGAGATGGTGCTGCAGGGAAACCCACAGGATATCGCTTTAAGAAAACACATACCCTATGCTAATCTCTCACTTTCATCTTTCCAGTAAATCTATACCCCCTAACAGCAGTGTCTGGTGAAGCTGGATTTCGGTGGGTGCGGTAAAAGGGTGGGTCACTGACGCGAATCATGAAACCAAAACTGCCCAAAGGGGCAATCATGCCCAAAACAAGTTGCCCAAGAAATAAGGTCAGCCTGTCGTGAATGCATGCCAGGATGCCTACCAATCATGCAGGATGACCAACCAAGGGCATACTATGAAGACAGCACCCTGAACCTGGCATAAATGCGTCTAATGATGCGCTTGCTCCACGCTTTCTAAGGACTGTCTCCTAGCCCTCACTTCTTAACTTCTCTCCTTACTTTCTTACTAGCAGGCAGAAGATCCTGTTATACAGTCTGGACAGAGAAAAGGTGTATGTGGTGAGTGTAGAAGAAAGGGAACATGCCACAGAGTTAGAGAGACTGAAGCAGCAAGAGCGTTTGCATAGTGCACAAAGTCAGCTTTACCTTAACTAATATCATTGTCGGCCAGTCCACACAAGTTTTGTTTCCCAACATCCACATGGAGCTGCAGCTCCATCAGCCCCTATGTTAATCCAGCCCTGCTAGGAGTATTGTACGCAGTACTGGAGACCGTATCTTCAGAAGGATATTGATTCCTTAGAGAGAGTTCAGAGAAGGGCTACTAAACTGGTTCATGGATTGCAGGATAAAACTTACCAGGAAAGGTTAAAGGAACTTAACATGTATAGCTTGGAGGAAAGACGAGACAGGGGGGATATGATAGAAACATTTAAATGCATAAAGGGAATCAACACAGTAAAGGAGGGACTATATTTAAAAGAAGAAAAACTACCACAACAAGAGGACATAGTCTTATATTAGAGGGACAAAGGTTTAAAAATAATATCCGGAAGTATTACTTTACTGAGATGGTAGTGGATGCATGGAATAGCCTTCCAGCTAAAGTGGTAGAGGTAACACAGTAAAGGAGTTTAACCCCTTAAGGACACATGACATGTGTGACACATCATGATTCCCTTTTATTACAGAAGTTTGGTCCTTAACTTACCGTAATTTTCTTTTCCTGGCTATTTCTCATGGCAGCATCACTTATACGTTTCACTTATGGGTAGCTCCTCCCTTAGCAGTCACAGGACAGGAATTCATTAGATTAATTAATTAGACTGATAGGTATAAAGAGTCCCTCCTCCCCCTACACCTCAGTCCAATTATAAAGCTGAAAAAATAAAAGAATGGGCGGGAACCCTGATTCTGCCATGAGAAATAGCCAGGAAAAGAAAATTACGGTAAGTTTGTCATAAATTTTCTCTATTCCTGGCTAATCATGGCAGCATCACTTATGGGTAATACCCAAGCTCACATAATTATAGGGTGGGAATACTAAAATCGAGAAAAGACACTAAACAGACTCTATGCTGCAAAGAAATTTAATATCAACGGGACAAAGAAACCGTAGATAAGACACTCTTCCCAAAGGAAGTGGAAGTGTAGTGTTTCAAGAACGTCATCGGGGGAGACCAGGTGACTGCCCTGCAAATATCATCTTATGGAACCTCTGCCCAATTAGCCCATGAAGTCGACAATGCTCTGGTAGAATGAGTTTTTATCTTCACTGGAGGAGATCGATCTTTAGAGATATATGCTTTCCTGATCACTAGTGAAATCCAACGTTTCAATGTAGATAAAGAGGCTGCCTCACCTCTCCTGGCTCCTGAAGGTAAAACGAAGAGTTGGTCAGTTTTCCTGTAAGACTCAGAACGCTTAAGGTACATAGACAGGCAGTTCATGACATCCAAACGTTGCCACCTAACCTCCTCTTGCGAAGAAGGATTGGGGTGGAATGGTGGAAGGGCCACTTCTTGAGAGAGATGAAACTGAGAGACCACCTTAGGAAGAAACTCAGGTTTTGGCTTCAGGCACACCCTATCATGATAGAATTGTAGACAAGAAGATAAGGTAGAAAATGCTTTAATCTCCAAAATTCTTCTTGCGGAAGTAATTGCCACCAAAAACAAAGTTTATACGTCAGGAGAGTAGCATCCAAACTCTCAAGAGGAACGAAAAGATCCTCAGTTAGGTAATTGAGCACCAGAGGAAGGTCCCAAGGAGGGGTAGTAGATCTGGCAGGAGGTCTCAACCTTGAAGAACCTAGAGATCAAAGGATCTGAAGTCCATGAGCTGTTGCACAAAGCTGAAAGTGCCGAAGACTGAACATTAAGAGTGCTGAGGCTAAGGCCCTTATCCAGACCCTCTTGCAGGAACTCCAAGATTTCAGTATTGTGAGGATGCAAGAAGTCAATATTTTTGGCCGAAGCCCATTCCCGGAACACATCCCAGATCCTATGGTAGCATGAGGAAGTAGAAGCTTTCCTTGATTGCAAAGGGGTATTGACCGCTGCTTCTGAGAGACTTAGTAGTTGAAGTCTTTCTTTTTCAAGACCCAAACCCCCAATTTGAGGCGTTCCGGATGAGGATGGAATATTGGGCCCTGCGTTAGCAGATCCTCCATAACAGGAAAAGGCCAAGGCTGTTCTTGGCTCATCATAGCCAATAGGGGAAACCACGGCCTCCGAGGCCAAATCGGAATTATGGCAATAACCTTCTTTCCTTCCAACCAAACCTTCCGCAGGAACCTGGGTATCATGGGTAGGGGAGGGAACGCATACCCCAGATCGAATGACCAAGGAAGAGAGAGAGCATCCTGGCCCATTGCCTGACTGTCCGGGTGGAGGGAGAAGTAATTCTCCACCTGATGATTCTGGGATGATCCAACGGGAAGCCTGTTGCCAAATTTTTCTTGTTCTTCCACCAGTTCAACCCTTTCCTCATGGGCATGGGTAGAGAGATCCTTTGCTCCCAATCTGTTCCCACTCTGTCGAACTAGAGAAGGAAGCAATTCTGGACCGGACGAAACTTCCACTGGGCCCATTTTACCAACCCTATAGTTGATGTCAAAGAACCCAGGAGACTCATGACTTCTCTTGCAGAGGCAGTCTCGAGACCTTGTAGCTTCCCTACTTTGTCTCTGATTTTTGTGACCCTTTCCGGAGACAGGAACACATGGGCAGATACAGTGTTCATCACTGCTCCGAGGATTATGATAGTCTGAGAAGGAACTAGGGAGCTTTTCTCCACGTTCAGAAGCCAACCATGGTCTTGAAGAATATTCATTGCCACCAACGTGTGATGAGCTACCATCCTTTGAGATAGACCTATGATAAGGATGTTGTCCAAGTAATGGAAGATCTCGATTCCTTTCTCCCTTATGAAGGCTATCAAAGTGACAAGAACTTTCGAGAACGTTCTTGGCGCCAAGCTGAGGCCAAACGGTAGTCCCCGGAACTGAAAGTGCCTTCCTAGCGCCCAGAACCTGAGAAACTGCATATGATCATGGTTTATAGTGATTTGGTAGTAGACGTCCCTCAAGTCTATGGAGGTCATCCAGTCTCCTCTTTTGACGCTCTTCAAGATGGTAAAACGAAGAGTTGGTCAGTTTTCCTGTAAGACTCAGAACGCTTAAGGTACATAGACAGGCAGTTCATGACATCCAAACGTTGCCACCTAACCTCCTCTTGCGAAGAAGGATTGGGGTAGAATGGTGGAAGGGCCACTTCTTGAGAGAGATGAAACTGAGAGACCACCTTAGGAAGAAACTCAGGTTTTGGCTTCAGGCACACCCTATCATGATAGAATTGTAGACAAGAAGATAAGGTAGAAAATGCTTTAATCTCCAAAATTCTTCTTGCGGAAGTAATTGCCACCAAAAACAAAGTTTATACGTCAGGAGAGTAGCATCCAAACTCTCAAGAGGAACGAAAAGATCCTCAGTTAGGTAATTGAGCACCAGAGGAAGGTCCCAAGGAGGGGTAGTAGATCTGGCAGGAGGTCTCAACCTTGAAGAACCTAGAGATCAAAGGATCTGAAGTCCATGAGCTGTTGCACAAAGCTGAAAGTGCCGAAGACTGAACATTAAGAGTGCTGAGGCTAAGGCCCTTATCCAGACCCTCTTGCAGGAACTCCAAGATTTCAGTATTGTGAGGATGCAAGAAGTCAATATTTTTGGCCGAAGCCCATTCCCGGAACACATACCAGATCCTATGGTAGCATGAGGAAGTAGAAGCTTTCCTTGATTGCAAAAGGGTATTGACCGCTGCTTCTGAGAGACTTAGTAGTTGAAGTCTTTCTTTTTCAAGACCCATACCCCCAATTTGAGGCGTTCCGGATGAGGATGGAATATTGGGCCCTGCGTTAGCAGATCCTCCATAACAGGAAAAGGCCAAGGCTGTTCTTGGCTCGTCATAGCCAATAGGGGAAACCACGGCCTCCGAGGCCAAATCGGAATTATGGCAATAACCTTCTTTCCTTCCAACCAAACCTTCCGCAGGAACCTGGGTATCATGGGTAGGGGAGGGAACGCATACCCCAGATCGAATGACCAAGGAAGAGAGAGAGCATCCTGGCCCATTGCCTGACTGTCCGGGTGGAGGGAGAAGTAATTCTCCACCTGATGATTCTGGGAGGATGCCATCAGGTCGATCTGGGGCATGCCCCACCGCTTGGCAATCCAAGCAAAGACTGCCGGGTGAAGTTTCCATTCTCCCAAAAGAACCTCCTTCCTGCTGAGGAAATCTGCTTCACGTTCTCCGTACCTGGAAGATAGATTGCCTTCAGACCCTGGAGATTTGTCATGGCGGTTGTCATCAACGGAGCTAGTTCCTTCAAGAGCAATCTGCTTCTTGTGCCACCTTGGTTGTTTACATATGAAGCAACCGCTCGGTTGCCTGTTTTGCTCAGTACCCAAGAATTTAAGATCTGTGGTAGGAACACCAAGATGGCCTTGGTAACAGCTCTCAGTTCTTTTAGATTTGAGTGTAGTTGACTCTCTTCTCGGGTCCACTTCCCTTGAGTCCATGTGGAATTGAAGTGGGCACCCCATCCAAAAGAACTGGCATCTGTTGTAATAACCTTCCAAGGAGGTTCTTCCAACGGGAAGCCTGTTGCCAAATTTTTCTTGTTCTTCCACCAGTTCAACCCTTTCCTCATGGGCATGGGTAGAGAGATCCTTTGCTCCCAATCTGTTCCCACTCTGTCGAACTGGAGAAGGAAGCAATTCTGGACCGGACGAAACTTCCACTGGGCCCATTTTACCAACCCTATAGTTGATGTCAAAGAACCCAGGAGACTCATGACTTCTCTTGCAGAGGCAGTCTCGAGACCTTGTAGCTTCCCTACTTTGTCTCTGATTTTTGTGACCCTTTCCGGAGACAGGAACACATGGGCAGATACAGTGTTCATCACTGCTCCGAGGATTATGATAGTCTGAGAAGGAACTAGGGAGCTTTTCTCCACGTTCAGAAGCCAACCATGGTCTTGAAGAATATTCATTGCCACCAACGTGTGATGAGCTACCATCCTTTGAGATAGACCTATGATAAGGATGCTGTCCAAGTAATGGAAGATCTCGATTCCTTTCTCCCTTATGAAGGCTATCAAAGTGACAAGAACTTTCGAGAACGTTCTTGGCGCCAAGCTGAGGCCAAACGGTAGTCCCCGGAACTGAAAGTGCCTTCCTAGCGCCCAGAACCTGAGAAACTGCATATGATCATGGTTTATAGTGATTTGGTAGTAGGCGTCCCTCAAGTCTATGGAGGTCATCCAGTCTCCTCTTTTGACGCTCTTCAAGATGGTCTGTAAATATTCCATTTTAAATGTCCTTACATCTAGCATGGAGTTTACACCCTTCAAGTTCAAGATGAGACGCCACTTTCCCTGGGGTTTTGGGGCCAAGAACACTGTGGAGTAAACCCCAAGGAACCTTTCCTGTCTTGGAACTTCATCCACCACTTTTTGTTCCAGAAGAGTAGAAATTCAGGTCCTCATGGCCCTTCGTTTGATGCCTGCCAACACCCTGGATTTTTTAAGAAAGCGAATTTTGGGCGAGAGGAAAATTCTATCCTGTAACCCTCCTTTATGATGGATGTGACCCACACATCTGTAATATTTTGGCCCACACAGGGTAGAAGAACTTCAGTCTTCCTCCCACAGTCCCCGAACGGGCCTGAAGACCTTCAGAAGTTCTTCCCAGAGGTTCTAGCTCCTCTTCCTCTGGAAGCCTTATTGGAAGAAGAGTGTGAGAAGGATTTCCATGAAGAATTTCTGGAATACTCCCTTCCTGGTTTATAGCTTCTGCTGTCCCAAAAGGACCGATCCTTGAAGCGCTTATTCTTCCAGGAGGAGGGAAAGCTCTTTCTGCTTACTTGAGGCAAAAATGCTTTTTTCCCATCCGCAGCTTTTTGAATAGCATCCTCCAGAATTTTGCCAAATAGGAGATCCCCTTGGAACGGAAGGCCACACAAGGACGCCTTAGAGGCATTGTCCGCTCCCCACGAATGAAGCCATAAGGCCCTTGAGAAGCCACAGACAGGGTCATACTCTTGGCAATCATGCGAGTGATGTCTAGGGAGGCTTCTGAACAGAATTCCGTGGCAAGGCTAAAGTCCTTGAGGCTTTCCAAAAGATGTTCCCTACGGACACCCCGATCAATGTCCTCCTCCAAATTAGCGAGCCACACTCTTAAGGCCATGGAGAGAGTGGTCAGTGCCACTGCCGGATGAAGGGCGGAGCCCAGGGCCAAGTAGGCTTTAATCAAATCTCCATCCATACGCTTTTCCATAGGCTCTCTGAGATATGCCATGGAGTCAATAGGAAGCGTAGTTTTCTTTGCCATATGAATCACAGCAGTGTCAATCTTAGGAACTGAATTCCATAGGCAGCAGTCCACGGCAGAGAAAGGATAAATCCACGTGAATTAATTTTTCAAGGTGGATTTCCTTTCTGGCTTATTCCATTCTTGAAGGATTATGTCCCTGATCGAGGAATGCACCGGGAAGGTAGGTCTATTCGGTTTTAGGTCCTCAAAGAACCTGTCAGCCTCTCTCAATACAGACTTTTCTTCCGTGAGACTAAGAGTGCCTCTGAGAAGGGTAATAAGTCTATCAATAGACTTCGAATCGAGAGACCTGGAGGTCTATTCAAATTCCTCCTCACCATCATCTGAGACCTCCCACACATCAGGGTCTTCTCCAGAGCTGGAAGGCTGAGGTTACACTCTGCGTCTCTTACTCGGACCACTAGACACCGTTTTAGACTTAAATCCCTCAGAAATAGCTTAGGAAATCCAGAGCTTAAGGTCGTCCTGTGGGGAACCCCCACTGGGGGCATCTGCCGCTTCCAATAAGCATTCCCTGCAAAGGTTCCTTCCATGTGGAGCAGGCGACGAACAATTAATGCATTTGTTGGACTTTTCCCTTGATTTCCTTGCTGGAGAATCCAGATGCTTGCTGGGGCTGAAATAAAGCCATATATAAACATATATTACAGGCTTAGTTTGGCACTCTTTTAACAACCCCCCCATAAAAAAATTGGCTCACCTATGTTTTCTAGAGAGGGAGAATCCATACTACAAAGGAGAATCAAAGGAAATTCAAAACACAATTCCCAATAAAAAAGCCAGAGGCAAACTGACAAGTAAAACAAAAACTAAAAACCTTCAAACAAGAAACACAGAAGAACTGGTAATCATACCTTATAATGACAGTAAAAACCTCCAGGCAGCCAAGAAATAATAGCAAAGGATGAACTGCAGAGAAACCAGGACTGAAATCGCCTTAACAGCTGATGCAGTGCACAGGCAGAGTGTCTGTATCATCAAGTTTAAATAGAGCCGGGAAACTGTCCGGTCCGCGCATGCGCAGACCGCTGGAACGCACGCTATGCGTTCCAAACGCTCGCGGACTAAAATTGCATCACTTCCGGTTTCGCCAGCCGCGACGTCACTTCCGCCTGCTGGAACGCACACCGCGTTCCAGCCAACCACGCTGGCAACACCAGGAACCCACAGGCAACAACAGAGGGCACCCCTGCTGCGGCAGAGAGGGACTCCACCCTCAGGAAAGATCACTCAGCACCAGTGGCGTACACATGACCCATGGGGCCCCGGTGCGAAAATTGATCCGTGGGCCCCCCCCCCCCTCGTGCTTACTCTGCGCGGGCCGGGGCAGCAACACATGGCGGCGGGCACCTGGTCGCAGGGGTTGCGACCGCAGTATGTACGCCACTGCATGCAGATGCGCACACACACTTAAAGGACCACTACAGACACCCAGATCACATCAGCTCAATGAAGTGGTCTGGGTGTCAGGTCCCTCTAGTTTTAACCCTGCAGCTGAAAGCATAGCAGTTTCAGAGAAACTGTTATGTTTCACTGAGGGTTAATCCAGCCTCTAGTGGCTGTCTCACTGACAGCCGCTAGAGGCGCTTCCGCCATTTTAAGACACTGAACGTCCATAGGAAAGCATTGAGTAATGCTTTCCTATGGGCGGTTTGAATGCGTGCGCGGCTCTTGCCGTGCATGCGCATTCGGAGCTGAGAGGCGGAGGGATCCCCAGCGCCATGGGAGTCCGGCGCTGGAGAAAGGTAAGTGCTGAAGACACACACACACACACACTCTCACGAACAAATGCATACACACATTTACTGATAAAGACACACTCACTAACAGACATACATACACACTCACTTACAAAACATACACTCTCACTGACAAACACACACTCACTAACAGACATCAAACAGACTCACTAACACACACTCACACACACACACACACACTTACACTCACTTACACACTTACACACTTACACTCACACACACACTTACACTCACACACACTTTTTTTTTTAATTTAATCCCCCCAGCCTCCTTACCTTTTGGAGTGCTGAGGGGATTCCCTGGGGTCCAGTGGTGCTGCTGGGCTCCTGGGGGGGGCGGTCACCCGGCGGGCTGGCTGGTCCTGCGGGCGCGCGAGGGAGCACTCTCCCCTGAGTGCTTCCTCTTCAGCTCCCTCGCACGCCGCGTACTGATACCGGGGCCGGAAGATGACGTCATCTTCCGGCTCCGGTATCAGTGCGGTGCGCGAGGGAGCTGAAGAGGAAGCACTCAGGGGAGAGTGCTCCCTCGCGCACCAGCCGGCCGCCGGGTGTAAGCAGGGCCAGCCTCGGGGGGCCCGGAGGTGGCCGGCTCCTGGGCCCCCCAGGAGAAGAGGCTGGCCCAGAGCGTACATACCGGGTCGCAGAGGCGGCCGGGCCCCCTGGTGGGCCGGGCCCGGTCGCAGCCGCGACCCCTGCGACCCTGGTATGTACGCCACTGCTCAGCACACCAGTAAGTAAAGAGGATCCCCCCACAGGAGGACCCCCATAGTATGGATCCCAAACACTGCCACCAATGTTAGGGGAGGGAATTTTTAGACCCCAGTTGCTAGGGGCAAGACAAACAACAAGGGGAATTTTTAAGGAGGACCAACCCCATAGTCTCAGATTACCTGTAGCCGTGTTTCCCTCAGAACACCAAATCCCACGCAGCAGTTCAGTACTTACACTGAACCTGACCCAGTTAGTCCTGCTCATGCAGGCTGTTTACTGGGTCCTTCAAATGGAGAGAGGCTGAACTTCATTTGGAACGAACCCACGACAAACGCAGGAAGGTGGCCATAAATTTTTTTTTTTTTAAAGTCCTGTAGAGAACTTGCTAAGGACAGGAAATAAGTCCTGTGACTGCTAAGGGAGGAGCTACCCATAAGTGAAACGTATAAGTGATGCTGCCATGATTAGCCAGGAAATTTTAAAGTTACCTGCACACTATCCCAAGTCCCTATGCACATTTACGAAATTGGAGATTTTTAAGAATCACTCAAATGGAGATTCAAGTGTAAGCTCACCTGCCACTTGTTAAGATACTCTGTGCCTTACATTCTTGAGATAAATATATAGATTTGTATTTTATATTATAACAAAACTGCAGAGAAGGAGATGAGACCTTTTTTTTATTATTATTATTATTCAGGGAGCTATTCAATATGCGTGCCTTTGGGTAGTAACAATTCTAAAAGGTTAGTAATGTCTTAAAGTTTATGAAGTGGCTTTTATGTGAAATAGAATAATGACACAAGTTTAGATGTATGCGTATGTGAAGGCTGAAGAATTGCATTTTATTGCTGCAAGAATGTAATTTAAATAGTAAAAAAAAAATGCATTTGGGTTGGCTGCTTGCCATCCTTCTCCCTGTGATTGCACTTAGCAGGAGATAGCAGCAGTGTATAGAATGTATTAAACTGGGGTTTAACCCCTTAAGGACCAAATTTCTGGAATAAAATGGAATCATGACATGTCACACATGTCATGCGTCCTTAAGGGGTTAAAGGACACGTGTAATTTAATGTGGAAAGAAACACATTATGTTTTATGTCAGATATCTGACATTTTTTTTTTATTTACTGCGGTTTGATAATATGTGCCTTACGGTATCAATGTTATGTATTTTTTTTCCTACAGCAAGTATAGGGAATTAGCTGTTGTTAATTCATTAGCACCAGGAAAGAGACTGGTGGTCATGCTTTGGGTTCTAGTAACAGCTATTAAACAGTAGCTACAGGGCTGCAAACCAGCCACTAAGTAACAGTGAGCAGCTTTCAAAGAGAATAATGTGGGTCATTAGCCACTTAGTGATTGGTGTTGAGTATCAGCAGTCGGTAACTCTGTCATTATTGGAGAAATATTGCTGTTGGTTAAGTCACTTCTTGCTAGCAGCAGCGACAGGCATTAGCAGATAAGAGATGAAGAGAACGAAAGCCAAAACGTTGTCACTAACAGAAAGGCTCAGTGTCAAGTGTCTAAACCCTTTCGAGAAAATAAAGGCGGCAGGCTAATGGGCAATAAAGATTAAAAGGAGGAAACATGGAAACAAAAGTGGAAGAGGGAAAACAACTATAAGTGCCAAGCAGCAATAAAAAAAAACAAAAACATAACGTAAATCATGGAAAGTACACCTCTCACAAAGTCAACAAATCTGGATTTACCTTAAGCTAGGTAGTCTACATTTTATAAAAAGATACTGAGGTGTCAAAAATGGACACAGTTACTTAATCCATAGTGATTTTCTGCTATACTTACACAAATGTAGGGACAGTGCCCTTCCAGAGTTTCAAAAATTATAAAAAAAAAAAGCAACTATAGGGGGGCTATAGGGAGTTCCTTTGTAGAATAAGGTCTGCTGAGCAAAGCAAACCATGGGTCAGAGTTCAAGATCTCTCCAACGGCCACACCAACATTCTGCCACTTAGCCATCGGACCATGAACTGTCAAACCATTAGACAGCAGTTTGACATGTACTTGCCTCTATTGAGAATCCAGGATCCTACTGTTCTATTCCAAGCTGGTATGGTAAAATGGAAGTTCATACTTCACATTATAATACTAACTCATTCCAAGCTGGGACAAACTTCATTTACCGAGGGCATCGGCTTAAATGTCGTCTGTATTTTTCTTTTTTTTTTAATAAAAATCTCCAGATTCTTTTCAGATCGCATATTCACAGCCGTTGAATACTCTATACCAGATATGTCCAAAAGGTAGATCTCCAAAAATCTTAAAACAACAGCTTCCATGATGCTTTGTCATTCTAAAGGAATGCAAAGGATCATGGGAGTTATATTTCCACTACATCTGGGGATTTACCTTTTGGGCACACCTGCTCTATACTACAGCAAAGATGTCCTCAAAAGATATATGTTTTAGAAGTTTAACTTCTATGATGTTTTGTATTCTAAAGGTTGGCAAATTATCCATGGATCTACCTTCTGGACAACCTTGTTTACAGCATCATCTCTAAATCAACATTAATTAAGAACATATTATTATTATTATTTATATAGCGCCATCACATTCCGTAGCGCTGTACATATGGATGTATCTAGTCTCAAAATCATTTGAAGAAGGGTACCCAATGTATATAACAATAACAAAAATACTGACTCATTTATTGCTACTAGTTAAAATAATATTTTATTCTGGCAATGAAGACAACTGTGTATTAGACAAGTTGAGGGGCTCAAGAAAAGTCTTACTTAAACTGAATAATCAAATGTCGGTAGTATAAGGAACCTAGTCTTTCTAGTCGATCTGGTAGCCTAGTTAACAGAGAGAAAAAAAAGATTTATTTTCCTTTGTACATGAGAAAAAAAAATCATTACCATCTGGAAAGCATTTGGTCATCTTAAAAGAATTTGTTTTTAGTTCAAATTCAATTCTAAATTGACAGCTGTCCATGTCATCAGATCACAGTCACAGATGGAATCTATTTTGCTATTTTGTTTTTAAATGGGAACAAGTGCTGAGTGTGGCCGAAAATGGTTCTTATTAACGAGCAGTTCTATCACACAAAGTCAGAATCCTTAAAGCTTATGTAAGATAAATTTGTTGTACTGTCAATATTTTACAAATAATGCAATATAAAGCACGTTCATCTCGCAAGACTGTCCAGTGTGCTTTATTACACAGGTATCAGATAACCGGTATCCAGTGGTTATTAATCCTGCTATATTATATGGCTATGTCTTGATTAGTCTGTCTTCATGTCAAGGTAGTAAGAACGTCCTAACCTAACAATATTAATTACAGAGCATTTGAGTCTGTTCCACTATAGTGGGCTTATGATTGAATTATTTAGATTTTATTGGTTGCGTCAGTGCTTTGTGAACGTGCAGAAGCAAAGCAAAGGAAAGTGATCTTGGGTTGGATAACAAATTATTCCGACCGAATATCATTTAACATAGTTGTTCATGCAAGGGGAATGGGAAAATTGGCAGAGAGATTTAAAAAAAAAAATATATATATATATATATATATACACACACACACACACACACACACAAAATTTGAGAAAAGCCAGGGAAATAAACCCAAATAATTAACAAAAATAAAAAGTTTTCTTTTAAAGTGTTACCTTGACTCTTTTGTGTGTTATTTATCCTATTACTAACTGCAAATTTGCATGCCCTACGTTAAATATTACCTAATTTTAATAACTAGGGCAAATGTGCGCTTTATATATTACTTGAAAACCACTCCATCTGCCAGAACCTCATTATTATTATTATTTTATTATTTATATAGCGCCAACAAATTCCGTAGCGCTGTACAATGGGTGGACTAACAGACACATAGTTGAGATCAGACCACTGGACGTACAGGAACAGAGGGGGTTGAGGGCCCTGCTCAATGAGCTTACATGCTAGAGGGAGTGCATCTCAATGAACTTATCACGGAGCTGGAGGTTCTGGGAGGCATGTTACTTTACTAGGTTAAATGGTTTCTAAAGGTTAAACCCCCAAGTCAGGGGTGCCCAAGAGGTAGATCCCCCATATATTGTAGAACTCCAACTCCCATGATGCTTTGCATGCCTTTAGAATTATTTTAGAATGACAAAGTATCATGGAAGCTGTAGTTTGGAAACATCTGGGGATCTACCTTTTGGGCACCCCTGCCTTAAGTTGTCCTCCAGGTTTGTGTCTGCTCTGAATGGAATGCCCATTAGAAACATCAGTTGGACTTGGTGACATTGCTGTTTTTTGTTCTTGCTACTTAAAAGTTTGCCAGTGATGGGTTTATGTTCCAAAGCACGTCTTAAACTTATGGCAAAGAAAAATCTGTTGGAGCCTTGTAAAATATCAGAGCAGATGAAACACAGAACATTTCAATTCATGTGCCAGGAGATAATGGCTTTAATCAGCCCTATCAACATTCTTGGTTCAATGCCTTAAGACACGGTTGCTTGTTCAACTTATCATTTTACACTTCTATATTAACATTTTGCAAATTCCAGATGTTCTTTTGGTCAAAATACACCCAGGTATGGCAGTGTCACTATAGCACTTCAATACAATTCAAAGAAATGGCTTTGTGCTGATTCATCTTTTGCTAATGGAAATATAAAATTATATACTTAGGCTTTGGACTGTGAAAAATAATTCATGCATACAGAAAATATATAATACTTAAATTACATTTATTATATTCCTTCTAGAAAATAAATCAAATTCATCACTGTTCGTTCCCATGGCTTGCCTTTGTTGACAAGTTGATATATGACTGAATTAATGTCTGTTGTGTGGATTTAGCCCCAATTTACACTGCATCTGTTTATTTCAAAAATATTATAAATGAACACATCTAATTCTAACCATACAGATGTTCTAGATTAAATGATCCTTAAAGAGGCACTCTAAACTAAGCCATTATAGCTTGCTGTGATGAATGTCGCCCAGAGTTTATGGGAGTTAAAGAATAGATTTGTTTATGGAGGAATGAGTCTCATAGGATTCATCTACAAACTTGACTCTGTTTAAAGGGACAGTCCAGAACCGTAAAGCAGTTCAAACATACTGAAGTGCTTTATGTGTAAATAGTACCTTCTTTGAGTTCAGTTTTCAATTGGAATTGTCACTTTTAGAAATTAACCTGGTTACACCCCTCTCCCCTCCGTCAATCAGATGACAGGCTCTGTTACTTCCTAGTTGTTTAGCTCAGTGGAGCTAAACTCAAGAGGCAGGAATTGTAAAGACATCTCATTGAGCTGCACTGTGAAGTCTGTGATTGGGCAGCCACACAAAGTCTGGGCTGAGAAGGAGGAGGGCTTGTACAGACTTCACACAAAAGATCTGCAGTTTTTGCAAACTGTTTATACATATAACCCCAATGAAAAAAGCATAATTACAGGTAAATGCATATTTTCATTGGGTACATATTTCTTTTAAATAAAAAAAAAATGTGACTCTTTTACGTTATTACATTAGCGTAGGTAGGAGTGTAATGCTGCTTGCTGATATCCAAGCAATGACAAAGAAGGATGAAAGGTTAAAAAAAAAAAAAAAAAAACATGCAAAATAGTTTGAAGACAAGAAACAGAACAAAACACTAAACATCAAACATCCAAGTGGTAACAGTGATTAAATGCTTGTGGGTTGAATTGCTAGTGCACACATCTAGGCACTGTTCCCAGGTAAGCAGTCTATTCTACTACGAATTATTAACACTTACCGGTACTTGGTTCTCACCAAGCGCATGCATCCAGTCTTATTCTTTAGGAGGATCTGGTTAGCGCTACAGAATTTAGTAGGGGTATGCAGGACCATCATCATATGGTTAAGATCATCATCCAAGATTGGAAGCATGGGCTGTGGCTCCCTAGCTGGCTGTAGCGATTATGGTAATTTGTAAGATTCACACTGGAAGCAGTGGATGTGGCTACAGGTGCCTGGTTGGCTATAGTAGTAATGGTACTTTGAGTGTTCCTTTAAGCAACCCTTCAATATTCAAGATTCACACTCCAGGAGACCTCTCTTCAAGTATAGCTGCGGTGAATGACATGTCAATGTTTGTTACGGTTATATTTTTAGTTTTCTGTCCACAGTGCCTTAGAAATACAAACCATGTTTTTCATTAGACCCCTTCCTTTGTTCTGCAGCATTAGGATGTTTTTCCACTTAAACAGGAAAACAGTAGATATTGATTTTTTTTTGGAGGCATGAGGGGCCCAGGGGGGCTAGATGGTGGTATTAACACTATAGGGTCAGGAATACGGTTGTGTTCCTGACCATATGGTGATCCTTTATGAATTCAACATCTGGAGGTTATAGTGGCTGTCTCCACTGCAGTACAATACTTGGTGTTTACCGTTTTACCACTTGGACTTCAATCAAGAAAAATGGTTTTATATATTCCACCAGGACACTATAAAAAGGTTTGATCACTGCATGTACACTTTGTGTACTCTATCAACTAGCCCTCAATGTTTTCAGTAAATGTCTTTGAAATTTGGCATCCGATGTACACAGAATTTTTTTTTTTTTTTTTTTTTTAACACACACACACACACACACACACACACACGTCTGCCCAAGAAGAAGAATTTTCTTAATTTAAACAAGCCGTAGAATACGTATATGTTTTAGAGCTTGTATATATTTAGCAACTCTGTGATTGACCTTTAAAAAAAATTTTTCAGAAGCACTTAATTACCAGTTTTTCTACTTTCATTTTTGTAATTTGGAAACGGTCAGTGAGATATCCAAGGTGATGGTAAATGACTGCATCAAGTAACGAAACGCTCTTTATGTGATGTAGAATATAAAGAAACACATGAAATGAATCAGAAGTTTAACGCAGGACATTTGAGTATCTAGAACCAGTAACCTTGATCCATGTATCTACTACTCTGCAACACATCAATGACGCTATAACTGAAGTTTTATTTGATAAAGTGTTTCCAGACTAGATTATTTTTCTTATTCATTGTGAACTATTTGTTTTACTATATATGAATGTTTAATTATACCTTTAAATTAACTCAAGAATATAATATGAAATTACTATAACAGGGAGACTACAGTTATCTTTAGAACATTTTACTAGTTTGCCCTATAGTCTTGTATTTATTATTGCTAAACTGAGCAGTACTCCTTGTATAAACCATGAAAGCATGAGGGGTTGGAATAACATGTATGGAAAATAAACTTGCTTGTTTGAAATAGGTTATAGAGAAATTGTGAATATATAAGAAAAACTCCACGCTAGTTCATGACACCTCATTTATTCAAGTATGCTTAAAGCAATTTGGATTCCCTTTGACACCTGTATTCAACTCCGTGGGGAACAAACAAAAAGAAAATGCAGAATCCTGCCGTTGGGAATAGGATATTTGCTGCAACCCTCCCCACAGGTGCACAGAAACCAATACCTGCACTTGGAGAGGATGTTGGTGGCAGATTATATTGTCATTTAGTGTGAGTGTACTTACAGAGATTGGATTTCTGACAGAGTATCGTCCTTGTGGTGAATGAGAATGGTGTCAAGTCAAATTATAGGAAAAATTAGTATGTTAAAAGAAGCCTTGTGCTTTATATTCTCTTCAGAATACTAAGGTGGCATTTTCCTATCATATACGGCTTGCCATTATGTAAAAATGTACGAATGATTTGTTTGAGTATATAACAATCAGAAATTAAATTTTTTCAGAAAAATAAAACCAAGAGACTTTTTTTTTTTCAAATGTTATATTTAAAATAGGTTTGTATAAACAATTGTAATACTACACATGGTAGTATTATAATACAAAGCATTTATTTTCATTAAATTCTGTACTTTAAACTGTTAAACTTTATTATAAATTAAATGTCTTCACAAAGAAAAAAATTGCACATAGTAATTGACCACTCTTCGGTTCTGATGCACTGGCATTTGTAATAGAGATTTTTTTTTTTCTTCAAGTTTAACAGTCTCTGCTTAGAGTCCAGAATGCAGAAATGTGAAACAAACAAAACAATACGTATATATATATAAAAAAAAAATATAGATATATATTATATATATCCCTCAAGTGCAGTTAGCAGACTGACGGCCCCGACAGCTATATTTTTTTTGTAACGACCCGCTGCTTTTGCTTTAACTTCAACAAGAATCATAGCCCTCCCACTCTCCATTTTAAATTACCAAATTTAGAAGAATTTGTATTAGATGTAGGTTGCTTATGGGTCATAAGCAACAGCATCATTTGCTAATCCCATACTTAGGGTCTCACAGGCATCAGTGAGAGAGTCAAGCAAGTTAGAAAACAGCACAACAAATGGGGATTGCAAAATAAATGGATAGGGGGTAGGGAAGAAAATAAACACAGACAGACAAACAATAAAACAGCAGTCACTGTGATGTACTATACTTACGTACATGATGTAAAGAGAACCTTGCCGAGCCTGGAAGCAGGCTAGAGTTTGGAATTCTCTTCTCCAGTCTGCGAAAAGCAGTATATATGACCACCGGGTAACAGAAAGCATTGTTGAATCAGGAGAGGTCTGCCTCACACAGATTTAAAGGTACCAAACTAATCTTGATGTTTTTGGCAATTAAGAATTGGACATTGGCCTGACTGCACCCAGTGTTCAGCGATTCTTGCTTTCTGTGTTTAAATTTAAGAGCTCATCTAGGCTGACTCCAACCTCTTGGCACTTGGAAACTAGTTTTCTCAGGTTATCACTTTTACCTCCTTCTGATGCGTCAAACAAGAGTTGCTGCAAAAGATGGGGGAAGCATACGTGATTAGGCCAATGTCTGAGAAATCACAATGGATATGGCACACAGATATAAGACACAAAGAACCCAATTAGAAAGAACAGGTGAAAACATTACATCTTTCCAGAGAGTAGCACACAGAGGAAACGTCTGAAGGGCTCTTTGATACAGCTGATGGACCTAGTAAGAAGAAAAAAAAAATTGAGGGAGGGGGGAGAAAGAAAAAAAAAAAAAAGAAAGAAAAAAAAGAAAAAAAAATATATGGTCAACTAGTGGCAGTTTAGAACATTTATTAAGATAGCATTACGATCAAACAACTGCAGTAGATTACAAACAAATCTTGGCGTGATACTTCAATTTTCTCAAAGGTTTATAATGCACATATTTATGTCGAGGTCAGTGCGAATGTGCGATACATTCAAATATCAAATACATTTTCTGTAACTCATCTAACCAAAATTTCTTATACATCTGTCGCCCTCCGCCATTCCAAAATATAAAAATTAAAAAAAATATCAATGCAATATAAAGTTGGATATTTTTTCTAGACTTTTGATCAAGAGTGCAAAGGCTTACCTCTTTCTGTCCCTTTATGAAGGATTCCACAGCGATGGCTCTAAGGATACACAGTAACATAAAATAAAAAGATACATAGTAAGATATCTGTATGGTATATACTTTTATAGAATAGGTGCCTATAGCAGAAAACCTTGATTCCCTGATTAAATGGCTACAATGATACATATAATAAACGTTACATAAGACTATCTACACAGCAAACCAGATGATGGTAAAATTCCCTTACAATGAATATTCATACAAGCAACGTGAAACCCTGACCCTATAAAATAAATTAATAGATTTACCTGAAAGCTACATAATAGATACAAATATATATATTACAGCTAATTTTGTACATTACATTTTCCAGATGGGCAGGCACATTGGGAAGATATATGTAAACATCTTGGATTGCATTTTCACAATTTCAATACTGTTCTCCTCCATCTCTTGTTTAAGTACCCTACAAAAAAAAAAGGTACAACATGAATATATAAAAAATAAGTTTCTTTTTATAATACAGAATTTTGATATAGAGCTACATATATTCACTAAAAACAAGAGGAATAGGCGCTCACTAAATAAACTAAAGGTGGGCAGCAGTGAACCGAGCAGGAATTCCCAACGCCTACTCAGAATAGTGAAACAAACAAGGAAAAAAGTGGTAAACCGCGCCCAAACAGTACAAGTAATAATAAAGATGTATACATACAAACTGTCCTATAATAAGGGATGTATGGAACCTTCAATAGAAAAATACAAAACAATAATAGTGCAGTATATCAGGCAAGTAAGAGTAGTTAAAACTTATTAAAGACTAACTCACACTTTGCAGAGCTACTCAGAGCTCTGCCGTATAGCGCCTAGACGGTACAATCCCCGTCTCAGGATGTCAAGTGATGGTGCAGTGCGGGGTCCAATCCTCCACAGTAGTATATGGAAAAAATAGAGATAGGATCCAATAGTATAGTATGTATTACAAACAGTGTTGGTAAAAAAAGGAAAAATATCCTACTTACAGATTTCAGAGCAAATATCTTGCTCTAGTATGTACAGCATACGGTGGTATAATCCCCACCAACGGATATATGTCAGGATTCAGGAAAATCAGGATCAGCAAATAAAGTAGTAAAAACTGTAACTTTATTTAAATATAAAATATGTCTATAATAGAACAAAATGATATAAAATCAACTACTTAACGCGTTTCGCCCAGTCTAGGGCTTCTTCAGAAGTATCAAGTCCAAGTTTGGGTAAAATCCGCTTATATAGGTGTCCCTGATTGATGAAATTTAGTCCTGGTGTGATTTCGCTTCCTACGCGACCCGGAAGTAGGAAGCGAAATCACACCAGGACTAAATTTCATCAATCAGGGACACCTATATAAGCGGATTTTACCCAAACTTGGACTTGATACTTCTGAAGAAGCCCTAGACTGGGCGAAACGCGTTAAGTAGTTGATTTTATATCATTTTGTTCTATTATAGACATATTTTATATTTAAATAAAGTTACAGTTTTTACTACTTTATTTGCTGTTCCTGATTTTCCTGAATCCTGACATATATCCGTTGGTGGGGATTATACCACCGTATGCTGTACATACTAGAGCAAGATATTTGCTCTGAAATCTGTAAGTAGGATATTTTTCCTTTTTTTTACCAACACTGTTTGTAATACATACTATACTATTGGATCCTATCTCTATTTTTTCCATATACTACTGTGGAGGATTGGACCCCGCACTGCACCATCACTTGACATCCTGAGACGGGGATTGTACCGTCTAGGCGCTATACGGCAGAGCTCTGAGTAGCTCTGCAAAGTGTGAGTTAGTCTTTTATAAGTTTTAACTACTCTTACTTGCGTGATATACTGCACTATTATTGTTTTGTATTTTTCTATTGAAGGTTCCATACATCCCTTATTATAGGACAGTTTGTATGTATACATCTTTATTATTACTTGTACTGTTTGGGCGCGGTTTACCACTTTTTTCCTTGTTTGCTACATATATTCACGTCTATCAGCGCATTTGTCTGTCGACAACAAATAAGAATCATGTTTGTAGCTCTGTTTACATACAGTAGCAAGGGGAACTAGTGAATTAGAAGATTACATACTTTAAGTGAACATGTTCTTCACAAACTGTTTTAGAAATGTTCCAGCACAGGGGCAGGATAGATTTCTGACAGTGATCTGTGTCAGACTGTTATTTCTGAAGTCAAAAGTGCCTAATAGATGGAGCCTGTGGTCCTTAGACAACTCAAATTCTTCATTTGTGGCTGAAACCAATATTAACCAACCTGAGTGCAAGGCCAAGATTTGAAGGCATCATGGAAGAAAAGCGTTCCAATATTTTGGAATGTTGTGCCTTTGGAACACAACTTAAATAAAAGTATATGACCTGAAAATAACAAAATAAAGGTAAGACAACCCAATATGTATGAATACTTAAAATATAAAAGACATATCATTAGGGCTCATTAGAATACATAACAATGATCATTTTCATATCAATTGCATTTTCAATGAAATATCACACATAATTTAAGATCAGTTAAACACTATAAGGAGAGATAAAGCCTCTAGCTCTAGGACCCCCCCAGGCCCCTAAACAACTTTATTGAAATAAAGTTATGGAGCTGGAATTGGGACAGAATGTTCCTTTAACCACTACAGAACACTGTATTGGTCATGGACATTAGACTTAAGCTTACAATTTTGGTGGAACTGCTAATCAGTGATGCCAAATGAGGATAACTGAAGAGTTTATTATATAATATTTGTGCAGTAACCATATAATATATAAGGAAAAAAAATAAGTTTTAAATTCGGAAGACCGTTCTTTAAATTAACTGCAAAAATGATAGGCAGTTGGAATGGAAAGGATCTTTTTAAAAAATGCTATGAAAATTATTAAACAAAAAGATATTTTCTGAAATAGTGTAAAAACAAAACCAAAACCCCGAACTCAATCTTTGTATAAAATACTAACCACACTGGTTAGTTCATACTATTTCAGCATTCAAAGTTTTAACGTCTGAAATAAATTAAATAATGAAGCATACTAATTGGAGGAGATAGAACAAAAATCTTGAACAGGAGATTGACAAATCCCCCCCCAAAATTTGCATTTGTGGGAAGACAGCTTCAGGAAAGAAAAGCATCCACATACCTTATTGTGAAACTCATAGTTGGTCCAGTAATCGGCTGTGCTAAAAGGGGTGGGAAATCGTGTAGGAACAGTCATCAGACATCTGTTAACGAGGTCTGTAAAATGTTTGCTGTCTTGAGCTTTATTTTTGGATGTGTCAATCTTTCTGTTAGTAAAGACAAGATAACTGAAAAGAAAAGGATAGCCAGTAAATTATTTTGCAATGTTTTGGGTGTTACTTGTTGCCCATTGTAATATCAGAAACGAAGACTACTTACTCCATCCAAAGTTTCTCAAGTACATCCTGCTGCATTACAGACCCCAGTGCTGTTTCATACACATTTTCTGCACCAGCGTTCCCTGGAAGAAGGGTCTTCCATAGACTGTTGGTAAGAAAGTTAGTTTCAAATACAACCAAACTTTGGTAGAATAATGCACAAAAGCAAACTTGCCTATTTAGTACAAGGCTGGGTAAAGTGATACTTGATTGAAATGTTTTATAAAAAAGTTTGCCAATGTGTTTCACATAGGAAAATAAACATGTGTGGCTTTAAATAAATCAATGTTTGACAGACGAGATAATAAGAAGGGATGCTTACCAGAATACAAGCCACAGGTATGGTTTTTGCATAGCTGAAATGTCAACTGATTCCTCTGGCTTACAAGCTGGTGTCTGAGAGTTCAATGGATTTGTGAAATTCAAAAGAGAACTAACACGAAAGAAAAAGTTAAAAGCTATGTTAGCATCTCCTAAAACAACTATTACATTTAATTACAATACAGCCCACAAATTCAATATCCCGCACTACAGGAAGGGTAAATGGCTCAAAAAGGACACCCCGACACCTACAAAATGGCAATGATTTATATGTTTTGGCATAAATACTGCTCTGATATTCAACCCCTACCACCCTAGAAAGTGTGCAGATTAGCAGATTCTGGGTATGATTAATCTCATGGGTAATATTGATATTCATATTTATTGTTTTGGCAAAGAGTTAAACAGCTCCTGATTCACATAACAGTGAGATTCCAGGAGTAGCCAATGACAAGATAAGTTTACACAAACATTTGCTGTATGATTTAAAATTAAACTAGAACCCACCTCAGAATTTCTGCAGGATTACGCTTCTCCTGCTTGATATCCGTGTCATTACAAAATGATTGTACAAACTGCAGCATTAGGGAGGGAATGAGACCAGAATGACCCTGAGAGAAAAATATGAATGAATAGAATATAATGGAAACCAAAACACATTATTGACTTTACCCGTAGAAAATTAGCCACGTGGTCAAAATACAAAGCTGGTCTAGAAAAGGAGAACCCAAAAAAATGTGTATGTGCCGAAAAATACAAATCAGGGTTATTGAATATTTCTGAATTTTTGTAAATTACAATTGACTGGTAAAATGGAGGCAAAAATAGCCAAGTTGTGAATGTGTGTGGGACAAGAGTAAAAACCACTATTTTTGCCTGTTTTTTCAGAACCTAGTTTGCAAAAATTCTGCGTTTAAGGAATAACCCTGAATGAATATGCCATACGTACTTACCTGTGCAACAAGGAACTTGCAGCCATGATAAAAAACCTGTGCGTTTCCTGGACTATTCTTGAATGCAGGAAGCCAAACGTCGATCCCACTCTGAGACTGGCCCATCTTCACATACACTGAACACAGCAAGTCTAGGATTTCACAGTTATCACCAGAAAATTCCAGCAATTCTTTGCAGAGATTCAATGCTGCATCGGGACTTAAAAATATATAAATATTTTTATTTATTTTTAAACAGATACACATAAATATTGCATGCATTAACAGAACTAGTCAAATGCCAAAATTCAACACTAAAACTTACCTGTTTATAAGAAGATGCAACGCAATCATATTTTTATATAGTGGTAGACAAACTTCAATTCTCTGCTTGGTAGTCAAGTTTTCATCTGAACATGAAGATACAGCAGCTAATAATGTTAACAGAAACAGAATCAGATTAGAATATTTTTTTTATAATTTTAATAAGCTCTGTGTGAGAAGAAGTCTCAGGGAGCAGTTTCATTTGAATGGGTCGTATTTATCATACACATATCTGCAGTCCGCTCTGTACATGGATGACAAGAACACGGGGGACAAAGAGGAGAAAGGCGCGGGAGAGAAAGGAGCAGAGGAGGGGGGGGGGGGCAAAGGGTAAAAACGGGGCTATATATTTGTTCATAATGTACATATGAATTTATTTTTAAATGTAAAATAAAAAAAATAAAAAATTCTGGGACAAAAGTAATAAAAAGCAGTCCCTTCAGTAGAACTAACGGAATGTTAGTACTTGCTACAATTGAATACCTTTTACCTCGGTATTACATGTGCTCATAAGGTGATACATACAACAATAATAAACCATTGAATTTTGGGAGAAAAAGAAGGAAGAGAAAATAAGAAGCAATTGTGGCACAAACCTTCAAACACCGCAAGCAGCATAGCTGGTTCAGTGATAATACTTTGGGGAGTTGTCCAAGGTATTAAAAATGGTTCCTTGTTAACCATTCTGGAGGGGTTGCTGTGAGATGGATCGTAGAATGTAGCAGGTAGACAGCTAAACTCCATGAGGTGAATGTAGGAAAGCCATGCTAAGCAGCGATCCTGTGGGGTGAGGTAATCGCCAATGCTTTTCTTGTCGGGTGACTTTAAAGCATTCTGCAAAGCACATAAGAATGCAGGGAAACCATTTAAGACACCAATAAATTTAAAAAATAGATAAAACCCTGAGAATGTGGATATTAAAGAAAATCAGATGGAAATTAAAGAATTCAAAATATTAGCCATACTTTTACCCCCTGCCTCCACCCAAAGCAAATTAGCAAACAACTAGTAACATGGAAAGCATGTATGCAGACAGGAATCCATTACACTTCTCTGAAACACACGTCCATACTAATATATAATGTCACTCACTGTAACCCCCAGCTGCAGGTGACTATTTACTGTTGTTAACCCTTTAATAAACGCATAACTTGGACCTTATTCAATAACGGAGGGTTCCCTCAATCAGTTGGGGGCCACAATTATTAATAACAGGCTGACAGATGAGCTGAAGAATTCAGAGCTTACAGGAGGCAGAGGCAAGCCCTAGAGTCTGAAAGGACCAGGATGCCCCATGTTAATGGTGATCGGCACTGGGCTGTGCATGCAGCCCAGCACCAATCCCTGCGTTATCAGCATGAAAAGCAGTAGCTTTGAAAGGAAATCCCCCTCTCATGCTGTGACCCAACAGCACAGAGCCATCTGTACTGTATAAGCTGCAAAATTCCTCTGGTGGCAGCAGTAGAGGGAATCCCTTTTAGGTACTGTTAGAGGTTGAGAGCATTACGGTTTGGGTAAGGGTTTTGAGCTGGTGTTAGGGGTAAGATTAGTTCTAGAAATAGAGCCAATGTTTAAAATAGAATTATGTAGGAGAGTCCACACTATAATGCAGCAAAAAATGTAAAACTTTCACCTAGCAAACTATAGGTATATAGACTGCTATAGCTAGCTTAGCAAAAAAATTTAAACAGAGGGAAAAAAAAAAAAAAAGCTTAGTTAAGGCCCACTGGTTTATTGGAAGAGCATGCATAAACACAAACGTTTTGGGATCTTTTGTCCCTTTATCAATGCAACATTGAATGCCCTTCAATGTTTGACACTGCTCTATACTGTAACTTTACCAAATCACACTGAAGTGCCAGTAAGACCACCTGACAGTTTTACTCTATTTCATGAAAGCACCTCTGGGGCAGGTTAACATTGGAAAGAAAACTTTGCCATCCTTGCAGAGGATGGGTGGCTATAGTATTCCTATGGAAACTTCACAAAGCAGCTAAAATAATGCAAGGCCAAAACATTTTTAATTCTGGGCAAAATACTACAAATGGAACAAGCAGTATGGATATTCCATTGAATACCATGGTGACTGCAGTCACTTTCAGAATGCTATCCCAGAATTGTCCAAATGGTTGGCAGACACATTTATATGTCCGACATTGCAGTAAGGCACTGAAATGTGACCTTTTGTTAATGGCAGTTTTCTTCTTGTCAGGACGAGATAGGTATAAGTACCAAAACAAAACTATGCCAACTTTGTGCTTTATTGACCAGATAAAAGTGGGGGGGGGACGGTAAAGATTATTATTTAGATACTTAGATCAAAAACTCGGTAAACATGATCATTCGGTTTAATTCATCAAATATACCTGCAAAAGAGCCAGAGCATTTTGCAGCCGTCCGGAGAACAGGCTGAGATGTATGTGGTAGAGTAATGTCTCCAGGAGCTGCAGAGATAGCTGTTCTGATTCCTTTTCTTCCTCCAGTCTCCACATGAGATACTGCAATATTTTACTGCACACTGAATCCTTTCCATTAAAGGAACACTCCAAGGTCAAGTACTGAAGAAAAAAGCAAGAAATTAATGTAAAAAATATCAAACACACAGTGACAGCTCTCTTCTAGGGTGGGCTACAGAAAGGCATCTTTCATACAGTAACCTCAACATAATTTTGTCCCATGCGTTTTGGATGGGATTTAGGACCCTCACAATACCAGACAGAGAGCTAATCTTAAGTGTTACTCAAGCACAATAATGATGCTTGGAATTTAAATATGCACCTTGTGGTCACATGTGTATTTCTACTTACTGCAGCATTGCGTACTAAGACTTAAGTCTGATAAGATTAGTTTTGTGCGTAGGTTTTCGTCCGCTGTCAGAAAGCATAGCATTCTGGTGACATGTGACAAATGGTGGTGCTGCCTTCTCCCTTCAGTTCTGTTTTAACTCCTCTCTCAGCCCAGGACTTGGGACATTCTTCTATTCTCTGTGCATTGAGAGGGGGGAACTAAGGGGTAGTTTTCAGTAAAGTTATCACTCACTTTTACCCGGGCGCATGCTGTAGGCTATTTTTTTTTCATGATAGTGGGACTTTTGAAATTGAAACCATAAAAATGTACTCACTCAAGAGCTCATCTAGTTTAAGCTTTATACCAGATTTGTTCTCTCTTTTATCACTTCAAGCATTTAATCTATCTTATTAAGCATGCGTATACCTGTAAAGCTAATTATAATACAACATATACTGAAGCATATCTCTAACACGTAAAAAAGTGCAAATGATTTCTCATGTCATGACACTGTATGGAATTGTTAATCTACATTGAGCTTGTAGAAGCTGTCGTGGCAAAGCAAGCCTGAATGTTACTATTTTGTTGCACACCAAAATAAAGAATAAAAAAAAAAAAAATTACTCACTCACTACCACCATGTATCAATTGTAAAAACCGTGTATGCATTCTACTGATAAAATTTAGATTTCAAACATTTAGACAGAATACTCACAGTCCACCAAACTTGATATGAAGGGGCATATTCTACAGCAGTCTCGCACATCTCCTGACATTCTTCCTTGGTTCCCCTTTTGGAGAAGAGTTTGAGGTAATGACACCAGATTTCCGAATTTCCTCTATTATATTCCAGGGCTCGGGACAGAACGTTCAATGCTGAATCTAAACACTCAGAAGGGGTGCTGTTTAAAAAACAAAACAAAACAGCTATTTGTGGCTTTGAAGAATAAATGCCAAACATCCATTTCATAATTCCACTACTACAGAATATGTGAACTATGGCAGCAGACTACAGATATACAATGATTTTCTGTTACAGATAATAAGGAAATAATAACCACAGAGAAGTTGCAAAGAGTATCCCATTTTTGCACTGCATATTTTATATTCCTGAGAAAGGTTCAAGTTGACATTTGGTGAAATGCCGTGTTACTGATAAAAATGGCATCAAGTTATGAAAGCTTAAACTACGGTAATAAGAGACATCAACTCTGAACTGCCAACATTAAAAACAAAGATATCGCCAGGTAACATTTCAAGAATAAAAAAAGAACCTTAAGTTGACCAGACACCTTTCTCAATTTATCATCTGCAAAGATCCTACTCATTATAACATGTTTCTTAAACAGCAGTATGATGAAATGGTTGGGATTTTGGTGAAGAGTTGTTTTAAGAATTGGATATGGGGGGCGGAGCTAACAGCCGAGCTGGAAAGTCGCATTGCATATGAGCTCCCGCTATACCAGCCAAAAACGAGGCAAATTCACCCGTTTGCCACCTCCAAACAGGCAACCTTACAGCCTACAAGATTGTCGGGCACCTGGTCGTCAGGATGGGGCGTAAACGAAGAAGCCCAGGCCAGACAAACCGAGACAGGGCCCCGACATCGCGAACTATTCCGACACTCGCAGGGGGCGCTCGGCCCCAAAATGGCCGCCTACCCTGAAACCTTTTCAGAACCGTCAGATGACTTCTCCTCCGGGGAGGAAACGCTAGCCATACCACAGACGGCAATGCCAAGGCAGAGTGCCCGGGAAACGGATGCCTCCCCGGTGACAACGGCGGTTCTAAAGTCCCTACTAGCAGACCTCCAACGGACTATCCAATCGGACGCCGCGTCCCTCCGGGCCGACATCCAAGGCCTAGCGGGGAGAATCGGAACCCTGGAGACATCGACCACAGACCACACATCCCAGATAGCTGAATTGCAACGGGAAGTACAGGGCCTCAAAAGCCAAACTGACAGACACGAACGCCAGTTCGCAGCAATAGAGGACACAAGGCGGGCCAAGAATTTGAAAATTCGGGGCATCCCAGAAGATATTCTGGCCGAGGAGCTCCCACACATGCTGAGGCGGCTAATGGCGGCTCTGCTACCGCCGAGACACGCTAAGGCAGTACAGCTGGACAGCTTCTTCCGAGCCCCGAAGCCAGCGAAGGCACCTGCCGCGGCTTCTCGAGACCTCATCATCAGATTCCAGCACCTTAAAGATAAGATGGCGGTCGTGGCAGCGACCAGGGAGTGCTCCCCTTATAAGTTCGAGAAAATGAATCTATCGTTTTATGCTGACCTGACTGGCAGTACACTCGCCTGGCGTCGGTCGCTCAGGCCGTTCACCACACTGTTGCAACAGCACAAAATACCGTACAAATGGCTGAAGACACGAGCTATATGGCTCCAACAGCATGAGACCAAGTACACAGTGAGCTCCCTCGACGATGCAGCAGCCTTGTTACACACCCTGGGCCTGGCGAAAGACTCTCTCCAACCTACAACACACCAAGCCGGGTCTGCTCGACTCACCAGTGGAACCCTGACCGGGTGCAACCCTTTGTCCCACGCAGAACGCACTGAGACCAAGCTGAAGCAACAGCAACCTGAAGCAGACATGCCCGATAAGGACCTATGATTCTCTCTGTATCTGTGTTTTCTTTTTACGTTGCCTGTTTCTCACCGTTAGCTCAACTATATACTGTTACCGACGGGACGCGACTTTCACTCACTCATTCATACCTCCACCGACTGAACGGCCTATAGGCCAAGACTCACCTCTCTCCTCCCCCCCCCCCCCCCCCCCCACCTGACAGGAATACAGCGCTTAGCTCAAGATGACACCTGACACAGCCAGGCGTAATACCCACGGCGAGGCATAGCATGGCCGGACCCCCCCCGTGTAGGGAACATGCCTCACGAACAACACTTAAAATACGGTATGGCCCGGACAGTCCCACACTTACACTACGGGCCGGTTAGGCACCGACACAGCAAGCCACAGACCACATACAGGCTATACCTGGATATAATACCTAATGGGGTAGACAAATCCGCACCACTAACCGGGCACTTACCTCTAACTCTAAAGTACCACCCAATAGGACGCGACTAAAACACATAAAAAAGTGCAAGACTTGACAGGCCACACAAATTATGTCTATATGAATGCAAGCTGTGTGGCTGTGCTAAACTGTGTGTTCTTCTATGCACGCTTAAAATAAAGAATTAAAAAAAAAAAAGAATTGGATAAAACTGTTAAAGATTGTGTTAAAGTAAATAAGAAGACTGAAAGATTTACAGTTTAAGCTCAAGTTGTTTTGGTGACTATAGTGTCCATTTAAGATTAAAAAAATATAGGGGGCGGGGCCTGACAGCCGATCAAGATGGTGGCTTAGAACCGGAGCTCCTCAAGAGGAACTCACTTTTAACGCCGCTAATGGGCCAAACAAGACTCCAAATTGAGCCAAATCTTGCATCTCAGCCCAGGGAACACCCACACTACCCCCCACAAAAGGGCAAGCCTGCAACTCACGGCTCCCGCCGGCACTGGACATACACGATGCCCACAGAAACACATGAGTTAGGGGAGACGGCCGATTCCCGGCCTCGAAGTGGGACCTGCCGGTCGGCTTATGCATGCAACCACAATACCTTAATACATAAACAGAGTCACTGCTTAGCTAAACTACTAATGCTAAATGATGAACCAACTACAGGCAATACTTGTAACCCTGCTTACGTATAGGAAAAAAAAAATGTGCGATAATGCAAACCACTAACATACTCTTTTTATATGTTTATATATGTTGATATATGCTGTTGTGGCGTTTGTGAAAACTCTGTACCTACCCGCACAACAAAAATAAAGAATTAAAAAAAAATATATATATATATATATCAAATACTAGCAAAATCAGACCTGTTATAGGACCAAACCTCCAGCTTTTAAATCAGCTTGGTAAATGGATGTCTTGCACTACAATGTATCCAAAATAAATTTAATTGGGATATAAAAACATACCTATGAACGGGAAAGGGGAGGGCAGATTTAACATAGCATAACTTGCATTATGTAAAATAAAACAAAAGAAAAAAAAACCATTTACTGAACAATGAAATTTGTATTTGAAAAGAAAACACCTACCATTCATTCTGATTTAAATACTTGAATGCCAACTTGATCCACAATTGTATGTCATGAGTGTTTTCAAGTACACTAGCTTCTAGATTGGCAATGTCATCTGTCTCATTTGTGAAATAACGAACATCTTCTGGAGTTACAACAGCATCTTGAACAGGCACAGTTTTGGGGGGCTTTGTTGTATGCGCTGTAGAAATACATTTGTGAATAAAGTACAGTTTAGAGTCAAAACATGAACAAAGATTGTGTTTCCGCTACATATACATCCATTAATATAACAATCAATCAGAAACACACGGTTTACATTGTTAATGCGGATTTTTAATGGAATACCAACTAACCAGTGTTCCAATGGTGTGTTATAATTTAAACAGGTTAATTGACCATTAGAAAACCCTTCAAAATGTATGTTAGCAAGCTGAAAAGGTATGTGCTAATTAAAGAAACAATAAGACTGGTCTTCATTGGACTAGTTGAGTATGTGGAGCATCAGTAATTGTGGATTTGATTAAAGGCTCAAGATGGCCAGAGCTTTCTTCTGAAATTTGTCAGTATATTCTTGTTCAGAGAAATGAAGGCTATTCCATGCCAGAAATTGTTAAGAAACTGGTGACAGTGTACAACATAGAGTACGACTGAAAGTGTTTTGGACAGACAATTAAGTTTGAGTTGTTCAGATTCCAAAGATGAACATTTGTGAGATATAGACCAAATAAATAGATGCTGGAGGAGAGCTTGATACCTACTATCTGTCAAACATGGTAGATGTAACTGTATGGACTGGGGGTGCCTTGCTGGTGGTAAAGTTTGAGATTTATATACAGGGTTAAAGATACCTTAAGGAAGGAAAATTTTCACTACCTTTTCCAACGCTTAATCGGTCATTAAGTGGCCAGATCTCACCCTACCGAGCTGTTAAGGAAGCAGCTTGACCGTATGGTAAGTAAGAAGTGGTCAATAAGTAAATCTAACTGTGCAATGTGCATCAGGAAATATGGGGTGAAATCTCTTCAGATTACTTCAACAAATACAATTAGTTATCTAACAAATATACTTACCACTTTGAAGTTTAGGGATAAATCTTATACAAAGTGCTCAAATGAAACAATATATATAGTGTAATATTGTATTATATATTATAATGTATTGATATATAGAATCATCTGCCCATGTAAAATGTACATCATGGGCAGAACTACACATTCAATAAAAGAGTGCAAGAACACATTATAAATATAAAACATGGTTATGACAGTCTCTCCCTACAGTATAAAATACACAATAACAACCCAAGTAATCTTCAATATTTTGAATTCAACGAGTTAAAAATAAAAAATTAAACTGGAGAGGACATAATTTAATAAGGAAATGGACAAGCAGAAATAAAGTGGCTATTTAAATACATTAAAACCTATTGTACATATATTTACAATAGAGTGTTTCCATCACACACGGCTCTATAAATAAAAAAAAAAAAGCGCCACACAATATAAACTTACCAGAATTTATTATTTTTGACGTCTCCTCATCATCACTAGTGCCAACATCTGATACTGGCTTTTTCCAATACATTGGTCTCCATTTTCTCTTCTCTTTACATGTAGTGTGAGGTGGTGCTGGGGAAAAAAGAAATAGTGAAAAAGCGGAAATGAAATTAACAAATAAACACTGCATGCATTTCTGCAATATATAAAAGTATCAGTGCAGGACAAATTATAAAGTAAAGTTCTACTTTTGTTGGTACACTGACCACTGGCTGTTTCCCTTTAATAAAATTTCCCAGCTCAATTCCTTTCAATCTGAATGATGGAAACAAGGCTAAAACCAGGCATCAAAACCATCCCCCCCCCTCCCCCTCCAAAAAAAAAAAAAAAAAAGAATCCAGATGATTTATTGCATGGTTTTCTAAAATAACAATTACATTATGTATACACACATTCGCCAAGTAAATTAAAATTCAATTTTGTAAAGTGTAACCAAATCATTTTTTTTTCTTTGACAAGCACAAGGGGATGCATTTCTCAGAAGTTATATTTAATTTAGAGGAATACTGACATATTAAAACCTCTGAAAAATTAACACTTACTGTGATTTCTGCTTTCATTGACATAACTAACAAGCAAAACAGACATCTGGTCCATTGACATGCGATCAAGATTGACACCAAAGAGTTTGTCAACATACTTTTCTAAAATAAAAAAAAAAAAAAGAGTGTCCATATTAATTATCAAGACAATAAAGATGAATATTTGTATAAAACAAAGAAAAAAATGCCTAGAAATAAAATTATTAACATTTCAAAATTGGAAAAGGTTTGTCTGTCAAACGCAATGAGAGACTGAAAAGCTGTTAAATGAAATTACAGGGGGCGTAGCCTGACCTCAGAGCAGTCGCGGGCAGCACGAGCTCCTGCCTAACTCACAGACTCTAGGGTATTTCAACAGCTAATTAGCTAAAACTACTTACTGGGGTGCACCACTGAACCGATCGACACCCCACTCAAGTCCATTGCGGCCGGGATCGCGGAGCTGCGGTCTAAGAGTTGGACTAGGGGAGAGGCGGCCGCTCTCCCCGAAACCAACCTCACCACGTGACTCACTCCCTCTCTCTCAACTGGTGGGGGTTATCCCGGTCCCCACTAGGTGGACTGACTAAAGCCCCTCCTGCTGCACCTACATACTGCTTAAAGCAGAAGCCTACGGCAGCCCGACCACTCAAGATGGCGAAAGCCCTTCCACATGCCTCACAAGCCTTAAGCAGGTCACATGGGCTTCACCACGACTCCATCGACTCCAGGCTGGATGCTTCATTCCAGGCCTTCTGGGACAAGCAGCTGGCACGCTCTACAGCCATCAGGCGGAGAGGAAGAGGGGCCCACGGATGGCGACAGGAGGGATACCTCCAGGCAGCGCACCTACATAAGTGCCTCACCATGCTAATGGCCACTTACCAAGGCCGAAAGCCACTAGAGGCCTGACCTCTCTAAGCCGACCACACAGGCGGAAGATCCCACGCCGCTGGAAGCGGACACCACCTCAATGTTTCACCTGCTCCTTGGGTGACAAGGACTAGGCGGTACAGAGTCCGTGGACAGAGAATTTCGTCTTTCACACAAGCCTGGGGCTCACCTATTGCTCCCTGGCTGACCCTAGACCCCAGGCTGCCCCAGGGAATCGGCTGAGAAAACCGCGGACCCTCAGTCTGACACGTGACATTTGCTGAAAGCGGATGCCATTATTGACTGTGTCCCCATAAACTAATTCAATGCAACTATAAGTTCATATCATTTGCCCTACTAGCCAACTCGTCTAGAATGCAGCACTGTGCAACATTTTAAGTTCCAGTAGTATAGAGCTTATTTCATACGATAGCTTAACATGCTTAACCTCACATTTAAATAGCTACAGCAATGTGTTTTCTATTTCCTACAACTTTACACAACACGCCTAGTTATAGAATAGCTAGGTATCTCATATGCATCTGTGTTTTAAAGCAACAGTTTAACGGGAATTTAGGCCTACTCTTGAATAACTAGCCTAAATCTCTATAGCATGCTTTACTATTCTCTATTCTAAAAAGTAGTGCTGTTCCATCGCAATTGTACATATCTAATCTATGATTACAGTATTCTGTTTTCAAGTTATATGTATAGTTGTATTATTGCATGTGCCTGTTTTGTTGTTGGGACAAGACAGGTGATTGTAAACGTCTCAGCACTATAAAAAACAAAAATTTACAAAAAAGAATACATATATACATACACACTGCTTAAAATATGTAGTCCTATGCTACTAGCCAGGCCTTAAATGTTACTTGCCACTACAGCCGCAGGAGTATCCACCAACGTTTATTTCCACTAGCCATTGGCAAGTAATTTAAAACCTGTATAAAATATATATATGCCGTGGAGTGCTATCTACCTTTTTCTATATCTATATCTATATATTTTCTAGCTTTTGTATCTAATTGGCTACTACCTGCTTGCAATATACAAACTTTATACAAAGATTTACAGAAAACAAAAAGCTGAGCATTCATATATAAAACAATAGTAATCCAGAACCAGATACACCATCAGGGCAAAAAAAAAAAAAAAAAATACAACGCAACTCCGACAATAAACACCATTTTTCAATTATAAAGCCTAGCTCATTTCTATTTGCATACTCAGTCCATAATTTCATTGTAAAAAAAAAAAAATACAAAAACATCTAGTCACAACAGATTTGTGCTGATTGATATTAAAAGACCACTAAAAGGTAACCAAACCACATCTTCTCAATAATGTGGTCTCGGTGCAGTGGGCCTTTAGTTTTAACCCTGCAATGTATAACATTGCAGTTTTGCTGAAACTGCAATGTTTCTATTGCATAGTTAAACATACCTCCCTCCAGTGGCTATCCTCCTCTCACTTGTGTGAGTACAGAGTTAGAAATACTGCTCTTCGTACTTCCTGTGCACTAGCCTGCTAATTGCTTCCCTATGAGGATGCACTGGATTGGCTGGCACAATTAATCCAAATGATCTCAGCCAGGGAGGCAGAGTGACCTTGGTGACACCAGCGCAACAAAGAAAAAAAAAGTGTAAGTGAAAACCACCTATCATCCCTTCATGAAATAGGGAAACACTATAGCGTTAACACATACATAATAGCGTTCTTTTAACGTTTTTATGGACAGGAACAACAGACTTTGCATAAACTATCCCCAAGACATTAAGCGAGTACAGATTTTTCTTTACAGTCTGCAAAAGCAGAAAGGGGAAATTGATAGTCCATGTTTAAGAATAGGTTAAATCAATCACAACAAGTGACAGGAAACTTTAAATAAGCAGAAATAATTTCAGAAGACATTTTACCAGTAGCAATGCTAATCTCCTCATCTGTGCTTTTTTCTGTGCAGCCAATAAGGTGCAAGTTGTAGGACAATATATCTTGAAACAGTTGGTGTCTGCTAAGCGTACAATCACGCATGTGCTGCCTACAAGGGACAAAAGGAAATAAGTAAAAGGTGCATTAAAAATTACAAATTGTTCGCAAGAGAGGTAAATCCACTTACCACTGGCAATCATCATCGTTACACGTGCCGGTCAAGTCAAAATGGCAGAAGAACATTTTAGGCTCAATCATGTTACTGTAAGACACAGAACTCAATAGCAGCTTTTCTTTTGTTCGAAAATATGGACTAAACCTGTGAGAAAAAAATAAATATGATTACACACAAAGTAGTTTTTCCTGGGGGGCGGGGCCAAGGCTACCGAGATGCCTGGAATCAAACTAAAGTGGCTCCAGGCCTCAACAAACAAAAAAAAGGCTTTAAAATTACCACAGAAGGCACAAAGACCTGATTACACATGCTGCATCAGTGTTGATTTAATTTTTATGCTACATGTAAGCCGTCTGTTCTCTGACGCAACGTTTAAGTTACTACTATTAATGCATATATTATAGGCATTCATAATATCCATGTTAGAGTCACAATAGACTAAGCACTATTTGAACACATCATATGATAGGTCTGTGTACCTAATCACTTGGATTATAAATCCACACGGTAACACATCACCCCTACCCACTCGCTGCATAATTACCTACAGTTACTACTGTATATGTTGATTATGTAAATGTGTGTACCGCGACTTAAACCTGAATATGTTCTCCACGTTACATGGCCTCAGCGGACATCGGCTACATGTTAACCACCATTGTAATCAACTTACTAGCAAACCAAATGCAAATATGGCACGTGGCACAACCTATAGTGAAATTGTCCATAGGACTTCACAAATGGCTTTAGCAAGCACATACGAAATTGGTGCCCTATAGTACCCAGAGGCTATCTGGTACGCTGCTGTAATTAGTTATATATCTTCCGAACCATATTAAGCTTACAATAGAAAGGCAAAGTTTACTTAATCACATATAAGGTTACATATACTGAAAGCTCTACCACATGCTTAGTTAGACGCAACTTGACTGCGTAGAGACATAGGAGGCCCCATTTTGAGCCGATGCAGAAAAAAAAAACCATGAGAAGTGTACCACATTATAGGGCTATAATATGCTATGATAAACTTGTACACATATCTATTCATGTTTTTCCATAACGAATGCATTGTTTACGCTTTATCCCCTGCGTGGGAAAACTGCTTATTGTGTTGACCTCAATAAAAACAGATTTAAACACAAAGTAGTTTTTCCTTAGCTCTGTATAATATAATATTTTTTTGTTCAATAAAAACACCCCTTCCCATTCTAACATGGACTATACATTTGTCTCTTTAATGCACTGCTAATGTTGCAGAGAATTTAATTTACAAATTAAGTGGCTTATACGAAAGCAACTTTCCCGAAAATAACTTACATGCTTACTTTGTTATAGTTTAGTATTGTAGATTATCGCTTATCTATGTTTTTTTTTTTTCCTTCTTTTATAAGAAGCTGCTTCCATTGTGTGGTACAATATAAATACACACACAAAAAAACAAACAAACACAACTATCAAGAATTTCACTTAACATAACATGCAAAGCTATTTCAGCCTAAGTGGACCTGTCACATTAATACGCTGTTTACCGGTAACAGTACCAAATCAGACTATTATTAAAGAAACACATGCAAGTGTGACCGTTTTAGAGCACCTACAGACGTGTGCCTGACTGCATGGTTAGGAATTAGAGAGTCACTCGTAGCTCAGTAGATACTGCTCTGGTTGTAATAGAGACTTATGTATTGCATGTCAGCAACGGTATGCAAACAATCGTATGTCAGTATCTAGAGTAGACTCTAAAATCACATCATTCAAAGAAGGTGCCTTAGTGAGCATTAACGGATATGTCCTTTCCTACAATGTCTAGAAATTTCACAGTCACATGATCCCCTTGTGCGAACGGGTTTCTAACAGTCTTCTTAATCACCCAGAGTGGCTCCGTCTTACTGTGTCAAAAACTTTGGAAAAGTGCAGCACAAGCACACGTTTAAATAATTCGTGCTCTTTGTGGTATAAAAGCATGTTTTTTTACATCTTGCAAGGATCCTTTGGTATTCTGTGAATTACATGTTTTGAGGGCTTGTTCAAAAGTGGTGCAAGAGCACCATCTTGTGTTCAAATAAGATGAACACCATATGCTTAGAAAAACAAGTTTTAAGCGATAAGGACCATTTGGTTCCACTCATCTTCCCATTTTGATTTTGCCAAATTGCTTTTAGTGTGCATAATATTATCTAGTGGAAACATTTCTGTTTAAGTTTACCGATTAGCCGAGACCACTGGCTATCTCAGTATCTTTTTGTCCTGACCATCGGAACAAGATTTCAGGCTTCTTGATTCAAAAGACTTGACCAATCTGATACTATAGCCAGTCACTGCTTCCAAAAGCTGATGTATTTTAAGATCATTCTTCCAGTATGGTAAACAAAACAACAGACAAAACGTATACATCATTTTCACACCAAGTATTTCTGGCAACCAGGTGCTATCCTTTAACAGCAAACGTTCAACACATCCTCTTAAAAAGTATTGTTCAAAATAAAAGAGTCTGTCGCATCTACACATATAAGGATACATTTTGAGAGTGGCAGGGGGACGTTTCACTAAAAGTCCTGTTTAGTACTAGAAATAGTACAACATAAAAATGCCCAAAGGGGGCGGGGCCTGACCGCCATGCAGACAAGTCGCACATAGAGATAGCTCCTGACAGGACTCACCAAAACCACGAAAAATAACGACTTTTCACTTGATAAAACAAGCAACGATCCTGCCAGAGCAACTCTACACTCACGAGAGACACTTTTTAAGGTGTCTCCCTAATCAACCGGAGGTCACATCCTGACACTTCTTTGGGCCTACTCGTGGACACAGCCGAGAAGATACGGCCGGTCTCTCGGCTGTCTACATTGCTGGGACACACAAGTGGAAGGGGCTCCTGCTTCCCCCCCCGCCGTTGAGGGACATCACGGCACCTGCACACTCTTGAGTATCCCGTTGAGAGGTACCGAGCCACTGGGACGCAGCCAAGATGGCCGCCCAGCGAAGGCCCAAAAAGCGGAGCACACACACCCAACCTACCACGCACCTCCTGGGGGATCTCGACCGGCTCTGCGCGAGCCTCTGGAACATGCTGTGCGACAACGGGATGGATTACCACCTGGCAGTTAAGCTGGTGGCTACATGGATTCGTCCAGTAACTCGCCGTCGCCATTACAGACCTCCACCACGAGCATCCAGAAAGGCCGCCAGGCCACGCAAACACCGCCGGTTCAATGGGCGGGAAACAACGCCATACTACTCGGGCGAACGCACTTGCCCCCACACTCATGAGAACAAAATTACCAAACCAGGCTTCCACACAAGCTACTTACCCAACCCGGGAACGAACGCTCAGCACAGCCTACCTCCATCCCTCCAAGTCACAGCTGCAAACCGGGGAGCCGCAAAGCTACACACTCTAATGAATGCCTCTACAGAGACGAACGCAGATGGCAAGAGACAAGTCCATGCACTGGGCATCGGCTGAAGGGACCACTTCTGTGCCTATCAAGTGGACATACCTCACTTCCATCTGGAGGGCACGTTCACAGACGATGCTACACGGACTTCCTACATTCTACCCTTCTTTAGTTATGGCCGCAATGACCGAATGTTTCTAGTGGCACCACATCCTGACAGCTAATGCCAGTGTAAACTATACACATGCGTATATAATCTGATGTTTTACTTTGAGACACTGCATTTGGTTATAGGGGTCAATCTGCTCTTACTATGCCCTTAACTTTAATTCATACTACGGTCTCTGACACCCGGCGGGGTAACAGCCATGCCGCTAACAGGGATAGGCTGAACTTACTCTAGAGAGACAATCCATATGTTTTAAGTACCAAGCTCTGAGTTTTCTATACTTTTCTATACATATCTTATGATTTTCCTTTCTCTGCTTTTATTTCTCCTTACGCTAATTGATTTATTGTTGATGCTGTAAAGTAACACTACAATATAAGGGACCTCGCCTTAGCCTACACATTAATTATGCTCTTTGCTGAATATACTACTTCATAAACCTGCAGATATAACGAATTGCATACTAAGAATATATTCAGTCAACCAAAAGCTACCAGAGGTTCGACATAGTCCATGTTAGTTCCTGTAGCGATATAATTACTTGGTACTGGGGCACAACTTATGTTTTAAAACATGAATGCTTTAATTGTTAGTTGGCTATAACTTCGCTAAACTGTTTATTGAGCCTTATGCATACGGAATTTAGGCTTGTCTATCGGTCTATAGCGGTAGGACCTCTTTGGAGGCCTTTTCAAAGTGTTTTAAATGTTGGTTAACGAAACTGTTTACTCACTACTTTGTCACTCCTCTGAATAATCTTTCCTGACATACGCCTTCCACTAACCTACTTAACAAAACGAGTCACCAATCTGTTGTACTAATGATACCCTTTTAAAAAAAAAAATGTGCCTGACTAATATGTGCCACAACCTGTAATGCAACTGTTTACTATTTTACCCTGATGCCGCTGTCGTGGCGCATTGAGGCTACTTGTTATTTCTGCGCACAACTAAAATAAAGAATTAAAAAAAAAAAAAAAAAAAAATGCCCAAAAATAAGGACAATACAAAATAAAGCTTTTACCTGTAGGATTTAAAAACCAGAAGGGGACTTCTATATGGTCCAAAGGGCAAGGGCCTGGTATCCATCTGTTTTGTTTGTGCTGTAACTAAATCCACATCCGCAGGTATTTCCTGGAACAAAATGAGTAAATTTATAAAAACTCAAAATGGTCATTAATAACCATGCAGCACTGCATGACTCTCTGTACACGTGTGTAAAAATAAACACAACACAATGCAGGTCAGAGTGGTTAATAGAGCCAACAGTCAAGAAAAGATTAGGTTTCAAGACAAAATAAAAAACTAATTACCTTCCCTGAGACGAGTTTTTCCTGAGACAACATTAATCCAGTGCCTTGTGAAAATAGATCTTTCAAGTTATCAGAACAGGAATGAAGTATTTTTAATTGCTCAATATTCAACCCTAAGAAAAGTTCTGGTCCCTCTGTAGACATCTTGGATGGTTTGTTAACTCCCTCTTTGTTGGGTGTAGCTTCACTGTGCTTCAAGTTGGGCTTAGTGAAAGAGTTAGAGTCTCTGAATGATCTCCGCCTCTGTTTAACAGAGGGTGATAAAACTTCATCCTCAATGTCATTTTCCTCTGTGTCAAGCGTTATTTTGTCCTGAGAAAGGTCATGAAGTGAAGGCTGTGGAAGAACAAACTCAGGCTGCTCTAACACAGGGGGTGTGAGCACAGCAGGTTCTTTGATATTGCGAGCTTGCATTTCTTTCAGCTTTTGAATCTTGAGGGCATATTCCTGCTCTAATTCCTGCAGCCGCTTCTTCTCCAACGCAATTGCTTCTGCATTTTGCTTTTTAGGGCTGGCCAAAGTGCCAGTGTCCGATTTAAACATTTTGTTGGCCTGCAAATAAAAAAAAAAATAAAGAAACAAAACTGAAAATAAAAATCAAATAAGAAAAAAAAAAAAAACCCAAGAGAATAAAAGAAAACAAGGAAGTAGTGTTACAATATCTTAAAAAGGAGTGGAGTGCTGCAGCTGAAACAATTCACTGTACTACATGTATCCCGAGTTTAAACAGCTTGCATTATACAAGGAAAAATAAAAATAGAAAATAGTTTCAGAAAGAGGGAGTACATTACAGTTCTTATAAAAAATATCACAAGAACGAATGGTTCATCAGTAGGGATGCACCGAAATGAAAATTTGGGGCCGTAACAGAAAATTCAGGATGCCCTTGGCCGAAAACCAACCGAAAAGGACTTTTTTCCCCCAAATGATTTTAAAATCATTTGTTTCTATAATTGTATTATTCGACTTAATTAATTTAATCCAATATGAAAAACTACAAGCCAATAAAATAAATAACCACACTTTTATTGAAAGGAACACCAAAATTGGACAGAAAACTAAAAAACAAATTAAAATCTGTTAAATCTGTTTGTTATATAGGAGTAAAGAATAATATATTGATGAAATTTAATATTAAACATTTATTCAGTTCTATGCAACAGAATCAGATTTAACAGTTTTTTTTTTGGGGGGGGGGGGGGGTTTATGTCTGTCTTGCAGTCAGTTTATAATGTAAATATGTGGGTGTAGAATACAGTCTCCTGTCTGTAATGATCCTTTCTAGTCTCTCTCACACTCAGTCCATATAATACAAAGCATGTCTTCATGTTACACATTGACTTCAGCCACTTATCTTAATCCAGTACCGGCGCTGGTGACCTCTCCTCCCCGCTGTCAGCACCCGAGTGGAGCCGAACGCGCATGTGCGGCCAGAGGCACGCGCGCATTCAAACTCGCCCATAGGAAAGCATTACTCAATGCGTGAAGACGTCCAGCATCAAATAATTTCTAATTACTCAGTGTAAATCGTGGAAGCGCTTCTAGTGGCTGTCAGGGAGACAGCTACTAGAGGCTATATTAACTCTGCAGTGTAAACATAGTGTCTCTGAAACTGCTATTTTTCCAGCTGCAGGGTTAAAACTAGGGGGACCTGGCATGCAGACCACTTCATTGAGCTGAAGCGGTCTGGGTGCCTATAGTGGTCCTTTAACCATTAACACACTACCAAACCACTCACACTCTGCCCATACTCTCTGTAGAGTTTAACATTCCTGCCCTCATCCATAATGGCCGCTCAGTAACACCCACTTTCTTGTGACAGCATATACAAGTTCTTTAATAATGATGGAAGCTGCATCCGCAGCGTGAGCAGTGAGTGCAGGCATTGTGCTCCAGAGACAGATCTGAAGTGGCTTTACGGAGGACACTGGAGCAAGGAGAGGGAGTGGATACAGGGCTGGGACACCCAGTGAGGTGGGTATTATAATATCCATATTAACAATTTGTTTATATAGAGAGATAGCTGAAGGGTGCTATTGTGGTACCACACACAGGGAAAGGGGTGTAATTTCCAGTCGGAAATTTTTCGGCATTTACTTCTGTGTTAAACGAGTATTAATACTAGCGGCAACATATTCCGTAGCGCTTACAAATTATAGAAAGGAGAGGTTATAAAGGCAGCCCTGCTCAAACCAGCTTAAATTAAAGTGAACGCCCTTCTCAAACGAGCTTACAATATAAAGAAGGCAAATATATATTATTAGGTGTCTTGCTCAAGGACAATTACAGACAGTTCTAAGGCAGTGACATTACCAAGTTAGAATGGTTTAGACAAGAAACGTGGATGAAGGTATATACACATATTTAATAAAAAAAAAACAAAAAAAACAATGTACTTACTCCAATGCTGTGGTGTTCCAACTTTCGTTTCCCTAGTTCCTGACTAGCTAGTGCTTTGGCGCGAGCAAGTTCTTCACCAAACTTTAGTGCAAGGGTTCTTTTTTCTTTTACTCGGTGTTGAACTTTAGTAATCTACAGGAAACAAAACAAAACAAAACAAACCCCAAGATTACTATGCAACTACATATGAAGACATTTAAGCATGCCTCGCAATATTATTCCAAGACAGGAAGGTATGTGAGCCTGGTGAAGTAAGGATCAATGTCAGCCAGGCCCAATATATAGATTCCCTCATAAAAGAATAAGCGATCATTACCTGTTCTTGGAGTTTCTTCAGAAATAATCTATTTGCATTTAGGAACTTCTCAGTTGCTTGCAGTTGCTCAGTCAGTCTGGTGATCTTTAATTCTGCTGTTTTGATGGATTCTTTTTTCCTTCCCTCTTGTTCCAAAAGATTCCTTAAGACCGATTCATCCTTTATTAGCAGCATCCTATTCAATAAAAATTTAGTTACAATATGCATGCAAAGTGACAATGTCATGTCATTACTTACATGGAACTATCAACAAAAAAAAAAAAAAGAAAAAAGAAAAAGTAGTAATGGAAAGCATTTGTTCAAAAGAAAAAAAAATATTGAATGAGTACTTAATGCCATCAAATTTTAGGTTTGTCAAATCTTGGGCATTAAAAAAAAAAAAAATAACAATTGGTGTTCCCCTTACAAGACAATATAGTGTAGTCAAAACGTTTGCTAAATACTGTGATGAAGCTCCCGTTCTCAGACTGTAAGAACTTTTTATTTTTCGATAACATGATAATATATTCATAAAAGCAACTGGGGTGTGAGGCAAACAAGCAGTTACTAAAACAGCTGCCAGAGATAAGGGCAGAGTTTATATAGTCCAAGCAATGGGGACTACCGTTACAGTACTAATTGCTAACCCAGTGGTTTTAAACTAGAGGGCCTTCATAAACAGACTGCAGTCCTTAAAATGTGTTGTTTTTTTTTTAGTAAAGTGTCTGCATTATTGCTGATGCCTATCCACCAATTCATTAAAATGAATGAGTAAATTTGGCTAGAAGTATGCACATCTCTTTTGTAAGACTCCAATAAATGTGACATTTACACGCTGTTAAAGGACCACTATAGGCACCCAGACCACTTCAGCTTAATGAAGTGGTCTGGGTGCCAGGTCTAGCTAGGGTTTTTTTTTATAAACATTTTATAAACTGCTATGTTTATACTGAGGGTTAATCCAGCCTCCAGAGCCTCTAGTGGCTGTCTCATTGACAGCCGCTAGAGGCGCTTGCGTGCTTCTCACTGTGAAAATCACAGTGAGAAGATGCCAGCGTCCATAGGAAAGCATTGATAATGCTTTCCTATGAGACCGGCTGAATGCACGCGGCTCCTGCCGCGCATGCGCATTCAGCCGATGATGTCGCGAGGAAGGAGGAGGAAAGCTCTCCGCCCGGCGCTGGAGAAAGGTAAGATTTTAGCCCCTTCCTCTCTCCAGAGCCCGGTGGGAGGGGGTCCCTGAGGATGGGGGCACCCTCAGGGCTGTCAGGAAATAGAGTATGTTTTCCTGGCACTATAGTGGTCCTTTAAAACAAGGTAAAAGGAAACCGTAGGGGTGCCTTTTAAATTTTCCTCTTATCGACGTTTGCCTTGTTCCAAAAATTTCTGAAAACCACTGCTTTGGCATTAAAAAACTAAAGTAATCATTTATTGGCATATGTTCAGCATAAAAGCTGGATTGTAATAATTCACTAAAGATGCAACAAACGCAAGTGTAAAGAGCATTACACAACATAACAGTAAAATAAGAAAAGAAAAAAAGGTTTACAGAGAAGAACTAGACGCTTACGTTTGTTTCTTATGCTTTGCTTCGGCTTCTGTGACTTTTGAACTTATGACTGGGCTTCTATTCGCTTCCATCTCCATGTCCGAGTTTGTTGGTGACGCACTTGCTCTTGACTGTTCTGACTTTAGAAGTTTATGTTTTTCACGACTTTAAAAAATTAATTAAAAAAAAAGTAAAATATATATATATATATATATATATATATATATATATATATATAAAATATAAAAGTAAATAATTCGTACACAGCACATGAACAATGATGCACAAACGGAAAATCAGCCACTTAATTACCTGGCAATTTCTTCTTTTAGCAGCCTGTACTCCATTTTTTTATCCTCTGGTAACGCCTCTGGGGTTCGCATGGGATCATTTTCTTTTTCAGATTGAGGTTGTGGTTTTGGTTTTGATGCCTAGTACAACACATGGATAAGAAATACTCAATGTAAAAAGGGTACCACTAAGTGTGCATGTTAGAGGCAACATATGGGATTTAGATATTGTGTAACAGACATCTGCTCAGCAAAGTGTAAAACCTAAAAATGCTTTTAAAGTCTTTGAATTCTTAAACATACATGCAGATAAGAGATGTGGTATTTAAGACTTGGGAATTAACAGGACAATGAAATGACATGCTCACAAAAAGGCAAGCATGTGCTAAAACACACACTCCATAGTTTGTATCATCCCATTGGGTAAGTTACTAAGTATTTGAGTTCCTTTGCACACCCCTTTAAAACAGTTTTGCTTATACACAAAAGGTAGTTTTGGAAATGGGTTTACCATGGGACTCGTGGCAAAATAACCAATAAAGCCGGCTATAGTGGTTGTGTTGCTTTAAGGTTATTTTTTACTTCCCTCTGCTACAGACTTTAACCCAGTAGTTGGTTTGATAGTTCCATTTTCACGCAACCATGTGAATGTCATCACATACTCACTAAACAGCTTGACATATACCACTCAAAGCAACTCCTTGCTGCTAATACTCAAAGTGGTTTGTCCCATCTATTTAAAACACTAAATGTGGAATGAAATATAACATTTCAGTGATCTTAATACCTGGTGTTCAACATGTCAAAATGTTTTACTGCCCTTACTTGCTTATTATGCCAACATGACTAGCACAACAAGGATCAAAACATGACATCTCAATGTAACTTTCCAGGGGGGGGGGGGGGGGGTGATATTATAAATACCCAATAGCAGAATATAGCAAACCTATTTCATTTCCATTTTACCTCAGCTGTTCTTCTTGCTTCTTTGATCATAGATTCAAGGCCCCCAAAAACACTAAAATTTGTACTGGATAGCTCCCCATCCGATTCGCTGTCATCTGATGCATTTAAGGTCACGACTACGGATTTGTGTTTTGGAAGCTAAAAATGAGTTTAAATAAAAAAAATAAAAAATAAAAAAAAGTTTGAATAAGAATCAGTAAAGTTATATGCACACGGTAATGATTAAAAGCACATCTACTTCATCACTATCGCTCATTACTGTAGTGTCATTGTCAATGACTCAACATTCGTAATGCTTTTAGAAATTAATTCCCTATTGAGAATAGATGTAAGCTACAGCAGGCGTTCCATGCAGAATGTTATTTAACTTAAAAACAGTTGTACCACATATATTAAACCAGGGAAACTATTTTACCATACATTTTAAAAGGATGGAAATTAGTCCAGGAGCCTCCGTATGTGAGGCGTTTCAAAGTGAAAACATCGAAAAAAACTGACTTCACGCATCAACATGTTAAATCACTGGTCATGGTACCTGGAGTAGCCATTTAAATACTTCTGGCAGCTAATGTTGCAGCTTTGTATTCCTGGCACTACAGTATCCCTTTAAGTTATATAGCAGAAGTCAATAGGGGCTAAGGATTTATTTTTACAACCAAGGAATTATTAGCATTTATATGGTGGCATCATATTTCAGATTATTTTATACTTCATGTATGGATAAGACAAACATAAAAAGCTATTACAAATGTTGACAGGCAAAATCAGCGTATAGAGGACCCTGCTCTAATAATTAGGTTATTTCCCAGTAATTATCTGAACCCATGGAGTCAGCACATTTTTTATGTCCTCATATTCCAGGAAAAGGCCACTACACATTGCTAAACAAATCCAAGAAGTCTTGCATGAATTACAGGATGACAAATCATTGACCAAAACCAGACCTAGTCATCACTCTTTTAATGTTTATGAGATTTTCTGCAGCAGACTGAAGCACACTGCCACCTTGGTTATTAAAGAACTGAAAACTGTACATTATCCAGCTACACACACACCATGGATTATGACAGTGCCCCTTTAAAGGACTGAAACAGTTTTAGTTCTGTGCAATGCCAATATGGTTCCTTCAGTTGTAATGCTATATTGTGCTCTCTCTGTATGTCTGAGGAGAATAAAAGTATAAGACTTCTGAAATCTTGTTATTGCAAACCTTTGTTTGTCCAAGAAAATAGGGATTACAAAAAGCTAAAATACTATAATGTAGGGCCTGCATTACTAGTTCAGCATGGCTACTTAAAACACTTGTTTTCCAATATTGTAAAAGTACACACAATGTGTGTGTAACTTTCAGATTGTATTAAAAATGCATATACCATACCTTTATTACACGTCGGATAGGTCTCAGCACTCGAACAATCTGAGTAGTTGGTTTGCGATGAGAGCTACTGTTAAGACTAGAGGATGTTAAAGTGATCCTTGGTACAGGCATAATATTACTAAGAGCAGGTGGGGACGGAGGTCGACTGTTGTTCGTAGGTTCCTAAGAAAATAAAGTTGAGATGTACAATGATGGTTTACAATCAAATGTCAACTTAATCACCACCTCTACCGAACAAAAAAAAAGTGTGCTGATAATCATTGGCAGTGCACAATAGGAATGTGCAAAAACAAAATCAGAAAGACAAAAACCAAAGGGTGTTTTTGTTTCTTTACTAAATAAATATGTATTAAAGAGAAGGTAGACTTTTATACCTCCGGTTTGTACACCCTTTTAGTAGCTAATGATTTCAGTAGCTCTTCACGTAGCAGCATCTCTTCCTCCTCTTCCTCATCTGCAAATGGAGGTTTTGGTGGCTGTTCTGGCTCTTCAGGTGGCAGTGGGGGAGGTGGAAGCAACGTTTCAGGGGACGCTCTGGAGACAGCATCTTCATAAAATTCAAAGTCTGTCTTCTGAGGAGGCTGAAAATATACAAAGTGCACACTGTGACTGGCATCCAAAACAAATATTAAACGTCAAGTTTACTTTTTTTTTTTTTTAATTTGTGAGTCAGAACAAACAGAACGAGCTACCATACACTTGTACCTCAGATTTTTTTTTTTTTTTATTACCACAATCCTGTATAAGGTTCTCATCTAAAAAAAAAAAAAAACACACAAGCAGCATTCTGTCACTACTAGTTCTCTTCTGCCTCGCATCAGTTACAAAACCCCTCTTATTTGACAGTGAGAAGAACTTACTAATGGGATTTATTAAAAATGAAGTGCATGGAACTAGGCCTCATCTGCTGGCACATATTTGTTGCATGGGCATTTGCAGTAGTGATGCAGAGCACTGTTTATTTCCCATCCAGTATTAAATCAAGACGGGGACATACAGAGCATGTGGTGCTAACTAACTGAATAGGAGCAAATCAAGTTGCACCAGGTGATTCTTAAAAGGGGTCTTTTAGTATTATGCCTAATTGTTTTTGTACATCTAGTCTTATATCAAGTAAGATTCATTTTAAACAACTTTGGGGGCATATTATCTAAATAAATCTATTGGGACCCACTTTCTCTCTCTCTAATGGAGAATCTGCTATTCTAATAATATTGTGGCTATACATTGTACACAAGTGGGTTGTAATTTTTATATTTTTTCACTCCACCATGTCTTGTTTAAAATCTACCTTTTGTTTGGCTCCTTGTGGCATCAGGGGTTATCCCTGTCCAAGACCCTGTTGAATTGCTCCTTCTGTGAAAGGGTTGGTTTATATGTACCTTCTTAAATCTAAACTCAGTGTTTAACCCCCATCATGCACAATAGCCTCGTGGCATTTTAATGTGCATACGTATTGTCTCTTACTCTAATTTTTGCATTTTTGTCCATTTTGTAATCTAATTAAATTGTTGTGGGTTACTCCCACGTGGAGCTTTTTAGGCACGGTTATTTGGTTCCCTAGTGGTACCTTTTTTGTTATTTTCAGATATACATTCTGATTCAATGTACTTGTAGAATACCATAGGCATCTCCCTCCTATTAGTCCAGTGATTTATTCGTATAGTTAGTGTGCATTTGGAGGGAGATCTTTTGTCTTTGGCACAGGCCAAGTAAAAAGATCAGAGAGTAAACACCAATCTTACTGCCAATATGTGCTGGATGTAAAATGCCTGTCAACCTACCCACACTGAAGAAGGGCAATCCTCCGGAACACACAACGCCGATGGCAATCCACCCATCAGATTAGTGGTAAAAGGAACCCTTGTAGGAGATGCACCTATACAAAAAAAAAAAACATAAAAACACTAAGGGACAGGATTTAATTAATAATAAACACTGTGCACAAGTTTCAAATATACATAAAAACCATATGCAAGATTCAGAAACTTGTTTCTTGGTTCAATCTATAACCTTATTTGAAGCTTTATATTTTTTTGACTAATAAAACCGCAGTTTCACTAACAGTTACAGGTTTAATAAGTAAATCGAAGATAAAAAGGAGGTACCACTGGGCCTGATAAATTAGCCCCTGACGAAGGTGCATTACAGAAAGCACCGAAACGCGCGTCAGGTTTCTCTTTCCTTTCACTTATTTTTTCATTAGGGCACTGTCACTATGTGTAGGTAACCAACAATCTAAGTATGGTTCTACACATTAGATCACTCTAATTTTCACTTTCTTTATTTTTCACCTCATCACACTGGACATGTTGCCTGGGAGCAGTTAACTATATTCTCTTAGACTTAGTACTACAGTCCTGCAAGCTGTTTCAATTTCCCCCCTTTTTTTTTTCATAATATGGGTAAGATATACTGAGAGCCTTAGACATTACAAGTAGGTCTCATTACAGTTATCTAGCCCTCATATGTGTGGGTATGTTTGCAGTTTTGAACTGTTGATTATTTGCAAGACTACTTTTTAATCCTGTTGGCTCTATTTAGATAATTCCACAGACGCTAGCTGTGGCCTATAGAGCTTTACAACTAAGTCTGCTCCCAGCCTAAAGACCAGTGTTTCTAGTCAATACTTTACTTAGCAACTTGGAGCTAAGCTTATCTGCTGTCTGTAGCTATCAGTATTGACCTTCCATGATTAAAGTTTAATATCTGTAGCTTTCTTAAGACAAATCTATAAAGTACCCCATTGACCAAGATAGTGTGAGGTGAGCCATTGTGGCGAGATTTTTTTTACCCAATTCGGGTATTTGACCACCTATTTTGTTATTTTTGCTAAAGACTCTTTACGGTCCTATCATTAATTGATTTGGTAATCCCATCTTTCCTACTCCAGTACTTACTATAGACCTCCGGATTTGGTATCCAGATGGTCTAAGTAAATTCTTTCACTGTGGCCTGAAATTATCCTGGGAGTTTTAGCTCTGTGTCAATGATATACCTTTTGGCCAATTATGTTTCAATGTATAACGAATCCAGACTTTAGGAACAATGTTTTTCAGGCTAAAATACCTGGAGAATTTGTTTCACTATCCGTGTCCATTGCAACTTCTTCATAGTTATCATACTGGTAAATGCCTCCTGCACTTTCCTGCTTTTCGGATCGTCTCTGATCTGCGTCTGAAGACTAAAAATAAAAAATAACTAAAGGTTAATTACATGCTTTTCTTATGTGACAAATTCAGCAAATCTGGACCTGACACCACATTCCTAGTTGTCATTTCCCATAGAATTGAACAAGTAAGCTCAGGCACTGATAGCTATAAGGACATTCATCCTTTAGAAGTTGAAGAGTCTCAAAATAGACACAAAGACGGCTCAGCCTAAAGCTCCACGTGTAAAGGCAGCACAGCAAATCTGAATGTGCATGAACTGTCAGGTTTCTATTAGAAAGTAGTACGATGGAATTACACTGGCATGTAAACCCACAATTCATTGCAGACAAAAAGAACAAGGAGGCAAAAGCAGCACACTAGACAATGAATTCTTAGCTTTGGTAGAAGTTTAGAGAACCAACAGTTGTACATGCCATAACCCAAATGAGCCAGCAATGCTACAAGCTCAAAAGTGATTTATAGAAAATAAAAAATACAATAGAGTGAGGAAAAAAAAAAATGAGGGGGGAAATGCAAGTCATCATTCACCATTCTGTGAGAAACAACAAAACAACCAAACTGTGCACTACCAGCTAATGTAAGAATACAAAGCGAAAGAGGTCTGAATTAGAACATCACAAAATATAGATTTTAAAAAATAAATAAAGTTACAAAGGATGTCAATTTACCTTGCTACGTTTGGTCTTCTCCCCTACAAGTTTCATAAATCTGTTGTATTGTTCTTCTTGATTTGAAAGGTCCCTGATCTTTCGGATCTCCTCTTCTCGTTTTCTTCTTTCCTCTTCTTCTGCTTTCTTCTTTTTATCCTCCTCCTCTTTCTTTTCTTCAGCTTTCTGTTGTTGCAATTTTTTCCAGGCTTTTGTCTGTTGCCTTCGGAGTGCCTGTTTGGCTTTAGAAATGGAACACATTTGACTCAGAAGAATAAAAACTATTTTACATTTAATTTTGGGCCTTTTAAATACAATTTTTATAACAAGCAGATTCTATAGGAATAAAAAACTGTATTCCTAACACTATAGTGTCCCTCTGCCCCCCCCTCAACCACTGCCGGTAGAGGTAGGTAGAGCCATTTGCCCTGAATATAGATGATTTGAGCATACTCAATTGGTACACTTACTCACAACTAAAAGAACACTATAGTCACCTAAATTACTTTAGCTAAATAAAGCAGTTTTAGTGTATAAATCATTCCCCTGCAATTTCACTGCTCAATTCACTGTCATTTAGGAGTTAAATCACTGTTTCTGTTTATGCAGCCCTAGCCACACCTCCCCTGGCTATGATTGACAGAGCCTGCATGAAAAAAAAAAAAACTGGTTTCAGTTTCAAACAGATGTAATTTACCTTAAATAATTGTATCTCAATCTGTAAATTGAACTTTAATCACATACAGGAGGCTTTTGCAGGGTCTAGCAAGCTATTAACATAGCAGGGGATAAGAAAATCTTAATTAAACAGACCTTGCAATAAAGAAAGCCTAAATAGGGCTCTCTTTACAGGAAGTGTTTATGGAAGGCTGTGCAAGTCACATGCAGGGAGGTGTGACTAGGGTTCATAAACAAAGGGATTTAACTCCTAAATGGCAGAGGATTGAGCAGTGAGGCTGCAGGGGCATGTTCTATACACCAAAACTGCTTCATTAAGCTAAAGTTGTTCAGGTAACTATAGTGTCCCTTTAACAGTCTTTACAAGACCATAGCAGCCTTTATTCTTTCCAATTAAGTAGATTCAGGTACCAAACAGCCTGTCAATCAAAACCTTGAGACATCATTGCTCAGTTTCCTTCCTCCAAGTTTAAGTGATGTCAGCTAGCTTATTTCTTTGTGAAAATGCTCATATTTAATACCCAGAGTGGATATTTTTATTTTACCAGATTTACTTTCTTCCTTTAAGTCCTAAGTGCACATTTGAATGCTCTATAAACAGTTTATTTTCCTATTAAGCTATGACCATCAGAATTGCATACTATATTATAAACATCAAACCAAAAATAGATTTATTTATTTTTAGTTTTCATGTTTTACCTGCATATGCTGCACAGTTGGTTTTCCGTGTTAAGTGTGAATTTGTGGTACTATTCTCTTTTGGTAGCTCAGCCTTGGGTTCGGTTAGTTTCTTCTTGCTTTCCTTCATTACCAAGTGTTCTTTTTGCTGCCATTTCTTACTTGCAGACTGCAGAGCCAGAAGTCGCAAGTGGAGCTCTGACAACTCTTCCTCCTCCTCGACTGGTTTCTGAAAATGTCAGAGGTAAGAGGTTAAAACTGAGAACAAATTCACAAGGACATCTGCACCAAAAAAAAAAAAAAAAACACGTTTCTCTACTTCACCCTCTAAATACAGACATGCCAGGATTGTCATAAAAAAATGGCAATTGCCAAAATCATGAGGAAATTGCTGAAAGTCATAAGGGGAATTTACCTTCAATATGCATATTAAAGTTTAGCATTCATTGCAAAATAACTTTTATATGAACATAGTAAATTTTCATTATAGCTGCTCCACCATCACCATGAACCCAGTGGAGTACATAGAGATGTAAATCACGGTTTATTTTTCAATGTAATGCTAATTTTAAGGTGGGAGGACACCGCTTAAGAAATCTGACAGTTCCACTATAAAAGGAGATTTTAATACTTAAAAATAGCATTTACACTCTTCAACTTCGGACACAGGGCACAGGCCCAATTCCATGCATACGGTCGACATAACTCCTGGCAGGACCAGGTCCACCTTCAAAGGGATTGGAGTCACCTGTCCCAACCGAATGTTGGCATTAAATAAACCACGATAGCTTCACAAGCGTAGACAACTGGACACTAGCTGCACACCGCTGGTTCGCACAAATATTCACAAAAAACAAAATAAAGTGTAATGTATCTGTTGCATGTCTGACTTAACACGGTTAACCGACGATGGGACTATGTGTAACGTAACAGAATTACGGTTATTACCTACGTTAATGTCTCTATGTATACCACTTGTCGTAAGGTATTGTTGTAACAGGATGTTCACGCAAAAATAAAGTATTGAAAAAAAAAAAAAATAGCATTTAGCCTTTGTTGTTTAGTTAGGATACAACACAGATCAAAATGCATACGCTCACACGTCTGCCCAGCATCTTGATTTTTACTCATTTTAAACGCAGAAAAAAAATGGTTATGTAGAAAAAGTCTGATGGTGTGAGCAGCCAAACTCTAAAGTTAAACATTCCACCCCCATCAAATGTAACTGAAATGCAGGGCATATAGGGTGCTTACTTAATATATACCAAAGTGTGCCTTAATTCTGCAACAAATACCCTTCCTGATTATGTTTCCAGCTGTGCTATAGTCTATAGCTCAGGTATTACAGCCTAAATTTGATAATTCAATTTTCAATTCACTACAATATGGTAGGCATTGAACAAACATGTAAGTGTATGTGTTTGCACAATGCAGCTTCAAAAGAGTCCTATTACTGGTCCTATTCACAAAATGAAAGGGAGACCAGGAGATCATGTAAAACAGTACTATTGTCTGTATTACAACAAAAATACAGACCTGGCATGGTTTAGAAACGAGAAAAATCCCCAGATGAAATCTTGTGTATATCTGTAAGTATCCTATAGTACTAAGCTTGTTCGAGCAGGGTCCTCTTCAACCTATCGTTCCTGTAAGTTTTTTGTAGTTATCCCATTTATAGTTAAATCCCTCCCACCTTCTAATATGGTAAAGCACTACGGAATCTGATGGCGCTATATAAATGGCAATAATAATAATATACTCACTTGGTTTGTTTCATCTGTAGTGTTGCTGTCACAGGAATCTCCCTGTTCATTATTAACTGGTTCTGAAAATTACACAAATTTGTAGCATGATACATTAATGTATACTAATCACAAACTTTTGCATGTGTGGAGTACAAGCATATCAATGTATTTTATACCAGAGGAAATACCAAAACACAGCTGTTGACAAACATGGAAAGTATAAAATCCACATATGTTTGAGCACAATATAACCAACAAGAAAACAAATCTTACCTAAAACTAAGTTGAAAAAAACAAAACCATTTATATTGTTATAAAAATCCATGATAAATTAGTTGGTAAAGAGAAAATCCACAAATTATAACCAACAAAATATATTGAAATGATTATGGTGCTAGCAAGAGGTCTATAAAAGATTTGCCTTTTCAATCCAAAATATGCTTCATCGCCAGCAGTCAGGATCCATCCCCTTGCTATTGATGTTATTTTCAAAAGTAACACTTCCCCATTAAAAAAAAAAAAAATCACAGGTTGTGTACATACATCCAGCTCAAGTTATTTGTGTCACTCTTCATGTGCAGGAAATGAGTAGAGGTTTCAGTGACTGTGAGTGGGATCGCCGAAATGGTAAAGATGAGAAAAAAAAAAGGAAAAAAATAAAATGCACAAAAATGAAGAAGAAAAAGATGATCTAACCAGTAAGTTTTTAGGGACGGTTTGAAAATAGTTCTGGCAAAATGGCAACTGGAAATAGAAGTGAGCAGCTATAATGAAAATCACAGCTATAGAGAATAACGTAAAGAAAATACCCACACACACTGCACAAAAACCACAGGGCTTTGGTGATTAGGTTGCCCTATTAAATGAGCGCACTATAAAATAGAAAAAAAAAAGTAGATTCTGATCATCCTTTTTGGAAATATTTAGACATTAAGGGGGTGATGAGATAGATGCAGTGGGGCTCTAGTGTTTTTACATTAACTGCTTTCATTAGAGAAAGCAAAATAATGCATAACTAAAAAGGAATAATTTCACCACCACAAATCCTTGAAGAATTTACCAGTGTGATTAGAATCTCAAAAATACTGGAACAATGCAATACCTGGTTTGGGAGTTTCATCGGTGGTTTCTTCAACATTTTGATTCTTCTGTTCAGTTTCTTCAACTATATCCTGGTTCTTTTGTTGTGGAATAGGTTTTCGCTTTTGCTTCACAGGTTTGATTTCAAAAGCTTGAAAAACCTTTGCTGGAGGCTTCACTTTTTCCTCAGTTTCTGGGGGAGGAACTGTAACATTATCAGCTACAATAACTTGTTTTTCTTCGTCTCTGTGGGTGGGATCTCCGAAATGGTGACGAAGATGAAAATCACAAAAATGAAGGTCTAAACAGTGTGAAGTTAGCAGCTGCACAGGCAATTTGTCCCGATAATGTGCTTGTGGCACACTGGTAGAAAATCATTGGTATAGAGTATGAATGAAAGAAAATACCAACACAGGACTTTGGTGATTAGGGTACTCTTATTTTTAAAATAAATAACACAATACCTATTTATCTCATTAATTCAATTAACTTATCATGTGCCATGTATTAGCCAGTCATAAACAAAGACACATACATACATACATAGACCTGAGAGAATCGTAAACAAAAACAAAAAAATTAGATTAAATTTCTCCTACTTAACAGTTATGATATGATTGTTAGTGGGGCCAACTTTTTTGTCCAATAGTCCCACGCATTTACAGTGATTAAGTTACAATTCTTGTTTCTAGCACAACCCAATTCCATTTTACATTGCCAGATAACTTGTTCCCTTAATCCATCTAGTTTTGGGATAATGGGAGATTTTTCCAATTCTAGCCATCATCAACTTGGCCACAGTCAAAATGTGAAGGACTATAGAAGGAGTATTTTGTGTAATATTTTGTGTTTTGGGTACCCTATAAATTAGTACACTATAAAAGATAGAATAAAGAGAAAAAAAATAGTAATTGCATTAAAATAAAAGATATTACACTTTACTTTCTGGAACACACACAAAACAAATAAGCAGATTCTGATGTTCTTTTTGCAATATTTGAAAGTCAAGGGAGTGATAAGATATATGCAGTGGGGCTCCAGTGTTTTTTACATTAAAGTGATGTAGAATTATTGAAAATCTTTATTGAACCTGTATTGAATTATTGCACTAACTCCATTTTAACCCACATCACCATGACAGACCTTCCATTTTGTCTACATTACATGACAGAATTTCCTAACAGCATTTAGTGTAATGAATAGAGACTGTATTTTCTATAAAGACATGACTAACCCCGGAATTGCTGAATCTCCTGTAATTTGCAACATAGTATAATCTGAAGGCCATGAGAACGCCGGCGTAATGAAATGTTCTATTCATAAAAGAACCTTGCACCTGACCACGAGACTGACATCACTAACTACGCAAAATGACGCCCAAGCCCCCCTTTCCACCGAGTAAGCCTCGTGCTGGGAAAGATGGCGCTTGAGCCATCCGTCCACACCCGTGTCCAGAACAATACCACCTCTCGGTGGGAGGACACCTAGCTAACCACTTAGTTTTTGAGCCAATTAATCATATTGATGGGTGGACATTGACATAGCCACTTAACAATTAATCCAATTAATGATGTTTATTTACTGATATCTAGATAATCAATGATGATGCAATTTCGCTCTTATAAGGGCCTGCGAGCCCGCTTTTCTTCAGATGACAATAAATTTCCTCGAAGTTATTTTAACCTGCACTCCGTGTGTCAGTCTGAATTTACTTCTGCGTATACGCAATTTATTCATCTCAGATTTGGACAGGAACAGATAGACATTTAAACATATTTGTTTGTTTCTAAATTATACTATATCAAAAGGAACACAAGCCTTTATTCCTGTCCCCATAGTGTTAAAAACACCATGTAACCCCCTGCCCCCACCCCCTTCTAAATAGAGTATAAAATATTACCTTCACTCCAGGCTGCTGCTACTGGCTTTGCTCCTGATCTGCCTGCTCGGCTGACATCAAAATTGTTGTACAAAGCCAATCACAATGCTTTCCCATTGGAAAGCATTGGATTGGCTGAAAATGTCAAGGAGGCAGATAAGGGACAGATCCAGCACAAGTCAAGCATCATCATGGCCAGTCAGTATCTCCTCATGGAAATGCATTGAATCAATATATCTCTGTGAGGAAAGTTTTGTTTCTCCATGCAGAGGGATGAGACTAATGTCAGTGCTGCTCACTGTGCAACACTGCCCCATGAAGCACCTCTAGTAGCCATCTGAGGAGTGGCCAGTGGAGGTATCCCTAAGCTGTAATATAAACACTGCCTTTTCTCTGCAAAGACATGGTTTACTGCAAAGAAACCAAAAGGATTTATTATACTCACCAGAAAAAATAATAATACAATAAGCTGTAGTTGTTCTGGTGACTATAGTGTCCTTTAACCCCTTAAGCACATGTGATAGAAATATTCTGTCATGATTCCTTTTTATTTCTGATGTGTCCTTAAGGGGTTAACTGCTTTCATTAGAGAAAGCAAAATAATGCTTAAAGGGACACTATAGTCACCTGAACAACTACAGCTTAATGTAGTTGTTCAGGTATTATCTATAGCTCCCTGCAGGCAATCTAATGTAAACACTGTATTTTCAGAGAAAATACAGTGTTTACATTGATTGATAGGAATACCTCCAGTGGCCGTCACTCAGACTGCCACTAGAGGGACTTCCTATCACGCAGGGCCCTAAAAAGGCCCTGTACACGTCAGACGTATTAAAATACGTCTGACGTGTTCAGGAGAGAGAAGGCACTGTGTGCGCGCCTTCTCTCTCCAGCCTGTCAGCGGAGGAGGGGGGCGGGCAAAGACCGCGAGCTGAGCTGTCACTCAGCTCAGCTCGTGGCCGCGCACACCGCGCGCATGCGCGGTAGTGCGCTCAGCACTTTAGTGGGCGGCATGAATGCTGCCCTCTGAAGTATGTGCGCATGTGCGGCGAAGCCGCGCATGCGCACAAGGGAGCAATGACGCTTCCAAATGGACGCTTCCCTGGACGCTTGGATGCTTCCCTGCTCTCGCCCGCCTATTTCGTCATTTTGACGAAATAGGGGGCGCGGCTTCACGAGGCTCCCGGCGCTGGAACGAGGTGAGTAAAATCTCATCCCTGGAGAGTCCCTTTAACTAAAAAGCAATAATATTACCACCACAAATCCTTGAAGAATTTACCAGTGTGATTAGAAAATAAAAAGACTTGAACAATGTAATACCTGGCTTGGGAGTTTCATTGGTGGTTTCTTCAACATCATCTTTCTTCTGCTCGGTTTCTTCGACAATATTCTGTTTCTTTTGTTGGGGAATAATTTTCAGCTTTTGCTTCAAAGGTTTGATTTCAAAAGCTTGAAAAACCTTCACTGGAGGCTTCTCCACTTTTTCCTCAGTTTGTGGGGGAGGAACTGTTACATTACCAACTACAATACTTTTTTCTTCTTTTTTATTATTTGTCTCTGTCGTGGTAGTAACTACACTCTCAGCTTCTTTATTATTTTCTTGTATGTTCAGAGCTAGTTTCTCATCCTTGTTAATGGATTCAAGTTCAAGCTTTATCTGCTTATACTTTAAAAGCAGATCTTCGAAGCTCTCTTCTTCACAGTTCTCGTTTCTTTGAGGGTGAGCAGATTTCCTGAGTGGAGACCTCACAAAATTCTTATCTGAGAGAATGGTCAAGCAAACATAACTAGAGAGGGCATTTTGATATGGAAAAGGACCTGGGTTTGAAGAGGCAGGTGGCATAATGCCAAAATAAAAGACTGACGTCTTCATGTTAGATACAGTTGAACACATAGTTATGATTCAGTGCAAACAGCAGAAACCAGACATACTACTTTTAAAACAAGGATTGCATTATAGAAAAAGTGAATTTAACTGTTCGGTTTTCATTTGAATGATATATGACAAGCAAATATATCTGGATGATATATACTACGGTTCAGATACAGGGTAAAGGTTTATAAGGAAGCAAAACGGGAACTAAGAGCCATGTGATAGCGAGGTCCTTGAGAGGGTTAATCCAACCTCAGCCGAAAATCTCATCCAGCGTGCAGGACGTCCATAGGAAAGCATTTCTCCCATTTTTTTTTTATATCTTATTCATATTAAAAAATGTTTCATAGCTAAATAGTTGATGTTAAATAAAAGCCCTATTTCTCCTAAATACAATTATATATAAATAAGTGTGGGTGCACTTAATATAAAAGAGGTAAATAACGGTTGAACAGACATATGGTTACATTACAAGTTTTGATTACGGTAAGTTTTATTTTGATCAAAACGAGTACATTTGGATCAGTCCTTAAGGAGTAGAATACATGCATTAGAATGCATGCATTAATTTGTTTATGTATATAGTCATCTAAAAGGAATGTGCAAACGCTGCACTTCTAATAACTGCAGCCTTTACAGGCCCTTCCCTTTTTAGACTTTCTTATTGAGAAGCATTGAGTCTGTGCATGGGTCAGTTCATATTCGTGCACGTGTCTGGTCTGAAGGACACTAGTCTTAGGTCTGTGAGCAGCAATAGGGGGAGAAGGCAGGCGTGCTCAAATAAGGTGCGGATTTCTATAAGAAATTGGCACCTTTATAAACTGGAATCAATTTTTTTTTATTTAAAATTTTTTTTTAAATAATAAAGTTACTCCTCACCCATCCGATACTTCAGCTTTATGGGTGTCGAGTGGTCCTTAAGAACCATATGAAGAGAACTGAACATTATCCATCTGACATTAAAACAAAGTGGCATATTATTATATCTATACATGTAGCATCCTATGCTAACAGGGATCTGTAACAGTTCTCACTCTGGCACTGGGCAAATTAAAAATAATGTCAGTTTGGAAATAAGAACCAGTTCATGAATGCATGTGTAGTTTCAGTAAAGTGCTAGAATAGAGACCCTTGGCTAGCATGGGAAAACGTAAATATGTACATCCCTGCCCAGCTTAAAGCGCTACATGACACTGTACTCCAACAAAACATTGGCAGTGTTTCAATCTTGCTGGTAGGAAAACTTTACTGTAAAAATTTTGTTTAAAATGGATATAAATCCAGTCATGGCATTAGCTACTTGAAACATATTAGTTCAGACAATTATTACAAAGTTGTTGCCTCATGCAAGTCTTAAAGAGCTTTCAGTGCCAGAGGACGACACTATGTATCAAGGGAATTCTAGTTACCACACATACAGCATGGCTAATTATATCTCATACAAAACATAAGCATTGAAAAAGACCCTATAGTGTTAACACCACCATCTAGCCCCCTTTGGCTCTCATGCCTCCATAAATATAGCAAAATCTTACTGTATTCAAGCTTGAAGCTGTAACTCTGTAGCTGTTTGTCTCAGAATAACAAGCAGTCTGCTGACATCATCAGAAGTGGTAGTCTGATCCAATCACAATGCTTCCCCAAAGGATTAGCTGAGACTGACAAGGAGGCAGATCAGGGGCAGAGCTAGCATGATTCAAACACAGCCCGGGCCAATCAGCATCCCCTCATAGAGATGAATTGAATCAATGAATCTCTATGAAGAAAGTTCAGTGTCTGCATGCAGAGGGAGGAGATTCTGAATGTTTGGATGCATTTTAGGCAGCCATGACCCAAGAAGCACCAAACAGCCATGTGAGGAGTGGCCAGTGAAGTGATCACTAGGCTGTAAACACTGCATTTTCTCTGAAAAGATAATGTTTACAGCAAAAAAGCCTGAATGTAATGATTCAATTCACCAGAACAAATTCAATAATCTGTAGTTCTGGTGACTATGGTGTCCCTTTAACCCCTTAAGGACCGGACTGTTTTTGCGATGTTGTACATTTGCGACCAGGCAGCTTTTTGACACTTTTGTGGTGTTTGTGTTTAGCTGTAATTTTCCGCTCTCTCATTTACTGTTCCCATACAAATTATATATTGTTTTTTTCAGGACAAAAGGGGCTTTCTTTACATACCATTATTTATATAATCTCATGTAATTTAATTTTTAAAAAAATGAAAAAATATGATGAAAAATTGAAAAAAATACATGTTTTTTTACTTTTATGTGAAAAATCTTTTATTCATCTACAAAAGCGAATGAAAAAAACTGCTAAATAGATTCAAAATTTTGTCCTGAGTTTAAAAATACCCAGTGTTTACATGCTTTTTGCTATTTTTTGCATGTTATAGGGCTATAAGTACAAGTAGGATATTGCGGTTTCAAAACATACATTTTTAAAATGTATCAATAGTGACATTGTAACACTATTATCTGTCATAAATCGCTGAATAACACCCCACATGTACATATTTTTTTTAAAGTAGACAACCCAGGGTATTCAATATGGGGTATGTCCAGACTTTTTTAGTAGCCACTTAGTCGCAAACAATGGCCAAAGTTAGCGTTCATATTTGTTTGTGTGTGAAAAAAGTAAAAAAAACTAAATTGAACGCTAATTTTGGCCAGTGTTTGTGACTAAGTGGTTACTAAAAAAGACTGGACATAACCCAAGGTATTGCAAATAGGGTGTCTTCTTTTGCAAATGGTATGCCATCATGGGGGTAATTCTCATTCCTGGGCTACCATACGCTCTCAAAGGCAACGTAACCAACCTGGCCATTTTCAATGTAAAAATATTTGACCCATATATTTGACCCTGTAACTTTCAAAAACGCTATAAAACCTGTACATGGGGGGTCCTGTTCTACTCAGGAGACTTTGCTGAACACAAATATTAGTGTTTCAAAACTGGAAAATGTATCACAACAATTATATCACCAGTAAAAGTGCTGTGTGTGTGTGAAAAATGCAAAAAAAGTCACTTTCACTGACAATATCATCGCTGTGATATGTTTTACTGTTTTGAATCACTAATATTTGTGTTCAGCGAAGTCTCCCGAGTAAAACAGTACCCCCCATGTACAGGTTTTAGGGTGTCGTAGAACGTTACAGGGTAAAATACAGTGATAGCAAATTAAATTCTCTGTACTCTCGGCCTGGGTTGGCAGGCAGGTCCCTTAAATTGCAATCAATAAAATAACTTAATTATGTAAAAATATTACATAAATACGCACGTAGAATTTAAATATATATGCATATTTATATATTTGAAGTCTACGTGTATATTTATATAATTATTTATGTAATTTTGTATATGGACATATGAATAGTTCGCATTCTTTTTATTTATTTATATATACATAGATATATATACAATTTCATTCTAAGTGTATTTTGATATAAATATATATATATATTAATATCAAAATACAGTTAGAATAACATTTCGTATAGATATATAATTTTTTTTATTTTTATTATTATTTTTAATTTTTTTAATTTAATTTAAATTATTTATTATTCGTATTTTATAATAATATATATATACAATATATATAGTTATTATATATATTATATATATATACACGTGTGTAAATTAATTATAAGTGTATTTTTATATTAATATATGTACATATTAATATAAAAATACACTTAGCATGACATTATATATATGATATATAGACATATATTATATAGGTATAATATATGTCTATATATCATATATACACATATATTATAATTTTTTTTTTTATTATTAACTTTCACTTTAAATTTATTTCCGATTTTACAGCAGCAGGGAGACTGCCTGTCAGCACAGACAGTCCCCCTGCAGGCAGACACATGGACACCTATTGTGACCATGTGGTCGCCCTGTTGGGCGATCACATGGCCACAGGGGTCCTAAACCGCCATGGGGAGACTGTCTGGGCTGCAGGCAGTCTCCCCACACCGGGAGCACCGCCGATCGCCGCCGGGGGAACGACGGCGATCGGGTAAGTACATTTTAAATTTAGGACGGTTCAGGACCGTCGTCGGTCGGCAAGTGAAAAATGCGGATGACGGTCCTGAACCGTCCAGCGTCCTTAAGGGGTTAAAGCAGGGATGTCGAACATGCGCCCCCCCCCCCCCAGATGTTGCTGAACTACAACTCCCATGATTCTTTCAATGAAACAGATAGCCAGGGAATCATGGGAGTTGTAGTTCAGCAACATCTGGGGGGCCGCATGTTCGACATCCCTGCTTTAAAGGGACACCAAGCACTAAAACCACTACAACATGCTATAGTCGTGCATGGTGCTAGGAGTCCCCAGGCGCCATCGAGTGATAATTTATGAAACATTTATATGAATGGTTTGAAATTAAACTTGCCCATGGCCCTTATGGTTTGAGTGGCTACAATAAAGCAGAAATTCATACTAGTGCATTATCATAACTCATAAATGAGTGTGCTTTACCAGTTAGAATATCCCCCAGGCCCTGTAAGCAGTATATATTCTATATTCTCCCAGGCCCTGTAAGCAGTATATATTCTATATTCTCCCAGGCCCTGTAAGCAGTATATATTCTATATTCTCCCAGGCCCTGTAAGCAGTATAAATTATATATTCTCCCAGGCCCTGTAAGCAGTATATATTCTATATTCTCCCAGGCCCTGTAAGCAGTATATATTCTCCCAGGCCCTGTAAGCAGTATATATTCTCTCAGGCCCTGTAAGCAGTATATATTCTCTCAGGCCCTGTAAGCAGTATATATTCTCCCAGGCCCTGTAAGCAGTATATATTCTCCCAGACCCTGTAAGCAGTATATATTCTCCCAGGCCCTGTAAGCAGTATATATTATCCCAGGCCCTGTAAGCAGTATATATTCTCCCAGGCCCTGTAAGCAGTATATATTCTATATTCTCCCAGGCCCTGTAAGCAGTATATATTCTATATTCTCCCAGGCCCTGTAAGCAGTATATATTATATATTCTCCCAGGCCCTGTAAGCAGTATATATTCTATATTCTCCCAGGCCCTGTAAGCAGTATATATTCTCCCAGGCCCTGTAAGCAGTATATATTCTCCCAGGCCCTGTAAGCAGTATATATTCTCTCAGGCCCTGTAAGCAGTATATATTCTCCCAGGCCCTGTAAGCAGTATATATTCTCCCAGGCCCTGTAAGCAGTATATATTCTCCCAGGCCCTGTAAGCAGTATATATTCTCCCAGGCCCTGTAAGCTGTATATATTATCCCAGGCCCTGTAGGCAGTATATATTCTATATTATCCCAGGCCCTGTAAGCAGTATATATTATCCCAGGCCCTGTAAGCAGTATATATTCTCCCAGGCCTTGTTAGCGGTATATTATTATAGATTATCCCAGGCCCTGTAAGCAGTATATATTCTATATTATCCCAGGCCCTGTAAGCAGTATATATTCTATATTATCCCAGGCCCTGTAAGCAGTATATATTCTATATTATCCCAGGCCCTGTAAGCAGTATATATTCTATATTATCCCAGGCCCTGTAAGCAGTATATATTCTATATTATCCCAGGCCCTGTAAGCAGTATATATTCTATATTATCCCAGGCCCTGTAAGCAGTATATATTCTATATTATCCCAGGCCCTGTAAGCAGTATATATTCTATATTATCCCAGGCCCTGTAAGCAGTATATATTCTATATTATCCCAGGCCCTGTAAGCAGTATATATTCTATATTATCCCAGGCCCTGTAAGCAGTATATATTCTATATTATCCCAGGCCCTGTAAGCAGTATATATTCTATATTATCCCAGGCCCTGTAAGCAGTATATATATTATATATTATCACAGGCCCTGTAAGCAGTATATATTCTATATTATCCCAGGCCCTGTAAGCAGTATATATATATTATATATTATCACAGGCCCTGTAAGCAGTATATATATATTATATATTATCACAGGCCCTGTAAGCAGTATATATAAATTATATATTCTCCCAGGCCCTGTAAGCAGTATATATTCTATATTATCACAGGCCCTGTAAGCAGTATATATTCTATATTATCCCAGGCCCTGTAAGCAGTATATTATTATATATTCTATATTATCCCAGGCCCCCGGGCCGATTTCTGGGTGAAGGATACTCTTTCTGGGGGAGGGTTCCGGCCAGTTGGAGCTGCTCGGTCTCTGGCCGCCGCCTCTCCCCGCCCGGTCCCCCCAGTTCCTCTCAGAGAAGCGGCCCCCGAGGCCCCGGCCCACCCAGCCCGGCCTGGAGCGGAAGCGGCCCAGCGTGCCATGGCTGCGCTCCCAGAACGAGGGCCTCTGGCCGCCGTCCCCGGGCTGGGGCTGCATGCGGGGCGGCGGCGGCCGATACTGCTCCTTGGGTAACCGGTAACCGTGCGGCGGCGGCCGGGGCGGGCGGGGCCGGTGAGGGTAGCCGGCGGGGGGGCCGCGGTTCGCCGCTCTCGGTCTGACGGGCTTGGGGCTCTCCGGGCGGACGCTGTCGTCGCTGAGCTCCCCGTCTTCGAGCTCGCCTTCTTCCCTGGGGGAGGCCGCGCGGGGCGCCGCCGGCTCGGTCATGGCGGCTCGGAATCGTCGTGTCCCCCCCTCTCTCTGACGCCGAATGGTACGGTCTGCGACTCCCGGAGACTCCGCTCTGTCTGCGAGATCTCGTCAGCCTGCTCGAGCTGAGCTCCCTGGGAAATCTCGCGAGAGTCGGTCAGTGACGTCACCTCTCTCAGCCAAACGTCACTGGAGAGGAATTATCTCCCCTCACTCCCCCTCCCTCCCAGCAGTAAGGACAGTCTGGGGGTCTGTCTGCAAGCTGATACTGAAATATGAAAGGACACACTCAGGACAAATTAGTCACCTTTAGCTAGAGTCATAGCCTGCCTGGCTGTTTTAGCCTCAATTTTGCAGTTTTTCTGGTTAACAAATTGCTATTTAGTAAATAAACCCCTTTACAGGGAATGCTGGAGGATTCAGGCAACAACACATTTTAGGCAAAAAAAAACCAAACAGAATAAAAAAGAAATAAAAAAATGTAACCAGACAAAGTTATAAAAAGAAAAATACAAGCACCATAAGCACTGTAGTACACTATAGTGGTTATGGTGCCAAGAGTGACCCGATACCCCTTCTTCCCCATTGTAAGGAGTGAAACCATTTTTTAGAACGGTTTGACTTCGTTCCAGGTGCCCTCTGAGTGCCACTTTACACACACACAACTTCAGAGAGCTGGAGGGACACTCACCATTACGGTTTAATATAGTGTGTCTGGGGTAAAGAGACTGTCTGCAGTCTTAGAAATATAAACTCTGCCTTTTCCGTGAAAAGGCCACGTTTCCATTGTTGCTAAGGGCACCACTAGTGATTGCAACTCAGACAGTCTCTAGAGGTGCTTTCCATTATCACCCAGGAATTTTTGCGTGAAGATACTGAATGCTCCCCATAGAGATGCATTGAGATAATATGTCTCTATAAGTAGATGATACTCGGCACAGCTAAGTGATTGTTGAACATGCACAGTAGACCCCACCCAATGCGTATCTATGGCGAAGCATTCCATTGGCTGTAAATATCATCATTGATGACCACAGCCATGGGAGTAGAGGCAGTCATGGCAATACCGTTGTGGTAAAAGATTAACCCCTTAAGGACACATGACATGTGTGACATGTCATGATTCCCTTTTATTCCAGAAGTTTGGTCCTTAAGGGGTTAAAGACACTATATTCTTAATTTTTTTCATAAACGATGTTATGTATAATATTGTTTTAACACAATCAAATAGCTAACAAAAGATGAGACATTCATGGCACTATAACCACTTTATCACGTTGAATTTTTTTACGGCCCAGAGTTTGATGGTGCCATCTTGAAATATTTTAGAACAATTTGACACTGAATGAGGATCCCTGGCTGCCCGCAGTCCAAATCCTTTGTGCTGATCAAGCTAATATGTCTGCATTAGTGCAAGGAGCGATGGAAGACAGTGATTGGCTGATAACCTCAGATAACCGCTATCAAACTATACATTGCTGGTATGGATTGCTATAGCAACAGGGGGGTGTAATCTCCACATTAGTCATTCTTCCGCCATTCTTCCAGCAGGGGCTACAGACCCTTGTTCAGCATGAAACCATTTGAAAACAGTTTAACACCATTGAATAGAATTAGCAAAGTCTGTTAACGTTCTTGGTTGGTATCTGCTTCTACTGACCCCCTAAACTGCTGAGACCCAGTGGAAACCCTGGTTATAGAGTGCTTACCCAGTCTTATAGTGCTGAGTACAGTACAACCATAGACAGTTTGTAAGAAAATATTATTTAATGCATACATACAACCAAAACAAATAATAATAAAACAGAGCAATGCAAAACAATCCCAAAATTAAACCAGACTTAAAAGGGTCGGGTTAAGGCATGTTGCTGCTTCGGTGGTTGTGGTTAATGCTGCTTTCTTGCGCCGATCATCAATACAGTTCTGGTTGTAAAACACCATCTGAGGTGACGACAAAATCTCTGTTGCTACTGGAACCTGGCATATGTGATCATGATTTTTACATTGTGGTGCCTGTTCTTTCATGACTTTATCTTTTGTCTTCTTTTGTATTGTCACAGATTTCTTCTATAGCTGTTTTACTCTCCTGTTCAACCCATCTTAGAATGTTTAACATTTTCCTCTTTCTCTCTCTGATCCTTTCATGGTCTACATATTTAAAATCAAAGGGATTTTCTGTAGACAGCTCCCATTTTATAGATAAACAGCTTTAACCATTGGATACAATGAGAAAAATCCAGGAATGTTCCTGTGATGTCAGCTTCTCAGACCCCTGTAGGTACCCAGGTTTTATAGAGCTATCCAGCCATAAAGTGCTGAATATAGTGGGACTACATCAATATGGCAATGGCATCAGAGCAGCTAAGGTTCAGATCCCTTGTTGTTACATAAATCCATCCCATTTATTAGCTCTGTAAAAAATAAAAAGAAGGAAAATAGTTCAGTTAATATGATATTTAGAGAACTGAGTGCAAAAGAAAAAACCAAGACTTAAGAGGTGAATACAAGGTATTATGATATTTAAGAAACAGCAATATAAGGCATTTTGGTATTGCAATAGAAAGACACTACTGGGCGTATTGGGTGTATTTATTATAAAGTAGAGTACCTACTTTTCAAATCAACTTGTATCTGTTCTGAGCCTATTCAGTTCATTAGGCGATTGTCCTGGAACATTAAAAAGTTACTCCAACCCTTTTTTAAATTGATTTATTTGATATTCTTTATTTATGGCGTGCAAATGATAACAGATAGTTTGGTAAGCCACAACAGCGTTCACACACATAGATAAAACAGGTTTTTGGAAACAGTGACATTTAGATAGATTGCACATTTTTTTGGATATTACAGTATGCTAGATAAACATGTCTAAGATCTGGGTAATACGTATCACACTAGAGAAAACTGTTAGACATGCTTAGTTGTATGGCATAATAGAATAAATCAGGCAAATAAAACAGGTTGAACAATATGGCATGAGGTATACATCACTTGAAAAAAAAAACTGTAACAGCATGCCATATGCAGTACAGACCCCTGATCCCCATAGACAGCCCCAGACAGGTTAATGGCTGGAGGATTAGTATGGACCACGTTAATAATCTGTTAGGATACACTCTCAGGTCTCCAACTCTTTTTTGCCTATTTTTTGTTGGGCACTATTTGATACCGGAGAAACTGACGGAAGCCAAGCACAGAGAGATGGACACAGGTTTCTTCAGGAAGGAAGAGATTCTTTATTGGATCACCGATCGGGACTCAGAGGGACTAGCGTCACCAAAATACAGCAAATTCTGAGCCCCGGACAATAGTGCAGGCTCCTTATATAGGCACATAACTCCTCCCATATTAAGCTCCACCCGCACATTCTCTTAACCAATCAACACAAGTAAGAATTAACTTCCTGTTTGACCGCATGGCCTGTCCAGCACAATGGAGGAGGGGAATACTACATCCTGTATTCTTGCACATGCTCCGTACACTACTGATCGTATCTTGCCTCGTGCAACCAACTGATCGATACGTCAGCATATGCACGTACACATGCCACGTGGTAATCTCGGCCTACTAAATTTATTTTTACAGAGATTCCACCACATTCCCCCCTTTGATGCCTCTTGATATTTTACAATTACTTGAGGCATCACTTAACCTTAGTTTGCTTACACCGCAAGTTACCTTGAACCAGACCAGACTTATCTTATGATGTGAATCTTCAACATTCATCTTCCTGCATTGGTTCTCCCTGATCTAGAGCCTTATATTTATAAATTGCCATTATCTGTGCAGCAGCCTTCCTCTCTGCTATATTTTCTATCAGACTTTGCACAGATCTAACTACTAAGGGTATAAGACACGGTAGGAGTAGACACAACATTAAAATCAGTAGGACTCCACCTACCACTGCCTTAAAGGACCACTCTAGGCACCCAGACCACTTCAGCTTAATGAAGTGGTCTGGGTGCCAGGTCCAGCTAGGGTTAACTAATTGTTTTATAAACATAGCAGTTTCAGAGAAACTGCTATGTTTATCAATTAGTTAAGCCTTCCCCTATTTCCTCTAGTGGCTGTCTCACTGACAGCCGCTAGAGGCGCTTGCGTGATTCTCACTGTGAAAATCACAGTGAGAGCACGCAAGCGTCCATAGGAAAGCATTATGAATGCTTTCCTATGTGACCGGCTGAATGCGCGCGCAGCTCTTGCCGCGCGTGCGCATTCAGCCGACGGGGAGGAACGGAGGCGGAGAGGAGGAGGAGAGCTCCCCGCCCAGCGCTGGAAAAAGGTAAGTTTTTACCCCTTTCCCCTTTCCAGAGCCGGGCGGGAGGGGGTCCCTGAGGGTGGGGGCACCCTCAGGGCACTCTAGTGCAAGGAAAACGAGTATGCTTTCCTGGCACTAGAGTGGTCCTTTAAGCCCTCCAAACCACTCATACCAGCTACCAAACCAACTACTTGGATTGTACCCTTTCCATACCTGAGTTGGCACATGCGCTAGTTTAACCATATGGCTAGTAAGCTCAGCTATTGCTTGCCCTTCGTCATCTATTTGAAGACAGCAATTGCTCAGGTTAAACTTCCCACATACACCTCCCTCTACTGACAAAAGGTAATCCAAGGCTAATCTATTCTGGTATACTGCTGTCCTCATCCTGGTATTATGCTTCGCTAGAAGATTGAGCGCTTGTGATGTCTCGTTAGTGATAATCTCAACCACCGCCTGTAATCTTATAATGCGGTTGAGCATATAAATAGGGGTTCTATACCCAAAGGTACCATCTTCTGCCCACGTGGCTGGCCCATAATAATCTATAATACGCTGGGGAGGCCATTCATTATCTTCCCAGGCGCCTATCTCTATGGGTCCCCTTTTCTTCCTATGATTCACATCATACACTTTAACACCTAAAGTCTCACCTGTTTCAATAGGCAACAAGAAGAAGGATGGTTTGAGCATACCCAACACACATGCCCCTTCCCAGTCCTGTGGCAACTCCGAATAGGCTTTCTTACCACAGATCCAGTACAAATTTGCTGGGGCTCTCCAGGTAGATGTGATGGATAGATCAAACCACACATCCTTTAAATTGGCATATCTAGCAAACGGGTTAGATGGTTCTGAGACATTTGAAGCCGACCACCAAGTTGTATTTTTAGTATCATCATCATAAGCTTTTTGCCCTAGACAAGTTAATTCTCCTACAGAAGTATTATACATTATTCCTTTCCTTGCTATGCAAACATAACCTATGATGGAGGTCTTTAATCTCCACTCAGATTTACCTCTAACACTCATATGATAATCGGCTTGTGTAGATATTAGTTGGTCAACTGCCTCAGAACCGGACATTACCTCCTTTGCTTCCCAAGGCCATTGGTCTCCCATGTTAGTACCTCCACACACATAGCAGTTGGTAACATTAAGACTACCGGCAATACTTTCGGCTAAATCTATGAACAGGTTTTTAGCGTTATGGGGGATCTTATTATCTATACTCATCTCTTCGTAAAAGGAATGATATACTTGATGAGTTTGGGAGGATACCGTATCAGTCTCTATCCCTATAAATAATACTGTCCCAGGATCTAAACCCGTCCCGTATATTTGAAACCCAAATAAATTTCCATACTTGTCTAAGAACTTGTCGGGGTTATTAATAAGTATATGGACTGGGTTGCATTCCATAGACTTACAATATGGGCTAGTCGGCAACTTAGTCACTATCATGTCCTTGTCTACTGTCTGTCCCCAAGTTGCCCACCCCACACAAGACCAATATGGGCAAAAGTTATACTCTCTATTTGGGCATCTAGGACTCACATATTTATTTTTACTACTGGGACAAATATATTTATCATTAGACCCATACGTCCTCTCCCATCTAAGATCCCCACATACATTCCACGGCTTTCTACCACTTGATATCGCCTTACATGCATCAAATAGCAGAACACCCAAAGAATGTACGGATTCTAACACCGTCTTATTAATTAGGGTCCCCTGAGAATCTCCATTCCTGAGAGTCAACCAAATTGTACGAGGTTGATACTCCGGACTGAAGCACCTAGGTTCTCCTACTCCTAAATGGCACACACTATAGTCTATATTTAGGTATCTACATCTCGATACATCTCCTTTACACTCGTATTGTGAATGCCAAATTAGGGTTTGGGAAATATGGTTACCTGTTCTCGTAGTCTTAATGCATACCTCACAGCTAGGAGTGTCGGTACCTCTACCTTCCTGAATATAAAAACACACATAAATAAACACAATCAAAAGCACATCTTTCGCCGTCATCCTCAGTCTTCGTCCGTGCGAAGGCACCTCAGCTTCCAGGATGTGAGGGCTGCAGGGAATGGAGTTCTGCTCGTCTTCACAGGTGTCCCTTCGAGACTTTCCTGGCTTATATACTATGTGTTGGTAAGCGGACAGGCTTTATTATGGCCGTCTAAAACACTCACTTCACCAAATCCCTGTAACAATAAAATTTGTAATCCACACGATTCCTCGTTACTCCGACTGAGTAGTGCGTTTTAACCGGATCTTGCAGGGATTCTCTGGATCTGCTGTAACTTGCCAAGAATCGACTGCTGCTGGTTTAACCCTGGAGTGATGTATCCACGGAGTCACTTCGGCTACTTTTATCGCTGTAGGGGTAGACAAAAGAACAACATAAGGACCTCTCCACTTGGGCCCTAACGGTACATTATTCCACTCTTTAATCCACACTTGATCTCCTGGATGATAACTATGAACAGGGGGATAAATATTCACAGGTAATCTATCTTGTACCCATTTCTGTACCTCCTCCATAGTCTTACCCAACTCTACAACCTGCTGCCGGGTAATTCCTTCTCCCAACTGACTCAAATCCCCCCTTAAGTTACCAAGTACGGGAGGTGGTCGCCCATACATGATTTCAAAAGGAGAGAGGCCCATCCTTCTGGTAGGGGTACTGCGGATTCGCAATAGAGCTATGGGTAAGAGAACGTTCCACTTAAGTTGGGTTTCCTGACACATTTTAGCCAACTGGTTCTTAATAGTTCTATTCATTCTCTCTACCTTACCAGAACTCTGGGGTCTATATGCAGTATGAAGCCTCCACTTTATACCAAGCATATGAGTCAGTTGCTGTAGGCACTGTTGAACAAAAGCTGGACCATTGTCCGATCCTATAGAACAGGGTAGTCCATATCGGGGTATTATTTCTCGTATCAGGAATCTCACAACTTCTCCTGCTTTCTCTGTACGAGTAGGACATGCTTCTACCCAGCCTGAATAGGTGCACACAATTACCAACAGGTAACGATGTCCACCCGATTTAGGCATCACTGTAAAGTCTATTTGTAGATCGGACATGGGGAGTCCCCCCATAAACTGGACTCCTGGTGGCTTTACTGGTCCTTGTCTTGCATTATTTTTAGCACACGTTACACATCTGCGTACAATGGCCTGAGTCAAGTTGGACAATCTTGGTATGTAGAAATGTTTCCTGAGAGATTCTTCTGTACTGTCTCTCCCAGAATGTGTCCCGTTGTGATAATTTTGGACAATTTCTACCGCTAGTGATGCTGGTATGACTATTCTTTTTTTTTTGTAAATCTGTTTATTGTGGTATAACACGTACGATAGATCGGCTCGCAGGCCGGAAACAAAGGAGTACATTGTTTTAAAGGTTAACAGGATAAACATTAAAGTTTCATCAAAATACAAATATGCGCATCATGTCTAGTCACATTCCAAAGTTCTGGGTGCATGGTTGGATACAGCACCTATGGCACCTAACCTCAGGGAAGAGGTGCGACATGTTCCTCTCGTCCATGATTGGTATATTCGCATAAACGGACCCAACCGTGACTGTGGGCCCAATAGGCTGCAATATACTTATGATCGCTTTGGGTGAAAGCGTTACGCATAATGTGGGTGTACAAGTAAAAGTATAATTTAACAAACTGCGGATAGGTTCAACAATTGTATGTAGGTACAGGTGCACCCAGCGCACTGACATTTTTATGTCGGAAACTACTTGTGTTCGTGTTTGTTGTAGGTTAGGTTAATACATCTTATATATAGTCATCTCCAACTAAGCAAAGTCATTTATACCCTGTCATGTTGGGGGGAAGGTGAGTCGGGTAGCCCGTGAAGAGGGGTATGCCATTTCAGGTCAGGAGGGACAGGGCAGAATCGAGCCTAGGAGGGGCAAGGGTCGGGGACCAACTGGGTCATATCGGGCACATGCGGTAGGGTATCAGAGTTATTGCCTCTTCCGCGTCTTGGTCGTGTATCAATTATGCTGTTATGTGGTTAATGACGCCTATGTATCTTTTTCTGCTGGGTTGATCATCCCGTTCCCCGTCCCTCCCCAGCTCCAAACGCGGAGTCCACAACCCATATTTGAGAGTATCATCCCCTAGGGCTCGTGACTAAGGGGGGGGCTCATCCGATCCCCACGACCGCCACCTGAAGCGGAGCTCGAGACTCAGTTGTTGGGCTATGTCGGTCCCATTCCATTGTATCTATGTCAGGATCAAGTCTCATGCGAGTCATGGCCGGAGTTACCGAACCCGTCACTCATGTATTGGTAGGTGCTGTTTAGTCGAGGCATCGAAGTTTAGATTTCGTCCCGTTCATAGGTCGGTCAGGGCGGTACTTATCCCTGGTGATGGGTGAGTAATCCGCGTCTACAACCCGTTCTCAGATTACAGTCAAAGAGTCACTATCCTTAGATGTCATTGTCTGTCACAAGTCGTATGTTGAAACTTCCGTTCTGTATGTGACCCTACCAGTCCCGGGCCCGTGTACACCTGGCCCTTATGGTCCAGAGCATAGTGGGGAAGGAGGGGAGTCAGAGGGGGGTGGGCATTGCACTGTCAGCACCGCTACCACGAGCTACCTCCTCCTGTCGATATCTGGCAATATATAAGAACCACGGGGTCCACATTTCGACGTGTTTGGTCCCCCGGCCAGTGATGGTGGCCCGAGCCTCTTCTGCCCCTTGAATCTCCTCCACCCTGTGTATCCATTCTTGCTTGGTCGGCACCACGTCCGTCTTCCAGTGGGCTGGGATGTTTGCTTTGGCGGCGTTAAGTAAATGTCGGAGGATTGACTTCTTGTATACTGAGATGGACTGAGTGGAGATGTGTAATAGGGCAAGTTCTGCTGTCCAATCAGGTATGTCCCCCAAGATGAGTTCCAGCGAGGTTTTGATCAAGTCCCAGTAGGGTGTTATTATTCTGCACTCCCACCAGATATGGGATACCGTCCCCCTTTCGTCTTGGCATCTCCAGCACACCGAGGGGTGGGACGGATTAATGCGGTGCAAAAATACTGGTGTCCTGTACCATAGGGATATGAGTTTGTAATTCATCTCTTGGTAGTAAGAGCTCGTAGTACTCTTATGTTGCCAAAGTAACGCTAATTCCCACTGTTGAGTAGTGAGTGCTCTTCCCAGCTGACACTCCCATTGTCGTTTGAATGTCATCTGGGTGGAAGCGCCACCTGCTAGCAAATGTTGATATAACTTCGAGATAGCATGCTCAAGGGGGGTTCCCCGGTCACATAGTTCTTCGAACCAAGTGAGGTCTCTATTTAAACGTTCGTTATGCGGTATTGAGGCATGGAAGTGTTTCAGCTGTAGGTACCGAAGATGTAAGAGAGGTGTCCGTGGTCTGTCCGCTAGCAATGATGGGAAGTCTCGTACCCTTCCAGCAGAGAGGACCGTGTAAATGGGTATATAGTCACGCGTGTTCTCACTGGTCCACGTTCCCGCTGGGAGGCCTCCGCCCAGCTCCTCGTTATGCGTGATCGGTAGCATAGGGCTGGGTAGTGGGGATATGTGTTCCTGTCCCCTCAGTGTTTGCCAGCTCCGCAGGGTCTGTAGGGTCAATCCCTCCTCGGTCGCTGGGGCGGGCCGTCCCGCATACTTCCCCCAGATTTTTGCCTCCATCGCCCGGCCCATAAGGCCCCTGTCCAGGGTCACCCATTGTTTGGTCGTAGGTGTTATGTGCCAATCCAGTATGCGTTGAAGTACTGCCGCCTGATAATACTTCCGGAAGTCCGGCAGTGCGAGCCCACAGAATGTCATGACGTAGCCGGGATCGGCTTCCATTCCAGACATATTTGATCACACCGGTTTTTAGGGCAGAGAAGAAAGTTGCTGGCATGGCAAGGGGTATGGTCTGCATGAGGTATAAAACCCTCGGGAGGATATTCATTTTAATCACAGCCACCCTGCCATGCCACGAGATGTGTGGGTGGGACCATCTAGCCAGATCCATTAAGATCTTCTTCAGAAGGGGTGTAAAGTTATGATCGTACATATCCGTAGGTTCCGTGGTCACCCATACACCTAGGTACTTCATCTTGCCATAGCACCAGTGGAACGCGAATTGTGACTCCAGGGAATGGTATTCCTCCGCAGGGAGCGAGATGTTCAGCGTCTCACATTTGGAAATGTTAAGTTTGAAGCCGGATATCCGTCCGAATCTGTTGATTTCTGTGAGGAGGCAAGGTAGAGTGACTCGTGGGTTGTGTACGAAGAAGAGGAGATCGTCCGCGTAAGCAGCTACCTTGTGTTGTATACCCTGCCACTCGTAGCCCAAAACGTCTGGGTTTCGCCTGATCGCCTGGAGAAGGGGTTCCAGGTGAAGCGCGAACAGCAGAGGCGAGAGTGGGCAGCCTTGTCTGGTGCCGTTGCGGATTGGGAACTCGGCAGTTGTGGCGCCATTAATCCGTACCGTTGCTCTGGGATCCGTGTATAGAGCTGAGATCCACGTTAAGAGCCTCTCTCCAAAGCCCAGCCACTTCAACGTTTCCAACAGGTATATCCAGTTGACCCGATCGAATGCCTTCTCCGCATCCGTTGACAGTAGCATTATTCGGGTCCCCCGTTTTCGAGCATGGTGTTGGATAGCGAATAGTCTCAGCGTGCTGTCTCTGGCTTCCCTACCTGGAATAAATCCCGTTTGGTCCGCGTGTACTAGGTCAGGCAGGAGGTGTTTCATGCGGGATGCCAGCACCTTCGTGAACAGTTTGGAATCTACATTTAGGAGCGAGATCGGGCGGTAGCTACCGCACTGTAGGGGGTCTTTCCCCGGTTTGAGGAGAACAGTGATGGTGGCCGCCACCGACTCTCTGCCCAGGGATCCCCCTTCTCCCGCTTTGTTCAATGCATCAGTGTCAGGGTACCTGAGGCCTCTACCTCTAAGGGAGGTAGAGACTTGGTGGTTTATCCGTCCAGGCGAGCTGTCCCCTCCGTTCCTCGCGGTTCATCCAGCCACTTAAACACCGGCCGCGAGGAATCCACATCCTTTTCTAGCAGGACGCTCAATACGTGACGTCATGACGCTATCACGAGCGACCTGTCACTCAAGTGTCCGATATCCAATCGGCACTTGTCAGAGGCGTGCTTACCATCCGGAGCCAGGGTATTTAAGCTGGCTTCTCTCTTCAGCTCATTGCCCTGTCGTGGTTCTAGCTTGTCTAGTCACTCAGTGCTCTGGTATTCTAGTTTGCTCTATTTGGTTTTGACTCGGCTTGTTGTATTACCCTGCTTCTCTGTTATCCCTTGACCCGGCTTGTCTCTCGCTTATCTGTCTTCTCGTTCCCTCGACCTCGGCTTGTCTCTGACTATTCTCTATTACTCTCGGTACGTTAGTCCGGCCATTCTAAGGCCCGGTATACGTACCTTTCCACTCTTTGTACCCTGCGTGTTGGATCCCTGTCCCGATCCTGACATTACGACAGGGCCAATGGATCCTGCAGGTACAAACAGTCAGCTTGGTTCTTCGGATCTCAGGTTTGACGCCATGGAGCATAGGATGGATCAGATGGCTTTGGCACTACAGGCACTTTTGTCTCGTGCTAGTAATCCACCTGAGGAGACACGTACTCCTTCTATTTCTCCTGCAGTCTCAGGTCTAGAGGTAGCCACTGTAGGTGCTTCTTCCCGTATTACCCCACCAGTACGTTATGGCGGGTCACCGGAGAAGTGTCGTGGTTTTCTGAACCAGATTAGCATCCATTTCGAATTACAACCCCGCTCTTATCCTACAGATAGAGCGAAGGTTGGATTTGTTATTACTTTACTCATTGAGAAAGCTCTGAGATGGGCCAATCCTTTATGGGAGAATGATAATCCACTAGTCTATAATTATAATGCCTTTGTAGCTGCGTTTAGAAGAACTTTTGACCCTCCTGGTAGAAAGGTCAATGCAGCTAGATTACTATTGCGCCTTAGACAGGACAATCGAACACTTGTGGATTATGCACTAGAGTTCAGGTCCTTGGCGGCAGAAGTTAAGTGGAACGAACAGGCTTATATAGATGTGTTTCTGAATGGGTTATCAGATGTAATTCTTGACGAGGTCGCTACTAGAGAACTCCCTGAAAATTTGGAGGATTTAATTTCTTTTATATCTCGTATTGATGAACGCCTAAGAGAGAGGCAGAACACTCGAGATAGGACCCGTAGACCCTCCTTTAAACTAGCGCCTACCTTTCAAAATTCTGAGTTCGAAGACTTACGTATTTCTGAACCTATGCAGATAGGCAGTACTCATCTCACAGAGAGGGAGAGACAGTACAGGAGAAGGGAGGGTTTATGTATGTATTGTGGAGTCAGAGGTCATTTACGCCTAAATTGTCCCAATCGTTCGGGAAACGCTCGCACCTAAGTTTCTCTAGAGGACAGTCCTTGGGTGTTTCTACTTTGTCCTCTATTCACAACTACAAAGAGCTCAGGCTTCTGTTACCCGTTTCTTTAAAGTGGGAGAAGGGAGTAGTTAAGACTATGGCACTAATCGATTCTGGAGCTGCTGAGAGCTTTATAGATCAGGGTTTTGTTGCCAAGCATGCTATCCCATCCCAGTTAAAAGAGACACCACTGGCTGTTGAGGCCATCGATGGTAGACCGTTACTTGAGCCTGTTATTTTCCATGAGACCATACCGATTAACTTAACTGTTGGCATCCTACATAAAGAGGATATATCCTTAATGCTCATTTCTTCTCCGTCTATTCCCATAGTCCTGGGGTACTCCTGGTTGAGGAGACACAACCCTATTATTAATTGGGAGTCAGGGGAGATAGTTTCGTGGGGAGAGAATTGTCAAGAAAAATGCTTGCGGAAGGTCTTACCTCTCGGATTAACTAACACATCGACTACCTCTGACAATCCTACAGAGACACAAATTCCGCCTCAGTATCTAGATTTAAAGGCAGTATTTGACAAAAAGAAAGCCGATACCTTACCCCCACACAGGTCCTTTGATTGCAAAATTAACCTACTCCCTGGTACCATGCCTCCCAGAGGTCATGTATACCCATTATCTACGAAAGAGAACTCAGTTCTAGAGGAGTATATTCACGAGAATTTAGACAAGGGATTCATCAGGAGGTCCTCCTCCCCTGCCGGGGCTGGATTTTTTTTTGTTAAAAAGAAAGATGGTTCTTTGAGACCTTGTATTGATTATCGAGGCTTGAATAAGATAACCATTAAAAATGCCTACCCGATTCCCTTGATCACCGAACTCTTCGATCGTTTGAAGGGCTCTACAATTTTCACCAAGTTAGACCTCAGAGGGGCATATAACTTGGTGAGAATCCAGCAGGGACATGAGTGGATGACGGCATTCAATACTCGCTATGGTCACTATGAATATACGGTTATGCCTTTTGGGTTATGCAATGCACCAGCGGTATTCCAAGATCTGATTAATGAGGTTCTTAGGGAATTTCAGCAAGAGTGCGTCATTGTATACCTAGATGATATACTTATACATTCTAGTGAGATTGAGACTCATCACAAGCAAGTCAGGAGGGTTTTGCACAAGCTTCTTCAGCATGGTTTGTACTGCAAGTTGGAGAAATGTAGCTTTGATCAAACCCAGGTAACCTTTCTCGGCTATGTGATCTCTGGGGAGGGATTTAAGATGGATCCGGATAAACTCCAGTCCATTCTAGAGTGGCCTTTACCCAAAGGTCTTAAAGCCGTACAGAGATTTATTGGTTTTTCCAATTATTATAGGCGCTTTATTAAGGGCTATTCTTCAATTATCGCACCTATCACTAATATGACCAAACAGGGGGCTGATACTAAGAATTGGACTACTGAAGCTCTTCTTGCGTTCAAAACTCTCAAGGAGCTTTTCGCTTCCGCTCCAATTTTAGTTCACCCCGACACTTCCCTGCCTTTTCTGCTTGAGGTAGACGCATCAGAGACTGGTTTAGGTGCTGTCCTATCTCAAAGGTTGGGTGTTGATAAACCATTACATCCATGTGGATTTTTCTCTAAAAAATTGTCCGGTACTGAGAGCAGATATGACATTGGTGACAGAGAATTACTAGCGGTTATCAAAGCTTTGAAAGAGTGGAGACATTTATTGGAAGGTACTTTACATCCTGTTACCATTCTAACAGACCACAAAAATTTGTCTTATATCGGAGAGGCCAAGCGTCTGTCCTCCAGGCAGGCTCGTTGGTCATTGTTTCTTACCCATTTCAATTACGTTCTGACTTACAGACCTGGCTCAAAGAATTCTAAAGCCGATGCGCTATCTCGCCAATTTGAGCCTTCTGCTTCAGTTGAACCACTTGTGTCCTCCATTGTACCCAAATGCAATATTATTGCTAATACCAGTCTTAAAATTCATTCTCCGCTACTTGACCAGATCTTGAAGTCACAACATCTAGCTCCCGGAAACACTCCTGAGGGAAGAAACTTTGTTCCTCCTGAACTTCAACTGGAGCTCTTACAATGTTTTCACGAAAGTAAGATAGCTGGTCATCCTGGTATTCGCAAGACATACTCTCTGATATCCAAGGATTTCTGGTGGCCTTCACTTCGAAAAGATATTGAGGAGTTCGTCGCAGCTTGTGAGACTTGTGCCAAGACTAAACTACCTCATGCTTCTCCATGTGGCCTGTTACACCCCTTGGACGTTCCTGAGAAACCTTGGTCCTGTTTGTCCATAGACTTTATCGTTGATTTACCTGCTTCCAAGAGACATACTGTTATTCTCACGGTAGTGGATAGATTTACTAAGATGGCTCATTTCGTACCATTACCTAAACTTCCGACTTCTCCTGAATTGGCGGAGATTTTTGCGAGAGAGGTTTTTCGCCTACATGGGATTCCTTCGGAGATTGTTTCTGATAGAGGTTCTCAATTTGTCTCACGTTTCTGGAGATCCTTTTGTTCTCAGATGGGTATCAAATTGAACTTCTCCTCTGCCTATCACCCTCAGTCTAACGGAGCTGCTGAACGTACTAATCAAAAGATCGAACAGTATCTACGTTGCTTTGTTTCCGAACACCAGGACGATTGGGTCGGCCTGATTCCTTGGGCGGAGTTCGCACACAATAACCTTGTTTGTGATTCAACTCGCTCTAGCCCTTTCTTCATGAACTATGGCTTTCATCCTTCGATTTTTCCTTCGGTTTCCTCTTCTCAGGGGATACCGTCGGTTGATGATCATGTCGCCAACCTGAAGAGATTATGGGATCAGACTCGGCAAATTCTATTACATAGTTCTTCGTTATTCAAGAAACACGCTGACAAGCATAGAAGAGCGGCTCCTGTTTTTGTTCCTGGGGATAGGGTATGGTTGAGTACTAAGAATATTCGCCTAAAAGTCCCATCTATGAAGTTTGCTCCTCGCTACATAGGTCCTTACAGGATTCTCACTCGTATCAACCCGGTTGCGTATCGCCTTGCTCTGCCACCTGCCTTACGCATTCCTAACTCTTTTCATGTCTCCTTGTTGAAACCTCTTATTTGCAACAAATTCTCCTCTAAGGTTTCCTCTCCTCGTCCTGTTCAGGTGGAGGGTCGGGAGGAGTACGAGGTCAGCTCCATCATTGATTCCAGAATTTCAAGGGGAAAATTGCAATATCTGGTCAACTGGAGGGGATATGGTCCTGAGGAGAGGAGTTGGGTACCTCAGGAGGACGTTCATGCGTCTCGCCTTCGCAGAGCATTTCACCTCCGCTTCCCATCTCGCCCCGGTTCCTTCCGCCCGGTGGGCGTATCTGAGAGGGGGGGTACTGTCAGGGTACCTGAGGCCTCTACCTCTAAGGGAGGTAGAGACTTGGTGGTTTATCCGTCCAGGCGAGCTGTCCCCTCCGTTCCTCGCGGTTCATCCAGCCACTTAAACACCGGCCGCGAGGAATCCACATCCTTTTCTAGCAGGACGCTCAATACGTGACGTCATGACGCTATCACGAGCGACCTGTCACTCAAGTGTCCGATATCCAATCGGCACTTGTCAGAGGCGTGCTTACCATCCGGAGCCAGGGTATTTAAGCTGGCTTCTCTCTTCAGCTCATTGCCCTGTCGTGGTTCTAGCTTGTCTAGTCACTCAGTGCTCTGGTATTCTAGTTTGCTCTATTTGGTTTTGACTCGGCTTGTTGTATTACCCTGCTTCTCTGTTATCCCTTGACCCGGCTTGTCTCTCGCTTATCTGTCTTCTCGTTCCCTCGACCTCGGCTTGTCTCTGACTATTCTCTATTACTCTCGGTACGTTAGTCCGGCCATTCTAAGGCCCGGTATACGTACCTTTCCACTCTTTGTACCCTGCGTGTTGGATCCCTGTCCCGATCCTGACAATCAGTAAGTCGTGACAAGAGCAGACCTGAGAAGCTTTTGTAATATCCTAGGGAGAAGCCATCTGGACCTGGTGCTTTGCCAGTCTTGGACGATTTGAGAGCAGCTGCCAATTCCTCTACGCTGATCGGGGCATCCATCATCGCCGCCGAATCCCTATCCAACGTGCTCAAGACTGTTTCAGATAGATAGTCATGTATCGTCAAACGTTTCCGTGCAGCCTCGGCGCCAGCAGCAGTTGGGTGTAGATTGTAAAGTTTCTCGTAGAAGATCCTGAATTCCTCTGCGATCTTTTCGGGAAAAGGGGAAATTTCCCCAGTTGACAAGCGTATCTGACGGATTTGTCTATGGGGGGCGGGGCCTCTCAACAATCTAGCTAAATATTTGCCGCCTTTATTAGCGTGGGCGTAGTAAAAGCCCTTGGTGCGTTGCACCGCGCGGAGATGTCTTTTCAAGAGGAGCGCTTTGAGTTTCCGCCTGTGTTCCATCAGTTCGCCATACACCGCGGTCAGTTGTGATCGCTTGTGGCGGCATTCCAGTGCTGCGATTGTTTGATGTAATTCGGTGAGTTCGGCCATAAACGATTTCCGTTTCTGCGAAGCAAGGCGTATGAGCGTACCCCGGATCACACTCTTATGTGCTTCCCAAAGGGATATCGGGGAGATGTCCGGAGTATCGTTTTCCTGGAAGTATCGTTCTAACTCCTGCTGAATCTGTTCCTTAATGTTTGGGTCCAGTAGCAGGGCTTCATTCAATCTCCAGTTCCATCCCGCCGGTTTATATAAGGGGGCAGCGAGTGTCATCTCGACCGAACCGTGATCCGACCAGGTTGCCGGGGTGATGTCAGCTCCCTGCAAGTGTGTCAGCCCCTCACGTGTGATAAAGAGATAATCTATGCGAGAATAGCGGTTGTGGAATGCCGAGTAATAGGTATAATCCTTCACCGAGGGATGAAGCACTCTCCAGCAATCTACTAGTCTTAGATCTTCCATCGTTTGTCTGATGAATTTGATAGTACGCTGCGGTATGCAGCTATGTCCCGTCGAGGAGTCTAAGATCGGGTCCAGCGGGACGTTGAAGTCACCTCCCGCAATCAAGATTCCATCCGAGAAGTCTTCCAACTGCTGTAGAGTGTTGCGGAGGAAGGGGGCCTGCCTCTTATTTGGTGTATAGATGGAGGCTATTGTGTAGATCTTGCCGGCTATAACTCCCTTAAGGAAGAGATATCTCCCTAGTGAATCCTGCTGTCGATCCAGTTCCTCAAAACCGAGTTCAGCTGCCAGGAGAATGGCCACTCCAGTTTTGTGCGACATAGGGTGGTTACTGAAATAGTTATTGGGGTAATGTCGATTCCGTAACCTGGGCTGTGAGCCCTCTTTAAAGTGGGTCTCCTGTAGTAAGGCAATCGACACATGGTTTTTCCTCAGTTCCCTCAGTAGGTGGGTCCTACGCTCTGGTATATTAAGGCCCCTACAGTTCTGTGTGACAATCTTCAGGGGGGTGTTGCAATAGGCCATGGTTACTGGGCCAGTCGACAATGAAGGTACTGTATTGCCCCAGGGAAGGTGCTCAGCCGATAGAGCTACTAGTGCAGTGCCCAAGCGGAGGAAGGAAGGGGGGGGGAGATAGTGATGGGGGGGGGGGGGGTAGAAAGGGTCAGAGAGAAAGCGGGTACGTTAAGAAGGAGAGTAAGTCAGGAGCCGGTGGTCCAGGTGCGGGACTGGTAATCCTGTTGTTAGTTAAAAGGAGGTATGTATCCCTATCGTGGATACCCTCTCAGAATTTGGACTAGGTCCAAATCTATGTCCCCCTTCCCGAGTGGGGGGGGGGGATTGTCTCGTGCAGCGACCGACACTAGCGGGACCTCGGACCGGAACCAGCCCAGGTAACCGAAGCACTCCCTGTGTGGCCGCGCTACGGTCAGCACGAGCGTGTGGGTGTGAGGGTGTGTCTCGAGCTCCGACCAGATGAGGTTCACTGATGAACGGTATGCTCCCGCCCCCGTTCGCCCCCTCAGTGCTGTATTAGCAAAGTAAAGCAATCCCTGTAATTGGGCGCCAGCGGTAAGAAGATACATAAGCGTCAGGGGTTAGGTTTTTGGTGATTATTCTAAGAGTTACTTATGATCTGGCTGTTTTCCAGAGGAACCCCACTTTCCCCAGGTATATCCCTCCCACATGGAGCTCCCGTGTGATAGTCCTTCTGCTTACTCTCGGTGTATCCCAGCAACCTATGAGTGAGGAGTGGCCGTAACGGCAGTCTGGTGACGTACGTCTGGTTCCCCAAACTAATGGTATGTACAAGGGTCCGTCGCTAGGGGACCTCAGTCCCCTCCAGAGTGACCCTCTGTATCAACTATCCCCTATCCACCCGCCGCGGTTTTGCGTTACGTCCGCCTTGAGTGTCGCAATGTCCCTGGAGGGGGGGGGCAGGTGGAGAGGTGGAGGGGAGGGGGGCTGAGTGAGAAAGAGGGGGGTCACGTTTGTGTATCAGTTGTTAGGTGGCCGCGGTAAGCGGGCCTGACGTGGGGTGTACACGCGAAGGTGTATGTCTAGGGCGTGAGTAGCAGACATTATGTGGATGTGAGGAGTGGTATGCTTGGGGGTATATATAAGTGTGAACAGTCGTAGTAAACATATGCATTCAACGGTGTGCACATAGCAGTAAAAAGGCAATACATTAATACATGTTTCGACATAGAACATAACCTGATCTCCCTCCATGATCCTCCCCCAAGGCGTAAAGGTGAGTTGTCATGCAAGTGTATCCTATGGGGCGCTTAGATAAATCTAGAAGACCAAGCAATCGCAAGATCCACATGAATGTAACAGTTTATGCATATCGGGAAAAGGTAACATATCAATACATGCATTAAGAATAAAACACAACGCTACTAGGTCTCCTTCCACGAGACCCCTCATCTACCAATATACCACCCAATTTCTTCCATGCCCATCTCCCCCCAGATCCCCCCACCCAAGGGTCCGCCAAACTGCTCCACTTAAGGTATTGTCTCTGGTCAAAAAGCTGTGAGTCTCGCTGAGAGAGTGGAGTGGAGTGCGGGAGGTATAGGCGTATGTTTAGATGTAGATGTAGGTATGCCAGGACCAGGTATGTGCCCCCCCCCAGTGCCCCCCACCCCAAACCTTGAATACAGTGTCCCAGAGTACCTGAAAGCACACTACTCGTGAATCTCGGATTCTGTGGATCGGTAGAAGCAAATGCGAGACCCTGTTCCCGTCAAGAGGGGGAGCTCAAGTCGTGGTGTCAGCATCGTCCTGAGACAGGACCCTCTAGTGGAAAGTATCCTGCGGTTACCCGCGGTGGGTGGATGGGGCTGCAACTATTCTTCCGGTGATGTCGGTCTTCCATATCGTCCGGGGTGGGGGGTAGCCTGGGCACCCGTGGCCCGTTGTCTCGGCTCCCTCCGCGGCCTCGGGGGGGGGCCCAATGAGCTGAGAATCCAGTTGGGGACTGTCTGAGAGGGGAGGCCTAGTTCCTCCAGGAATCTCGGTACCTCCTCAGGCCATCTCAGGGTAATCCATCGGTTTTGGTGTCTTGCCATTAAAGCGAAGGGGAAGCCCCATTTGTAGGTTACGTTATGTTCCCTCAGGGCCGCTGTTACAGGGCGAAGAGCTCGCCTAGGATCTAGAGTGATAGGCGATAGGTCATTATACAGCGAGACCTGGGCTCCCCGGAAGGGCCAAGTGGGCCTTTCCCGGGCTTTTGTCATGATGTTACTTTTCACCGGGAAGGAGCTTAGGCAACAGACAAGGTCCCTCGGGCCATCTTCTGCATTCCTGGGTCGCAGAGCCCTATGAGCTCTGTCGAAATCAATTTGTGGCAGGGGGGTAGGCAGCATAATGAGTTGAAAGAGTTCCCTAAGGGTGTTTGTCGCATCCTCCACCCCTTCTTCTTCGGGTACACCCCGCACGCGGATGTTGCATCGCCTACCTCTATTGTCCACATCTTCAAGGTGGCGACGCATATTCAGCAGCATCTCCCCCTGTCTGGCCACCGCTGTGTCTGTGGACGCTGCACGCGCCGCCAGGGCTGTATCCGCCTCTTCCAACGCGGTAATGCGGCCCGCATGAGTGGTTAGTTCTGCGCGGAGCCCTGCGACCTCCGCCCTCATGGACTCCTGAAGCGTGGCTGTGGCGGTCTGTAAGTCAGCCTTCGTGGCCATAGCTGTTGTTAGGTCTTCTTCACATCTTCAAATGCCGTTTGTTGTTCTTGAGTCCATAAGAAGGGGTCGTGCTCTGTACCTTTGATAGCTGCATACAGAGGTTTTGCCAGTATCGCGTAACTGGGAATCCATATCCTACAGAAGCCTGCTGCCCCCAAGAATTCTCGCACTTGTCTTCTATTCTTGGGTATTGGTATTTGGCAGACAGCTTCTTTTCTCTCTGGCCCCATAATTCTTTGACCTTCAGAGATATGGAATCCCAGATATTTGACAGTTGGCAAACACAACTGAGCCTTCTTTCTAGACACCTTGTATCCTGCCTTCCAGAGAATGTGTAGTAGATCGTGCGTTGCTTGCTGACATATTTCTTTTGTAACTGCTGCTATCAACAAGTCATCTACATATTGTAACAATACACACTCTCCTGGGATGGACTCGAAATCCAGTAGATCTTGGCTTAGAGCTGAACCAAATAGGGTAGGTGAATTTTTAAACCCTTGGGGCAGTCTTGTCCAGGTCATTTGGCGTTTAGAGACCGTTACAGCGTTCTCCCATTGGAAAGCGAAAATACATTGACTTTCTGCGGCAATTCGGAGGCAAAAGAAGGCATCTTTGAGATCTAAGACTGTGAAGTAAGTAGCCCCGCCCGGAATTAAAGCGAGCAGGTTATATGGATTGGGCACGACTGGATGTATACTAACAACCGCATCATTGACTGCTCTCAAGTCCTGCACAGGTCGATACTCATCTGTACCGGGCTTTTGAACAGGCAGCAATGGGGTGTTCCAGGGGGAAGTACAGAATTTTAGGATACCATACCGTATGAACTTATCCAGATGAGATTGGATGTTCTTCTTAGCCTTCTGCGGGATGTGGTATTGTCTTAGGCTCACTGGATAAACCCCAAGTTTTAGTTCGATTTTAATAGGTGGAATATTGCGGGCCAGTCCTGGTGGGTTGTTCTCTGCCCAAACTCCTGGTATGTTGAATAAGGATTCATCACTCCTAGGGTTTTGGATAGTCAACGCTGTATAAAGTCGCCACTCTTCTTCCTTTGGTACGGATAAAGTCATAATACCTGAAGGTCCATTGAACTTTAAAGATGTTGTTCCATTTGGTAGGAACGTAATCTGCGCTTGTAACTTAGATAGCATATCACATCCCAGCAATTGGACTGGACATTCAGGCATATAAAGGAATTGATGTTTTACTACGTGGCCTCCCAATGTACAGAGTCGACTTTTAAGAACCGGTTTTTCAGCACTTCTTCCAGTTGCTCCTATCACAGTAATAGTCCTTCCAGATGGAGGAGCAACTAGATTAGTCACCACTGAATGTTCAGCACCAGTGTCGATCATGAACGCACTCCTTTTTCCCCCTATTGATACATCGACCATAGGCTCCGCTCGACCAAGGGGGATGGAGCCCGGTCGGTATCAATAGTCCTCCATGACCGTGTCAGCCAATCCTACAAAGTCCCTACCTTCTCTATCGCGGGACCTTTGCGCTGCTGGAAAATACCTGTCTTCCCTAACACTTCCTCTGTTCCCATTACTCCCTCTATTACCATTACTCCCTCCGGGGCCTCCTCTACCTCTCGCTCTGCCTCTAAAGTTTCCGTAACCTGCCCTGGGTTGGTCTCTCTCGTACTGCTCTCTTTGTGGACATTCGTTCCTCCAATGCCCTTCTTCCTTGCAATACGCGCATTGATTCCTACTCAAAGGCTCCTTACTCCATCTACTATCGCCTCTATCTGGACCCCGTCTATCTACGCCTGCGATCGCTACCGCTAGCATATCAGCCTTTCTACGCATCTTGCGCTCTTCCTCTTTCTTGCTTTCTGTTTCCCTATTCATATAAACCTTATTCGCTACCTCCATTAGTTGGGTGATTGACATACCTGCAAACCCTTCTAACTTTTGTAGCTTGCGCTTAATATCTCCGTAAGCTTGGCTGACAAAGGCGGAGTTCACCATTCGGGAATTATCTGCGTCTTCCGGATTAAAGGGGGTATACAAGCGGTATGCCTCCAATAATCGGTCATAAAAGACACTGGGCGCTTCATCGCTTTTCTGAATCACCTCAACTGTCTTCGACATATTAATGGCTTTCTTTCCTCCGGCTTTCATGCCAGCAATTATAGCGTCTCTATAGGCTCTGAGTTGAACCATATCAGCACCATTTCCGTTCCAGTCGGGATCGGTGTTGGGATAATGTGTTGCGGCCCATGCTGCTGGATTAGCTTGATTCAAAGTACGGGCTTTATCCTCTAACGCTTTAATGGCTGCTTGATTTATTCTTGTCCTTTCCTCATTGTTAAACAAAGTCATTAATAACTGCTGGCAATCAGCCCATGTCGGGTTATGTGTCTGTACTATTGAGGTGAACAGATCAGTCATAGCTTGTGGTTTCTCGGTATACGAGGAATTGTGGGTTTTCCAGTTTAAAAGATCGGTTGTAGTGAATGGGACATATACGAAGACAGGGTCAGCGTGTGCCATTTGACCTGCGGCATCGATATAGGCTGACCCGGGATTCAGACGAAGAGGCATCTGATAGTGTTTTAATTGTTGGGTACCGGTCAGTTGTCGGGTCTGTATGGGGCTACGTGGAGGGGCGTCAGTCATGGGTTCCAGTCGGGGAGAAATAGGGTATGGGGATGTGGGAGCTTGGTTTTGGGAAAAGGTTGTAAATAAAACACTTCGAGTCGAGCTAGATGAAGCTTGACCGGAAGTCTGAAGTGGCGCCAAATCAGGATATTCGGATTTAATGGGGGTTGGTTCTGATTCCGGAAGGGGAGATTTAGTACGAGGAGGGGTGGAGTCTGTACTAGAGGAGGAAGCGGAAGTGGATGGGGGTAATGAGGGGAGGGTTGCAGGACTTCCTGCATTTGCGTCACTTCCTCTTAACGGAAAGTAAGGGGGCGGCAAAGGGATCTCGGACTCAGGGGGCGTGTCCAAAATGGGCCTAACACCAGTCCTAGTGGACAAACAAGTCCTAGCTACCATGAGGCGACACTGCTCCTCGTGGCATGTCTGAAGCCATTTTGGCGAGTCATTTACGGCCTGTCTCCAACAGTCAATATAAGGAAACTGGCCGTAAAGTTCAAGCCTACCTGATACAGCCACGTGTAAGCGCTGTACCAGAGTTGGATCCAAACTGCCACGTGGCGGCCATGCCGCAACCAAAGTAGGCCACTCCCTAGTACACAAAGTGACCAAACGTACAGGAGACATCTTAACCCCAAAATCACAAGTTTTGAATCCCTTTTTAAAATTCTTCACCATACAACCTAAGGGATCCGGAATCGTTGACTGCGACGCACCCATACTTAACAATGGAACGTCGTCGACAACGAATACTATACACGCGTACTATTCAACAGTCACACCCGTTTCCTCTGGCAACAGCACCACGTGGTACGGTTACCAAGTGAAACGTACACAATAATACAATAAACACTCACGGAATTCCCGTACACACACAGCTGTTACACCAGTCACTATATAATCAATATTATGCCCTTTGGCGTCACTATACAGTCACCCACGCTATAATTCTCTATATACGAATTACCCGTCTATAACCCACCCCAGTAACATCGTCTTTTACAAATAGCGGTTACAGTACGGTTAGCATAGGTCAAAGCACAAGTTAAGGTCACAATACAATTATAAGTGGTTATGGTGTTAAACATGCAATAGACGACAATGATTAGTACTTATATACAGTGTCAGTAAATATACAGGGTTATGGTACCGTGCACTATAATACAGCAACACACTATTAACACTCTCGCTAGACGGCTGAGCTCGCGCTATCTAACAAGATATACACTTTACTAAACAATCTTTATCACATTTACAATTCCCAACTAAACTATTGGCCAGTACCTTGAATGGACTACCTAAAACTATATACACCCGTTTTGGTTAGCCACACTGCCCAATCACCACATATAGCGAGCTAGAGAACCGAATTTACACAGGCGCCTCTTAGTCGCACTATCAAAAGTCTAGTGGGTTCCAAATTTACACGCCTTCCCACTTAGCCCAGATAGGTTGAGAGCTAGCGAACCGAATTTACACAGGCGCCGCTTAGTCTCCCGGTCCCTCCGACCTAGCGAACGTAATATACACCCTAGAACGCTAGTCTAGACAAGACACCGGTGTCCGGCTAGGGCTATTTACACCAGGACCCCGCCTGACTAACCAAATCAAACGGTCTGACTAAAGAGCGTTCGATCGAGCGGTGCGCCTTCGCTCCTTCCCTCCGACAGAGGGGGCAGATACACAGATTCAAAACCCCTTTGGGCCTACCGCACAATCGGTATACCCCTAGTGGGTCCTGCCGTCTAAAACAGCAGTTGTCTTACCTCCTCGTTCCTGAACCTGAGTTCACACTCATCGACGGGGACACCCCAGCACTTCTCACGTAGAGGCCGATGATCTCCTGGACAACAGACCAGTGGCGCCGAGACGAAGGGAGGTCCACGCAGAAGTTCAGGGGTGCAGCCGTAGAGAACGTGGGCAAAGATAGACCGTCTCACGCCTCTGCCTCTCAGCTACCGTTGAACGATGAGCTTCCCGGCCAATGCACCAAATGATACCGGAGAAACTGACGGAAGCCAAGCACAGAGAGATGGACACAGGTTTCTTCAGGAAGGAAGAGATTCTTTATTGGATCACCGATCGGGACTCAGAGGGACTAGCGTCACCAAAATACAGCAAATTCTGAGCCCCGGACAATAGTGCAGGCTCCTTATATAGGCACATAACTCCTCCCATATTAAGCTCCACCCGCACATTCTCTTAACCAATCAACACAAGTAAGAATTAACTTCCTGTTTGACCGCATGGCCTGTCCAGCACAATGGAGGAGGGGAATACTACATCCTGTATTCTTGCACATGCTCCGTACACTACTGATCGTATCTTGCCTCGTGCAACCAACTGATCGATACGTCAGCATATGCACGTACACATGCCACGTGGTAATCTCGGCCTACTAAATTTATTTTTACCGAGATTCCACCACATATTCTTTACCACTCCCACCCCAACTCTAAAATAAGTTTTAAAAATGGAAGCTATAATCTGCCTGAAGCCCAGCCCGGGTGAAGCAATTGGAGCTGCGCTCCACAGTTTAATAAGAAACAGAGCTTATATAAAATAGGATGCATTATTGGGCATCAATCTGACGTTAAAAGTGAGTGCGTATTTTGTGTAAATATGTATACAGAGAGATGGATGTCTATTGTGTGTGCAGCGCCGTGAACGCAAAAGAACATTTAAAATCAGGTTTGTTGATAACATTTCCAGACTTTCAGCTGCATGCAATGATCAAATTAAGCAATTTAACCCCTTCCTGACCGCGGACGTACTAGGTCCTTAAGGACCTCGGACATACCTAGTACGTCCGCGGTATTCCTACTTACATACCCGATCGCCGCCGTTCCCCCACCGGGGATCGGTGTTCTCTCTGTCTGGGGGGACTGTCTGACAACCCAGACAGTCCCCCCTCGGCAAATTAGGACCTCGCAATAGGCGTCCATAGTGCTGCCTGCAGGGGGACTGCCTGAACTGACAGACAGTCCCCCTTCTGGTGAGAAAATAAAATAAAAATGTTAATAAATTAAAAAATATATATATATATATAAGATTTATATAGTTAATGGAATCCATGTTTAAAATGGAATGAGGCAAAAATGTTATTCTTTGTTGAACTAATTTGCATGTGCCCACCTAGAATCCTTTGCGGTAGTAACATCACTGCAAATTTGTGATTTCTGTGGGAAAAGCAAGTCTTATGGCTTGACTGGTGTGCATATTTTTGTTTAACAATGTATTAACTATCCACAGACTTCAGGTGGAAGGGGTTTTCAATCACAATTTTTTCCCCACCATAACTGTGTTGGTTGTTGCTTCGTTAGATATATATACATATATATTCTATTTATAACGTCATAATAAGTGTATTTTTTTTAATTAATATATACATATATTAATATAAAAATAAACTTAGAGTAAAATTACACACGTATATATAATGCTGCACGCTAAGAACTGGCAAAAATAACAAAGAAAGAAAAATCTTTAAATAATCGTGAGTGAGTGAGTGAGTGAGTACTTAGTGCTAATTACTAAGTCTCTAAACTTTTTATTCACATTTTTTTGCCCACTTCTCTCTGAACTGTGATTACTTTGCTCTTATTCTGAATGCGGATGACGGAAAGTGGATGACGGTACAGGGTCATAAAAGTCTGACAGCCTGTAAAAAGAGAGTGATATCACTCTGAGAGCGCTTAAGTGGAGCAGGGCTGCCTTGTTTTTTTGGTTGGCTCTTAAATCCCAAAAGGGGACTTACAAGATTATTAAAGCGCCTAAAGCTTACTCCCGTTTTGGTGAGAGGGTCTATGACCTATATCTACGTATTTGAGTCACTTAAAACGACCCATCTAAAATCGAGGGTGTCTTGTGCATTCATACAATTTTGTGTTTTTTTCTTATATGCGCTAGAGAATATAAGATGGCGTCTAAAAAAGGTGATAGCAAAATAAATACTAGGAAGGACAGAGACAAAAAAGCTGAATTAAAACCTGAAACTAAAGCTGAATTAAAATCTGATAAACGTTTGTCAAAAAAAAAATTCTCACAAGAGAAAGAAAGGAGATTAAGTCAAGTGGACTCCATTAAGCCCGGTGAAGAAGAGACGGCGAGCTCAAGCATTGTGGATATAAGTGGACCAAGTCTAAATTGTATCTTCCCGCCAACTGATTTCCTAAATATTGATAGAGATACCCTGAACAACTGCTTTGATTCTCAAATGGAAAAGATAAAAGGTGAAATGCACCTTATTATTACAACTTTTAAAGATGAAATAAAGAAATTGAACATAAAGATTACCTCCATTGATGAAAAACTGGAATATTCGGTGCTGCAAAATAAGATGATGGAAGATAAGATAAACTCTTTGGAGCAGAAAATAAATCTTTTGGAAATAAAATTTGTTGATTGGGAAGATAGGTCCCGAAGGAAAAATATTAGGATCAGAGGAATTCCGGAGAATATTTCTAACCAAATGTTGACCACCTATTTAATTGAATTCCTCAATTTTTTAGCCATTCAGTTGCAGAACATCCCAATTATTTTTGAGAATGTTCATAGATTGCCAAAATTAAAAAGTTTACCAGCACATATCCCAAGAGAAGTAATAGCAAGTTTACACTCTCTCTCCTTAAAGACTAAACTCAATACAGCCCTAAGGATGAAATCTTTAAAGGACTCAAAATTTGAGGACTTAAAAATCTTTAATGACGTATCTTTGGCTACAAGAAATGCAAGAAAAAAATGTTCAACTTGCACTGAAAAGCTTAGAGAACATGATATAGGCTATACGTGGTTATTTCCTATAGGGTTAAAGTTTTACCACAAAGATAATATGGAAGTTTTTAGGGATGTGGATAAACTACATCAATGGCTATTGCTAAATAATTTGACCTGATTAATAGATTTATTTTTTTTCACCTGTGTTAGTAAAGATATGATAGGGGTTGGTATTTGAAAGAGAATGTATATAGGCACTCCTGAGTATTCACTATGTTATTGATATTTGACTATACTCTCACATTTTTTTTATTTTTTTATTATTATTTAGTCGATGCACTAACTAGCTTTATGTAACGAGAATATACCCCTACACGCAGGATCCAGCCAAACAGAAGACAGCACAGAGGAGAGATACGTCTACCGGACCTTAGGGTGGCCGGACTCGACGTAATAGGAGAAGTACAGAGTCAGGAACGATCCGAGGTCAAGGGCACAAAGAGACAGCGTAAACGAGAACAAGCCGGGGTCTGGTACACAGGAATCAGCAAGCCGGCAAACAGTACAGACAAGGATAAAGCGAAAACGAAGTCAGAATACAAAGCCAAGGTCAAATACGGAGAAACACAACTGAACACAAGAAGCACTAAAGGGAACTGTAGCAGAAACCACGATAGGGCAAGGAACTAAGGGAAAAGGGTGAGTATAAGTAGCCTTCAAACTAATGTGATTGGCTCCTGTCACTTCCACACCTCCAACAGGTAAGTGTATGGGGTGATTGGCATGACAGGAGCCAATGGGAGCCTTTTTGCAATTTAGGCTCCCACTGTCTCTTTAAGAGCGCGCCCGAGACTCGCGGCGTGCTCTTAGCTGCAGGCGGGACACGTGACCGCATCTCGCGGTCACTGCCCGTCTTCCTGTTAGGAGAGTCGGATGAGCCGCGCGCGGCTCCTGCAGCCGCAGGACCGCGCGCGGCTTGAAGAGAGGACCGCGGCCGGCCCCCGGATAAGGTAAGTACCTGTCAGGGTACCTGCTGTCTCTACCTCTGTGGAGGTGAGACACTTGGACGTTCTTCCTCGCAAAAGGGTTGAATCACTCGTTCCTCGCGGTTCCCTCGGCCGTTTACACGCCGGCCGCGAGGGATCCACTTCCTTTTATGACACGGCGTTCAGTAGCCGACGTCATGACGACAATCCAACCCGATCTGTCAATCAAGCCCCAAGCACGAATGAGGATTCGTCGGGGGCGTGATTACCTGTTTAGAATCAGGGTATAAAAGAGGGCTTTCTACGTTTGTTCATTGCCCTGTCGTGGTTCTAGCTTGTCTAGTCACTCAGTGCTCCTGTATTCTGTTAGTTTCTTTGGTTTTGACCCGGCTTGTCTGTTCTACCTCGTTTACCTCTATTACCTCTTTGACTCGGCTTGTCTCTCGTTTACCTGCTCTCTCGTTCCCTCGACCTCGGCTTGTCTCTAGACCATTCTTTACTACTCTTACGCTAGTCCGGCCATTCTAAGGTCCGGTATACGTACCCTGTACCTGTTTGTACTCTGCGTGTTGGATCCCTGTCCCGATCCTGACAGTACTGCTACAGTACCCCCCCTGAGGACACGCCCTCCGGGCGGGCAGGACTAGGCCTGGCAGGAAAACGCGAATGGAAAGAACGTACAAGGCGGGGAGCATGAACAGCATCAGCAGAAATCCAACTGCGCTCCTCAGGCCCATAACCCTTCCAATGTACCAAGTACTGAAGCCGACCCCTAAGGAAACGAGAGTCAAGAACAGCAGACACTTCAAACTCCTCATGACCCTCCACAGAGACAGGAGGGGGAGGGGGAGTATGCCGGGTATAGCGGTTGCGTACGTAAGGCTTCAATAACGAGGTGTGAAAGACATTAGGTATACGCAGATTCTTAGGCAGACCCAAGGCATAAGAAACGGGATTAACCTTATGTATAATGCGATAAGGACCAATGAAGCGGGGAGCCAATTTCATAGAAGGCACCCGGAGGCGAATATTCCACGTGGAAAGCAAAACCCTGTCCCCCACAACATAGGAAGGAGCCGCTCTGCGATGCTTGTCAGCCTGAGCCTTCGACCGGCAGCAGAGTCCACCAAAGAACGCTGAACCTGCTCCCAAGTATTACGCAAACCAGCCAAATGCTCATCCAGAACTGGCATGCCCTGTGAGGAGAATGCAGCTGGAAGAACAACGGGATGCTGGCCATAGACAACGTAAAAAGGGCTTTTGCCGGAAGAATCATGAGTGGCGTTATTCCGAGCAAATTCAGCCCAAGGAAGCAGGTCAGACCAATTGTCTTGATGGTGAGACACAAAACAACGGAGGTACTGCTCCAGAGACTGGTTGGCACGTTCAGCAGCTCCATTAGACTGGGGATGGTAAGCGGAAGAAAATGAGAGAGAAATACCCATCTCCGAACAAAAGGCTTTCCAGAACCTGGAAATTAATTGGCTACCCCTACCGGATACAATAGATAAGGGAATACCATGTAATCGAAACACTTCTCTAGCGAAGATAAGAGCCAGTTCCTTGGAAGTGGGCAACTTGCGAAGAGACACAAAGTGAGCCATTTTGGAAAACCGATCAACTATCATTAGGATGACTGTGTTACCATTCGAAGGGGGTAATTCAACAATAAAATCCATTGATAGATTAGACCAAGGTCTCTCGGGAACGGGTAACGGATGCAACAGCCCACAAGGAACTCTACGAGAGGATTTCATACATGCACAAGTAGTACAAGCACTTATATAGTCAGTAACATCCTTACGTAAGGTATCCCACCAAAAATACCGAGAAACGTCTGACACCGTTTTGGAAATACCAGGATGTCCAGCAGTCTTAGTATCATGATACAGTGACAAAATATCCCGTCTCTCGGGAACGTCAACGAACAATTTATCATTAGGCCTCTCGCTAGGTGCCATGCTTTGTTTCGCTTGTATGGCCTGCAAGAGGGACGAGGAAATAGACAATATAGTAGTTGCTATTATCCTGTCTGGGGGAATGACAGGAGTAACATCAATCTCCTGTTTGTCAATAGTCTCGAACTGTCTGGACAGAGCGTCCGCTTTAGTGTTCCGATCACCTGGCCTATAGGTGATTATATAATTAAAATGAGACAAGAACAGTAACCACCTAGCCTGCCTGGAAGACAATCTTTTAGGTTCGCTAAGGTAGGATAGGTTCTTATGATCCGTAAATATGAGGATAGGATCCTTAGTGCCCTCTAACAAATGTCTCCATTCTTTGAGTGCTAAAATGATAGCAAGGAGTTCGCGATTACCCACATCATAATTCCTTTCTGCTTTGGACATTTGTTTAGAAAAGAAGCCACAAGGATGCAATGGCTTGTCAGGAGACTCTCTTTGGGATAAGACAGCACCTACCCCTATATCGGAAGCATCAACCTCAAGTATATATGGCAATGAGGGGACAGGATGCTGTAAAATAGGTGCAGAGGCACCTACCTGTAGTTCTATGATATTACATCTGGGCTGGCCTACAATTCCAAAGGATAAAAAAGAATTAATAATCCATATTCTCATAGAAACTAAAGCTACTCTTGCAAGATTCTGGAAAACTCCAGACTCCCCGATTTGGGAGCCGATAAAACAGCAGGTCTTGAATAATTGTAAAATGGAAATAGGGATATTAAGGCAAGAACACTACTTTAATCCGCACATTGAACAATGGCAGAAATGGATTATAAAACTAGATAGAAGAAATGAGTCTTAATTTACACTAGGATGTTTATGCTATGGAACTGTGGTTGGGGGGTGAACCCTGGGCATTCACTTTCAGGATATCCATGGTTATATGGAACCTGATTAGCAGATAGAATGACTGATGAGTGTTGCCTCTCGGGTTCTTAAGATTGACTCGGGACCAACCCTCGGCAAGAGTGTGTCTTTTTTTTTTTTTTTTTTTCCCTCTGTCTAGGTTTTGTTAATATAGACTAGGGTAGATGGGAGTTTCAGGGCAATGCAGAAATATATAAGGAAGGGATTTAAAACTAAGAGGAATGAGTAAAGGGGTACTGAGGGAAAAAGGGAGAAGAGGAAGTAGGAAGGAAAGAGAAAAGAAAAGGAAAGGGCCCTTAGAATTTATTACATATATCTAACCTCATCCTCTTTGGAATGAAAATTGCCAAACTATGACTGAACTGTAACAATACTTATACATACCCCATGTCATTTTATTCTTAATGTGTAAATGTGTAAATGTTGAATGTTTAATTTATGTTTTCGTATTTGTTTGTAATAATGCATGTAAAAAAAAAAGAAAAAAAAGGGGGGGAGAAAAGAAGGGGAAACTTTTCAATAAAGATTATATATATAAAAAAAAAAAAAATAGGTGCAGAGGCAAACGTAGTCTTAAGAAAGTCAAAAGCCTGAAGTGCCTCGGTAGACCAGGCACGTGTATTGCCATCCTTTTTAGTCATACGAGTAATAGGTGCTACGATAGACGAAAAACCTTTGATAAAACGTCTATAATAATTAGAGAAACCCAGAAAACGCTGGATGGCTTTCAGACCTTGCGGCAGAGGCCATTCTATGACCGCAGCGAGCTTCTGGGGATCCATCCGAAAACCCTTAGTGGAAATCAAATACCCCAAAAACTGGACCTCGGATTGGTCAAATAGACATTTTTCTAGTTTGCAATAAAGACCATTAGCAAGAAGGGTCTTCAGAACTGTCGTAACATGTCTGTGATGAGTGTGTAAGCCTGTAGAATATATTAAAATGTCATCCAAGTACACAATAACAAATGAGTGAATAAAGTCCCTTAAGACATCATTAATAAATTCTTGGAATACTGCTGGGGCATTGCAAAGCCCAAATGGCATGACGGTATACTCATAACCTAGTGTTAAAGGCTGTCTTCCATTCGTGGTCCTTTTTTATACGTATCAAATTGTATGCTCCTCTAAGATCTAATTTGGTGAATACCGTAGCATGTTTGAGCCTGTCAAACAATTCTGTTATTAATGGTATAGGGTAAGCATTTTTGATGGTGATTTTATTAAGACCTCTATAATCAATGCAAGGTCTTAAATCACCCTCTTTTTTTGATACAAAGAAGAACCCCCTCCAGCCGGAGAAGAGGATCTCCTAATAAATCCCTTGTCTAATGATTCTTTAATGTACTCCTCCATGACACGGTTTTCTTGAACCGATAGAGGGTACACCCTGCCCTTTGGAGGTATAGTGCCAGGCAACAAGTCAATAGCACAATCGTAGGGTCTGTGAGGCGGTAATTTGTCAGCCTCTCTTTTATCAAAGACAGTCTTTAAAGATAAATACTGAGAGGGTATAGCCGTAGACAAAGGAGGAATGGTAGGAACATTAATAGAATTCACAGGCGTGACTTCAATAGTACATGACTCATGGCAGGCTTCACTCCATGATTTTATCTGCCCTGTCTCCCAGTCAAAAATGGGATTGTGGGCACGTAACCATGGATACCCTAACACCAACTGTGAAGAGGGAGAGGTGATGACCTGGAACCGAATGGTTTCATAGTGTAGAACCCCTGTGTACATGTGTAGCGGTGCAGTCTCATGAGTAACAACTGGAGATATCAATGGTCTACCATCTATGGCCTCAACGGCCAAGGGTATCTCCTTCTCCCTGATGGGAATATTGTTTTTCTTTACAAAACCAGAGTCTATAAAATTCTCAGCTGCCCCAGAGTCAACCAGGGCATATATATTTTCAACTATACAACTCTCTCCCATATGTAAAGAAACAGGGAGAAGCAGTCGGTTAGGAGGCAATGTAGGAGACTTAGAAATCACACCCAAGGCCAGTCCCCTATAAGGTCTTAGGTGCGAGAGTTTTCCGGGAGCAAAGGACACTCCTTTACCATATGGTCTCTCTTACCACAATATAGGCAGAGTCCCTCCCTTCTCCTATGTAATTTTTCATTATCAGAGAGTTTGGCAACCCCTAATTGCATGGGTTCCTCTTCAGATACTTTTACACTCTCCGGTGTATTAACTCTGGGGTGAATAGGTGTAACAAAACGTCTATTCCTGTTCTTGGTATAGAGCCTGTCACGAATCCTATTATCTATATCGATGAGGTAGTCAATAAGGTCCTCTAAGGCAACAGGAAGCTCCTTAGCTGCTACCTCATCCAATATAGAGTCTGATAAGCCTTCCATGAAGGCAGTAGTTAACCCATTGTTGGTCCAATCTACCTGTGAGGCAAGAGTACGAAACTGAATAGCGAAATCAGCCACAGATCTAGAACCCTGTTTAACTCTCATTAATGCTCTTGCGGCATTCTTAGACCTTTTCATAGTGTCAAAAGTTCTACGAAAAGCTGTAAGGAAACTGTGAAAGTCATGCACCATAGGTCCATTAGCCTCCCAAATAGGGTTTGCCCATTCAAGTGCTTTGTCGGTAAGTTGGTGCATAAAGATTCCAACTTTAGACCTCTCTGTGGGAAATGAACGTGGATACATCTCAAAATGAAACTCTATTTGGTTAATGAACCCTCTGCAAGTCTTAGAATCCCCTCCATACCTAGGAGGAGGTGTTAAATGGGCCGAAGTAGTAGGCAAAATGGATACTTCAGGAAGCAGGGGTGGGGGAGGGTTAGGTGCGGTTGCTGGAATGGTTCTAGCTAAGAGCGTCTGGAGAGCCTGAGCTATATGATCCATACGGTGATCCTGCTCTACAAATCTAGCCTCATGGGACACCATCTGTTGAGCTAAATCTGCGGGGTCCATGGCCCTATCGTAATGTAACGAGAATATACCCCTACACGCAGGATCCAGCCAAACAGAAGACAGCACAGAGGAGAGATACGTCTACCGGACCTTAGGGTGGCCGGACTCGACGTAATAGGAGAAGTACAGAGTCAGGAACGATCCGAGGTCAAGGGCACAAAGAGACAGCGTAAACGAGAACTAGCCGGGGTCTGGTACACAGGAATCAGCAAGCCGGCAAACAGTACAGACAAGGATAAAGCGAAAACGAAGTCAGAATACAAAGCCAAGGTCAAATACGGAGAAACACAACTGAACACAAGAAGCACTAAAGGGAACTGTAGCAGAAACCACGATAGGGCAAGGAACTAAGGGAAAAGGGTGAGTATAAGTAGCCTTCAAACTAATGTGATTGGCTCCTGTCACTTCCACACCCCCAACAGGTAAGTGTATGGGGTGATTGGCATGACAGGAGCCAATGGGAGCCTTTTTGCAATTTAGGCTCCCACTGTCTCTTTAAGAGCGCGCCCGAGACTCGCGGCGCGCTCTTAGCTGCAGGCGGGACACGTCACCGCATCTCGCGGTCACTGCCAGTCTTCCTGTTAAGAGAGTCGGATGAGCCGTGCGCGGCTCGTGCAGCCGCAGGACCGCGCGCGGCTTGAAGAGAGGACCACGGCCGGCCCCCAGATAAGGTAAGTACCGCTACACTTTAGACACGAATTGTCACGGAGCAAAATTGTAAAGATAGGATAAGGATCTTCTTTCTATTTATGGTTAGATAGATATTAAAGTAGGTTTAAAGTCAACTACACTCACGTTAATAATAGAAGTGATTTTTAATTTGGTTGAACATATTATGAGAGTGAGGGATAGGAGTGTAATATAGCACATGTACAAACTAAGATAGTAACTAGATTTGATAATTCAGCCTTTGCACATTAGGTATTAGATAAGAAATGCTATTTCACGACTATGTACACATTGTTAGTAAACACATTTACTCCTATACAGTAATATGTTTAAATTTAAATAAAAGGGGATAGGTAACGTTAAGTAAGGTTAGGTAAGGATACACAAATTAACAAATTCTTAAGGGAAATGTTAATGCTAATGCTTGAACATAGGTTTAAATTAAGGATAAGATTGTATTATTATTTTTTTCTATCAGGTGCAATGTTTTATCTAATATGGGATACCCTCATTATGCTTTCTGTTGATAGAATTCCAGACAATTTATAAATGAAGCTTTGGGGTTAAAAAATCCGAACATACCAGGATCTCCCACAATTTTTCATATGGGCACCCAGAACACAAAGAGCCATATTACGAACAGCGAATCCAGCCATACTCAACTCCATACAGATATGGGACCAAACCAAAACGAAGTACGCCCTCAGCCCCCAATCATCCCCCATGACACCAGTTCTTCGGAACAGGGCTTTCCCCCCCGGAATGCAGGCAAGAGACTATAAGGGGATAGAGGCCACGGGGCTCCAAAGATACGTCCACCTATACGTGAACCAAAACGTAGTCACTTACGAACACCTAACCACCAAAGCCACCTTACACACGAGAGATTACTTTAGGTACATACAGATCCGAGACTTCGCACAAAAACCAGAAATACGAAAGGCGGCCCTGACACCACTGACCTTCTTTGAAAAACTATGTTACAACGAGACAACACAAACCAAACTTATCACACTACTATACGACCACCTAAACGGGACTCCGGACAGGGAGGGCGTACTACGATACACCGACCAATGGGAAGCCGACCTGGGGGAGGTACTAGAGGGAACGGAGTGGCAAGATATATGGGAAGCATGCAGCAAAACCACAATATGTGTAACACTCCAAGAACAATCTTATAAAACATTATTTCGTTGGTACATGACCCCAGTGAAACAGAAACACATGAGATTGAGCCCCACAGACGATTGCTGGCACGGGTGCGGGGGTCGAGGCACGTATATACACATGTGGTGGGGATGCCCGAAGGTCACAGAATACTGGCGCAACATTGTAGAACTCAGCTCCCAAATCCTACAAAAGCGAATGGGTTTAGACCCATGGGCGTGCTTACTCTCAAGACCCACAGAGGGCCTCACCAGACACGAACAAAGACTCCTTAACATGCTCTATTTAGCGGCCCGAAGGTCCCTAGCGCAACAGTGGTCATGTCCAGACCTCCCACAGATATCCCTGGTTAAGACGAAAATGAGGGACAATTATATAATGGATAAATTGACCTCCCAAGTACGAAGCACAATGACTAAGTTCCAAAAAGTCTGGGCCCTGTGGGAGCAGTATGATACTTAGAACGATGACTCGGGGCGCAGGGCAGCATCCACGCGATCCGAAACAGGCGGAATTGAGTCACACCACACACCAAATACCACACCAACACTCGGACAGGTGGTAGCGGCACCACTACCGGACGAGTGAAGGGAGAAAACCCGGAACATAAAAGAGCAACTCGAGGGGACTGGCAACCCCCATCCTTAATTCACCCGGACACCATACCAAACTGATAATTACACACAGGTACTTGTCTCTAACTCTCTACTTTTCCTTTCTATCTATCTACTAAAGGCAAGCACTCTAGACCTGCAAGTGGGCAGGAGGGGAAGGCGGATTACAACATGCTAACATTCCGCGGAATACAGAGGGGAGCGGGTGCGCAGTCGCACGGCCCAAGAGGCGGGGGACTGACACTCTACTCCCTAAGCCTAACTCTCCACATCAATGCTATTGTATATAGTTAATATAGCTTGCCACCAAATTAGAAAATCTCAGACGAAGACACCAACAAAACATATGATGTATATAACATGCCTAAACTAACAACTGTCATCTGCATTCTGTAAACCATTATATGACACTGCGCTGTCACTTGCATAAATGTAACCACTTACAATGTTTACCATCTGCTTCGTCAAACCAAAAATAAAGAATTTAAAAAAAAAAAAAAAAAATCCGAACATACTTCTGTTTTTGCTTCCCTCCAACCGCTAATGCGGTTGAGTTTAATTGATCTTCACCTATTTAGGGAACGGTCAAGATTGGGTAAGGTATGGCTCCCATGGGGGGAAAGGTAGGGAGTCAAGGGGGGTTTATTGTAATCTGTACGTGCTTTTTGTTTATTTATGTCTTGGTCATATTTGGTCTTTTTCATCATGATGGTACTACGGGAGATTGCCTAAGCTCTAACTTCGTCTTCCAATGATAAAAGTATTAACACTAAATGTGAGGGGTCTAAATTCACCACAAAAGCGTAATATTCTTCTAAATTTCTTGAAAGATGAGTCTATCTCCATTTGTGGTTTGCAGGAAACACATTAGGAGTGGATAGTAAAACTACGATTAAACTCTAAAGATTACCCGTTTATTTTTTCCTCTTCCTTGAATGATAAAAAAAAAGAGGAGTTGCTACCCTTATTTCATCTAGAGTAGCTTTTAAATTTATTCATCAAATACAGGACTTAGAAGGTAGGTTTCATATATTGATTTGTGAAATAAACAATAAGGTCTACACGATTGCTAACCTGTATGCACCAAATCAAGCTCCAATAAGGTTCATCCGGAAAATGTTTGATAAAGTTGATAAAATTAGACAGGGTTTAGTAATCTATCTGGGGGATTTTAATTGTATCCCCAATCCAGAATTAGATAGGAGAAGTTTAATCAGAGATCATTATAATAAACAGTTAAAAATTCGGCGAAATCCTTTAGTAATTTGTTAAAAAAAATAAGGGCCTTTTGGATCTTTGGCGCATTCTTCACCCTATGGAATATGATTTTACGTGTTTTTCACATGTACATCAGGTATATTCTAGAATTGATTTAATAATTTCAGATCCAAGCATTTCCAAAATGTTAAAACATTTTTTTATTAAAAACATCTCATGGTCAGATCATAATGCGGTAATAATGACTATATATGATGGCTTGAACGATAATAGATCTAATTGGAGACTGAATGATCGTCTTTTGAGTATCCCCGGTTATCTTAGACAAATTAAGACAACTACTGATTTTTTTTTTTTAAGAAAATAGTAAAGATGATTTGCCGTTACCTATTATTTGGTGCGCTTATAAATGCACAATCCAAGGACACCTCATCAAATTGGGGTCCCAAGAAAAAAAAAAAATAATTCAAAAACTCTTGCGCATCTGTATATAGAATTAGATAAATTAGAATATATAAACAAGAATAATCCCTCTATAGAATCTATTAATAAATTGTTGATTATTAGGGAGAATATCAATGATTTACTGATTCAGAAAGCAAATTTTTCATTAGAAAAACTACGAAGATCATGGTATTATAAGGGTAACAGGGCGGATAAATTACTCTCGAATAGGTTGAAAAAAGATTCCATTAAGATGAGAGTAACTAAGATTATTCAAGATGATACGGTCCTTTTAGATCCAACTAAAATAGGCCAAGCTTTTCAATCGTTCTATACTAAATTATATAACCTACCGGATAGACAATCCCCAGTTAATCTCACACAATATTTAGAGAATTTAAATTTGCCCAAAATAGCGAATTCCCAACTTCAAAAACTGAATGAACCCATAAATTTAGAAGAGGTCAACCAAGCCATAGATAAAATTAAACTTTCTAAGACTCTAGGCCCAGGTGGCTTCAGTACCAATTTTTATAAATCTCTGAAAGAAAATTTAGCAAATACTCTAACTGCCATTTTTAATGAGTTTATGGAAAAGGGTAAGATTCCGCCGGAGATGTTAAAGGCCAATATAATTCCTATCCTTAAACATCAGAAATCACCAGAGTTAATAACTAATTATAGACCTATCTCGTTGCTGAATGAAGATTTAAAACTATATTCCTCAATAATGGCGTGTAGATTAAATATGATTATGATGGACATAATCCATAGGGACCAGGTGGGTTTTATTTCTAAACGTTCCTCGGTTTACAATGTCAGACGTTTGATAGATGTAGTGGACTGGGCTCAGTCGAGGAAATTTCCCCTCCTGATCCTGTCTTTAGACGCAGAGAAAGAGTTTGACAGGGTCAGGTGGGATTTCCTCGACGCGGTCCTAAAAGTTTTTGGTCTCTTAGGGAACATAGGAAGAGCAATAATGGCTTTATATTCGACTCCCGCTGCAAAAGTCTTGGGGGCCGGATTTAGTTCAGATTTTTTCTCGTTGAGAAACGGGACAAGACAGGGCTGTCCGCTTTCACCACTTCTTTATTTACTGATAATTGAACCTTTAGAAGCCGCAATAAGGAAAAATGAAGCAATAAAAGGCCTTAATGTTCAAAATGATTGTATTAAATTAACAATGTACGCTGACGATGTTTTATTAACTCTAGCAGATCCTCTAAACTCTTTGACGGCTTTATTAAATTGTTTAGATGAGTACTCATTACATTCAGGCTATAAACTAAATGTTAATAAATCAACTGCCTTGGCAGTGAACATACCTCAGGTTTCCAGGGGTAGTCTTAGGAAGAGATTTGATTTTGATTGGGCAGATTTATCTTTTAATTATTTGGGGATCGAAATCTCAAATGATGTGAATAGAATTATGGAACTAAATTTTTTACCTCTTCTTAAGCTTACTGCAAAGAAACTGAAAGAATGGAAAAATGTAGAGATCTCGTGGTGGGGTCGTATTAATGTAATCAGGTCCTATATTATCCCAAAATGGGTTTACCTTTTCAGAATGGTCGCTTTGCCGTGTCCAAATAGTTGGCTAACTTTAGCCCAATCTCTTATAAATAAATTTATTTGGTTGGATAAACCACCAAGAATAAGTTCAAGCCGCTTATCTTTAAAAGTGAAAATGGGGGGCTTGGGGGTCCCTATTTTAAGGGATTATCAAAAAGCCGCGAGTTTTACACATGCGGTCACTACTCAACTATGGGATAGTAAGAATGATATCTGGTACAAATTAGAACAAAATCTAACGCCCACTGAGGGTCCTCCTTTGGAGTTGTCTTTGCTCTTTTGGTCCTATATTATCCCAAAATGGGTTTACCTTTTCAGAATGGTCGCTTTGCCGTGTCCAAATAGTTGGCTAACTTTAGCCCAATCTCTTATAAATAAATTTATTTGGTTGGATAAACCACCAAGAATAAGTTCAAGCCGCTTATCTTTAAAAGTGAAAATGGGGGTTTGGGGGTCCCTATTTTAAGGGATTATCAAAAAGCCGCGAGTTTTACACATGCGGTCACTACTCAACTATGGGATAGTAAGAATGATATCTGGTACAAATTAAAACAAGATCTAACGCCCACTGAGGGTCCTCCTTTGGAGTTGTCTTTGCTCTTTTGGCCTATTAAGTCAAAGAATGATTATATTCCGAAGCTTATATCACATAGTACTGTATTGTCAGGGTACCTGTGCTCTCTACCTCTGAAAGAGGTAGAGACTTAGCTGTTCCTCCATCCAGACGGCCTGAAGGCTCCCTTCCCCACGGTCTATCCGGTCATGCTAGGCCGGCCGCGAGGGAGTGACTGCCTTTTACAGCATCTAGGCAGGAAGTTGTCATCAGGACACTCCTCCGGAATGACCTGTCACTCAATTGCTGCAGGACCAATCAGGACGCCTCGGAGGCGTGGTTACTGCTCTGAACAGGGTATTTAACAGAGCTTCTTTCATTAGCTCATTGCCCTGTCGTGGTTCTAGCTTGTTCTAGTCACTCAGTGCTTGTGTATTCTATTATCCCTTTTGGTTTTGACCCGGCTTGTTTACCCTACTCTGCTTATCTCTGTTACCCTTGATTCGGCTTGTCTCTCGCTTACCTGTCTTCTGTTACCCTCGACCTCGGCTTGTCTTTGACCATTCTATACTGTACTACTTACGTTAGTCCGGCCATTCTAAGGTCCGGTATACGTATCTGGCTACTGTTTGTACTCTGCGTGTTGGATCCCTGTCCCGATCCTGACATGTATTGAATGGTATCTTAAGAGAGTGGGAAAAAACTAAAAATCTCATCATAGGTATTCATAATAAGTTAATCCCCCTACTTTCTCTAGGGAATATGTCATACTATATGTTCAACTTTAATTTAAAAAGTTGGATTGAGAAGGGGATATGTAGATTTCAAGATTTATTGGACAGTAATGGGTGGATGGATTTTCAAACTTTAAAACAAATATATAATATGGATAATAAGGAGATCTTTAGTTATCTTAGGTTAAAAGGTTTTTGTCAACAGTATATTATCACAGAAAATTCTGATCGATTGAAATGTATAGAAAATATTCTTAATAGAGGTTCTCCTAATAAATTATTAGCTATGGGATTAAGACTCATGCAAAAAGATCCAGATACACCTTTGGAAGCTATAATAAATTCTTGGCAAAGAGATCTTGGTATCCAGATTACTTGTAAACAATGGAGAGAGGCTTTAAATCTGGTTTATAAACATATACATTGTCTTAATCTGGTAGAGTGCCAGTTCAAAATTGTAAATAGATGGTACATGGTACCCAGCAAAATCAAGAAATTTAATAATTCACATGATTCCAATTGTTGGAGGTGTAATTCGGATTGTGGGAATTATTTACACAAATGGTGGGATTGCGGCCTTAATCTTCTGGAAAATGATCCTCGCTAAGATAAAACATATAACTACGATTGATCTAACCCTTGCACCACAATTGTGCCTTCTACAATTAGATATCCGCCAGGTTAGTTATAATTCACTCCCAGTTATATTACACACACTTCTAGCTGCTAAAATATCTGTTGCAAGGTACTGGAAAATGGCGTTAGTGCCATCCTCGCCAGTAGTTAACGAACAAATTAAATATCAATTAAAAATGGAAGCTGGGTTAAATAGAAAACATCTAGATAGCTATAACTCCTGGCTATCCAGGTTAGACGACTGCTGAATGATCCATTGATAATCCTCCCGTATATCTTGGGACCATGGTGAGCCTATTGCTCTTCTTTATTTAGCTTTTCCTTTTATGACCAAATTGTTTTATGTATGTCTATGTTGTGGTTTATGTTCATAGTGGAAACTTCTAGATACATTTAATGAGTTTAGAGGGAACAACTGTTGTACAGAGTTATTTCATTTATATGTATGGAAAATATTTTTTTTTATGGAATTGTTAGACTTGTTTTCTAAATATTTCTTGTGATGTATTATTGCTTCCTCGAAATAATGTTAACCACTATTTTGTTAAAAAAAAAAAAAAGGAAAAAACTTCCGAATAAAGATTATAAATATAAATATATATATATATAATATATAAAATAACTATATATATATTGTATATATATTATAAAAAAGAATTAATTAAAAGAAATAAAAAAATATAAAAATACATTCAATTTTTTTAAAAAAATTATATATATATATATATATATATATATATATATAAATAATTTTATTCTAAATGTAATTTGTTATTAATATATATATATATATATAGTTATATCAAAATACACTTAGAATTAAATTATATATATATATATATATATATATGTATATATCCATAAACATAATTACATAAATAATTTCATAAGTATACACGGAGACCTCAAATATATTAATATGTATATATATATTTAAATTCTACGTGCATATTTATGTAATATTTTTACATAATTAAGTAATTTTATTGATTGCAATTTGAGGGACCGACCTAACAACACAGGTCAAAAGTCCAGAGAATTTAATTTGCTAGCACTGTATTTAACCCTGTAACTTTCCATGACACCCTAAAACCTGTACATGGGGGGTACTGTTTTACTCGGGAGACTTCGCAGAACACAAATATTAGTGTTTCAAAACAGTAAAACACATCACAGTGATGATTTTTTCATTTGTTCAGATTGAAATTTGCCAGATTGGTTATGTTGCCTTTGAGAGCGTATGGTAGCTCAGGAATGAGAATTACCGCCATAATGGCATACCATTTGCAAAAGAAGACAATTAAAGGTATTGCAAATGGGGTATGTCCAGTCTTTTTTAGTAGCCACTTAGTCACAAACACTGGCCAAAGTTAGCATTTATAATAGTTTTTTGCATTTTTAACACACAAACAAATATATATGCTAACTTTGGCTAGTGTTTGTGACTAAGTGGCTACTAAAAAAGACTGGACATACCCCATATTGAATACCCTGGGTTGTCTACTTTAAACAAATATGTACATGTGAGGTGTGATTCAGAGATTTATGACAGATAACAGTGATATAAAGTCACTATTGATACATTTTAAATATATATATTTTGAAACAGCAATGACCTACTAGTACTATTGGTCCTATAACTTGCAAAAAAAGCTAAGAACATGTTAACATTGGGTATTTCTAAACTCAGGACTCAGGAAAATTTTAAACTATTTAGCACGGATGTTTTTTGACGGTTGTAGATGCGTAACAGATTTTGGGGGTCAAAGTTGATAGGCTGATTACCCTTATCAGGCACACTCTTAGCCTCACGGAAGAGAAGTCAGAGTTGAGAGAGGCTGACCGGTTCTTTGAGGATCTGAATCCGAATAGACCAACATTTCTGGTGCATTCTTCTATTAAGGACACGTTCCTTCAAGAATGGAACAAACCTGAAAGGAAACCACGCTCCCCATTGACTCCATGGCTTACCTTAGAGAACCGATGGAAAAGCGTATGGATGGGGATCTCATAAAATACTATTTAGCCCTGGGCTCCGCCCTTCATCCTGCGGTGGCCTTAACCACTCTCTCAAGGGAATTGAGAGTGTAGATTGCTAAACTAGAGGAGGATATTGACCGAGGAGTCCGCAGAGAACATCTTTTGGAATCTCTCAAGGACTTCAGCCTGGCTACGGTGTTCTGCTCGGAAGCCCTTTTTAGACATCACTCGTATGATTGTAAAGGGTATGGCCTTATCTGAGGCCTCTAGAAGGTCTTTGTGGCTTTATTCATGGGGAGCTGACTATGCCTCCAATGCATCGTTGTGTGGTCTTCCGTTTCTGGGGGATTTATTGTTTGGTACAACTCTGAATGAAGCCATACAAAAGGCTGCAAGGATGAGTTCTTTTTGGGATAGCAGAAACTATAAACCAGGAAGGGAATATTCAAGAAAGGAGAGGGAGAGGTTCTTGTACATCTGGGAAGAACTTCTTAAGGTCTTCAGGCCCTTTCAGGGATTGTGGGGGGAAGACTAAGGTTCTTCTACCCTGTTTGGGCTGAAAATATCACAGACGTCTGGGTCAGTTCTATCTTAAAAGAAGGTTACAGGATTGAGTTCTCCTCGTACCCAAGATCCACTTTCTTCAGGAAGTCAAGGGTATTGTCAGGTACCAAACAAAGAGCCACGAGGAAATGCATCTCTACTCTTCAGGAACAAGGGGTAATAGAATAAGTTCCAAAGACAGCGAGGTTCAAAGGCTCCAAAACCACAAGGAAAGAAGTGGCATTTGATTCTCAATATATAAGAAGTAAATTCCATACTCGATGTGAGAACATTCAAAATGGAATCCCTACAGACCATTATGAAAAACATGAAAAAAAGGGAATTGGGGGGGCGGGGCCTGACCGCCGACGGGATCAGACGTGCTCTGTCTGAGCTCCCGCTTCAGGGCCCGAAAGCCGGCGCAAATTGAAGGTCAACCGCGACTAGAAAGCCACACCGGTGACCATACTAACCCCCAGACGCTGAGGTAAGCGGGGATAGCGCCTAAGACCCGGTCCGGCACCGACAGTAACCCGACTGGGGCCCGGAGCTCGTTGTAGCTTGAGCCGGGACGAGACGGCCGCTCTCCTGGGTCTCCGGCCGGCGTCTCGCTCCCCCCCCCGGACCGGGGGGTTATCCCGGTTTGCAAGGGCACCTAACAGCGTACCAACCTGGGCCTAAACAACCGCCCTGGCGAGGAACATCCACCAGGCGACAATCCAAGATGGCCACCGCACGCCAACCATGTGCGCGATCGAACTGACTGGAGGGGACCATCAGACCACCATGAAAGCCTGCCCCAGGTTTAAGTTGGCGAACCATGCTGAGCAGAAAAAGGTACAGGCAAATACCAGGGAGTAAAGGGGTATACACAAAACGGGACCCCACTAAACCACCCCTCTAAAGCAGAACCACAGGGGCCACCAGACCCTAAGGCTGCCAGCCCAGACAAGACAAGCCAGAGGGACAGAACACCAAGCCCTCCTCCCTGCCTCCAGCTAGAACTGGCCCACCATACCAGCCCAGACCTATTACACCACAACTACCGCCATATGCCAACAAACAGCGCAGGATGACTCCACAGCACCACCAGGGCACAAGCGGCACTTACCAAGCAAACACAGTGCAGCGAGAACCACAGGAGAACTGCTCAAATCCTGCTCAACCTGACGGACTCATGTAACTAAGCCTGCATCCATGGACACTGACTTAAGCCAGTTATTATCTGACCTAGAGTTGAATCCTAATATGCTCAGTCAGACAGACTACCTACAGTGCCTACAGCATGATTTAAACACTGTATTAAGCGAGGAACTCAAACTAGAATGCCACACTAGCAAACCTTAGGGCTCAGACACCCACTTCAACTAATGAAAAGCGTTATCATACTTAACCCTAATGTAAAGCTGCATAGAATGTTATACCTGAGGCAATCCCATAACCTATGAATACACTTAAGCTTGAACACTTATGCTTGTTCACTCACTCAGTGCCCAGGGCACATACGTCAGTTAAGATAGCCTGAGTACTACGCCATAGAGTTTCTCTTATCTACTGACAACTATTACTCTACTATTGTGATTTGTTTGTTATTACACTACAAAAAATTTGCAATTCCTACTAATGCCATGCTACTAATATCCTATGTTTGTCTTGCAATGCTTGATAGAGCTGTTGTGGCATATGAAGCTTGACTGTACACACTTGCACGATAAAAATAAAGAATAAAAAAAAAAAATAAGGGAATTGGATGATTTCGATAGCCCTAAAGGACGCCTCATCATAGGTCCATCTCACCAGATAGTGGCTCATCATACTCTAGTGATGATGAACGTTCTTCGAGATCATGGCTCGCTTCTAAACATTCTAAATATAGAGAAGAGCTCCCTGATTCCTTCTCAAAAGATTGTCTTCCTGGAAGCAGTGATGGATACGATATGTTTCTCTCTTCGGACAGGGCCCTGAAAATCCGAGACAAAATAGGAAAAATACAAAGTCTCAAAAAGGCCCCTGCGAGACAAGTCATGAGCCTTTTAGGTTCTCTGACATCAACAATCGGGCTGGTAAAATGGGCCAAATAGAAGTTTTGTCCTATTCAGCATTGCTTCCTTCTTCAATTCAACAGAATAGAAGCATATTGGGATCAGAGGATAACTCTGCCTTTCCCGGTAAGAAAAGAGTTAAACTGGTGGAAGGGCAAAAATAATTTGTTGGAAGGTTTCTCGTTGGAGGAACCTTCTTGGAACATAATTACAATTGCCTCATATGTGAACAACCAGGGAAGCACAAGGAGCAAATTCGAGGTCTAAAGGCAATCTATCTTCCGGGTTCGGAGAACATTACTGCGGACTTCCTCAGCAGAACAGAAATTCTTCCAGGAGAATGGAGGCCTCGCCCGGCAGTTTTCTCATGGATTGCCCATCGGTGGGGCATACTCCAGATCGACCTGATGGCGACTTCCAGGAACTGTCAGGTAGAGAAATTCTACTCTATCCGTCCAGACAATCGGGCGATGGGCCAGGATGCTCTTTCTCTTTTTTGGTCATTCGATCTGGGGTATGCGTTCCCTCCCCTACCCATGATACCCAGATTTCTGCGAAAGGTTTGGACAGAAGGCAAAAAGGTTATTGCTATTATCCCGGTCTGGCCAAGAGGCCATGGTTTCCTCTCTTAAACAAGTTGAGTCAGGAATGACCTCTGCTTCTCCCAATAATGAAGGATCTGCTGAGTCAAGGTCCAATCTCCCACCCTCATCCAGAACACCTCAAGCTGGGGGTATGGGTCTTGAAAAGGAAAGACTACGTCACTTAGACCTCTCTGACGCAGTGGTTAATACCCTTTTGCAGTCTAGGAAGGGTTCTACTTCCTCGTGCTACCATACAATCTGGGATATATTCAGAGAATGGGCATCGACCAGGAGCATTGACTTCTTGCAACCTTGCAATACTCAGATCCTAGATTTCCTTCAGATAGGTCTGGACAAAGGCCTTAGCCTCAGCACTCTTAGAGTTCAGTCCTCGGCTCTTTCAGCATTATGCAATATCTCATGGGCTTAAGTTCCTTTGATCTCAAGATTCTTCAAGGCAGCCTTAAGGTTGAGACCTCCTTCCAGATCCTGTACCCATCCTTGGGACCTTTCTCTTGTACTCAACTACCTGACTGATGATCTGTTTGTTCCCCTTGAAAATTTGGATACTACCCTTCTGACTTACAAGACTTTGTTTTTGGTGGCAAGAAAAATTTCAGAGATTATAGCCTTTTCTACCATGACTTCCTGCCTACAGATCTATCAGGATGGGGTGTTTCTGAGACCAAAACCTGAATTTCCTCCTAAGGTGGTATCTCAGTTTCATTTCTCTCAAGAAGTGGTCCTTCCATCATTTTATCCTAATCCAATTTCTAGTGAAGAAGTTAGGTGGCAACGTTTGGATGTTAAGAACTGTCTGTCTTAATACCTTCTTTGTTCTAAGTCATACAGAAAGACTGACCAACTCTTCGTTCTACCTTCAGGACCTAGGAGAGATGAGGCAGCTTCTTTATCTACGTTGAAATGTTGGATTTCGCTAATAATCAGGAAAGCGCATGTCTCTAAAGTTCAGTCTCCTCCAATAAAGATAAGAACACATTCTACCACAGCATTGTCGACTTCATGGGCTAATTGGGCAGGTTTCATATGATGATATTTGCAGAGCAGCCACCTGGTCTTCCCCGATGATGTTCATAAAACACTACAAACTGGACGTAGCCTCTTCTTCCACCTCCTTTGGGAAGAGTGTTCTGTCTACGGTTTCTTTATCCCACTGATATTAAATTTCTTTGCAGAATGAGTGTCTGTATAGTGGTTTATTTCTCAGTTTCTTTATTCCCACCCTATATTTCTGTGAGCTTGGGTATTACCCATAAGTGATGCTGCCACGATTAGCCAGGAATACAGAAACTTTATGACAAACTTACCGTAATTTTTTTTTTCTGGCTATTTTTCATGGCAGCAATAGGGTTCCCGGCCATTCTTTTATTTTTTTAGCTTTATAATTGGACTGTGGTGTAAGGGGAGGAGGGACTCTTTATACCCATAGGCGTGCACAGCCTATTGCATTAGGGTGTGCACCCTAAAGCACAAACACACGCCGCATGTATATGTATATATATATATATATATATATATATATATATATATACACACACACACATATATACATACACTGGTGTGTGTGTGTGTGTGTGTGCTGTTAGTGTGCTGTGTGAGGGTGGTGTGTGTAAGGGTGCTGCTGTGTGTGTGTGTATGTGTGAGGGTGCTGGTAGTGTGCTATGTGGGTGAGGGTGTTTGTGTGTGTGTGTGTGTGTGAGGGTGCTGTTTGTGTGTGAGGGTGTTTGTGTGTGTGTGTTAGGGTCCTGTTAGTGTGCTGTGTGAGGGTGCTGTGTGTGTGAGGGTGCTGTTTGTGTGATGTGTGTGTGATGGTGCTGTGTGTGTGAGGGTGCTGTTTGTGTGATGTGTGTGGGTGTCATGTATTTCTGAGGGTGCTGTTTGTGTGTGTGTGTTTGCGAGGGTGTTGTTAGTGTGCTGTGTGTGAGGGTGTTGTGTGTTTGTAAAGGTGCTGTGTGTGTTTGCGAGGGTGCGGTTAGTGTACTGTGTGTGTGAGGGTGCTGTATGTGTACTGTATGTGTGTGGGTGCTGTGTGTGTGCTGTTTGTGTGAGAGTGCTGTATGTCTGTAGGTGCTTTTTGTGTGTGGGTGCTGTATGTGTGTGTGTGTGCTGTATGTTTGGACAGATTGTGGAGGTTGGGGCAGATTAGTAAATATCCCCCCTCCCTTCTTACCTTATGTAGGGAGGGGGGATCCTTGCTGCCATGTGCCATCCCTGGTGGTCCAGTGGAGAGTGAACTCTAGCCTGCGGGGCTAGAGTTAACTCCCGTGAGATCTGAGCGTTGCCGCGGCAACGCTCAGATCTCGCCAGAGGAACCTGGCGGAGCTGCTGTCTAGAGCTCCCCAGGTCCTCTCCTGCCTCCCTTCATGCTGCTGTGGGCCGGTGAGGTAGATCTTTGATCTCCCCGCCGGCCCATGGAGGCTTAGAGCAGAGCCGACACTCAGCGCCGGTTCTGCGTGAGCCGACAGGGGAGAATAAAGTCCTGGGGAATAAAGTGTGGGAACCAAGATTCCCACCCCCCAAAAAAAAAAATATACACTCCAGTGTGTGTATGTATATGTGTGTGTGTATATATATATATATATATATATATATATATACACACACTGACACGCATACTCAAACACACACACATACACTCACAGACACACACACACTCATACATTCATAGACACACACATTCACAGACACACTCATACATTCACAGACACACATATTCACATACACTGACACACATTCACAGACACACATTCACAGATACACATACAAACATACACTCACACACACACACACACATTCACAGACACACACATATTCACATACACACACACATTCACACACACACAAACACACACACACACACATTCACAGACACATTCACACATTCACATACACACACACAGACACACACACATACACAGTCAAAGACACACACACACACAAACAGATACACACACACACACAAACAGACACACACACACACACAAACACAGTCACAGACACACACACACATTCACACACACACAAATTATTATTTTTTTAATTAAAAAAATGTCCACCCAGCCTCCCTACCTGGAGTGCTGGCGTGGACTTGTCCCTGGGGTCCAGTGGGTCGGGCGGCTCTCTCAATATCAGCCGCGGCGAGGGAGCTGTGAGCTTTCTGCTCCCTCTCGCCGCGCGGGCTGTCTGCTGTAGCTGGGAGCCGGAATATGACGTCATATTCCGGCTCCCAGCATCAGCAAACAGCGCGCGTCGAGAGGGAGCAGAAAGCTCACAGCTCCCTCGCCGCGGCTGATATTGAGAGAGCCGACTGGGGGGGGGGGTCCATAACCTCTTGCCCCCCCCTCCCATTCATGACAGGGGGGACATGGGGGAGGAAGGGGGGCGCTGAGTGCCTGCAGGCACAAAAAAAGTGCAGGAACTCCGTTCCTGCAGGACTCAATCCATAGGCGTGCCGCGGGGATTAGGGTGTGCCCAGGCACACCCGGCACACCCCGTGCGCACGCCTATGTTTATACCTATCAGTCTAATTAATCTAATCAATTTCTGTCCTGTGACTGCTAAGGGAGGAGCTACCCATAAGTGATGCTGCCATGAGAAATAGCCAGGAAAAGACAATTACAGTAAGTTTGACATAAATTTTCTCTATTTATAAACATAATTTTGTACTTAATAACAGCATAGGCTTGTAAAGAAAGTATTTCATTTAACAGAATTCCTCCATATGAGACCCTCTCTTGTCTATATATGTATAGTAAATATTATTTTCAAAGATCTCACATACCCAGGACATACTTGAAAACAAGATAAATCTCAAGGTATCCTTCCTGGTAAAATATTTTATAAATAAATAAATATGACAGTCCCTCTATGAAATCCAAATGGCAAAATATTGGCAAAAATATTTTATTAGAAACTAAATGTTTCAACTCTAAAGCTATAGTTACAGCTTGATTTTTTATTTTTTTTTGCCTGAAGTTTGCGCTTCGGATTATCAATTCACTCTACTTTGATTTTTTTATTTTTTTGTGAATACATTCCTTTTAGCTACATTTTTCAATTTGGGTTTTAATTCAATATAATTCAGAATAAACCCCTTTTAGTGAACAGCTGTCAAGTACTAAGTACTTACCTAAATCCAAAAGGTTCTGTTGGACACATAATAAAAGTGGGTGCAATGGTAGGGTACCATATTTTTTTTTTTCAATTAATTGTATTTTTACACAAATTATACAAAAAGGGAACTATTGTTTTTTTTTTATCTAATATTCTGGCAGAGAGCAAACATTTTTATTATTGAAGTGTCCCTTTAGCATAATGGTAAAACAACGTTTTGACATACTCTGCAAAGCCAGCAAACAAAGACCTAGGTAGACTATGCAATACCTGTCTCCTTGCTACAGCGAGCTGTTTGCTTTGCGCTTCAGTATATTTTGGACTCCAGTAAAATGGCCGCCTCCATAGAACGCCGCGCACTCTATTGCGGACATCGCAAAGCAGAGCGTTTAGAACTCTAAGGAGCCTAGCGGAAGTGAAAGGTGGTCAGGAGAGTGATGGGTTTGGGTATCTTCGTGTATAGAGAGAAGCTGTCTATAGACTGTACAGTATAGCGGGAATGGAGGCTGTTCTCCCTATAAACCAGTTATATAGCCGAGGAAGGTGGTGCAGAATTGGAATGAAAGTCCTTAGCCAGGTAAATGGTGAAAATATAGTGTGCTCTCCCACGCTCTGGCCGAAACGTTGGCTGATTATTTTGGCACATAACTATGAATTTCCTATTCTAATTTTAAATTAACTGTTTGATTAAGGTGTATTGCATTAATACCTGCACCATCATCGTGCTCTCTTGGTACATTAAAACAGGGATTACATCAGAGACAAAATACACCATCCTATTTCAAATGTTTAAAGTAGAGAAAATGCTTTAAAGTATATAGCTATTCAATATTTGTAGAAATAATAGTTGTGGGTATATTTTTCTTGTTCATTGTATTCAGAAATCGCATGTCTCCCAACACTCTCGGATTTGGCAGGACAGTCCTGATTTGTTGCTCCAGTCTAGGTCTCTGGCATCTGTAGACGCAAGAGAAATGTCTTTGTCACGCACAGTTTTAGACTGAAAGTGGCTTTGTCAATGTGTGCGATTTTTTTACGTCCACGGTGACTGTTTCACTTGGCAGTCCGGTGCAAAAGGAAAGTGAGTTATACTTACCGGAACCTGTCCATTGTGGCTGCCTCTATGGTCTTCCTGTTGGTCCTCTTCAGCCGTCAACACTGAGGAGTACAACACTGAGGCTTATCGAGGATCCAACAAGATGACAGTATCCTCCATAGACCAAGCCTTTTTCCATGCAGTTGTCACAAGTGACATCTGGAGGAAATTACTAAACTTGACAAAGATATCTCTGCCTTTTGTCAAGCACAGGCATAATTCTTAGATAAAGTAATTGGTCGTTTACCTTCGTTTATCGTTTGTTAGAATGTCAGCGAAATTCCAGCACAGTCAGTGTAAGTATTTCATAAGGATTTTATCTTTATAATATATTAATTTTATTTGGGGTAGAGGGGGTAACAATGCAACTGTAACGTCTGCTCAGGAGCCAAATTAAACTTTTTTTAGACTGGTATCCTACCATTTCATTGGTATGCTTGCAGCCCAGCCCCCCAGTGCATATATGGCAAAGATGGAGAGTTGCCCCACTTAACACCATATCCGGCACTGATAGGCGGAGAACATACGCTGCTGCTCTCAACCAGTCACAACCTGCTCTGCTAGTGAAGTTACCATTGCAACATGTACCAATTTGCACAAAGCAGGATAGGGAAGTTAAGAATAGTAACAATTACTGACGTAAGCAACGCTGCACTCTTGTGTTGTGAATGACTTTATAAGCTCTTCACAAAATGCGTGATAGTACAGCATTGACTTTGGCTCCTGGCACAGTAGAGGAAGGACAATGGAGCCCAGTAGGAAGTAAGTAGAACTCACCTTTGCCTGCTCCACCAGACCCTCAGTGGCGATTTCACCATCTGGGGTTTTTGCAAATTATGCAAAGTTTCCAGGCAGTGACGGTAACTTTGAATTCCTGACAATTTGCACTTGAATAAATAACCCTGCTAGTTATTTGGTTGTGCAAAAATCTAGCAAGTGATTCTTCCTGTTTAAAGAGAAACTATAGGCTAGGAATACACAATAGATCCCTATAATGCCTCTCTCTCCCCCTCCTGCCCCAGCGCAGAAAGGGTTAAAAACGTTTAATTCGCTTACCTAAAACAAACGCCGGTTCAGATTCCGCCTCCGCTTCTTCCGCGACATCAGGTTCCTAATGCGCATGCACCAAAAGTTACCCAACAACCCGGTAGCGTCTGTAGTAGCTGTCCGGTTTCTCAATAACTGCAATAATTACCATGGCAGAGTTAAACTGACTGGGGCACTACACCCAGACCACTTCAATGAGCTGAAGTGGTGTGGGTGTCGATACTATCCTTTTAAAGCTTGGCATCAAAATCTGGTTCACATTGCATTAAAGAAGAAGAAAGGTTAATATTGTTTTTGTTTCGTTATTCCTACATTTAATTTTGGTTTTCTTTCCTCACAAACACATTTTTGTAATTTTTTTTTTTTTTTAATCTAGGGAGAAAATAAAAACAGAATACTAAAAATCCTAGTTAGTGACATTCCTGTTTAAGTTGTATTATGTCATAATTTAATAAATTATTTAAAAAAAACAATAGGAACTAAATGACCTCAGTGATGTAGATGTTAGATTTACAGTTAGGAAAGTTATGTTGATACAGTGTGTATGAATAATGCTTGTGTCCTTTTTCTTTAGGTTATGTGTTGATCAGTCCTCATGCGGTTTATTCAGGACGACCTGCAAAAATCATATGTAAACATGATGATGAATATTATCATTCTGTGCATGATCCTATGCATATCTTTATCTTTCTGGATAATATCACTCACAGCAAGTACATATTATGGTAAGCTGTTTTGCATCTGGAATAAGTGAACATTTTGATTTGTACAATACTACTGAATGTGTGTTGTACTTCCTCTCACGCATGTACAGTACAAATGGCTATACTCCATTATTGTAAGTAAAATACGTGAGCTTACAGACATATGCTTAGTACATAATCTATGACAAAATTAATGTATTACAATAAGGCAGGGAAGTATTCAGGGAAGGAAAATAAATCTCACTGGTACAAATATATATTTTATGTGGAAACATCCTAAATTACATATTTCAAGACAGTCTGTATCACAGCATGGAGCTAGAAACTGTGAGAAATAGTGTCTCTCAGGAGGACAATTCCCCCATCCCCCTTCTATATCCCTTTAAATATTTAAGTAAAGATTAAGCCTCATTAGCCAACACGCAGTGCAGAGGCTAGTAATACTTTTCTGATGCCGTGTCTTAAGGCCTTTTTTCAGGACAGAACCCTTGCAGGTTGCTATCCATGCTATATTCAAGCCTTAGAATCTGGCTAGGGTGCTTTATCACAGATCCAAGTACAGCCTGCTCCGTATGGTGTTTCTTTCAGGAACCTCATAAAGCAATCTTTGTTATAGAGAAGAATATGGGTACAGTTTGTGCGTGTCAGGAGGAAAGTGGGGTTCACTGTCCTATGAAAAAGCTTCTTCCATTGAAGCTTCAAAAAGCAACATTCTATTATAAAATTAAAGCAGTGTAAAATTATTTTTGTAAAATAATAATGCAGCGTGGATTTATTTTTATTTTTTTTGAAATCAGGTTTTTATTGTTGTGATTTTGTTACCTTTCACAGGTGATCTCACGCCAGTCTCTCCTTGGCGCTGGTTAGTGTCTGTAGTGATTCCACTGATCATCATAACTCATGGATTAAGAAAGAAGAGCCTGGATAACAGTGGAGCCCTTGGGGGTGTGTATGGGTTGTTTTTCTGTTTTATGCATCATTAGTGTAAAACACCTTCTATATGCCAAACTACTTTATATAGGAAGATTATAAAATTAGTCTTAAAGAGAAACGGATGCTTTTGTTGGAAGCTTTTACTGGATTGAGTAGTGTAGCACAGGTAAGCATAGCATACTTTGAAAATGTTCCCAGTTCAGCTGCTTTGATTTGAATGTGCCCAATGCGATAACTTTTTTACTTTATTAACACCATAATTACAACACTGATCTTCTATTAGCTCCCCATAATCTGCCAATTTTAAAAGGTTACTCCAACCACCATCATCATTTCCCCTTTTAGAAGTGGCCATGGTGATTGGAATCTGTATGTGCAACGTTTCTGGTTGAAACGCTGCGCATACAAATATCTAGGGATCGACCGATTATCTGTTTTACCGATATAAACGGCCAATATTCGGTATTTTCGACAATGTTTTCGATTGGTGTGTAAGAAATTCTGAGTGCCCTGGAGTGGATATCTGTCTGCATTGCCCCCGACTGCTCACCTCTTGCTTCTTTGCTCCTTTGCATTCCTCTCTTCCCTTTGTCTTAACTTTTAAAGGGAAAAATTCACTAGGTGATAGACCAATAGAAAACTGGAGGTGTGGTTACCTTTCAGATCGCAATTTAAGTATTTGGTCTATAGAGGGCAGTCTCGTCCCACTAAACATTCCTATCCAGGAAAGAGTTAACTTTTCCTGGTGGCTATTTTGACGTCATTTACCTTATCTTTATGGTTGTCTATAACTTAAGTTTTCTGTCAGTTCAAAGTGTTTCTTTAAGTTTTGTCCAGACTATGTGTCTGGCAAATTATGCTATAATTTCTAATATGACAGTTATAACTAAATATGACCCCTAAACTTACAATGGGACGTTATACAATATCGAAAGTAAAATTAAATTATTTAATCTTCTCTGTCACAAATATCTGGGTTTAGAATTGATTATATTCCATTAGCATTTAGACAGTCTGTCCATCCCCCGTTCTCATTTCTTATCAATTTGGTTTGTATATACTAAGCATTCCTTAGCTCTGGCAAAGTGGTTAGTTTTACAGAAGGGATAGAAATCTTGTGTCTTTTGTTAGACTGAGAATAACAAAATGGAGTCTGCTTTGTTCAGAATGATTTAGGCAATATACACTTTAATTTCTATCATAGCACAAAATGTCTGCCGATATAAATACCCTGACAACACACACACTCCATTATATACACATGCACTACACAAACACACTGTGTATATAATGCAGTGTGTTTGTATAGTGTGTTTATATAATGCACACTACACAAACACACTGCATTATATAATGCACACTATACAAACACACTGCATTGTATACACACACACACTGCATTATATATACACACTACACCGACACACTGTGTATATAATGCAGTGTGTGTAGTGTGTTTATATAATGCACACTACACAAACACAGTGCATTATAAACACACATTATACAAACACACACACTCTGCATTATAAAAACACACTACATTCACTATACACACACACTCTGCATTCATTATATACACGCACTATACAAACACAAACACTTTGCATTTAGTATATACAGCATTCACTTTACGCACACTACACAAACACTCTGCTTTCATTATATACATACTAATACACACTGCATCCACTACACACACTAGACAAATACACACTGCATCCACAACACACACAGTGCATCCACAACACACACACTACACAAACACACACTGCATCCACTACACACACACTACACAAACACACACTGCATCCACTACACGCACTACACAAACACACACAGCTCCCCTGTCTAAACACACTGCATCCACTACACGTGGCATGTATATTTTGTGCATTTAACTTTAGAAAGTTTTTATTTTCCAAAATGGTAAATGTACAGAATATCGGCAAGTTACCGTATATACTTGAGTATAAGCCGACCAGAATATAATTTTACCCCAAAAAACTGGGAAAACTTATTGACTCGAGTATAAGACTAGGGTGGGAAATGCAGCAACTACTGGTAAATTTCTAAATAAAATTAGATCCTAAAAAAATTATATTAATTGAATATTTATTTACAGTGTGTGTATATTATGAATGCAGTGTGTGTGTATGAGTGCAGTGTGTGTGTGTGTGTGTGTGTGTGTGATGCAGAGTGTGATGCAGAGCTCTGGTGGGGGGTGGGCATCTTTAATATTTTTTTTATTATTATTATTTAAGTTTTTTTTGTTATATTATTAATTTATTTTTATTATTATTTTATTATTAGTATTAAAAAAATTTTTTCGTCCCCCCTCCCTGCTTGTTACATGACAGGGAGGGGGGCTCTCCTTCCCTGGTGGTCCAGTGGCATTGGCAGTTCAGTGGGGGGAGGGGGGCTGGCAGAGAGCACTTACCTCTCCTGCAGCTCCTGTCAGCTCCCTTCTCCTCCGCGCCGGTCCGTGCAGCTCTTCTGTCAGCTCACACTGTAAGTCTCGCGAGAGCAGCACTATGACCCCGCGGCTCTCGCAAGACTTACACTGGGAGCTGACAGAGGTGCTGAACGGACCGCCACGGAGGAGGAGGGAGCTGACAGGAGCTGCAGGAGAGGTAAGTAACCGCACACAGCCCCCAGTCTGTATTATGGCAATGTAAATTGCCATAATACAGACAGTGACTCGAGTATAAGCCGAGTTGGGGTTTTTCAGCACACCTAATGTGCTGAAAAACTCGGCTTATACTTGAGTATCTACGGTATATCGGCTATCGACCTGAAAGTTCACAGAATATTGGTATCGGCTCTAAAAAATCAATATCGGTCGATCCCTACATAGATCTATTCACTTTTAGGCAGCCTGGAACTCTGTCCAATAGAAATTTACATTTCTTTATATTATCAAGATGTATCCAACTCTTGTTTGTGTGTGACATGGAAGTGCTTCTGAGAGAAATGCTTGAACTCTTTCCCTTATGCACCACAGAAAGGCATCTAGACAACCTGGTATAAGTTTCACTGCCCAGATTTCATTATCACTGCATTGGTTGTGCAGACTGTAGTTGTAGAGCTGCATTGGGTGCAACTGCTATCAGCTTGGGCAGCAGTCCTATTCACATTTTAATTTATACACCACCAGCAAGTTGGGTTGATGAGTTCTAAGAGGAATTGTAGCAAGTTTGATTTATCACAACCTATTTTAATTATGCTTGGGGAAAATAATTAAACCTATAATTACCAAGTTAAATGCATGCACTAAGAACACACAATATCTGTTACCTGTGGTAGGAACTCCGTGTTCCTGTAGGGCTTATTGTGATCATGGGAATGTCTTAATATACTTCCTGTATGGAGTTAGGTGTTGCTGGCTTTGTCAAAATTTTAAATCTGATGAACATCGCTTGAATGAATGTATCTGCCGAATGTTGAAAAGTAGAAATAAAACAAGAGTTACATATTATAAACCAAAATGGAGGAAGAGGATCCCACACGTATGCAGTATTCCAGCGTTAGCTAAGCCAACCCTGTATTAATATGTGCTTTATTCTTTGCTTGTAGGACTTCTGGTTGGTTTCATCCTCACTGTGGCCAACTTCAGCTTTTTCTCCTCTCTACTGGTTTTCTTCGTTACCAGCTCCAAACTCACAAAATGGAAAGGCGAAGTGAAAAAACGCTATGATTCAGAGTATAAGGAAGGTAATTTAGAAACATATTTGGCAGTGTAGTGTGTTTTGTTGGTAAATTATTTGTGTGAGAGTATATTTGGAAAATGCGTTTTGCCATCTTGTGAATTGTTCAGTTCAACTTTTTTTATTCTGTTTACATTAAAAAGCCTGCACAGGGGGCGGCACTGATCAAATGTGATCATTACTAATTAAATGCTCATAGTGAAGTACTTTTCTTATTTTCTTAATGTCGAAAAAGAGGCACTCTTTGCATATTCCCAAAACACCTACACAATTCAATTAAAATCTGGTGCTTCTTCTTTTAAAAAAAACAGGGGGATACATAAATGGGTTATGGACATTTTAGAACGGCTTATTGGTTTTGGTATTTGTTAAACCTTAAATTATTTGCGGATTACCCCGTCACAAACATAAATTGCTTAACATGATCTATCTAGCCGTCTGACAGGCAGTGGATCTGCTCAGAACCCCCTCCTCTGTCACTAGTAATCACAAAGATTAAGGATAATCGCCTTATCGCCAAGATGACCTCAGGGGTTCGGATCACCACAACAACCATTCAGAAGGTGTGGGACCTTTGAAAAGCAGTACGCTGACAAAACGGGTATAGATTAACCGGTCCCTAAAGATTAATACAGCAATATTAGAATCACCAACAACCATAGTGCCGTGGGGCTTGTCTAAAACCTCACATCTTGCCTTTTTGTTAACATTTTATCTTATTTGAAACTAGAAATTAAAATTCAATCCCACACATATGTCAAGTGCATGGAGATCAACTAGCTGTATAACACCACTGATGTCGCCTCCTTACGTCACGTATTTAGTCGCTCACATGCAATCATCTCAATGTACACTGCATACCATGATGTTTGTATTTATGTACTGGATTTTGTTATCTCATTTTTCTAACATGACGGACAACACCAACTTGACACATCGCTTGCATATCATGAGATTTTGTCTATCGTAAACTGAAAGCTTTAAATGAATAGGGATCGGTGACAAGAGGCACACACTGAAACTCAGGCCTGCCCACGAAATCCCACTGGAACACCTGCACATAGCAGTTCCACATATCACACCATCTCAGATTTCAGTGATACTAGCTGACATTGTATGTATTTGACAGTGAGCACTGGGACGAAATGTCTATCGCTCCCTAAAGACAGAATTTACGAAACGGTTACCATAACAGAGCAATGCTTTGGGTGAGCTACGGATGGAGCCTCTGGGGGGGCGGGAAGGGGGGAAAGGGGGGTGTTCAGGTTGGGGTCACTGCTCTTAGCCCAAAAATGATGCCCTGAGCTGTGCACCTTCAGGGGGTTAGGGGGGGGGGGAGATTTCCCCGGCTTTAAGGGAGGCGGTGATGTTCTTCGGCCTCTATTTCAAGGGAGGCAGGGGGGCGGGTTTGATGGTGAGGCTTATGACATCAGCCAGAAACATGTTCGAAACACAACTATGTTGTCTTCTTAAAGTTCTTTGTTACTTACTTTGCTTCATTGTTTCTCTTTTCACTATATAACATGAAACTTTGACAGATTGTAAATATGCCAAACACTATTGTATGACATGGCTTTGTAACCTTTCATATACCACAACATTGTTCTCTGAACCGTGATTAAATAATTTGCAAAATCATTTTAGTGGAATATCTTTGAAATTTGTAACTTTACTCTTTTAGAAAGTCCGTTAACGCTTTGTAACTATTTTTTCTTTGTCATTTTCAGGAGGACAGAGGAATTGGGTGCAGGTTTTTTGTAATGGTGGTGTCCCTGCAGAACTGGCTCTACTCTACATGGTAGAAGTTGGTCCTGGTGAAATACCTATAGACTTTTCAAAAGAGTATACTGCTTCATGGATGTGTTTATCACTCTTGGGTGCTCTAGCATGTTCAGCTGGGGATACTTGGGCTTCCGAAATAGCACCTGTACTCAGCAAAAGTTCTCCACGATTAATAACTACATGGGAAAAGGTTCCTACAGGTAACACTTGATTTGAATAGGTTTTTATTAGTAAATTGTTTTCTGTTAAAACTAGATGAATAACTGTTAGAATTTGTAGACTTGTTAAAAAATGTAATGAAATGGTTTATCTACTTTAAAATTATTTTTAATCCACACCCGAATGACTGGATCGATCCATCCAGGATTTACATGTGGTGAGACTCCATGAGTAAATCTTCGATGGATCCATTCATTAAGATGGAGATAAAAAGGAATTTGATTTGGATAAGCTGACTCAAAGCTAATAAATTGCTTGAAAATTAAAACACAATTAACACCTCATTAGGTAATGCAATATTTTTTGTCTTTTTTAAATTATTTTTTTATTTTTAAAGACCCTGAATTAAAGGAACACTACAGGGTCAGGAATAGAAACATGTATTCCTGACTCTATAGTGTTAAAACCACCATTTAGGTGGCTTGCCCACCCCCTTAAAAGGTAATGAACTTTACCTTATTTCCAGCGCCGCACGGCTGCGCTGCCCCCGATCTGCCTCCTTGCTGACATCATCAGAATTTATGATTTTAGCCAATCCAATGCTTTCCCTTAGGGAAAGGAGGCGAGGCGTGGGCGGGGCCAAACGTTGGCTTTGCCAATCTGCACCTCCACATAGAGATGCATTTAACCAATGCATCTCTATGAGGAAAGTTCAGCGTCTCCACACAGAGCTTGGAGACGCTGAACGTCAGTGTGCAGCACTGCCCCTGGACGAACCTCTATTGGCCACTTGAGGTGTCCCTACTGGTCAATGTGAACACTGCCTTTTTCTTCTTTTTCAGTGTTTACATGAAAATGCCTGCAGGGAATGATTATAGTCACCAGAACAACTACATTAAGCTGTAGTTATTCTGGTAACTATAGTGTCCCCTTAAAAAAAAAAAAAAAAAATGTTCTATCCTTTTGGAATTTGCCCTCAATATATATATTTTTTTTTTTTTTTGTAATTTTGTAGCTCTTAGCAACATGGAGTTAGTACTTTTACTTTTTTGTGGGCTCTTGAGGTTTTTGTTAATAAAGTTAGAGAAATACTATAAGCACCATAACCACTACAATGCGCTCTAGTGGTTGTGCTAGGAGCACCCTGGCGCCCTACCCATTGTATTCAGTCAAACCATTTTAGAATGTTTTGACTTCATACCTAGGGTCCATTGGGCGCCGCACTCTGCCTCCACTACATCTGACGGAGAACTGGAAGCACTATAAGCTAAGCCTGCTGGTGCAGGGCTCAACATATTGGCTGAGATCAAATGACACTACAGGCACGCTCCAGGACACTTCTGCCACCATAACCACTACAGCTCCCTGTAGCTATCATTCTTGAAGTGTTATTTAACACAAAACATCATGTCCCCCCTGCATAGGTTACGGTTCAATGAAGTTTAGTCTCCCTTTTCCTAGTAACTTACAAATACAGAGACTTACAAAAATCATTTAGATCGTTTCCTTTTAAATTTAATTTTAGAGATTAATAGAACGAGGTATTACTTTATGTGAATTGTGCTTCATAGAAAGTAATTTTTTTTATGTCTTTGCTGTTTTTCTAGGCACAAATGGAGGTGTTACTCTAATCGGACTTTTAGCAAGCCTTCTTGGTGGCCTAAGTATCGGTGTGGCATATTTTGTTACCCAGCTTCTGTTTGTGCATGATTTAGACATTGCAGCTCCACAGTGGCCCATTGTTATCTATGGAGCAGTGGCTGGCCTGGCTGGCTCAGTTATTGACTCCTATATGGGAGCGATCATGCAATATTCAGGTATGTTTGTAGCTTCATTTTATTAACTATTTATTGAATAGTGCCACAAATAATGATTTTTTACAGAGCTCTTTGGTGCATTGATAAAGCATGGTGTAGTTTGAGGGTAAAGCCTGGGATTTATTTTTTCAAACGGAGGTGATTCCCACCCAATTCCTTCTGTTTAATAATCCTATCAATTACTTATCCTTGATGGCCCTTTTCTGGACTACCTTAACCAGCCGTCCTGGTTCACCTCAGACTAAACACTTTGTTTTGTCAAGCACACAGAAATAAGTCCTGCGCTCACACTCCCACTATTCCTGAGCAGCAGCAATGACTATAGTACACATCAGCCCCACTATATACAATTAAAAAAAAAAAAATATTTGCACTATCTCAGATCTCTATGCACAGTTAAATAAATTGAGATTTTTTTGTTTTGTTTCACTCTAATGGCCATCAAAGGATAATCTCACCTGCCACATCAAGCCAAATTTACCGTGCTTTCTTAAGCTAAAGGGCAATATCTCTAATGAGACAGAGAGGGGTATTTTTCTTAATCCCCACACACTTATTAACCATTAATAGAGAGCACATGGCGTGGGCAGTAGCACTGTAACATACTGTGTTATACACTAGCAAATACAAACATACAAAATGAATCTCTGCCTTCAAACTCCCACTACTCCTGGCAGCAGCAATGACTATAGTACACCTCAGCCCCAATACATACGATGTTACAGATTAGAATGCAACATTCATAGTAAAGGGATTTATTCACTAAATTGTGAATTTAGATTTTAGGCCAAAGTATTAAAAATGGAAAAATATTCCAAGTCAGCTATTGTTTCTGGCTTGGTTATTTTGGTCTAAAAACTAAATCACCCTTGGAATTCCCCAAAATCCCCACTTTTAGTTAGCCCTGAAAGAAACTCTTGGCTAAGATACATGAAAGCACGAAGAAAATATTCTGTCCTGTAGGCTAAACCTCATATTACAGGAGTGTATTTCCAATTTTTTCTTTTTGATTCGGTCACATTCTGTTGCTATGAGACAACCCTCATTCACATAAATGACAGTACCAGCTCCAGTGTGCGTCGGCCATTTGTGTTGTTTCCACCTTTCAGAATCTCCCTTACATTTTTTCTATGAAGTCAGCTGCAGTACTGAAATGTGTACATTCTGAAAGTACATATACGGCCAGGGGGTGCATAGTTTCTGTCTGTGAACTATGTGAATGCTGGGCTGCAATGAAATTAGGAAATGTATTCCGTTATAAAAAACATCTTACCAGGACACAGTTAAGGGGGACCTCTTTTCACTATGACCATAGCAAAGAGGTTTAACCCCTTAAGGACCAAACTTCTGGAATAAAAGGGAATCATGACATGTCACACACGTCATGTGTCCTTAAGGGGTTAAATGTTAAATGTCCCATTAAGAGATTTCATTTTCAAATTCATTCTCATTCTCCCTCTCTCCCCCTTCTCTCCCTCTCCCCCTCTCCGCCTCTCTCCCTCATAATTCATATTGTAAAGACTTAAAATATGCCTCACTAAGATGTATTTAAAGGAAAACGCCAAGCAGCGTAACAACTTCAGCCTATGTTTTGACTTCCCAGGGGAAGGATGTATCTGTAGAGCAAAGCGCATCTGATAGAGGTCTGTGTTTAATGAATGGAATCGCTCAGCTGAGCACTCAGCCAGGGAGTACATACCTGTATGGTCCTGCTTTAATCTGCAGAGCAATCTGGCTTTTTCTGCTGGAGAAAATCGTATGCAGAACTAAGCATAATCCAGAAAAGATGTAAACCCGTGCTAAAATGACTTAACATCTTTCTATGGGTCACCGTCATAGCACTCCTGACACCATAATCACTACAGCGGGCTAGTGGCTTTATTGCCAAGGCTGTCCTTTACATACAGTATGTGATGGATGTAAAATATTGAGCAAACTAACTATTTTATACTGCTGTTTTTTAAGTGATTTTTTATTTTTTTTCTCTTTTAGGTTATGATGAAAATACAGGACAGATTGTCAATCATCCAACAAGGGACGCAAAACTAATTTCAGGAAAGCCTATCCTGGATAATAACGCAGTAAATCTCTTCTCATCCATATTTGTGGCTCTGATGCTTCCTGGTGTTGCGTGGAGTTTTTGGCCTAGAGTTTGAAATCCTGGTCAGGGAAAATGTAAAAACTTAATAACTAGCTAAAGAAATAACTTTTTTTTAAGGGCAACTATGTAGTTGCAGTGAGGGCTTATTTATTTTGTTGTAAAACTGGCCAAAAATAATGAGAGGAGAAAAATTGCCTTGGAACATCTATGAAAATGAAGTTCTGTCCTAACTTAAGGAGCGATTAATAAAACTTGACATTGGCCCCAGTTATTAGAATGAAGGAAAGCAAAACCAGGTGTAGAACAGATAAATTACACAACACAAATGTGAGAAAAACCTATAGGATGAAATAAACAGGAAGTTTAGAGATGTGATCTGAATGGATACCATTTACATTTTTAGCTTTAGTGTAGCACATGCCACACCATGAAGCCAAGAGGTCAGTCAGCTGGTATTTTGTCAGTTCAACACTGATGAACACACTTTTAAAGATATCTCAAAAGGAGAAGGGAGTGATCTGAACGTAATCATAAGACTGATTTTTGGGGCTTTTTGGCAGAGCTATGTGAAGCTAAATTTAATAAGTAACATTCCTATGCTCTTCGTTACTAGTTTATTAAATCATTGTCTGTTCTACTTCAAATTTTGCAGTTATTTTATCCGTATATTTTTTTCTTTGTTTTCTTGACGAGCTGATCTTCCAAATTGCTGTGCGGTCAAACTTTCAGGCGATGTGGCTGTGCAGTGGACTGCATGATTCACTCGCTGTTCCTATCACACAGCACTTATGTGGTGTGAAAGAGTTGTTTTTTTACTTATTCTTTTGTTACTACTTCTTAATTGCAGGCAATTTGAAATTGGGAAATTAAAGAGAGATGATTTTGTGCTTTATTTCCTAAAGAATGGGTTTCTTTGACCACTAAATAGAAAAACAAATTCACTTCATGTGTTTTACTTCTGGGTAATTCATTTTATTATAATCCCATTTATATGTGATTACATCTCATGATTCCATGAGAATTGGGGTAAACTATATCCCAGTTTGTAGTTCTCATTTCATATTATTTACTTTATACATGTTGCTATTAAACGGTTTGGTTTAGATTACTGTAATTCTCAATTACTTGACTTCAATGGTCCTCTAGTAGAATGTATTAGGGGTTGTTTTTTGTGTTTGTTTGTGAACTGTGATACTGTATGCTATTTAAACTTTGAAATCACATTCTAAAACATTCCATAAGTTATTCAAGAATTGTTTTAAAAGCAAACTAAAATGTAAAACCCCCAAACTTTGCATACTGCACTTATGACATAAGTATTGTAAACGGTTGTCTTTTTGGGTTATATTCTGTGTTTCTCTAGAATGCTGGTGCATAAATGAAAAACCCAGGCTTATTGTCTTCTATTGGGTCATTCTTGTGTTTTGATTTTTTTTAAAGCAATTTTATAACCCATTCATTTTTATAGTGGACTAATAAAATAAAAATCTTTAGCTTGAAATTATGAACTACGACTCTTTCACAAGATATACATAACTTTGATCTAATTACATAGGGCTTTGATAGCTAGGACTTCAAACACCATACTGGGGCCTGGAGTTTTTCTGATTATATGACATCTGCCTCTGTTAATGGGTGTTTCTTTGGAATACTTCTTCATGCCATAGAATGAACCATGAATAGTTGCAGATACTACCTTGAAGGGTTGTAATGTAAAATGGTACTATTGCAGAAAGCATATTGACCCTAGACCACAACTACATGTAGGTATATTCGCTTAAAGGGAGTACTATGAAATCAATGATAATAATTAAAACAGCCTGAGAATGTTTGAGGGTTTTTTTTGTTGTTTTTTTTTTTTTTAGAACAAGTGGTTTCAACTTAAGCCCTCTTTTTATTTTTATTTTTTTATTTTATGCATTTTTAAATGCAGATACCATGATTGCCACATCGGGAATTATTGGTTATATAGCTTAACTGCTAGAGAGCCACACATATCTGTATCTTTGACTGTTGTACATTGATAAATTAATTAACAAAAAAAATGAACAAATGTTTGTACTTTTTATGTTGTGCCTTTTTAGAGCTGAAAACATGGGGATACATAAAGTATTGGATAATAACGGTTTAATTTCTTGCTGTGCTTAGATATATTTAATAGAACGTAACTGCATGTGTTATCCCATTTGTATAAGATCACAATTTAATGGTTGGATTTATAAAATCTTATGTTTGAAGCTGCTTTTTAAATAAAATATTATATAAAATTTACCTTGTGTTGTACTTATTTGCCATATAACCGATTTTGTAAATGCAATAATTTTTGTGTCTTTCGATTCTGTGATCTATTTTAATATTCTCAAACAAATAATAATATGGTGTTCTGTGACATTGGAAGTAAACTTTAATGCTGACAATTTATTGATTAGAGAGTTATTTAATGACCGTTGATTTAGACTGGTTTAAATGGACATCCCAGACTTATATTTTTCAATACATGTGCACTTACATGCTGCATAGTTTAAAAAAAATATAAAAATTAAAAGAAATAAGTACATGCTTTGTACCTTTTTGTATTTGTCTGTGCATATGGTATGTCGTCCACTAATTGCACAGCGCTGCGGAATCAGTGGCGCTTATTTAAATACCAGTAATAAATAAAAATATACAAAAGCACCATGTAATGCTGCCGATTCAAGCTTCATTTATAAAAAAAATAATGATAATAATAAAAAAAATCCGTAACCGTGACGGGCAACCAAATTTTATAATCCAGACCTTGATTCTATATTTACTGGGTGAGGAATGGGTTTATTCACTTACTTATGACACAATATAACTTTTTAGCAACCCTTGCTACATATTGATATCAACTGTAACATTGTCAGTGAGAGTTGTACTTCCTCCCCCCTTCCTCGTGACGGTTGTTGGTTACGAACTCTCATAGAAACATAGAATGTGACGGCAGATAAGAACCATTCGGCCCATCTAGTCTGCCCAATTTTCTAAATACTTTCATTAGTCCCTGGCCTTATCTTATAGTTAGGATAGCCTTATGCCTATCCCATGCATGCTTAAACTCCTTTACTGTGCTAACCTCTACCACTTAAGCTGGAAGGCTATTCCATGCATCCACTACCCTCTCAATAAAGTAATACTTCCTGATATTATTTTTAAACCTTTGCCCCTCTAATTTAAGACTATGTTCTCTTGTTGTGGTAGTTTTTCTTCTTTTAAATATAATCTCATTATAATATAATAACATTTTCTTTTTTTTTTTTATCTCCACTTAGCTTTTTTAAGTATTTTTTTTTTTTTAACCCTTCTGTGGGCATATATATATGAGTCTAGTTTTACATTGTGTTTAGTAAATTATAATAATGATAAAACTGAATATTTTTTAAATTGTTTCTTTTCCATCTTCGTTCTCCGGTTGGATTAGGTATTTCTTTTTCTGGTTCACCTTTTATTTGGCTGCAAGATTTACTTGCAAAATGCTCAATTAAAGAGCAAGTAAAACATCTCAAATTTCACTTCAGTAGGACCGTGGCTATTTCTGCCTAAAATTTGCAAAACGATTTTCACTACATTCCAATTTGGCGCTTAGTCCATTTTATTCAACAGAACCACACACCATTGTGTCTAGATCAGTGTTCCCCAACCCAGTCCTCAGGGACCACCAATAGTCCAGGATTTATGTATTTCCCTGTTTTACTCCAATTGAGATACTGACAAAACCTGGACTGTTGATCGTCCATGAGGACTGGTCTAGATAACATAGAGAGTAGTCATGTGGGATTTATTAACCTGTACAAGAGAAAGCATAGGCAGTTATTGGATGTGATGGTGCAATATCAATGCCCACACAAAAAAAAAAAATAGTGTAATTGGATAGCTATGCTTCCGATCGTTAACTTTGCAGTCTGCTGATGATGTAATAATTAACCAGTAGCTTATGGTGTTTCCGTCCTCTATACTGACACAAACAAGTTTTTGCTTTTAAGATTTATGCTTAATAAGGTTCCAGTATCTCTACAAACAGGTTGGCCTACATTCTTCAAATCCCTTGTAATGTATTGACTTAGCTTGTGTAATACGAAATTGTTGAGGCATGTATTGCTTAACCGTTTCTTTACTGAATCCCAATAGCAGCAATGATATAATATACATATAAAAAATAAATAAAAAATCATACAGCGATATCCTCAACCAATCCTGACATGGCACTCCTATTTCCCTTCTTTGCTGATCCACAGTTCAGTTAAAAGGACACTATAGTCACCGGAACAGTTTTAGTTTTTCTGGTGTCTATTTTATTTTTAACCCTGCCTTTTCCGAGAAAAGGCAGTGTTTACATTGCTGCCTATTAACACCTCTAGTAGCCCTTACTAAGACAGCGACTAGAGGTCCCTCCTGAGTCAGTGCTGCACATTATGCAATATTGGCGGCCAGCGTTTCCAAGTTTTGCATGGTGGCGCTGAAAATTCCTCATAGAGATGCATCTTTGTAAGGATATGCTGATTAGTGCACTGCGGCGTAATGCCTCTCTGCGATTTCCAACTGGATGGCTGCTCACTTCCTTAAACTCAACCTGTCCAAAACAGAACTTCTGGTCTTTCCTCCCTCAAGTGTTGCTACTCCCGTGTCTGTCTCCCTCCAAGTCAACGGTGCCACCATCACCTCTACCCAGGGCCGGCCTTAGGCATTTAGACGCCCTGTGCGAAAAATCTTCACAGCGCCCCCCCCCTTGTCATCCATGTATGCTGTAATGTTTGTGTTGTCTGTGTATGTGATAGTAGGTATGATGACTGTGTGTGATATGTATGCTATGTGTGATATTTGTAATGGGTGTATTAACAGTGTGTGATATGCGTGTATTGGTTGTATGTGACACACACACACAGAGTCAGACGGCCATACACACACACAGGCAGACACTCATACACACACACACACACACAGAGTCAGACGGCCATACACACACACACACGCAGACAGTCGTACACACACACAAAGGCAGACAGTCTCACGCAGACAGTAATACACACAGACACACACAGAGGCAGACAGTCATACACACAGACAAACACGCAGACAGCCATACACACAGAGGCAGACAGCCATACACACAGAGGCAGTCATACACACATAAGCAGTCATACACAAAGACACACACACAGAGGCAGACAGTAATACACACAGACACACAATGGCAGACAGTCATACACACACAGACACACAGAGGCAGACAGACAGACACACACACAGAGGCAGACAGTCATACACACAGACACACACACAGAGGCAGACAGTAATACACACAGACACACAGTGGCAGACAGTCATATACACACACACACACAGGCAGACAGTAATACACACAGACACACAGTGGCAGACAGTCATATACACACACACACACACACACACAGGCAGACAGTCAGTCATACACACAGACACAGACAGTAATACACACAGACACACAGAGGCAGACAGTAATACACACAGACACACACAGTCATACACACAGACACACACAGAGGCAGACAGTCATACACACACACACAGACACACACAGGCAGACAGTCAGTCATACACACAGACACAGACAGTAATACACACAGACACACACAGAGGCAGACAGTAATACACACAGACACACACAGTCATACACACAGACACACACAGAGGCAGACAGTCATACACACACACACAGACACACACAGGCAGACAGTCATACACACACACAGACACACAGAGGCAGACAGTCATACACACACAGACAGTAATACACACAGGCAGAGAGTCACACTCACCTGACAATCCCACAGTTACCTGTGGAGTTCATTGTGGAGGCAGTGCAGCTCCTGGTGACTGTTTGGTGGGGAAGACTCCTTCCTGCTTCCCCTGCAGCAGTTTTCCGGCACTTTTAGCTCCGCCCCCGCCGCATGGTAAGCTCCGCCCCTGCTGCAAATTTAACCCCTTAAGGACCAAACTTCTGGAATAAAAGGGGATCATGACGTGTCACACATGTCATGTGTCCTTAAGGGGTTAAAAAAAAAAAATAATAATAATTTTTTTTTTTTTTAAATCCCAGCCGGCTGTGCAGCCGCACGGCGCCCCCTGCTACATGGCACCCTGTGCGGCCGCACAGCTCGCACACCCCTAAGGCCGGCCCTGCCTCTACCTCGAGGGCACGCTGCCTAGGGGCTCTCTTTGACTCGGACCTCTCCTTCACTCCACATGTCCAGTCGATCCCCAAATCCTGCCGCTTCCATCTCAAAAACATAACTCGCATCCGCCCCTATTTAACACCAGACGCGCCATGCCATTGTTCTTTCTTTTGACGTTCTTGACTACTGCAATCCCCTTCTCAGTGGTCTTATGTGCTCCCAGATTGGACCGCTGCAATCTATAATGAATGAGGCTCATTTTCCTGTCCGCCCGCTCCTCCCACGCCTCCCTTCTGTCAGTCCCTACATTGGCTTCCAGTTAGATATAGGGCTCAATTTAAGATTCTGGTGCTTGCTTACAAGTCCCTACATAATGCTGCTCCAACCTACCTATCCTCCCTAATACACAAGTATGTCCCGTCGAGGCCCCTGCGCTCTGCCGAAGACCTAAGCCTATCCTCTGTCCGTACTCCCACATCTGATGCTCGCCTCCAAAACTTCTCCAGGGCTGCACCTTTTCTGTGGAACTCCCTTCCCTTCTCCGTTAGACTTTCACCCAGTCTCCACTCCTTCAAAAAATCTTTGAAAACACACTTCTTCAGAAAGGCATATCATTTAAACTGTTAGCGGGTTTTCATGCCCCCATTTCCCCCCATGACTCCTCTCCTGCAACTGTCAAAAATAACCTACGTTCTCAGTGATTACTTTTCTAGCAATCTATTTCATTAACCCTACTTATACCTTTTGTGTCACTATACCCCACTTCTAGAATGTAAGCTCATTGAGCAGGGCCCTCAACCCCTCTGTTCCTGTGCGTCCATTTGTCTGGTTACAATTATATGTCTGTTAGTCCACCCACTGTACAGCGCTACGGAATTTGCTGCCGCTATATAAATAATAAAATAATAGTAATTGCCGCATGTGCGCTTAATCCCCCCAATTAGCGCTCCTTTTGTAAAATTATGATTTTACTATTTCATGATGGAAAGTCATTCTTTTATAAAAGACACAGAGTTGAGTATTGTCCCTCCTGGCGGTTATTCACACTTTTTTTCAATGTGTATTATTTCTTTGCTGCTATTGTGGCTCCTTAAAGAAAGGGTTAAGTAATAATCACCTCCATGCCTTTTATAAAATCATGATTTTCTGTCATGAAATAGTAAAATTGTGTAATTGTGTGCTTTGTATTATTATTATATTTGTGGCAGGGCCATAGTCCAGCACCTCTTGCCGCTGGACTATGGCCCTGCATTAAAAACCTTTTATTTTCCCTATGTGAGCAGTGTTACCCCAGATAGCTAAGCCATGGAGCCCATTCGTATACCGAAAGACTATGGGAAAGACTTTGGCTCCATGGCGATTGAACTGTATGTGTGTGATCTGAGCGACATTCTGTAATTATGTGCACTCAGATCTAAGCTATCTGGGGATATGTGGAATGTATATGTTTTATGTAGTAATTGTAACACTGTGTAATGTTATGTCTTTTTACTAACATGTGGCTAATGTAGTTTTGCCTCTGTCCTTGGAGATAATTGGATTACTTCCAATTGCAATGCATTGTGGGGATCTGTTTAAATGTGTAAGCTTGTGATTGGTCTTTTTACCCTTTGTGTCCCAGTTTCCCATCTGGTCCCCTAGGGGAGTGTTCACCAGGTGGGAGACCTGCATAAAAGCCGGGCAGGTAGCCCCAGTAAATCAGTTCTACTTCACCCTCAATTTGGAGTGCCGTCTCTTATTGGGGAAATCTGCTACAAGGGATTGCTATGCTAGTCATACTCTCCTGTTATATCACTACTAAGCTCTTGTAAGAGCTTGTGCCTGTGCTGCTACCTGAAAGAGTCTACGGTGGTTATGGTGTCTGCTGGAGTGCTTGGAATCCTCAGGAAGCGCTAGGAGCATCCATCAACGAAGGTACCCAGTCGGGGTGCCCGTCGATCCGTTACAATATTATTTATTTAGCGCCAGTAAATTCCGTAGCGCTGTACAATGGTATCTCACGCCTACAAGTTTCCCATACTTTCAGGGTTCTCACTAACCCAGACATTGTCAGATGTGGAATGCCACATTGTATGCCAAAATAGCTGAAATACTGGCTTTTTATAGCTTGAGTATTTTGCTCTAAAAGTTGCAATTTCTTAAATAATTCCTATCTTACTGGATAACCCTCTGTGATTTTCTGTTACATTTGCTTGATGCTCTCTCTAATTTGCGAACGACACACAAGTGGCAGTGATCAATCAGTTTAAATGTGACTTTAAATTTTAGACGTCTGCCTTTTTAGTGTTGGCGTTTAACTTATGTTGCATTTCCATTTATTACTGTTAATTATATAAAACCTGGCTCATTGAACTTAAATAGTTGCTTCTAAGATCTTAAACTCAACACGCCAATCCATCTTTATTATACAGATTAATTTTAATGCCTTCTTCTTAAAGTGTCAGAAGTGTTGGATTGCAATGCTAACCATCTCAAAGCTACAACTTTTACTAGGTCTTATGATGTAGTAAAGATTTTTTTCCCCGCTATCTTTTAAAGTAACAATTTATTGTCATTTTAAATTAAGATGCTTTTGTCTTTTTGCAAAATAAATGAGCTGTAAATTCTTTCTCATATAATTATTTAACATAGGAAAAATGCTTAGCTCCTTGGGGATGACATATTGTCATTAGCCAATTATCAGAGACATTTGTTTAAATAACTGCATGTCTCACAGCTGAGCAGTCATCTATGTTGATGGAGGTACTAAATACAACTATTTTAACATAAATCAAGGTCTTCTAACTCCAGCATTGAGGTCATTAAACTAGCTAATCTCAGCACAATTTAATATGAGCGTTATTATTATTATTTATATAGCGCAACCAGATTCCGTAGCGCGGTACAATGGGTGGACTAACAGATATGTAATTGTAACCAAACAACTGGACGTACAGGAACAGAGGGGTGGAGGGCCTGCTTATATTCTAGAGGGAGTGGGGTATAGTGACACAAAGGGTAAAAGTAGGGGTACGAATTAGGTTTAGTGATGTCCCGAACGGTTCGCTGGCGAATAGTTCCTGGCGAACATCACTTGTTCGTGTTCGCCACGGACGGCGAACATATGCGATGTTCGGTCCGCCCCCTATTTATCATCATTGAGTAAACTTTGACCCTGTACCTCACAGTCAGCAGACACATTCCAGCCAATCAGCAGCAGACCCTCACACCTACTAGACAGCATACAATTTAGATTAATTCTGAAGCTGCATTCATTTTTTTTGTATTATTATTTTTTTTGTGTGTGTTTATTATACATTTTCCTCCATAGCCAGTAACCTGTGTTTATTATACATTATCCCCCATAGCCAGTAACCTGTGTTTTTATACATTATCCCTCCCATAGCCAGTAACCTGTGTTTATTATACATTATCCCTCCATAGCCAGTAACCTGTGTTTATTATACATTATCCCCCATAGCCAGTAACCTGTGTTTTTATACATTATCCCTCCCATAGCCAGTAACCTGTGTTTATTATACATTATCCCTCCATAGCCAGTAACCTGTGTTTATTATACATTATCCCCCCATAGCCAGTAACCTGTGTTTATTATACATTATCCCCCCATAGCCAGTAACATGTGTTTATTATACATTATCCTCCCATAGCCAGTAACCTGTGTTTATTATACATTATCCCTCCATAGTCATTTATCGTTGGACCTAGGCAGCATGATGTCTTAGGCCGGCCCAGAGAGTGAGTGAGTGAGTGAATAATATAATATATATGTTCAGAAACATATTAGTAATATATGTAAATCGGATTCATGCAAAGAGGGTGAAAAGGTATTAAAGAAAAACACACTTATTGCACCAAATTTACAAAGCCAAACTTTTAAAAGCTTTCCTCATTTCTTTCTCGGGATGAGGAATATATCGGTTGTAGACTGAGGATTTCCATTTGCCCAATCTTTTAATAAAATGCACTGGAGTGTTAGTGTTGAAGGAGACCGAAGCTGCCCCTATTCTAAATGAAAGACCTGAGACATGGATACAACCCAATCTTAGGAGTAGTGTTCTGATGTAGAAGATGAATTTAGCCGTAGTCAGAGGGATTCAGTGAGAGTAGTGGTGAAATGTGTGTGGCATGACTGAGTGCAGGGAAGTAAGAGTCAAGTATTTTAACTGGGCACTTGTTCTAGGTGGGATAAAGTGGTATAGCGGATGGATGAGTAGTTTAGTTCGTTTTAGAGGTTTGTAGAGAAAGTATATAGTGATCATGATTTTTAACGATATCCAATATTTTTAAGGTGGTCTCAAACAAACATAAAATGCTATATAAAATTTGTGGGAATATCGAATAGTCGTGTACAGTAAATCAGAGAGGGCTCAGAATATCGAACCATCGATCGGTAACCTGGATGGAGTAGGGAGGTCTATCTGTTTTATTAAATACGCGGTAATATGCTTTTAATGGGATAGGGCGTTAGGAAAGGTGTGTGATTGGGATAAGTGGTTGTGGCTGTATTTACCTTATCCTGGGACCGACCTGGCTCCTAAGCTTGAGCCGCGCCTGGCTGGATCACTCCTGCCTCCACACGAGCCGCATGCGGCTTGATCTCCTCATCTGACTTAGCCGCGTGCACTGACCGCAGTGATCGGTCACGTGGCCCGCCTGGCACTAGGAGCACGGCTCGAGTCACGAGCTTGCTCTTAAAGGGGCAGTGGGAGCCAAAAGTTGATTCAGGCTCCCATTGGCCCACGTCATTCCAGCACCCCCACACACTAACGTTTTGGGGGCGTAGGCATGACGTGGGCCAATCAAATGTTAAAGGATATTTAAACTTCCCTAGCCCTATCCACTTTGTCCTATCGTGGTTTCTGTGTCAGTACCCTTTAGTGCGTTCCTTGATCTATTTTGTTTATTTTGGTATTGACCATGGCTTTGTTCTTGACTCTGAATTTATCTTTAACCCTTTCCTGTCTTGTTTGCCCGTGTGACTGATTACCATCTACCTGACCGCTATTAAGCATGTCGGGTCGGTCAGATAGGAGCAACATTGTTGGGTCATCCCCTTCTGGGGTGAAATTCGCTTGTTGATAGCTGCTTAAAAAGAGATATTGAGGGAGCTCACATGAAGTGCGTCTTTCCTCCATGACAGCTAGGCCCGGCCCCCAGAAGCTGCATTCTTAGTGAGAGGAGGGACAGTGTAGCTGCTGCTGATTTAATAGGGAAATCGATAGCTAGGCTAGTGTATTCAGTGTCCACTACAGTCCTGAAGGACTCATCTGATCTCTGCTGTAAGGACAGCACCCCAAAAAGCCCTTTTTAGGGCTAGAACATCAGTCTGCTTTTTTTTTTTTTTTTCTGTGTAATCTAACTGCAGTTGCCTGCCTGCCAGCGTGTGTGTCAGGCTCACAGCATATACTGTGCCTACTTGCCCAGTGCCACCACTCATATCTGGTGTCACAATAGCTTGCATTTAAAAAAAACAAAAAACTTTTTTTTTTGACTGTAATATAATAGCAGTCATTTTCCTTCACACGTGTGCGTTTCAGGGCCTGCCAGGGCACAGTGTCACACCAGTGCAACTCATATCTGGTGTAACAGTAGTGTACATTAAAAAAAAAAAAACTAGAAATTTAACTGTGAAATAATAGCAGTCAGTTTCCTTCACACGTGTGCGTTTCAGGGCCTGCCAGGGCACAGTGTCACACCAGTGCAACTCATATCTGGTGTAACAGTAGTGTACATTTAAAAAAAAAAAAATACAGGGGGCTTGTTGTTACCTTTCGGGGACCCTTGGTGTTGTACATGGCTGGGTGGAGGAAGAGACCTTCAATGACATCAGTGAAGACAAGGAACGGGACATGGCTAGCTTGGTATCCAACCTTGTGCAAATGGTGAGTTTGCGGTTGTGCAAATGGACTGTTTGCGGTTGTTTGCGGTGCATTAAACGGGGAGTTTTGTCTGTCACTGTGAAGCGGGCGGAACCCTTACACTACCTGATCGATACAACATCATACCTGATGTTTTAAAGCACGTTATTCCAAACAATTTAGGAATGTTAGGTGATTTCTGCCCTTTATGGATTAAAACCAGACTCTGCATCAACTATGTAATTTTCCATGGGAGTTTTGCCATGGATCCCCCTCCGGCATGCCACAGTCCAGGTGTTAGTCCCCTTGAAACAACTTTTCCATCACTATTGTGGCCTGAAAGAGTCCCTGTGGGTTTTAAAATTCGCCTGCCTATTGAAGTCTATGGCGGTTCGCCGGGTTCGCCCGTTCGCGAACATTTGCGGAAGTTCACGTTTGCGAACAGAAAATTTTATGTTTGCGACATCACTAATTAGGTTGTTAGAAAAGGATTAATTGAGGGCTTAGTTGGTTATTTTTGACAATTGCAGGTGAGGAGTCATGGGAGGTGGGGGATAAAAACCTGCTAACTGTTTAATTGATATGCTTTCTTGAAGGAGTGAGTTTTCAATGAATTTTTGAATGAGTGGAGACTGGGTGAAAGTCTTATGGAGAAGGTAAGGGAGTTCCACAGAAGAGGTGCAGCCCCGGAGAAATCTTGGATTCGAGCATTAGAGGTGGGAGTACGGACAGATGATATACGTAGGTCTTTGGTTGAGCGTAGGGGCCTCGACAGGACATACTTGTGTATTAGGGAGGATATGTAGGTTGGAGCAGCATTATGTAGGGACTTGTACGCAAGCACCAGAATTTTAAATTGAGCCCTTTATCTAACTGGAAGCCAATGCAGGGACTGACAGAGCGGGAAGGCGTGGGAGGTGCGAGCGGACAGGAAGATGAGCCTCGCCGCCGCATTCATTATAGATTGCAACGGTGCAATCTGGGAACACGTAAGACCACTGAGAAGGGTACTGCAATAGTCAAGGCGAGAGAGAACAAGAGAAAGAGGACATGTATTAAAACTGTATATGTAATATATTATAAATAGAACTCTAAATATACTATTAAATTAAATTAATACATAACATTTTTGCTATTATATTAAAATATTATAGAAGTGCAAAGTAATTCCCATAATATTAAAAACCAGTGCATTGCCTAATACATATAATGCTGAACAGAAAAGTGTGTCAGGTGAAAATTTTTAACAATAGGACTGTTAGTAACTTGTAACAGTAATATTCCAAACTCTATAATAATCATATAGATAAGAGGAAAATATTAAAATAGAAACACATAGAAAAAATGTATAAAAATATAAAATATATATTTATAAAATTAGGGAGGGTGACTTCTTTAGTGTCGCCATCTTCAAACTTATATTAAAAGAATAAGGGGAAAAAGGGATTGAAAAAAAAAAAATCATAAAAAATAACATAATTCAAAATCTGAACTTAATCCATGTGGACTGAGAGTGTTTATATTAAAAATTCACTTCTCGGTTTTTCCCATCCTTTGAATAAAATTCCCACCTCTCCAATTTTTTGTGTATTGGGAAGTCTGTGATTGGACAGCCACATAAAGTCTGGGTGGGGTTAGAAGGGGAGAGCTTGCAAAGGCAACATACAAGAGATCTTTAGGTATAACTTTGATGAAATATGCATAATTAAATTCATGAAAGATTTCATTTGGGGTATATCTAATAAACAGTGATTTCTATTTATTTTGTATTTGGGCAGTGGAGTGTCCCTTTAAATTGCATTTGAGTCTAGGGACTCAAATGCAGACATTTGACAGACACTCACTGACACACACACACACACATTTTCTCATACATTTACAAATAATAATAAGATTTTTTTAATTTTAAGTCCACCCAGCCTCCCTAGCTTTGGGAGAGCTGGAGTGGATTCTGTCTCTGGGGTCCAGTGTGGATGCTGGGTGGGCTCAGAATGTAGGCCGCAAGGATCCATCAGTAATATTCATTTAACTTGGGTCAGACAGTTTTCGATAGCTTCTAGGCGCAGGGGTAGGAAACCGTGGGCACTCCAGATGTTGTGGACTACATCCCCCATAATGCTCTTACATCCATAATGCTGGCAAAGCATCATGGGAGGTGTAGTCTAAAACATCTGGAGTGCCGAAGGTTGCCTATGCCCGTTAGGGTCTTCCTGCACACTGCAGTGACATCTTCAGACTAGCTATCAGATTCATACACTATCTGTGTGGTGGAATCTCTGTAAAAATAAATTTAGTAGGCCGAGATTACCACGTGGCATATGTACGTGCATATGCTGACGTATCGATCAGTTGGTTGCACGAGGCAAGATACGATCAGTAGTGTACGGAGCATGTGCAAGAATACAGGATATAGTATTCCCCTCCTCCATTGTGCTGGACAAGCCATGCGGTCAAGCAGGAAGTTAATTCTTATTTGTATTGATTGGTCAAGAGAATGTGCGGGTGGAGCTTAATATGGGAGGAGTTATGTGCCTATATAAGGAGCCTGCACTATTGTCCGGGGCTCAGAACTTGCTGTATTTTGGTGACATTAGTCCCTCTGAGTCCCGATCGGTGATCCAATAAAGAATCTCTTCCTTCCTGAAGAAACCTGTGTCCATCTCTCTGTGCTTGGCTTCCGTCAGTTTCTCCGGTATCATTTGGTGCATTGGCCGGGAAGCTCATCGTTCAACGGTAGCTAAGAGGCAGAGGCGTGAGACGGTCTATCTTTGCCCACGTTCTCTACGGCTGCACCCCTGAACTTCTGCGTGGACCTCCCTTCGTCTCGGCGCCACTGGTCTGTTGTCCAGGAGATCATCGGCCTCTACGTAAGAAGTGCTGGGGTGTCCCCGTCGATGAGTGTGAACTCAGGTTCAGGAACGAGGAGGTAAGACAACTGCTGTTTTAGACGGCAGACCCACTAGGGGTATACCGATTGTGCGGTAGGCCCAAAAGGGGTTTAAATCTGTGTATGGAATCTGCCCCCTCTGTCGGAGGGAAGGAGCGAAGGCGCACCGCTCAATCGAACGCTCTTTAGTAAGACCGTTTGATTTGGTTTGGAGTCAGGCGGGGTTCTGTGTAAATAGCCCTAGCCGGACACCGGTGTCTTGTCTAGACTAGCGTTCTAGGGTGTATATTTCATTCGCTAGGTCGGAGGGACCGGGAGACTAAGCGGCGTCTGTGTAAATTCGGTCCGCTAGCTCTCAACCTATCTTGGCTAAGTGGGAAGGCGTGTAAATTTGGAACCCACTAGATTTTTGATAGAGTAATAGACTAAGAGGCGTCTGTGTAAATTCGGTCCTCTAGTTCGCTATATGTGGTGCTTGGGCAGTGTGGCTAGCCAAAACGGATGTAGATAGTTTTAGGTAGTCCATTCAAGGTACTGGCCAATAGTTTAGTTGGGAATTGTAAATGTGTTAAAGATTGTTAGTAAAGTGTATATCTTGTTAGATAGCGCGAGCTCAGCCGTCTAGCGAGAGTGTTAATAGTGTGTTGCTGTATCATAGTGCACGGTACCATAACCCTGTATATTTACTGACACTGTATATAAGTACTAATCATTGTCGTCTATTGCATGTTTAACACCATAACCACTAATAATTGTATTGTGACCTTAAATTGTGCTTTGACTTATGCTAACCATACTGTAACCGCTATTTGTAAAAGACGATGTTACTGGGGTGTGTTATAGACGGGTAATTCGTATATAGAGAATTATAGCGTGGGTGACTGTATAGTTTCGCCAAAGGGCATAATATTGATTACTTAGTGACTGGTGTAACAGCTGTGTGTGTACGGGAATTCCCTGAGTGTTTATTGTGTTATTGTGTACGTTTCACTTGGTAACCGTACCACGTGGTGCTGTTGCCGAAGGAAACGGGTGTGACTGTTGAATAGAACGCGTGCATAGTATTCGTTGTCAACGACGTTCCATTGATAAGTATGGGCGCGTCGGAGTCAACGATTCCGGATCCCTTAGGTTGTATGGTAAAGAATTTTAAAAATGGATTCAAACCATGTGATTTTGGGGTTAAAATGTCTCCTGTACGTTTGGTCACTTTGTGCACTAGGGAGTGGCCTATTTTGGTTGCGGCATGGCCGCCACGTGGTAGTTTGGATCCAACCCTGATACAGCGTGTACACGTGGCTGTGTCAGGTAGGCCTGAACTTTACGGACAGTTTCCATATATTGATTGTTGGAGACAGGACGTAAACGACTCGCCAAAATGGATTCAGATATGCCACGAGGAGCAATGTCGCCTCATGGTGGCCAGGACTTGTTTGTCCACTAGGACTGTGGTTAGGACCATTTTGGACACGCCCCCTGAGTCCGAGATCCCTTTGCCGCCCCCTTACTTCCCTATAGGAAGAGGTGACGCGAGTGCAGTAAGTTCTATACCCCTCCCCTCATTGCCCTCATCCACTTCCGCTTCCTCCTCCAGTACAGAATCCACCCCCCCTCGTATTAAACCTCCCCTTCCGGAACCAGAACCAACCCCCGTTAGATCTGAATATCCTGATTTGGCGCCACTTCAAACTTCCGGTCAAGCTTCTTCTAGCTCGGCTGGGAGTATTCTATTTACCAACTTTTCCCAAAATCAAGCTCCCACATCCTCATGCCCTATTTCCCCCCGACTGGAACCCATAACTGACGCCCCTCCACGTAGCCCTATACTAACCCGACAACTGACCGGTACCCAACAACTTAGACATTATCAGATGCCTCTTTGTCTGAATCCCGGGTCAGCCTATCTCGATGCCGCAGGTCAAATGGCACATGCTGACCCAGTCTTCGTATATGTCCCGTTCACGACTACCGATCTCTTGAATTGGAAGACCCACAATTCCTCGTACACTGAGAAACCACAAGCTATGACCGATCTGTTCACCTCGATAGTTCAGACACATAACCCGACATGAGCTGATTGTCAGCAGTTATTAATGACATTGTTCAATAATGAGGAAAGGACAAGGATTAATCAAGCGGCTATTAAAGCGCTAGAGGATAGAGCCCGTGCTTTAAATCAAGCCAATCCGGCAGCATGGGCCGCAACACATTACCCTAATACCGATCCCGATTGGAATGTTAATGGCGCAGATATGATTCAACTCAAAGCCTATAGAGACGCTATAATTGCTGGCATGAAAGCCGGAGGGAAGAAAGCCATTAATATGTCGAAGACAGTTGAGGTGATTCAGAAAAGTGATGAAGCGCCCAGTGTCTTTTATGGCCGATTATTGGAGGCATACCGCTTGTATACCCCCTTTAATCCGGAAGACGCAGATAATTCCCGAATGGTAAACTCCGCCTTTGTCAGCCAAGCTTACGGAGATATTAAGTGCAAGCTACAAAAGTTAGAAGGGTTTGCAGGAATGTCTATCACCCAACTAATGGAGGTAGCAAATAAAGTATATATGAACAGGGAAACAGAGACTAAGAAAGAGGAAGAGCGCAAGATGCGTAGAAAGGCAGATATGCTAGCGGTAGCGATCGCAGGCGTAGATAGACGGGGCCCAGATAGAGGCGATAGTAAGTGGAATGAGGAACCTCTGAGTAGAAATCAGTGCGCATATTGTAGGGAAGAAGGGCATTGGAGAAGTGAGTGTCCACGAAGGGAACAGTATGAGAGAGACAGACCTAGGACAGGTTATGGAAACTTTAGAGGCAGAGCGAGAGGTAGAGGAGGCCCCGGAGGGAGCAATGGTAATAGAGGGAGTAATGGGAACAGAGGAAGTGTAAGGGAAGATAGGTACTATCCAGCAGCGCAAAGGTCCCGCGATAGAGAAGGTAGGGACTTTGTGGGATTGGCTGACACGGTCATGGAGGACTATTGATACCGACCGGGCTCCATCCCCCTTGGTCGAGCGGAGCCTATGGTCGATGTATCAATAGGGGGAAAAAGGAGTGCGTTCATGATCGACACTGGTGCTGAACATTCGGTGGTGACTGACCTAGTTGCTCCTCCATCTGGAAGAACTATTACTGTAATAGGAGCAACTGGAAGAAGTGCTGAAAAAACGGTTCTTAAAAGTTGACTCTGTACATTGGGAGGCCACGTAGTAAAACATCAATTCCTTTATATGCCTGAATGTCCAGTCCAATTGCTGGGACGTGATATGCTATCTAAGTTACAAGCGCAGATTACGTTCCTACCAAATGGAACAACATCCTTAAAGTTTAATGGACCTTCAGGTATTATGACATTATCCGTACCAAAGGAAGAAGAGTGGCGACTTTATACAGCGTTGACTAGCCAAAACCCTAGGAGTGATGAATCCTTATTCAACATACCAGGAGTTTGGGCAGAGAACAACCCACCAGGACTGGCCCGCAATATTCCACCTATTAAAATCGAACTAAAACTTGGGGTTTATCCAGTGAGCCTAAGACAATATCACATCCCGCAGAAGGCTAAGAAGAACATTCAATCTTATCTGGATAAGTTCATACGGTATGGTATCCTAAAATTCTGCACTTCCCCCTGGAACACCCCATTGCTGCCTGTTCAAAAGCCCGGTACAGATGAGTATCGACCTGTGCAGGACTTGAGAGCAGTCAATGATGCGGTTGTTAGTATACATCCAGTTGTGCCCAATCCATATAACCTGCTTGCTTTAATTCCGGGCGGGGCTCCTTATTTTACAGTCTTAGACCTCAAAGATGCCTTCTTTTGCCTCCGAATTGCCGCAGAAAGTCAATGTATCTTCGCTTTCCAATGGGAAAACGCTGTAACGGGCTCAAAACGCCAAATGACCTGGACAAGACTGCCCCAAGGGTTTAAAAATTCACCTACCCTATTTGGTTCAGCTCTAAGTCAAGATTTATTGGATTTCGAGTCCATCCCAGGAGAGTGTGTATTGTTACAGTATGTAGATGACTTGTTGATAGCAGCAGTTACAAAGGAAATATGTCAGCAAGCAACGCACGATCTCCTACACATTCTCTGGAAGGCAGGATACAAGGTGTCTAGAAAGAAGGCTCAGTTGTGTTTGCCAACTGTCAAATATCTGGGATTCCATATCTCTGAAGGTCAAAGAATTATGGGGCCAGAGAGAAAAGAAGCTGTATGCCAAATACCGATACCCAAGAATAGAAGACAAGTGCGAGAATTCTTGGGGGCAGCAGGCTTCTGTAGGATATGGATTCCCAGCTACGCGATACTGGCAAAACCTCTGTATGCAGCTATCAAAGGTACAGAGCACGACCCCTTCTTATGGACTCAAGAACAGCAAACGGCATTTGAAGATGTGAAGAAGGCTTTGATGAGTGCCCCAGCATTAGGTCTACCTGATCACACACGACCATTCTACCTGTATGTACATGAGCAAAGAAGAATGGCTGTGGGAGTATTGACACAGTACTTGGGATCATGGCAAAGACCTGTCGCCTACATGTCTAAGCAACTGGATGCAGTGGCCAGCGGACTTCCACTTTGTCTAAGAGCCGTAGCTGCAGCCGCCCTGCTAGTAGCTGAAGCCGATAAACTCACTCTGGGTCAAGAACTTTATGTACGAGTCCCACATGCAGTACAGACGTTGTTGGATTACAAAGGAAATCATTGGTTTAGTAACAGCCGTATGACCAAGTATCAAGCAATGTTGTGTGAAAACCCAAGAGTGCATTTAGAGACTGTAAACACCTTAAATCCAGCTACCCTTTTGCCACAACCTACTGAAAGTCAACATGATTGTTTGGAAGTGATGGATGAAGTATTTTCAAGTAGACCAGATCTTCGTGATTTTCCCATCCAGAACCCCGATGTTCAATATTACACCGACGGCAGTGATGTGGAATTATTAAAAATCTTTATTGTACTTGTATTGAATTATTGTACTAACTCCATTTTAACTTTATACTGTGACTTCGTCCTCCATTTTGTCCTCCTAACCTGACTTCTTCAATCCTCCATTTTGTCCTCATGACTTAACTTGTTCATTTTAAAACTACATTACGTGACTGAACTTCTCAACCCAATTAATACAGTAGACAAAGACTGTGTTTCCTTCAAGGACAAGTACCAGGAGGTGCTGGCTACTCCTTAAGACTCGCTGGCTACTCCTTAGAGCTTGTAAGATAGTACAGTTTGAAGGCCACAGAACACAGTAGTAATGAAATGTTCTATTCATAAGAGACCTTGCACCTGGACATAAAGCCTGATATCATTGACCGTGTAAAATGACGCTTAGGACCCCCTTGTCCCCCACCCGTGTCCAGAATAATCCCACCTCTGATGGGTGGGCATGGGACTAACCTCTTAAATTTACGAACCAATAGGTAAGACACTAACCCCGTCACTTAACAATTAATCCAATTGATGATGTTTATTTGCTGATATTCTAATAATCAATGATGACGCAAAATGCCTCTTAAAAGGGCCTGCGCGCCCGCTTTTTCTTCACTTGCCAATAAACTTTCTCGAAGTTATTTTAACCTGAACCTCGTGTGTCAGACTTAATTACTTCAGCGTATATACGCAATTTAATTTTATTGATTTGGACAGGAACAGATAGACATTTGAACATTTTGGTTTACTTTCAAAAAGTACCATAACAACTTGGCGCCCAACGTGGGGCATCGGGCTATGTCCGGCCGGTGAGCCGTCCTAAGGAAGACAAGGGTGGACGGAGGAATCCAGGGGGAAGGAAGGGAGATTGATCACCTCCAGATACACGGTAGAGACTTCTGCAGAGCCACCGGTACGTTCCGGCCCCTTTGATTGACCCGTCCACGTGTCTGTGACTGCTTCCCGGGAGGACATCAAAGACAGGTAATATCTTGCCCGGTGTCTCGTTACTCACTTGTTTACCTGCATTTTAGTCTATCTGTTGCCTGGGTGTGTTTGAATTGTGTTTGAATTGTTTGCCTGTTTCCCCATTTTGAGATAAAGGGGGGGTGGACCTGCAGGGGATTTGCCTGGGGTTCTGTCTTGCTTGTTTTCCCCTTTTTGGGATAAAGGGGGGTGGACCTGAGGGGACTTGCCTGGGTCTTCAGTGTGTCTGTCTATCTGTTTGTATTTTACCCCTTTTGGGATAAAGGGGGGTTGACCCGTGGATGTGTTCCTGGGGGGTCTTCTGTTGCCTGTTTTACCTCTTTTAGGAACCACGGTGCTGTGGTTGTAAGGAAAAAGAGGGGTTGACCCGTGGATGTGTTCCTGGGGGGTCTTCTTTGCCTGTTTACTTCTTTTAGGAGCCTCGTGGCTGTGGCTGTAAGGAAAAAGAAGTTTGTGGAACTGTGGGATCTGTGTAGAATCATAGATTCCTGTGATCCAAGTTTGTGTCACTTTGATAGCCTAGCTAGCTTCACTGTGCGCGTTCGGACTATCCAGCTCTAGTTGAGTTGGGGACGTCCTGACCCGGACCATCCAGCTCTAGTTGAGTTGGGGACGTCCTGACCCGGACCCTTCGGCTCTAGTTGAGCTGAAGGTCCACTGATTATTTAATCGTGGTAGGAGACTTAGCCTTGTGGCAGGGGACTTTGTTTCCTGGGGGAATTCAGGCAGGTATTGCTTGTTTTTCGCATCACGTGGTAGTGAGACTTATAAGTGGGTTTTATAGGGGCACTACGGGAGTGAGGATAGACGTGGCCACATTCTTGTGGACTGCAGAGTAGAGGGAGGCTGGAAAGGATTTCGGACCGGTGTTAGCTGTTATCCTTGGCCGCTGGTAGTGAGACTTATGAAAGTCGTTCTCCGAGCGGGGACACTACGAGGTTGAGAAAGGTGACTTTGGAGTAAGCACATGTAGAAGGAAAGGGATTATTGTTGATTTTATTTGAACTGTAATGCATGCACTGTATTTCGATTGTATTGTTGTCTTGTCTGTTTTATTAGGAGTCTCATGAACTCCTGTGTCTGTCTCTAAGGATTTTTCCTTGCCTTTCATCTTTTCTAAACTTCCTATATTATTATACTATCCACTCCCATTTCTCTTGAAAGAGAAGTGATTGGTCACACACTTCTCACCTCGCTCCAATCCGTGTCTACCACCCCGGGTAGGCGGATTCAGTGACTAGTCTACGTTTTGGGAAGACGCACCTGAGAAAATCCCACGATTCTCGGGTGGCAGTCGAGCATTGTAGACGTTCTTGTTCAGTTTTCCTTCTCTCTCCCTATATCTAGGACGCTGGTATAGGGGTAAAGGGATTATGGGACAGGATTTAAGCAAGCCCAGTAAGGGCTGGTTAGCATGTGATTTAGTCGAAGACAGAGAGGGTGAGGAAATGGTTAAAGGTGTTGAAAAGATTGCAAAAGTATGTAGAATTGCTGTACCGACATGTGGAAGATTGCAACCAGAAAGTTGGCGTAGGTTACTGACAGAAAAGAAAGGCAAGCTTACAGATAATGGTTTATTAAAGACTGCTGAAGCATGGTATAGAGTAGCGAAGGCTATTCAGCTAGAAGGTTGGGTTGAGGAAGAGATAAATCACAAAGGTGTGAAATTGTTTGTGTATCATAATAATTGTGTTGCTGGGGTCTACCCTCAGCCAGCGCCCAAAACCGGCGCCCAGGGAATGTCTATCCCCAAGGTTCAGTCAGCCATAAGTGATAGCCAGCCGACTATGTTCCCCACTCCCAATCCTCCTAACACCCATCCCATTACCTCCCCTGTCTGCCCGGTCCTGAATTCTGATGGATCTTTCTTTTCCCCTTCCCCATCTTTGACATTCCCATCATCCTCATCCATCCCTACGCTACCTGCTATACCTTCCCCTACCATTTCATCTGCCATCCCTTCCCTACAATCCCTCTCCATTAATGATCCCCTCCCCTCTGCATCCGCCCAGCCAACCACCTCTTCCACCCTCACCCCGGCTCCTCCCTCTGCACCCACCCCTACCAATCCCTCTCCGTCCCCTCCCATCTCCGCCCCAGTCCAATACCCCACCTCCTTTCCCTCCCCAGCCTGGCCCTACCCCTTCCCATATCCCATGGCCCTGCCCTATCCCGGATATCCACTACCCCTTCCCCAAGCCACTCCCCAGGTTCCGGTTATGCCCAGTCCGGCACAGGTTGCTCCGGGTGTGCCCACATCTAACATGGCCGCCACTCCTTCCCTTAACCCTAATGTAACACCTTTTCCGGCCACCAATATGGCGGCCCCCAGTTCGGCCCTGATGCCGGTAATTCCCGGTGACTACCTATCCCCAGGTTATGACTCGCTAGCCACCCCTGCATCCGGGGCTCGTTCCCAACCACCGATCCTTTCACCTCATGCGGGCCCTGCACCGCGCAAAAGAGCCAATATCATAGAATTCGATGATGACGAGATGGACAGGGTGTCCCATGTCTCATCGGAGCTTGCCGCGGGAGCCCCAACTCATCGTTCTATCGATGACCCCTTTGGCCACAAGGGTCGGGGAGAACAGGCCCCTCCTAAATATGTTGCTTTCAATCCCACTCAAGCTAGTGCTCTAATGAAATCACTCCCTGACCCAGAAAAACAGCCTATGCCCTTCTACCGAGGGATAGTTCAAATTCAAAAGACTTATTCCGCCGCATGGCGTGATTTGCTGAGCATTTGTGCTATCAAAGCAGGGGATGCATATTGGCCAAGTATGGCCCGACACCTCAGTACAGATCTGCTCAGCAGTGATGTTGATTACCCCTCTGGAGTAACTTTTTGCACCCAATTAAGAGAATGGGCTAAGGACAAACTTGCGGATCAGGCTGCTGGCCTTACTGATGTTATTCAAGATAAAGGAGAATCAGTGGAAAGGTTTCATGCAAGACTGTATCAAATGTTCACAGATTTGGGGTTTGATCTTACAGATAAGATTCATTCACAAATGCTGTCAGGTGCGTTTGTCCAAGGTGTTAAAGACTCTATACGCAAGGGAATCATTGCTGCACGTCCTGAATACAAGGTTGTTCCCTTGGATACCCTGCTTTTAGTTGCTAGAGGTCTGGAATCTGTTCAGACCCCAAGAAGACCGAATCCAGCTCCACTCATGGTGGCCCGCGCTACCCCCATCACCTCTGGCACCAAGGGTGTCAAGTTAGAGGATGTAACTTGTTTTAATTGTGGGGCTCAGGGACACTACAGAAGTGATTGTCCGGAACCTAAAAAGGAACCTGGGGCACCCAGAAAGTTCTCTAAGCCTGCCCCAGGCCCCAAGACCGAGAAAAAGATTCCAATTATTGAAGAACCAGATGATTAGGAAACTGGCAAGCCTGTGTCCGTAACCCCTGTAATGGCAGCGTCTACAGGGGATAAGGGAGGGCCACTTGCCACAGTGACTTTGCCCATTGAAGACCATCCTACTACATTTCTAGTTGACACAGGTGCAGCCCGTAGTGTTCTACGAGAACAAGACCTGCCAGACCCATCCTTCCTGTCCAGTATTGATGTCTCTTGTGTTGGAGTGGATGGCCAGCCAAGACGTAGCCCTTTAACAACTCCACTACGAGTTGGCTCTAGCCTGCTTGCTCGCTTTGTAGTATCCTCCACATGCCCCATTAACCTGTTAGGTGCTGATGTTCTCTCACGCCTGCAAGCATCCATCACCTTTACCCCGGATGGGCAGGTAGAAATGTTTACACCTCTGTCTGTATCAGACACTTCAGCCCTATGCTCTTTGCCTCTGATGCTGCATTTAGAAAAGCCCCGTGAGGAGGCAGCAGAATTAAGGTCCAATTTCCCAGAGGAATTAAAAACACAGGTGCCAGCTAAGTTATGGTCCTCAGGCCCAGAGGACATAGGTCACCTAAATGTTCCCCCTGTGGTGGTAAAGCTTATTTCAGGAGCTAAGTTACCAAGAAAACCACAATATCCATTAAAACCAGCACAGTCTGCTGCAATTTCTGTCCACATCAAGGCACTCTTGGAGAAGGGTGCCCTTGTCAAATGTAAATCTGAATGCAACACCCCATTATTTCCTGTGAAAAAGAAAACTCCAAAGGGTGAGCCGGAAAAGTACAGGATGGTCCAGGATCTCCGTCCTGTTAATGAAGCTACCGTCCTGGACACCCCTCTTGTACCAAATCCTCACACTCTGCTCTCTGGAGTCCCACCATCTGCAAAATTCTTCACAGTTATTGACCTGGCCAATGCCTTTTTCAGTGTCCCACTGGACCCATCCTGTCAATACCTGTTTGCTTTCACTCATGAGATGCAGCAGTATACCTGGACTGTCATGCCCCAAGGGGCACAAAATTCTCCAAGTCAATTTGCAAAGGCCATGGGCACCATCCTTGACCCATGGCAAGCTGACCACCCAGAAGTTGTCCTGCTTCAGTATGTGGATGATCTACTGCTGTGTGGAGATGATATGCCCACTACTGAAAGGTGTTCACTTAGTCTTCTTTCCTATTTGGCAGAACAGGGATGTAAAGCTTCACTCATCAAGCTACAATTCTGTCAGTCTTCAGTGATCTTCCTTGGACATTGTCTATCTCAAGGTACCAGACATCTTACTCGGGACCGGGTAAGAGCTGTGCTAGACATTCCGCCTCCAAGGACTTCTAAGTCTCTTCATGCCTTCCTAGGCCTCATTTCCTACTGCAGAGCATGGATCCCAGAAGCCTCTCTGCTTATGCAACCTCTCTATGATGCTCTTAAGTCCGAACCCTTCGGTCTGACCAATGAAGCTCTGGACAATTTTAATGCCCTCAAACGTGCCATTGCTTCTGCTCCTGCCTTGGGCCTACCTGACTACTCCAAACCTTTCAAATTGTTTGTCTCTGAAAGACAAGGCCATGCAACAGGAGTTCTCACCCAAACTAATGACCTGAGAGGCCGCCAGAGACCTATTGGATATTTCTCATGTCAACTGGACATTGTGGCCAGAGGGACTCCTTCCTGTCTCAGGGCTGTTTTTGCTGCGAGAGAACTCATAGAAAGAACCTCAGACCTGGTCCTTGGCCACCCTCTGGTTGTTTTGGCCCCTCATGACATTTCTGCCATCATCAACCAAGTCCAGCTCAAGCACGTGTCTCCAGCCAGACATCTGCGCTTACAGTGTCATCTTCTTTTGCCTGACAACATTTCCATCCAAAGATGTCAAGTGCTTAATCCGTCCACTCTTCTTCCACTCCCTGAGGGGGGTATCTATTATGGATTTATCACGGATGAAACCTACATTCACCTGCTCTGTGGATGTATCAAGAAAGTCATGCATCCACATTTGACATTTTATGAAGGCGAAAAACCTCTCTGTGAAGGCCCAGATCACGCCTTCTGCACCACGTGGTACAAACCGAACATTACTCCTGAACCTTGCTATGAAGATGAGCTTTACCACCGGACCGATGTAAAGCTCACTGCACAAGACTTCTATTGTGACTCTGAAGGCAATAGCATGGTCTTGATCCAGCTACCTCAACAACTTAACTACCTTTACCGTCATTGGGATACTGCTATCCCACATATTCCTGTTACCAAGTTGAAGACAAGGTCATGGAATGATCTTGGGCCCATGGCAAAACTATGGGCCACCATGAATGAAGAACAGCTACAGGAAAATGGTATTGTCAAATACCCAACAACTGACCTTCTAGAAGCATGGCCACGCCATTTCCTGGAAAAGGAATTTCAAGATCTGGTCATAAAGAATGATTATGACCCAGAAACACCTCATGACTGTTTTGAACAGATGAAAATGGAAACAGTGCACTTACCAACTGTGCATGAGAACCCATTACCAGATCCGGATTTTACCCTGTTTGTGGACGGATCGAGATATGCCGATGAAGGAGGAACATATCACACAGGATATGCCGTAACCACAACAGATGAAGTCATTAAATCATCATCCTTACCGCCAGCAATGTCTGCGCAAGAAGCTGAATTACAGGCTCTGACTTCAGCATGCAAAATTTCCGAAGGAAAACGTGCCAACATCTATACAGATTCAAGATATGCTCTGGGTGTGGCACATGACTTCGGCCTAATTTGGAAGACTAGAGGATTTCTTACCACCGCCGGTACACCAGTCAAACACAGCACTGCAATCAAGGAGCTAATGGATGCCCTCCTACTCCCCAAAGAAGTGGCCGTTTTGAAAATTAAGGCCCACGGGAAATTGGATACAGATGAAGCAAGGGGCAACCATTTGGCTGATCAAGCTGCTAAGTTAGCGGCCAGGGATCTGCAGGAAGTGGATGAAGAAGTGTCCGGACAAGAAGAAGAAGAAGAAGAAGTCCCTATTTTTGCTTTGCAAACTCTTCCTACTGATTTGCGAATTTTACAAGAACAACAAGCTGCAGTCACTCCTGAGGAAATCCAGAAATGGAAAAAGAAAGGAGCTGTCCAAAAGGACGGAATATATTACAACAACTTCAAATTTTGTCTTCCCAGAAATTTATACCCAGCAGTGGTCCAATGGGCACATGGGCCTGCACACCTGTCAAAAGAACTGATGGCCGCCCTCATACAGAAGTATTATGAAGCACCCGGAATCACAACATTGATAAGCAACTTCTGCAAAGCCTGTGTTATTTGTGCAAAATGCAACCCGGGAAGACCAGTCAAGGTGCCTGCAAAGAACCTGGCAAAGCCCATGTACCCCTTCCAACGAATTCAAATTGACCACATCCAAATGCCCAAGAGTGGGCCCCATGAATATGCACTAGTAATAGTAGACATGTTCTCAGGCTGGCCAGAAGCCTACCCAGTGGCCAATATCACTGCAAAGACAACCGCAAAGCGCCTAATTACAGATATTGTATGCAGATTCGGACTCCCAGAAGTCATTGAGAGTGATCAAGGCCCAGCCTTTACAGCAACTGTGACTAAAGAAATTTGGACTGCTCTAGGGGTGACTCTAGCCTTCCATACCCCTTACCACCCACAAAGTAGTGGTAAAGTGGAGCGCATGAATGGCACTCTAAAAACCAGAATGTTAAAAATGTCACAAGAAACAAAGATGCCCTGGCCAGAAAGCCTACCAATAGCTCTATTTAGTGTTAGGCACACACCTAGAGGGAAGCATTCACTGTCCCCATATGAGGTTCTATTTGGGACAGCACCCAGACTAGGTTGTTATTATCCGCAGCAGTTGCAACTCCAATCAGATGTTTTAGTAGACTATGTAACTGAACTTGCAAATGTCCTAAACAAAATACATGCCCAAGTTTTCTCTTCAATTCCAGATCCCGAATTGGATACAGGTTCCCATAAACTACTCCCCGGAGATTGGGTCCTGGTTAAGAAGTTTGTGCGGAAAAATACTCTAGAACCGAGATTTGACGGTCCATTCCAAGTTCTCCTGATTACCGCAACCTCCGTCAAATTGGCCGGTAGGCCAAATTGGATCCACGCTTCCCACTGCAAGAAATCTCCTGCCCCAGAGGAGGCGAATATCGCACAAACATGTATCTCTGGTACATCTTCTCCTTAATTAGCCTTATGAAGGCCCAGCAAGTAGCCATTACCAAAGACATTAGTGGGTACACCTTCTGGTATAATTCATCATGCACCCAGGTGGCTACTTATACCTTTGACTACTGTGATATTGTAGAATGCCCATTTCCCACACCACAAATCCAGAGCATCTATAGAGATATCCCTCATTCGAAAGACCCATATGTTTGTGTAGTTGACAAGCAATGGGGGCACAATTGTGACCATTGGGGGGCGGCGGGGTGGAATGCCGGGCCTGCCTGGGGTTACAAACCAAAAAGTGCCGTAGCTAAAGTAGATGATCGTGGTAGATCGCTTCTCCAGAGAATGACTTTAAGAAAGCCTGGGGGGAGCACACCAATGAAATTAATCCTTAACATTGAGCACCCAAGCCCAACCGATGCAGACCAGTATGTGATGGGAATGTACTGGAAAAGGGGTTCCTACCAGAAATTAGGGCATTTCTACCTCAAAGATATGTGCAACTCTTCTGAGTGGCAAGGGGCCACCCATATGGTCCCTAACCCATTAAAACCCCATATCCAGACCTTTCAGGACATGATGGCCATTGCTAACCCCACTTTTGAAGATACCATGGCCGCTGAAACAGGTTTTAATGATGTAAATTTATGGTTAGAATGGATGAAATATAATGCTAATAAGCATAATAGAACCGCATGTTATGTGTGTGGAGGTGCCCGGCCTCACCTGGGTACCGTACCTTTAATCCTACCCGTAGATATAGAAGAATGTGTTTTAAGCCTTTTTGCCTATCACTATAATTTTAACAGGTCCATATGTATTGCATGGACAAAGGAGTATCCTCTTCTAGCCAAAGACGTCAAGCCCCCTGATGGTATTACCGTATATAAAGGTAATTACACTTGCTATGCCATGTACGATGGTATTGGTAAATTTGTGGGTAACTTTTCCAAAGGTTATTGTGCTACATACAGAACTGTTCCTGTACGCTTGCTGCAACACCATACTAGGTCACTAGGAGACATTTACTGGTTGTGTGGGGATTTACAGCTGAGATCCAGAATGGACACGGAATGGTGGGGAGAGTGTACTTTGACTAAGGCCATTATGCCTATACATATTATTTCTGACACACACCTCAACACCCATGAGTTCAGCCACACTAAGGTTAAACGTGACGCCCCAGTGAAAGGAAGTTTTGATCCTCATGTATATATTGATGCCATTGGAGTGCCCAGGGGGGTGCCCAATGAGTTTAAAGCTAGGGATGAAGTTGCTGCAGGATTTGAATCAATTTTTACCATAGTTACCGCAAACAAGAATCTAAATTGGATAAATTACATTTATTATAATCAACAGCGTTTTGTCAATTACACCAGAGACGCCCTCCAGGGGTTGGCCGAACAGTTACAGGCCACATCCCAAATGACTTTCCAGAATAGGATGGCCCTAGATATGATCTTAGCCGAAAAAGGAGGGGTTTGTAAGATTTTGCCCGACACTATGACATGTTGTACCTACATCCCAGAAAACACAGGCCCTAATGGTAAAGTCACACTAGCTATAGAAAAATTAAATGACTTGTCTGAAGAGTTAAAAAGGAATTCTGGGATAAAAGATCCCTGGGAAAGATGGTTTGGTTGGATGACAGGATGGCAAAAGGCTTTAATGCAGATTGGTATGGCTATACTAATTTTTCTTTTTATCTTTGCTCTTCTCTTTTGTTGTGTCCTCCCATGTCTGAGAAAATCCCTCATGAAGACTGTTGACCAAGCAACACCCACTTTGACCCATCTCGAAGTTGATGACCAAGAATTCCAAGACATCAACTCACCCTGTCTGCCGCTGCAAATTATCCCCTTTGTTGATAAAGTGCAGGAATTCTAGGAAGGGACTAGATTAGGGACAGCATCTGTCAGTGAATGGTAAAGGCCCCATGTGGAGAAGTGGTGGGTTAGCTGCCATGGGATACCCTTGGGTGTGAAGCGTTCGAGAGCCATACTGACGGATGGTTAGCCTATTAGGGTCAGATCTAGGGACAGCCTCGCACTTTGCATTAACATCTAGCTAGCGGCCACAGGGTTTCTGTGCCTTTGGGTTAACACGTCTTCTGATACTAACATAATAAAGTTTTATCTCTTAGAATCTAACATTTCATAGGGGGGACTGATGTGGAATTATTAAAAATCTTTATTGTACTTGTATTGAATTATTGTACTAACTCCATTTTAACTTTATACTGTGACTTCGTCCTCCATTTTGTCCTCCTAACCTGACTTCTTCAATCCTCCATTTTGTCCTCATGACTTAACTTGTTCATTTTAAAACTACATTACGTGACTGAACTTCTCAACCCAATTAATACAGTAGACAAAGACTGTGTTTCCTTCAAGGACAAGTACCAGGAGGTGCTGGCTACTCCTTAAGACTCGCTGGCTACTCCTTAGAGCTTGTAAGATAGTACAGTTTGAAGGCCACAGAACACAGTAGTAATGAAATGTTCTATTCATAAGAGACCTTGCACCTGGACATAAAGCCTGATATCATTGACCGTGTAAAATGACGCTTAGGACCCCCTTGTCCCCCACCCGTGTCCAGAATAATCCCACCTCTGATGGGTGGGCATGGGACTAACCTCTTAAATTTACGAACCAATAGGTAAGACACTAACCCCGTCACTTAACAATTAATCCAATTGATGATGTTTATTTGCTGATATTCTAATAATCAATGATGACGCAAAATGCCTCTTAAAAGGGCCTGCGCGCCCGCTTTTTCTTCACTTGCCAATAAACTTTCTCGAAGTTATTTTAACCTGAACCTCGTGTGTCAGACTTAATTACTTCAGCGTATATACGCAATTTAATTTTATTGATTTGGACAGGAACAGATAGACATTTGAACATTTTGGTTTACTTTCAAAAAGTACCATAACAGCAGTAGTTATGTGAAAGAAGGGATCCGCTATGCAGGATATGCAGTAACAACGATAGACAAGGTGATAGAAGCTCGGCCACTGGCAAAAGGAACATCAGCACAAAAGGCAGAATTGATAGCACTGACACGAGCGTTACAATTGGCTGAAGGTTTAAGAGTGAACATCTACACGGACTCCAAGTATGCGTTTTTAACCACTCATGCCCACGGAGCTTTGTATAAAGAAAGAGGACTATTGAATTCAGAAGGCAAAGAAATCAAGTACGCAGCTGAAATCCTACAACTATTGGAAGCAGTGTGGGAGCCGAAAGAAGTCGGTATTATACATTGTCGAGCGCATCTGAGAGGAGATGGTGATGTAACCAAAGGAAATCGGATGGCAGATAGTGCAGCTAAGCGTGCCGCTGAATCGGGAAGACAGGAGTATGTGGGGCATATAGCTGCTCTTATACCAACTCCACTGTCTCAATGGACTCCAGTTTATACAGCTCAAGAAGAGGAGTGGTTAAAGACTGAACCTGGAAAGTATTTGGAGAACAAATGGTATCAGTTAGAAGATGGAAGAATAGTCATTCCAGCATCACTAGCGGTAGAAATTGTCCAAAACTATCACAACGGGACACATTCTGGGAGAGATAGTACAGAAGAATCCCTCAGAAAACATTTCTACATACCAAGATTGTCCAACTTGACTCAGGCCATTGTACGAAGATGTGTAACGTGTGCTAAAAATAATGCAAGGCAAGGACCAGTAAAGCCTTCAGGAGTCCAGTTTATGGGGGGACTCCCCATGTCCGATTTACAAATTGACTATACAGTGATGCCTAAATCTGGTGGACATCGCTACCTGCTGGTAGTTGTGTGTACCTATTCAGGCTGGGTAGAAGCATGTCCTACTCGTACGGAGAAAGCAGGAGAAGTTGTGAGATTCCTGTTACGAGAAATAATACCCCGATATGGACTACCCTGCTCTATAGGATCGGACAATGGTCCAGCTTTTGTTCATCAGTGCCTACAACAACTGACTCATATGCTTGGTATAAAGTGGAGGCTTCATACGGCATATAGACCCCAGAGTTCTGGTAAGGTAGAGAGAATGAATAGAACTATTAAGAATCAGTTGGCTAAAATGTGTCAGGAAACCCAACTTAAGTGGAACGTTCTCTTGCCCATAGCTCTATTGCGAATCCGCAGTACACCTACCAGAAGGATGGGCCTCTCTCCTTTTGAAATCATGTATGGGCGACCACCTCCCGTACTTGGTAACTTAAGGGGGGATTTGAGTCAGTTGGGAGAAGGAATTACCCGGCAGCAGGTTGTAGAGTTGGGTAAGACTATGGAGGAGGTACAGAAATGGGTACAAGATAGATTACCTGTGAATATTTATCCCCCAGTTCATAGTTACCACCCAGCAGACCAAGTGTGGATTAAAGAGTGGAATAATGTACCGTTAGGGCCCAAGTGGAGAGGTCCTTATGTTGTTCTTTTGTCTACCCCTACAGCGATAAAAGTAGCCGAAGTGACTCCGTGGATACATCACTCCAGGGTTAAACCAGCAGCAGTCGATTCTTGGCAAGTTACAGCAGATCCAGAGAATCCCTGCAAGATCCGGTTAAAGCGCACGACTCAGTCGGAGTGACGAGGAACCTTGTGGATTACAAATTTTATTGTTTCAGAGATTTGGTAAGTGAGTGAGAAGGCCATAATAAAGCCTGTCCGCTCACCAACGTATAGTGTATAAGCCAGGAAAAGTCCCGAAGGGACCCCTGTGAAGACGAGCAGAACTCCATTCCCTGCAGCCCTTACATCCTGGAAGCTGAGGTGCCTTCGCACGGACGAAGACTGAGGATGACGACGAAAGATGTATTCTTAATAATGTTTTTATATGTGTATTTTTATATTCAGGAAGGTAGAGGTACCGACACTCCTAGCTGTGAGGTATGCATTAAGACTACAAGAACAGGTAACCATATTTCCCAAACCCTAATTTGGCATTCGCAATACGAGTGTAAAGGAGATGTATCAAGATGTAGATACTTAAATATAGAATATAGTGTGTGCCATTTAGGAGTAGGAGAACCTAGATGCTTCAGTCCAGAGTATCAACCTCGTACAATTTGGTTGACTCTCAGGAATGGAGATCCTCAGGGGACCCTAATTAATAAGACGGTATTAGAATCCGTACATTCTTCGGGTGTTCTGCTATTTGATGCGTGTAAGGCGATATCAAGTGGTAGAAAGCCGTGGAATGTATGTGGGGATCTTAGATGGGAGAGGACGTATGGGTCTAATGATAAATATATTTGTCCCAGTAGTAAAAATAAGTATGTGAGCCCTAGATGCCCAAATAGAGATTATAACTTTTGCCCATATTGGTCTTGTGTGGGGTGGGCAACTTGGGGACAGACAGTAGACAAGGACATGATTGTGACTAAGTTGCCTACCAGTCCATATTGTAAGTCTATGGAATGCAATCCAGTCCATATACTTATAAATGACCCCGACAAGTTCTTAGATAAATATGGTAATTTATTTGGGTTTCAAATATATGGGACGGGTTTAGATCCTGGGACAGTATTGTTTATAGGGATAGAGACTGATACGGTATCCTCCCAGACTCATCAAGTATACCATTCCTTTTATGAAGAGATGAGCATAGATAATAAGATCCCCCATAATGCGAAAAACCTGTTTATTGATTTAGCCGAAAGTATTGCCGGTAGTCTTAATGTTACCAACTGCTATGTGTGTGGAGGTACTAACATGGGAGACCAATGGCCTTGGGAAGCAAAGGAGGTAATGTCCGGTTCTGAGGCAGTTGACCAATTAATATCTACACAAGCCGATTATCATATGAGTGTTAGAGGTAAATCTGAGTGGAGATTAAAGACCTCCATCATAGGTTATGTTTGCATAGCAAGGAAAGGAATGATGTATAATACTTCTGTAGGAGAATTAACTTGTCTAGGGCAAAAAGCTTATGATGATGATACAAAGAATACAACTTGGTGGTCGGCTTCAAATGTCTCAGAACCATCTAACCCGTTTGCTAGATACGCCAATTTAAAGGATGTGTGGTTTGATCTATCCATCACATCTACCTGGAGAGCCCCAGCAAATTTGTACTGGATCTGTGGTAAGAAAGCCTATTCGGAGTTGCCACAGGACTGGGAAGGGGCATGTGTGTTGGGTATGCTCAAACCATCCTTCTTCTTGTTACCTATTGAAACAGGTGAGACTTTAGGTGTTAAAGTGTATGATGTGAATCATAGGAAGAAAAGGGGACCCATAGAGATAGGCGCCTGGGAAGATAATGAATGGCCTCCCCAGCGTATTATAGATTATTATGGGCCAGCCACGTGGGCAGAGGACGGTACCTTTGGTTATAGAACCCCAATTTATATGCTCAACCGTATTATAAGATTACAGGCAGTGGTTGAGATCATTACTAACGAGACATCACAAGCGCTCAATCTTCTAGCGAAGCATAATACCAGGATGAGGACAGCAGTATACCAAAATAGATTAGCCTTGGATTACCTTTTGGCAGTAGAGGGAGGTGTATGTGGGAAGTTTAACCTGAGCAATTGCTGTCTTCAAATAGATGACGAAGGGCAAGCAATAGCTGAGCTTACTAGCCATATGGTTAAACTAGCGCATGTGCCTACTCAGGTATGGAAAGGGTATAATCCAAGTAGTTGGTTTGGTAGCTAGTATGAGTGGTTTGGAGGGCTTAAGGCAGTGGTAGGTGGAGTCCTACTGATTTTAATGTTGTGTCTACTCCTGCCGTGTCTTATACCCTTAGTAGTTAGGTCTGTGCAAAGCCTGATAGAAAATATAGCAGAGAGGAAGGCTGCTGCACAGATAATGGCAATTTATAAATATAAGGCTCTAGATCAGGGAGAACCAATGCAGGAAGATGAGTGTTGAAGATTCACATCATAGATAAGTCTGGTCTGGTTCAAGGTAACTTGCGGTGTATGCAAACCAAGGTTAAGTGATGCCTCAAGTAATTGTGAAATATCAAGAGGCATCAAAGGGGGGAATGTGGTGGAATCTCGGTAAAAATAAATTTAGTAGGCCGAGATTACCACGTGGCATGTGTACGTGCATATGCTGACGTATCGATCAGTTGGTTGCACGAGGCAAGATACGATCAGTAGTGTACGGAGCATGTGCAAGAATACAGGATATAGTATTCCCCTCCTCCATTGTGCTGGACAAGCCATGCGGTCAAGCAGGAAGTTAATTCTTATTTGTATTGATTGTTCAAGAGAATGTGCGGGTGGAGCTTAATATGGGAGGAGTTATGTGCCTATATAAGGAGCCTGCACTATTGTCCGGGGCTCAGAACTTGCTGTATTTTGGTGACATTAGTCCCTCTGAGTCCCGATCGGTGATCCAATAAAGAATCTCTTCCTTCCTGAAGAAACCTGTGTCCATCTCTCTGTGCTTGGCTTCCGTCAGTTTCTCCGGTATCATCTGAACCAATGTATATGGCTGAAGCATCCTGTCATATACTAAAGGTATATATATATATATATATATATATATATATGTGTTATTTTTATATTTTTTTTACATGTCTTGATAAAGGTTATGATGTAGGTTAAAACAGAAAGATATGGGTTAATTCTGGAATTATAGGTTAATACAGGATGATATAATATAGTATAGGTTAGTACAGGATGATATAGGTGATAATATAGATTATTACAGGCTAGTACAGGATGGTCTAGGTTAGTACAGGTTAATATATAGGTTTGTACAGTTTGAGATAGGTTAATATAGTTTAATACAGGTTAATATATACGTTAATACAGGTTTATATAAAGGTTAATATATATGGTAGGTTTGTACAGTTTGATCTTGTAACCGCGGCTAGTTCCTTTATTTACCACTACACTATAACGTCTTAAAGCATAGAACTTAGCAGGGCTAACCATACAGATATATTAGCTATAATTTTATATAGTTAGTGTAAGAGATCCTCTATTTAACATATATAAATAATTGAGAATACAATATAAAAAAAGGATTGTCTTGAAAGCAATAAAGTTTTGTCTTTTTGGTATTTATTATATAAAAATATAGACATATAAGATCCATTATAGCAGAGTTTATAAGATTAAACTAAATGCTTGCAAATATCATTAATAGGTTAACATACCCTTCTGAACATGCCATGATGTCAGCCTCTCTGTCATTTTAAGATGGAGCAGCGTCTGTCTCCAAGTCTCTCCTCTGTGTCTTAACATTTAAAAGTACACCTATTTATACCTTAGGTGTTGTCATTTTAGGGTTACCGTAGTTCTTACATGAAAAAGTAACACTTCTTTTACTTTATTACTTTTAGGACCTCCCTTAATGTGGCAAACATACAAGGCCATAACTAAAGGGTGCATATATCATGGAAATTTTCCTGACTTATTTCAAGATGGCATCTTAAAGTCTGAACATCCTTATCTACTAAGGTTACCACAGTATAGTATGTACTGAAAGAGTCGTAGCATAGCCTTGAAGCTTGTTTATGCATTATTGTTATTGTAATTCGTCTGGGACAAAATGGCGTAAACATAATATGCACTGAGGTGATTGCTTAAAGAAACATCTATGAAAAACAATATGTTCCATTTCTAACACCTTGTCAGTTTGCACTATCTCTTAAAGACAAACAGTTTGATCTAAGTTAATATATAGGTTAGTAAAGGTTAATATATACGGTAGGTTTGTACAGTTTGATCTAGGTTAATATAGTTCAGTACAGGTTAATATATATGGTTGGGCTCTACAGTTTGATCTAGGACTAGGTTAATGTAGGTTAGTACAGGTTATTATGTAGGGTAGGTTTGTACAGTTTGATCTAGGTTAATACAGGTCAGTACAGGTAAATATACCGCTTAGTACAGTTTAATAAATAGTATAATCCTGAATAATATATAGGTTAGAACAGGTTAATATATAGGGTAGGTTTGTACAGTTTGATCTAGGTTAAGGGGGCGGAGCCTGGCAGCCAAGCAGCCCAGACGTGTTCAGCACGAGCTCCCACGTCTGGGGACGAAAATTGGGGTGCTTCACCCAGAAATAGACATTATCAGACCGCAGCTTCTACTAATCGAAACCCGGGAGAGGCTGCTGCACCAGATGGTACCCCTCCCGAACTTCTCCGATAGTGGATCGGCCAAACGAAGTCTGCGGCCTACAAAGGGCTGAGTCCAGGAGAGGCGGCCGCTCTCCGGGACCTCAAGCAGCAAGTGGGCACCCTGAGAACCCTTCCCCCCCCCCCCCCTGGACCGGCGGGGGTCATCCTGGTCCGCATTGAGCACAGGCACTTACCTGGTGGAAAGCGGATAACGGAGACAGCGAGAAACTGACACAAAGCAACCCTTCTCAAAATGGCGAGCATACCCTCTACACGCGACACAAGGCAGGCCACGCCAGACGGGTGCGCCGTGCTTGATCGCATGCTACTACACATCGATGAGATCTTCGCCCGATTCTGGGTGCAATTAGACACACGCGCAGCAGAAGTGGCTGAGAGACGGAGAAGCGAACGAAGGCGAGCGGGAGAAGAGGTGCATGAAGCCACGTCGGGCACAACAGCCCACCCAGCATCCAAACCGCACGCACGCAGCCCAACTGGGCAGAAAGCCAACAGACAACTCAGCCCAAAGCCACAAAAGCCGCAACGAAAGGCTCCAAAACAGCTGACAAAACGCCTCGCTCCCGGGCGGCTTACAAATTCGCAACAGCAGCCTGTGACAATGAAGAAGGCCCCAACATGGCGGCACGCAAAGCGACATGCTTCACACCAGCTGCGGACGCCAAACGAGCGGCCACCGTCGACGAGTAAGCCAGCTACCACAACTGAGGTAACGGAGGCGACACTGACCCCGGTGAATGGTCTTGCCCTACAACCCACACTGAAGCCTGGTAGCGCAAGTCACTCTCCCTGGCTAGCGGGACATTACCTGTCGGGTATCGGCTGAAATGACTCTGCAGCCTGTCAGCCACATGGACTAGGGCTCTATATGCTCTCCTGTTCCTTATCACCAGTGGTATCCTCTTTTAAGTTTGTTTTCCTTACTTATGTTTTCCTTTAAAATCCATAATGTCTAACTCATACTCTGTTGTACCGACTACGCCTGACGTGATATACTTGGGAGCTGTTTTACCAAGTAATAATAACGCTTTAGCAATGCATGTAATACTGCTGTAATAATACTAACAAACTACAGCCCCAGACTACAGTAGCCTCTAAGAGTATGTATAGCCTGCTTAGACTAAGCCTGAAGGATGTCAAGCATAGATTAATCTATATTCATGTTTTTGCTTATTTAAGTGATATAACCTACAAACCTTGAAAAACCTTCAAAGCGTTGAAAATGTGTATGTGCCTACATTAGAGTCTCTGTTTACAGCTGTTAAACCTTATAAGCTCCTGACTTTAACTACAATGTCTACTCTACCTTTACGTAAAATGTTCGTACTTTACTAACCAAGCTTGTATTCACGTAACTATTTTACCACGATTTAAAAAAAAAAAAAATATGGCAATCTTTCTTTGGAGTGCACTACATGTCTTACTGTTGCAATTACCTTATGTTACCCCACAATGCCTCCTCTTTCTCTTCTGTACCCCATAACGCTTGTGCCATAATAAAAGAAAGATCTAGGTTAATACAGGTTAGTACAGGTAAATATACAGGTTATTATACCGGTTAGTACAGTTTAATAAATAGTATAATCCTGAATAATATATAGGTTAGAACAGGTTAGTACAGGTTAATATATAGGTTTGTACAGGTTAATAGAGGTTAATATATAGGTTAGTACAGTTAATATATAGTATAATCCTGAATAATATATAGGTTAGAACTGGTTAGTACAGGTTAATACACGGGTTATTACAGGTTAATATACAGGTTAGTACAGGTTAATATATCGTATAATCCTGAATAATATATAGGTTAGTACAGGTTAATATACAGGCTAGTACAGGTTAATATACAGCCTAGTACATGTTAATATATAGTATAATCCTGAATAATATATAGGATAGAACAGGTTAGTACAGGTTAATATATAGTATAATCCTAAATAATATATAGGTTAGTACAGGTTAGTAAAGGTTAATATACAGGTTAATATATCGTATAATCCTGAATAATATATAGGTTAGTACAGGTTAATATACAGCATAGTACAGGTTAATATATAGGTTAGTACAGGTAAATATACAGGTTAATATATAGTATAATCCTGAATAATATATAGGTTAGAACAGGTTAGTAAAGGTTAATATACAGGTTAATATATCGTATAATCCTGAATAATATATAGGTTAGTACAGGTTAATATACAGCATAGTACAGGTTAATATATAGGTTAGTACAGGTAAATATACAGGTTAATACAGGTTAGTATATAGTATAATCCTGAATAATATATAGGTTAGAACAGGTTAATATATAGTATAATCCTAAATAATATATAGGTTAGTACAGGTTAGTAAAGGTTAATATACAGGTTAATATATCGTATAATCCTGAATAATATATAGGTTAGTACAGGTAAATATACAGCATAGTACAGGTTAATATATAGGTTAGTACAGGTAAATATACAGGTTAGTATATAGTATAATCCTGAATAATATATAGGTTAGAACAGGTTAGTAAAGGTTAATATACAGGTTAATATATCGTATAATCCTGAATAATATATAGGTTAGTACAGGTTAATATACAGCATAGTACAGGTTAATATATAGGTTAGTACAGGTAAATATATAGGTTTGTACAGGTTAATAGAGGTTAATATATAGGTTAGTACAGGTTAATATATAGTATAATCCTGAATAATATATAGGTTAGTACAGGTTAATATACAGCATAGTACAGGTTAATATATAGGTTAGTACAGGTAAATATACAGGTTAATACAGGTTAGTATATAGTATAATCCTGAATAATATATAGGATAGAACAGGTGAGTACAGGTTAATATATAGTATAATCCTGAATAATATATAGGTTAGAACAGGTTAGTAAAGGTTAATATACAGGTTAATATATCGTATAATCTTGAATAATATATAGGTTAGTACAGGTTAATATACAGCATAGTAGGGGGGCGGAGCCTGGCTTCCTAGCAGGGTGGACGTGCTACACGATAGCTCCTGCAAACTAGCCGCAAAAACGGGGGATACACCTCGAATTATTGCACACACACTGCTGGGAAGGTGACTACAGAGTGGGGGAGACCCAGGCAAACGTAGTGATACCACACATGATCCCGAGATTCACCGGGTCCCCTCGAATCCAGCTTGCGGCCTACCTGCAAACGAGCCAGGGAGAGGCGGCCGCTCTCCTCGTTGGTAAACCTGCAGATGGCAACCTTGACGTACTCACCTCTAACCCCCCCCCCCCTCTGGACCGGCGGGGGTCATCCCGGTCCTCGCTGGGGACGATCACCCCCAAGCCACGACCAGCACAAGAGACAAGTCCTCATGCGAACCGAAGCAACCTAGGCACAAATAAAATGGCGGCACGGACTCAGTCCATACTGAACCGCACACTTAACAAGCCCCCTAAATGCACGAGAGAATTCTACAACCGGCTATGTGCCAATCTGTGGATCAAGCTGCACGCCCGGGGACAGGCATTCAAGCAGGCGATGAAAATAGTAATGGCATGGATCCGCCCGGCGACTCGACGCCAAATAGGCGGGAATCTCCCCCATACCTTCACAGCAGCCCCGTGTCAAAGCAGAACCCATGAACCGGCACGGAGGACCAGCACCCATATCCTCATGACCCAGCAGGCGACCTACCAACGAGCATATTCTGCTCGCACCTCAGCGTTTTTAACAACTCTCAGCAGGCAGTGCACGGCTCCACACACGAACACCCACGGTGCCGACCACGATACTGACCAGGAGACAGCACAGCATCACACCAGCGGGGCACACAGACGGAGACCCCCCACACGGACCGCAAGAGAGAAATCATGGAAAAGTGGGGTAGTGGTGCCAACCATGAGACCTTCACAGTGGGACTTTGCGCAGATGCACCACCCACCGCAGGGATTACTCACCCAGTCCCGTCAAGGCATCGGCTGATCCCACGGGGACTGAAACTATACCACAGGCATAGTAACCTCAGACACTTGACTTTCTTTGCCCCTCTGGAACGCACACGCATGCCTGCTGATGTGTATCACTTATTTTATGTTTCCTATTTTGTTCAGCCTTATTTTCCTACATATCCCATCACTCGCAGCCATAACAGAGGCTATTAAGATAAGATGCTAGGGTAGATAGGGGGTTTTACTTATAACTTACTTTTTAAATCGATACTCTCATCTCATGTTCTACACATTCAACCCTCTGGCACTGCTCTTGCTTAACGTACATATTTTTCATAAACCACGCAGAGTTAGCTACCGAGTTTAATTATAACTTGTAGTCAAAAATGTCTATACTTTGTTTGCATATTTAATTTAAAATGACTTGCACTCGCCACTGAGAATAAGCATTGTGCAGCCTGTTTCCTTTATGTCTTTATGCCAGTCAGGTTATTCTAGCATGCCATTCATGTTTTTGTCTGTATAATGTTCCGAATTGTGTGACCTGGGGCGAAGCGGTTCTGCCTCTATGGCCCCTCTTTAGCCAGCATGTTCACGTTGAGCACATTACGACAACGCCAACTTAAAATCTGCCTTCATTTTATGAATAACATCCAGCGGCTACTAAGCTACAGAAATAGATATAATTCATAGATTCACTTACTTTAAACATTACTATCGCTAGTCTTCTCGATATGTTTAACTTGTGCTTCCTACCATCTCATTATCTGACTCACTTTGTTTCTGCTTGTTTGTTACTCTTGAGGAAAAAAAAATGTGCACCCTTTCTTAATTGCCACAGAAATATGTATTTTGAAATGCCTGTAACTATTGTCGTGGCAAATTAACATGTCTGTCAAGCTTTTGCACATCAAAAATAAAGAATTAAAAAAAAAAAATATACAGCATAGTACAGGTTAATATACAGGCTAGTACAGGTTAATATATAGGTTAGTACAGGTTAATATATAATATAATCCTGAATAATATATAGGATAGAACAGGTTAGTACAGGTTAATATATAGTTTAATCCTGAATAATATATAGGTTAGTACAGGTTAGTAAAGGTTAATATACAGGTTAATATATCGGATAATCTTGAATAATATATAGGTTAGTACAGGTTGGTAAAGGTTAATATACAGGTTAATATATTGTATAATCTTGAATAATATATAGGTTAGTACAGGTTAATTGACAGCATAGTACAGGTTAATATATAGATGAGTACAGGTAAATATAGAGGTTAATACAGGTTAATATATAGTATAATCCTGAATAATATATAGGTTAGAACAGGTTAGTACAGGTTAATATACAGGTTAGTACAGGTTAAGGTTAACAGAGCTGCAGACTGGCTGACAGACTGGGTTCATAGAGGTTCGTGGGAACCGTTTGTTTTCGTCGCGAGACATGCAGCTTCAGCCACTTTCAAAACAAAAGCGCGAGGAAAGATCGTTAGCCGTTGTCATGGACACAGCCAATCACTGGAGAGCATCCTGTGAGTGGGCCGCGCGCTACATTCGAAAAGCCTATAAAGAGCCAGGACGCGCTCACCTGTCAGTCAGATTCTTGTCATTGAGCTGTGAGTCAGGTAAGTCGCAGTGGTCACCCGGGGCTCTGCTTATAACACTGATATAGCGCTGTGAGTCAGGTAAGTCGCAGTGTTCACCCGGGGCTCTGCTTATAACACTGGCAAAGCTGTGAGTCAGGTAAGTCGCCCCAGACACGTACCGTGTCGATATGAATTGTATTTACTATAACATGGCTGTGCGGTCACCTCTTCAGTTACATACAGGGGCTGTGATTGCCAATGGGGAACAGGGGTGCCATGTCATATCCATGAACACAGCGCTAGGCTGCTTCCAGGACTCCAACTCCCACTGCTCTCTGCCTCCAACCAAGGAAAGGGAGGTCAATGAACAGAGGTGGGAAAGTAGTGAGGAAAGGGGGGTCATGGACAGATATACTCCAGCAGGTGTGGTAAGGACACAGGGAATGTAAAGATGGATGGGAAAGGGGTGTAGTGAATCAGATGATAGATCAGTAATCCTACTGCATATACTTTTATCAATTATGCAGGGCGGCATTTTAATGTGCTGCCAATCAACATGATTCAATTGTGTGTCCCAGAAAACATGGTGGGTATGGCAACCCTAGATATAGGGAGAGGAACAATCATCTTTGGAAGAGGACATTGAACAGATTCAGGGTGATATGGATTGTGTAGGGGGAGGGAGAATAGGAAGATGGACACAAGTGGAGAAAATTAATCATGGCCTGGAGGAGACAAGTGGGGGAATGGGGTGTATGCAATAAATGCAGATTGGGAAGGAGTATATTAGGAGAGGGTGTGACAGTTAAACACACAGCTGCACACCAACATCACTGACTTCATACACTGACACTCTGCACTATTACACACCTGCATTCACAATGGCCAGTCCCCATACATATACTGCGGCATTCACACCCACTAACACTTCACCCATATATATATTCACACGCAGGATTATTTATTATATTCTGGATTGTAGTGTACTGAAATACAAATCTCAAAATGAAGGCTGCATTAGCCAAGCTGTGAATGTAAATCTGTTACATTTGCCTAAAATTTGGAATTTTAATTCACAAGTGAGATCGGTCAGTAAATTGCTGACTCCACAGAAATGCCTGCATTCAAGGTGATTTATGAGAACTGCTGTGGAATATATAACTGATACACCTCCTGCATGCCTGTGTTTTATGACTGGAGTTTACTATTTCTGTATGGTAGACTGTCTGTGCACACATTAGCTTTCCTAGTGACTCTGTCTCCAATCAGTTTTATTTCCTCCTTTCTGTTTGTCTGTAAACTCTGTCTTTGTCATGGGTGGCCTTATGGGGCAGGTGTCTGGTGCAGCAGAGCCCGTCACTTTTTTGTGCTCAAATCTTTCTCTATGATTTTTCTTTTTGAAGAAAGCAGATTCATAGAAAAATTAAACTCTTTCCAAGGCTGCTTTTAATATTGGCAGTTCTGGGCTTTTAAATACACTTCTCATGATTCACTCACTTGACTGTAAAGTTACTGTGTTTACCTTTAGTATTACCTGTCTGTAATACAAGCCAAGTAAGCATCAAGGGAAATATAGTGCTAAAACTTAAAAATAACTAGTTTCTATACAAAATGCTATTCAGCCATTTATTCCATAGTGATGTACAGGCACATGTGCTCTGTATACAGCAGTACAGGGATTAAACTCATTTGCATGCCTGGCAGGGCATGTCATTTAACCCCTTAAGGACACACGACATGTGTGACACGTCATGATTCCCTTTTATTCCAGAAGTTTGGTCCTTAAGGGGTTAAACAAACTAGTGATCTAAAAATACTTCTGGTTTTGTGCCAGCATGTCGAGCCGCAGTTCTTCAATCACCTTAAGCGCAAACATTAAAAATAGTGTTATGAATACAAAAATGTATTCTGAACACTAGTCCTGGAGTGGCTGTTTAAGTTCATTGCCTCCTGGGTCCCCTTAGGTTGCAGTGAAAAGGCAGTTTTGTCCTTTTTTTTTTTTTTTTTTTTTTCTCCTTCACTATTGCTGGCCCTGCCTCAATGGCTGAGATTATTAATCTTGATGATCTCCACTAAGCCAAACCTAAGCATTGGCAGGCTATTCTGCATATGCAGCAAAGCACTACACTGCCAATGGGCATCTCATCAGATGCACTGATTTAATGCATCTCTGTGGCATGCATTCAACGTCTCCATGTAGAGCATGAGGATGCTGAATGTAGGTTTTTGCAGCACTGAGATAGGATCCACTTCTAGTGGCTGTCTGAATACAACTAGAGGTGTTGCTAGTAAGAAATGTAAACCCTGCCTTTTCTCTGAAGAGGCAGCTTATACACTGAAAAGCCTGCTGGGACTGGCTACAGACACCAGAACCACTACATGTTGGTGACTATGGTGTCCCTTTCAATGTTGGGCTGCAACTTTCCATTGGCAATGTTTTTTTCTCTTCCAGGCATGGACACACATGACACAAAATAACAGATCTCAAATAATGTACATATTACTTTCCCACCACTGTCTCCCTGCAGTAGTGTTGGTTATATTGGCGCGTGTATATATAGTAACGATCACTGGGTATACTCTCCAGCTAACCCTGTAATGGTTGTATATTTTCTTTTCAGGTTCCCGAGCTAAACAAAAATGAGCACCAAAGGCTTGCAAGCAAAAAGCCACCCAAATCAGCAGCTGCCAGTTACCCCAGCCATTGTAAAAAGAAAGCAAGTCCAACAGAGGTCAGTCACCAGAATGTGTATATTAAATTTATGCTCATACAGGGAATTAAAAACTCTACCAAAAAGCTAAATCTCACCAGCTGTTTGCATGACATCTGGTTTGAGTAGCAATCTGACTTCCATTAAAGGAATATTCAAAGTACCAGAACACTTACCTGAGGGTCTACCACCAACTCCTGTGCCACAGATGTTATTGCACAGGGTGGCCAGCTGATGTTTTAGTTTAGCCAATAGCTGACCCTGTATGACAGGAGCTTCTGGCTCATAACATGATGCAACAGTGACTTGCAGAGCCACGTAAAATGTCAAGCATTTTGAGTATTGGCCCTGGCTGTAGTGGTTAAAAATGTAAAATTACTGACTTGATATTTTAAAATAAAAAAAACACTTGTGTAATATTTTGATTTTTTTCATATTTATATATTTTGAGTAAAGAATTTTAAGTTTATCCAAAAATGAAATTGAGGCTGACTTTGAACACATCAGTTCATGGAGCTGTTACTTCACTGACTAATGAGTCACACTTATACTGATAAAGGTTGAAGAAAGCATGTGATATAATTGCATGATTTTGCTATTACATGACGAAAAGTCATGATTTTATTAAAGACACGGAGGCGAGTATTGCATATCCCTTTCTTTACTGTTGACAAATAGCAGCAAAGGAAACATACAGAATGAAAAAAGAATGAACATGTGATAACGTAGGCCCCTCCCCCTCAGGTCCCAGTATAACAGGCAGCACTTCCCTTCCATTTCCCTCTTTCTGCAGATGCGACCAAAGAACAATGTCCATAACTAGAGTAATGCGAGAATAAAGTCCCAAGGTAATAACAGAAAAAACCGAGGAGGTATAACATCACAAACTGGGAAGTGTGGCCGTAGAATTCATAGGACCGATGGAGGACAGCGGGAGGAGACCAATAAACCGGACCCTTGCTAGACGTCTTGCCAGATTAAGCTGTGGAGACATAAAGGACAGGAGCCAACAGGTTAAAGTCGATACTTGTAACTAGTACAAGGTTACGCCAGTGAGAACAAAGACCCTTGTATATACAATCCCACAAAACAATCAATGTGAACATATCCAGTAATATTGAAAACAACAAGTATAAGGACGGCCCCACTTACCGTCCCAAACTATAACATGTGGTGTATCGTGGTATGAGTAATATGGGTGGGGAGATATATACTTACCAGCGTGAGAGTAACAAAAGGGTGGGGCAATACTCGCCTCCGTGTCTTTAATAAAATCATGACTTTTCGTCATGTAATAGCAAAATCATGCAATTTTATAACAAGACACGGAGGCTCATATTGCAAGTTTAAAGCTGATCCATTATTACAGCGAATGTGTGTGGGGCCGGCCGAAAGTAGAATTCTCGGAAGGTAGATTCCCTAGACCAATCAGCTGTTCTCATAATGTCTTCTAGGCGGGCGCCCGCAGACATCATAGAAGAGGCCGAAGCCCCTCGTACTGAGTGGGCGCCGAACACTGTAGTGTCAATGCCCGCTTGGGCCAGCAGCCATTTCACCCAGCGTGATAAGGTAGTGCTGGAAACTGGGTGAAAAGGGGGGCGGAAAGATAAGAACAACTGACGGGAGGCAGTAGATCGGTGTGGTTCGGTGCGAGATTCGTATTCACGAAGGCAGGTCACTGGGCATAGCGAAGGAGAGGCAGGGAAACTAGGGTAGGATACCGCCTTGATGGAAGTCTTAGTGCGTCTGCTGATGTTAAAAGTTACCCCGTCCGGGGTGTATGACTTGGCATCGACATCCAGTGCACTGACATCCGAGACTCTCTTGCATGAGATGAGACAGAGCAGGCACACCAATTTGGCCGACAGCTGTTTGAGGGAGAGTCCTGCGTTAGCGGGCCAGGATGAGAGGAAAGTCAATACAACTGCAACATCCCAGGTCGTGGAGTAGCGGGGCCTGGGTGGCCTTGAAAATCTAGAGCCCTTGACGAGTCGGCACACTAGAGGGTGTTGTCCCGCGGGGCGGCCCTCGAAGCCTTGGTGAATCGCCGAGATAGCGGAACGGTAAAGGTTAATGGTCCTGTAAGCCTTACCGGCTTCGAAGAGAGACGTCAGGAACTGCAGGATCGTTGTTACAGGGGCCGAAACGGGATCCTCGTTCCGAGCCATGCACCAGCTAGCCCAAGCTCGCCAAGCTGACCCATATGCCCGTCTAGTGCCGGGAGCCCATGCTGCCGCCAATAAGAGTCTAGTTGCGTCCGAAACTCCTTGGATTTCCCAGGGTCCCCGGAGATTCGCCACGCCAGAAGTGGGAGAGAGCCCTCCAGCCGGAGGGGATGATAGCGACCCGTCGGGTCTTGTAGCAGGTCGTGGCGATCTGGCAGGAGTCGAGGGTAGTCCAACGTCATCTCGAGCATTTGGGGAAACCAAGACTGCGTCTCCCAGAATGGGGTGACCATGACTAGCTCCGCCCGGTGTTTGCGGGTCTGCAGGAGTGAGCGAGGGATCATGGAAAATGGGGGAAAGGCATAGAGGAGGCCTCCCTTCCACTCTTGTAGGAAGGCATCCACTGCCTCCGCCATTGGGTCCGGCCTCCAGCTGAAGAAGCGTGGGAGTTGAGTATTGAGCCGGGAGGCGAAAAGGTCTATGGTAAATGGCCCCCAAAGAGATGATATGTTGGAGAACACCTTCCTGGCTAATCTCCGGTCGCTGGTGTCTGAAAGATAACGTGAACCCCAGTCCGCTTGGACGTTGTGCAGGCCAGGTAAGTACTCTGCGTAGACCATCAGGTTCCGTTCCAGGCAGAATTCCCAAAAATCTTTCGCCAACCTGGCCAGGACCGCCGACTGTGTACCACCCAGGTGGTTGACATATCTCACCGCCGAAACATTGTCCATGCGGAGCCGAATACATGATAGGGCACGGTCCTTGGCGAAGCTGTGGATGGCGAAGGAGCCTGCCAGAAGCTCCAGGGCATTGATATGTAGTCGGGTTTCGGACTCCGACCACCGGCCCCCAGTTGAGATGCCCTCGCAGTGGGCTCCCCAACCGTGTAGACTCGCATCCGAGTCGATCGTGAATTCCGGCGTTAAGCCGAAGATGGCTTTGCCATTCCACGCAGACAGGTTGAGAATCCACCATCGCAACTCGTCTTTCGTCTCGTTGTCCAGGGAGACTAGGTCTGCGTAGGATGCCCCGGCTCTTAGGTGAGCGATTTTTAGGCGCTGTAGCGCTCGGTAGTGGAGTGGGCCTGGGAACACGGCCTGGATTGAAGAGGCCAGTAGGCCTATGAGGCGTGCCAATTGGCGTAAGGTGAGCTGGGGTCGGATAAGGGCCCTGCGCAATTCTTTGCGGATGGAACGAATCTTGGATATCGGGAGACTCAGCGTCGCTGCCCCCGAATCCACTTGGAAACCTAGGAATTCCAAGCGGGTGGCGGGGGTCAGGCATGACTTCTCCCAGTTGATTATGAAACCTAAGCGTGACAGGAGGTTTATGGCTAGTCGTAGGTGTGAGAGGAGGGTGGAGCGCTCCTGAGCCATGAGTAGAATATCGTCTAGGTAGACGATTAGTCGAACTCCTCGACTGCGTAGCCAGGCCATAACGGGCCGTAGAAGTTTTGTGAAACACCACGGGGCTGAGGATAGGCCAAAGGGCAGACAGGTGAATCGCCATATTTCGTGTCGCCAGTAAAAGCGTAGGAGGTCCCGAGAGGCCTCCGCTATTGGCACTGTCAGGTACGCGTCTTTTAGGTCTAGTTTCGCTAGCCAGTCTCCGTGGAGGAGGAGATCCCTTAGCAGGTGAATACCCTCCATCTTGAAATGGCGGTACCTGACTACGGCATTGAGGGGGCGCAAATTTATGACTGGCCTCGATTGGCCGCCTTTCTTTTCCACTAGGAAGATATTGCTTATTACGCCCGCAGGGCTGGGGGGTGCTAGTTCGATAGCCCCTTTGAACTGGAGGGATGAAAGTTCTTCGTCGATCCGACCGCGATCCTGGATGGAAAAGCGGATCGGTCGAGGAGGGGGAATGTGTGTAGGGCGGCAGGTGAGTTCTATATGGAAGCCCTGAATAGTGGCCAGTACCCATGGATCTGAAGTGATTTGTGACCAGGCTGGGAAAAAATGTTGGAGTCTGCCCCCTATGTAACCCGGAGAAGAAATGTGTGGTAGAAGGCAACTCACCGTATGGTCGTCTGGAGTTTGGGTTACTCCGAAGGCCTCTGGATCGCCATTGACGTCCACGGGATGGAAAAAACATGGGGCGGGAGGTCTCCTGGTATTGGTGATACTGTTGAAAGGAGCCTCTTCCCGTGCCACGGGATTGGGGATAGTTGCGGCCGGACAGACGGCTCCTGCTTCTGCCGGCCCTGGTAGAGACCCGCCCCTGGAATACTCGCCTCATGGAGGCCTGGGCCTTGTCTAGAGCCGTGAATGCCCCCACAAAACGCCCCAAGTCTTTGATGAAGGAGTCTCCGAAGAGGAGTCCTTGGGCGTCTTTGCCCGCCTCCGTAAGGGCGAGGTTGGCTAGTTTTGGCTCAATTTTGAACAATATGGCTTTACGCCTTTCAATAGACAGGGAGGTATTTACGCTCCCAGCAATACAAATTGCTCTCTGGACCCAACCTCTAAGGTCTTCAGGGTCGACCATGCGGTTCTCCGCTCTGGCGTCTTCCGCCAAGTCAAATAATTTGGCCAAAGGCCCGAATATGTCCAGGTGCTTGTCCTGGCAGGACTTCAAAGCGGACTCTAGTCCTTTACGGGGGTTCCAGCCCAGTTTAGTGAGGAACTGGGTCATTTTTGGATCAACCTCTGGGGTGTCACACACCTTGTTAGGCACCAGAGGCCTAGGACACTCCGCCCTCAATTTGTTGCGGGCCGCCTTGCTTAAGGGTTTTCTGACCCAATTTTCCAGATATGTGGCAACGTGGTCGGCTGGGAGCCACTCCGCCGACCTCGGATGATGCAGGTCATCCGGGTCGAAGAGTGGGACCCCCGAAGGATCCACGAGGGATGGCCCCGCAGCCGCAGGGTTCCTGGTCCCCGTCTCGCCTCCGGGCATCTCTGCCTGAGCAGAGGAAAGGAGGTCGAGAGCGCCATCGGCGGAATCCGCATCAGAGTCGGAATCTGACTCGTTCATAGCCTCCTCATTTGACCCGATTTCTGAGTCGGTGCCGCTCTCAATCTGTGCTCTAGCACATTTCCAAAGCCGCGCCCGTTCTGCCTGGCGCGGAAAGGCTCTTTTGCGTGGATGGGACACGCTTTCTGGGGCGACCGAAGGTACGCCAGTCATGGTGTTTCTGGAGGCAGAGGAGTGTTTAGATTTACGGGCAGCCTTTTTGAAGTCCCCTTTAGATACCTCTCCCTGGGGTGTCGAGGTGCCCGAGAGTTGCTCGTCTGAAGGACGGGGCAAGAGGGCTTGTGAAATGGTGTGGGAGAGGGTGGAGGACATAGACCCCATAGCAGCCATAATGGCGTCTGTCACCAAGCGCTGTAGCGCCAGAAACTGTGGTCCATCGGGTTGGGTAGTCCCATCCGCCATAGAAGGCGAAATATCTGAGGTGACAGGGGCCTCAGTTCTGATTGCTGGGGAATCCGACTCCCCAGAGTGAGCGGACCCAGTAGATAGTCTGGGTTTAGGCATGATCAAGGACGTATGGGTTAGTCACCCAAACAATCTAAGCAAAGGAAAAACGCTCTCACCAGGGCCCAGACCAGCGACACACTAAGAGGTAGGGACAGAATGACAGAAAATGGCCGCCGGGAATCTCGCGGGATTCGCGGCACCCGCAAGCTACGCGGAGGAATAATGAAACAAGAAGAAGTGCGCAGAGAGGCGCTCGAGCAGAAGAAACAGACAAGGTTACATAAGCAGGGGAGGTCTGGGCCCTGAGGCTAGTGTATAACGACACAATTACTAACCTTCGAAATAAAAGACTAAATAAATACAAATTAAATAAAAATCCATTAAATTATCAATGAATAGTATATAAGAGAAAATATGGCATGTACTTATCTTTGTGTCAGAGCAGCAAAGAAAGAGGGAAATGGAAGGGAAGTGCTGCCTGTTATACTGGGACCTGAGGGGGAGGGGCCTACGTTATCACATGTTCATTCTTTTTTCATTCTGTATGTTTCCTTTGCTGCTATTTGTCAACAGTAAAGAAAGGGATATGCAATATGAGCCTCCGTGTCTTGTTATAAAATTTGTTTAAAACTGATACAATTTACAGATCTTATAGATGAAAACTATTATCTAATTGCAATTGAGACTACTTTGTACCACTGAAAACAGAGTTTTGTCTACTCCTAATGTATAGATGGGGTTGCTTTTACTCCAGGGGATAGTCAGGGCCGGACTGGGAATTAAAAGCAGCCCTGGAAAAAAATATTTACCAGCCCCATAATGCATCGCGCCAGCATAGTGTTCTCCCCCCTCTGTCTCTTTCTCCCTCCTTTCCCTGTGGCACTCTCCCTCCCCCTCTTGCTCTCTATTCTCCCCCCTCTGTCTCTTTCTCCCTCCTTTCCCTATGGCACTCTCCCCTCCCCCTCTGTTTCTCTATTCTCCACCCTCTGTCTCTTTCTCCCTCCTTTCCTTGTGGCACTCTCCCTCCCCCTCTGTCTCTTTCTCCCTCGTTTCCCTATGGCACTCTCCCTCCCCCTCTGTCTCTTTCTCCCTCCTTTCCCTGTGGCACTCTCCCTCCCCCTCTGTCTCTTTCTCCCTCCTTTCCCTGTGGCACTCTCCCTCCCCCTCTGTCTCTCTATTCTCCCCCTCTGTCTCTTTCTCCCTCCTTTCCCTATGACACTCTCCCTCCCCCTCTGTCTCTCTATTCTCCCCCCTCTGTCTCTTTCTCCCTCCTTTCGCTGTGGCACTCTCCCGCCCCCTCTGTCTCTCTATTCTCCCCCTCTGTCTCTTTCTCCCTCCTTTCCCTATGGCACTCTCCCTCCCCCTCTGTTTCTCTATTCCCCCCTCTGTCTCTCTATTCTCCCCCCTCTGTCTCTTTCTCCCTCCTTTCCCTGTGGCACTCTCCCTCCCCCTCTGTCTCTTTCTCCCTCCTTTCCCTATGGCACTCTCCCTCCCCTCTGTCTCTCTATTCTCCGCCCTGTCTCTTTCTCCCTCCTTTCCCTATGACACTCTCCCTCCCCCTCTGTCTCTCTATTCTCCCCCCCTCTGTCTCTTTCTCCCTCCTTTCCCTGTGGCACTCTCCCTCCCCCTCTGTCTCTCTATTCTCCCCCCTCTGTCTCTTTCTCCCTCCTTTCCCTGTGGCACTCTCCCTCCCCCTCTGTCTCTCTATTCTCCCCCCTCTGTCTCTCTATTCTCCCCCCTCTGTCTCTCTATTCTCCCCCCTCTGTCTCTTGTCTCTTTCTTCCCTGAACCCTCTACCTTTCTCCCCCCCACCCACCTGAGCAGGGCTGGTGGAAGGATTTTTGCCGCCCTAGGCAAAAAACAATTTGCCCCCCCCCCCCCCTATGTTGTGACGTAACAACCATATGACTCACCCATCTCTGCTTATTTGCCCAGATTACAGTAAAGCCACTACATGCTGCACATAGGGATGTGCAGTGTATTTCAGTAGGATGTGTACCAGGAAATTATTCCCCTATGTTATTCTTTTAATATTATGTAATGTGAATATTTATTAAAATGTTGAGTGGATGTGTGGTGTGGGTGTGCGTCTTGTGTAGGGTGGCTGTAAGTGTAGTAGCTATGTGTTAGGTGTATGTTGTGGATTTCTGTGCGTGATGTATAAGGCTGGCTCTGTTTATAGTTGTGCGTGATGTGCGTGGCTGCATGTGGGTAGATGTGAGTGGTATCTTTATGTGTAGCTGTGTGAGTAGCCATGAGTGAAAAGTTTGGGCCACTGTGAGTGATATGTGTGGCAATGTGTGAGGTGTAGGAAAAACATGTAAAAAGTAGAGGAATTTCCATTTAGCATAAGATGGGAAGGGAGAATCAGGGTTATCTCTAATTGTATTGGGGGTTTGCTGTTGATTGGGATCTCAGGCAGTACATGGGGGTTAGGGGCTGTAATGGATATAAGGAGCAGTAGGGGTGGGTCAAGACCTGTAGTGTAAGTGTCAGGGGCAGTATTGGTTGATCAGAGGCAATAGTGGGGTGGGGTGTTTTGAGCTGTAATCGTGGTTAGGTGCTGTAGTGGTTGCTTAGGGGCAAGAGTGTTGTTAGGACCTGTAGTGGGGTTACAAATTTGTAGGGGGGGGGGGGTTAGGGGCAATAATGGGGATTAGAATCAGGAAAGAGAGAGCCCTAGACTGTGGCTATGCCTAAATGAAATGTTCAGCTTTAGGCAGAGCCACAGTCCAGGGCTCTCTCTTTCCTGTGAGTATGTCATCTCTTACTTTGTCACTATCACTCCACTTCCTTCTCTTATCACCCCTTAGCTGTTCTCCTCAATCCCCCGTTATTTCTGCTCTAACTTACCTCTTTCTGGTGTGTGGTCACTCTCTCTCTCCTCCAGCCCCTGAGCAGCATGCCTCTGCAGTAATCTTTCCTCCTGCAGACAGCTCCTCCTTGCAGTGTTTACCAAGTGCTGGGAGGGAGCCCACAGCATGTGAGTAGAAGGAGGAGGGGACGTGTTGTTACTCCCTATCCCCTCCTCTTATTCAGGACCGAGCACTCCTTCCAGCAAACAGACAGCAAGACCTGGTAGGGAGACTTCTAGTGCTGCCAGGTCTTGCTCTATTAAGGGAAAGTGAGGGGGCGGCCGACACCTCGCCCGGTCAGGGAAATCTTTTTATCTTCCTGCCGGCTTGTTCAGCAGCAGGCTCTCCTCTGTGGTGCCCCCAGGGAGCTGGTGGCCTGATGAAAGCGCCGGCCCTGCACCTGAGAGGAGTCAGGGGGGGCAGCCACGTTTCATGCTGCAGCCTTGCCGGTCCGGCGGCATTTCTAATGCTGGGGGCTGAAGGAGGAGGGAGGAGCATGTCTCTGTACCATGCTCCCTCGCGGTTCCTGTGCTGGGAATTGTGGGAACCGCGAGGGAGCATGGTACAGAGACATGCTCCTCCCTCCTCCTTCAGCCCCCAGCATTAGTGACAGGAGTGCCGCCGGACCGGCGAGGCTGCCACCCGGTCCGGCGGCTCCAGTGTGGAATGCGGCCGCCGGCCGGCCCCCTCAGAGTGTGTGCCACCGGACCGGCCACCCGGTGGCACATACATTCCCAGCGCAGCCCCCAGCTGCCGCGGCCCACCGGGAAATTTCCCGGTATCCCGGTGGGCCAGTCCGGCCCTGGGGATAGTGCGCACTTTGAGTAAAAATATCCTTGCCTTGTATAATGCCCAACTTGAAGCAGCTCCGTCCCCATCCCAAGAAAGTAATGTCTTTATGCAATGCTCACTTAGACTGATTTGTAACTTTACAAATCTAATGCCGTCACGATATCACAAGACAAGTAGGGGCTACTTTGTCTTGTGCATCATTACTACACTGACAGACCACCAGATTTTGTCAATTAGTGATGGCTGATGGGAAAGACGTTCTCATGCTAAATGTAAGACTCTCAGAATATAGCACATTTGAATGTTTGACCGGTATAGTCCCAACTTTTTTTTCTTTTTCCTTCCAGCAGAAGCATGACTAAACAATGATGCAACGCTTAGCTTTTCATAACATAGGATGCATAATGCTAGAGGGTGTGGTGGGACTTTTGAAAAGAAAAATAGAATAAGCTCACTGACTGTTCTGCTAATCCTCACATGTCTTGAGACGTTGGCTTCAGTATGTGTGGCTGAATTTTAAACTCAACTGTTTGAATGCAGCTGGGTGGAGCTGTTTTTTTTTTTTTCTTTCTAAAACCAGACATTTCAAGCAAATCTAAAGGTGTTGGCGAAGAAGCATGCCGTGGTCTTTCCAAAAGTACCTGGGGCTTGAGCCCAAAGCAAAACTCTATGCATATCCCATCCATTAAAGTCTGCATTGTGGGGCCCACTGGAATCTATGCATGGGTCCTAAAACCTACACTTGTTAGGGGGTCTCTGCTACCCCCTGTACAAGAAACTGTAACAAAACTCTGTTCTCAGCTTTTGTCACACCAAGGTTAATTAAAGGAACACTCTATAGTCGCCTAAACAAATTTAGCCTAATGAAGCAGTTTTAGTGTATAGATCATGCCTCTCAGGTTTTACTGCTCAATTCACTCCCATTTAGGAGCTAAATCACTTTGTTTCGGTCTATGAAGCCCTTGCCACACCTCCCCTAGCTCTGACACAGCCTGCATGGAAAAAAGTTTCACTTTCAATCAGATGTAATTTACCTTAAACAATTTTATCTCTTGCTCTGTAAATTGAACTTTAAAGCGGCACTGTCATGCCGAATCCAGTTGTTTTTTTTTAACCCCCCTCCCGCCTCCACTACATCCAATTGACCCCCTAGTCACCCCCAAATGCCCCTAAGCCCCCCAGATTACCTATTTTTAAATCTGTATCTTCTGCCCCGATCTTTATTCAGGGCGCCGCCATCTTTGTGTGGGTAGGTGAAGTCCCAGTGGGACACGTCATCTACCCACACTAGACAGACTGTGAGATTCCCGCACATGCCCAGTGAAACATCTGGACATGCGAACGGGAATTTCATCTATTCATTCATTCATCAGACAGACGAATGAATGAATAGAAAAAATCAGACGAACAAACTAACACGGAGTATCAGTGTTCGTTTGTTCGATCAGTTTATTACAAGGAGGGAGCTACCGACGTGTAATATGTGCTCCCCACCACTTCATAAGCCCCCCAGGTCCCCCCCTCACTCTATGGGGGTCAATATGACCCCCATAATAGCACAAGGGAGATTAAAATCTCCCCAATGCCCCTACTCGCTATACCGCGAGTAGGGGCATGTCCACTAAACAGTGAGCAGCCTGTGGCTGCTCACTGTAAAAACATAAATGGTAATAAGGGGGGGGGACCTACTGTCCTCCCCCCTGGCCCCCACCCCTGCGCGGTGGGTGGGGGCACTAATAAAACAATAAGGGGGGACCTACTGTCCTCCCACCCCTGCGCGGTGGGTGGGGGCCCTAATAAAATAATAAGGGGGGGGACCTACTGTCCTCGCCCCCACCCCTGCGCTGTGGGTGGGGGCCCTAATAATAAGGGGGGGGACCTACTGTCCTCCCCCCAGCCCCCACCCCTGCGCGGTGGGTGGGGGCCCTAATAAAATAATAAGGGGGGGGGACCTACTGTCCTCCCCCCCCCCCCCTGGCCCCCACCCCTGCGCGGTGGGTGGGGGCCCTAATAATAAGGGGGGGGACCTACTGTCCTCCCCCCTGGCCCCCACCCCTGAGCGCTGGGTGGGGGCCCTAAATAAAGATAGGGGGGGGGGGACCTACTGTCCTCCCCCCTGGCCCCCACCCCTGCGCGGTGGGTGGGGGCCCTAATAAAATAATAAGGGGGGGACCTACTGTCCTCCCCCCTGGCCCCCACCCCTGAGCGGTGGGTGGGGGCCCTAAATGAACCCCCCCCCCATCAAGGTGACTAGGGGTCCCAAGCCCCTAGTCACCCCACCCCCCACCCCAAAACATTCTAACCCCTACGTACCCCCCTCACCCTAAAAATAGTGAGGGGGGGAATAAAATAACTAACCTGTAAAAAAAAATAATTAAACTGACCATTTGACGTCTTCTTTTTTCTAAATTCTTCTTTCTTCAGCCCCCAAAAAGGCCAAATAAAAATCCATCATACCCGTCGCACTTTAAAAAAAAAACAAGCGCAAAAAAAAATTAATCCATGTTCACCCATGGAGGGCACGCCGCATACTGAGCTCCGCAGGGCGGGTCAAGGCTTATATAGCCTTGCCCCGCCCTGCAATTAGGCTTAGAACACACCGATTGGTTGGTTTAAGCCAATCAGAGTGCTCTGTGTCATTTTACAAGCATGGGAAAATTCCAAAGAACTATCCCACGCTTGTAAAATGACACAGAGCACTGTGATAGGATGGTTTTCAAGCCATCCAATCACAGTGCTCTGTGTAATTTTACAAGCTTGGGAAAGTTCTTTGGAATTTTCCCATGCTTGTAAAATGACACAGAGCACTCTGATTGGCTTAAACCAACCAATCGGTGTGTTCTAAGCCTAATTGCAGGGCGGGGCAAGGCTATATAAGCCTTGATCCGCCCTGCAGAGCTCAGTACGCGGCGTGCCCTCCATGGGTGAAAATGGATTAATTTTTTTTTTGCGCTCGTTTTTTTTTGTTTTTTTAAAGTGCGACGGGTATGATGGATTTTTATTTGGCTTTTTGGGGGGCTGAAGAAAAGAATTTAGAAAAAAGAAGACGTCAAATGGTAAGTTTAATTTTTTTTTTTTTACAGGTTAGTTATTTTATTCCCCCCTCACTATTTTAGGGTGAGGGGGGGTAGGTAGGGGATAGAATGTTTTGGGTGGGGGGGGTGACTAGGGGCTTGGGACCCCTAGTCACCTTGATGGGGGGGGGGTTCATTTAGGGCCCCCACCCACCGCTCAGGGGTGGGGGCCAGGGGGGGAGGACAGTAGGTCCCCCCCCCCTTATTATTTTATTAGGGCCCCCACCCACAGCGCAGGGGGGAGGACAGTAGGTCCCCCATCTTTAACCCCTGCGCAGGGGGGAGGGGGGGGGGGTTTATTAGGTGTTTTTTTTTTTTTACAGTGAGCAGCCACAGGCTGCTCACTACTTACTAGACATGCCCCTACTCGCGGTATAGCGAGTAGGGGCATATTATTTACTAATACTAAGTAATCTTTACTTAGTATTAGTACATTTGGCTTCAAGACCAATTCAGGTCTTTCAGCCTTTTAGTAGATAGCTCTCTGATACCGTGGGAATTAGGGAGTTATCTACTAAGCGGCTGCAAGATGCAGCCACAGCAATGAATAGGATCGGAGTTTCATTCATTTGAATGAAATTCCGATCTGAACAAAGTACCGAATTGCATCCTAACACCAATGGAGAAACGGTGCTCATTCTGTTAGGATGCAATTCGGCAGTTTTGCCGGCGTTCTGTCTAAGTGACAGGACTTTCGGCAATACTGACAGGAAGCATTGTGGGAACTGGGAGGAAAGCTAGGGATCATGGGAAAATTGCTCTGACAAGCGGAAATGAAGCACACTTTGCTCCTCCGCTGGTCAGAGCTGGTCAAGTGGAGGAATCCTCCATAAGACAGAGTCCCTACTTTGTCTTATGATTTTAAAGAAAACTAAAGAAGAATGGAAGAAAAGAATAACAGATCCTGAGAGAGGGGGAGAAGAGGAAGAGATTGAGGAAAGGTAAGTTCGGCATGACAGTGCCGTCAAATACAGGAGGCTCTTGCAGGGTCTAGTAAGCTATTAACATAGCAGGGGATAAGAATCTAAATTAAACATAACTTGCAATAAAGGAAGGATAAACTTTAGATGACTCTTTACAGGAAGTGTTTAGGAAGGCTGTGCATCACGTGTAGGGAGGTGTGACTAGGATTCATAAACAAAGGGATTTAACTCCTAAATGGCAGAGAATTGAGCAGTAAGACTGCAGGGGCATGTTCCATAAAACAAAACTGCTTCATTAAGCTAAAGTTGTTTTGGTCACTATAGTGTCCCTTTAACAGCCATATTTGTGATTCTTGTTTAAACTAATCCATATCCCCAACTTTACAACAGCCTGTCTAGTTTCTTTTCTCCATCTATATCATAAACCTTCACTTTTGATATTTCTCTCTGCCCTTTTTATCTATAATTTGGCTTCCCATTACAAAGTGAAATTGTCAAGGGAGATCCCACACTTTGTGATATTCCTTTTCATTTCAAATACTCTTATCTTGGTTCAATTCAGTGTCACTGCTGGCATGTTATTTCCCACAGACATGCTCTGAATACCTTGAGACAGAATCCAACTTGTATTTGGAAAGTGGTCTTATCTTGAAGGTTAAAGTGATGCTTTAGGCCCCCAGACCACTTCAGTTAACCCCTTAACGCCGTTACGGCGTGCTATGCCGTCACGGGTTAAGTGGGCTTTAACGCCGTTATGACGGCATAGCACGCCGTAACGGCTTGCAGCCCCAGGAGGTAAGTTATACTTACCTCCGCCGCGATCCGCTTCGGGAGGACTGCCTCACAGCCCAGGCAGCCCTCCCACGGCAAATGAGGCCCCCGGGGGCCATGTGATCGCTCTCAAAGAGCGATCACATGGCCCCCTATAGCTGGCTGTGGATATGCCAGCAGGGGGACTGTTTGAAATATCAGACAGTCCCCCTGCTGGTGGGAAGAATTAAAAAAAATAATTAGACATGTGTAAAAATAAAATAAATGCATTTTTATATATATATATAATATGTATATATATTATATATATATATAATATATATGTAACGTCATACAAAGTGTATTTTAATATTAATATAAGTATATATATATATTAATATTAAAATACACTTAGAATGACATTACATATATATATAATATGTATATATTATATATATAATAGATGTACATATATATATTATATATAAATATGTATAGTTAAAATAATAAATAAATTAAATAATAAAATAAATAAATAAAATATTGAAACAAAATTTAATATAAATTATATATGCATATGTAATTTCATTCTAACTGTATTTTGTTATTAATATATATATATATGTAACAAAATACACTTAGAATGACATTCTATATATAAAATGCAAATAACCGCAAATATATATATATAGATAAATACATATAATTACATAAAAGATTACATCAGTATACACGTAGAATTTAAATACCTATAAATGCATATATATTAAAATTCTACATGTATATTTAAATAATCTTTTAACGTAATTATGTGATTTGATTAATTAAAATTTGATTGACATGCATGACAACACAGGGAGAAAGTGCAGAGAATTTAATTTGCAAGCACTATATTTGACCCTGTAACTCTCCAAGACACCATAAAACCTGTACATAGGGGGTACTGTTTTACCCGGGAGACTTCGCTGAACTCAAATATTCGTGTTTCAAACTGGTAAATTGTATTACAACGATGATATTTTAAGTAAAAGTGACGTTTTTTGCATTTTTTACAAGCGAACTGCACTTTTATGGTCTATTTTATTGTTGTAATATGTTTTACTGTTTTAAAACACTAATATTTGTGTTTAGTGAAGTCTCCCGAGAATAACAGTACCCCCCATGTACAGGTTTTATGGTGTTTTGGAAAGTTAGAGAGTCACATATAAGGCTTGCATTTCATTTTTTTCACATTGAAATTTGCCAGATTGGTTATGTTGCCTTTGAGAGCGTATGGTAGCCCAGGAATGAGAATTACCCCCATGATGGCATACCATTTGCAAAAGTAGACAACCCGAGGTATTGCAAGTGGGGTATGTCCAGTCTTTCTTAGTAGCCACTTAGTCACAAACACTGGCCAAATATTCGTTTTTTGCTTTTTTTCACACAAAAAGAAATATGAACGCTAACTTTGGCCAGTGTTTGTGACTAAGTGGCTACTAAAAAAGACTAAACATACCCCACTTTCAATACCTTGGCTTGTCTACTTTTTCAAATGGTATGCCATTATGGGGGTAATTCTCATTCCTGGGCTACCACACCGTCTCAAAGGTAACATTACCAATCTGGCAAATTTCAATTTGAAAATGTAATGTTCTATATTTGACCCTGTAACTTTCCAAAACAACATAAAACCTGTTAATGGGGGGTACTGTTGTACTCGTGAGACATCGCTGATTACAAATATGTGCATTTTTTTTGCAGTAAAACCTAACAGTATTATGACATTCACAGTTAAAATGTCAGACGGAAATGCAAATTTAAAAAAAAATCTTATTTTCTCACTTTTTTTTACTTCATAATAAATGATGTTCCATATATGAATAGTTAATGATAGATTAAAGCCCTGTTTCTCCTGAACAAAATGATAGATAAGTGTGGGTGCATATAATTTGAAAGAGGGGAACTACGGGTGAACAGACACATAGCGCAAATTCCAGTTTTTGTTTACGTTTTGTTTTGATCAGCACTGAACGTGCACTATTGACTCCGTCCTGAAGGGGTTAATTGAAGTAGTCTGGGTGCAATGCCCCTTTTGCACCTAGTGCTGCAATGTAAAACATTGTGGTTGCTGAGAACTGCAATATTTGCACTGCAGCCCTGTCTGCCCACAGTGGCTGTCTACCAGGATCCAGTACTGAGGGACATCGGTGCTGGGAAAAGGTGAGTAAAATGTGTGCGCAGGGGATGGAGGTAGAGGGGCTATAGTGCTAGGAATACAGGTTTGTATTCATGGCACTGTCTAAAACACTTTCTTGTGGCTCTATTTTTCTAGTGTCTTGAGTGCACTGTCTAGTAAGACTCTGTAGTTCACACATCTGTTTAGAATATTGGAGTGTAACAAAGTACACTCCTTGTGTTAGAGAATGCCAGATGTAGTAAAGACATACTACAATGAGTCAATACTTTGTCTTGTGTTTTTAAAGAGAACTTAAATCAGAAATAAGAAACAGATTCTGAGAGGAAGAGGTAGCAATAGGAGAGGTACGTTTTGGTTTGGCAGTGCTGCTTTATTGTCCAAAGAGCGCCCTGATCAGAGAATGCATGCCCAAATTATGAAGTGTTAAAGTTTGATTGTGTTGCAGCCATTCTCTGATCCGACGCAGAGTTCCAGGCATGTGCCTGGTTAGTTCTGGTCTTGCAAAACACAGTTCCTGGGACACCTGAGAGGCTAGTACTAACATATGTTATGCCCCTGGATAGCTCTTGATAAATCACCCTTACTGTCCTAAAAGCACCCTGTTTGGTGTTCATGGGGACCGGCAAATAACACATCAGATTCACTGAATCACAGCAAAGTTCCAGAGCGTCTCAGGATAGCCCAGTAGGGCTTTTGGTGCGTAGGATGAATCCAGGCAATACCCAGAGGCCCCGAACTCTGTCTGGAAGGCAAAGTAGGCATCCAGGGGTTCCATACCCCTTCCCCTAGTAAAAATAGCTTTTTAGTGGCTGTAGGGACAAAGCCTGTATGCTTCTGTAAAAGGCTCCCTTTGGCTTTAAACTTTTTATTGAATTTAGTAAATGGTACTGCTGCAATTCTTTGCAATACATGTCTACATTAGAAATGTGCTGTGACATTACCGTAAAATTGTCCAATGTGTCGCTCCTTTACAGTACAGCTATGGAAACGTTTAATTTCTCCTGTAACTTTAGCACACACTTTTTACCAATTTTTTTTTATTACCAATCATGATATTCTTTCAGGAACACTTTCCGAAGCCCAACAGACAGTTTAGTATCTCCTTGTTCCCGGATGTTACGGAAAGCCAAGCTTGAAGCTACATCGAGGTTAGTGTCTTCTAAAGTAACCTCCCATTGTATATTGCAGTGATGTATAACATACACAAAAAACCCTGCTTTTTGGTTACAGGAAATTGTTTGGCTAGGTACTAGTGATGCATTGATGCAGTCCACTTGACTAGTACATGCTAAACTTGTGGAGCATATGTTGTGGCAACGTTTGCCTGGTCAAAGATGAACAATGGTTTTGGTTTTCTGTGAAAAGTAAACATGACTTAAAGAGCTGTTTATTTAACCCCTTAAAACCGCAGCCAAATGTACAAGTTGTGATTCAAAAAAAATTTAAACAAACTGCTATGTCTGTTCAACAATAATTTACCTCTTTCATACTAAGAGCACCCACACTTATTATATATCATTTTGTTCAGGGGAAACAGAGCTTTCATTTCATATCAAACATTCATATTCACATTCAATTTCAGCATGGCAATTTAACTGTTTAATGTCAGAATACTGTTCGGTTTTCCTGCAATAAAACATGCATATTTGTATTCAGAAATGTCTCACGAGTAAAACAGTACCCCCATGTATGTTTTATGGGGTTTTGGAAAGTTACAGGGTCAAATATACGGTTTGTCCATTATTTTATTTTCTACATAGAAATTTGACCGATTAGTTTGAGTGGCCTAGGTTGCCTTTGAGACCGTATGGCAACCCAGAAATGAAAATTAACCCCATCATGGCATAACATTTGAAAAAGAAGACATCCCAGGGTATTCAAAATGGGGTATGGACAGTCTTTTGTAGTAGCCACTTGGACACAAACCCTAGCCAAATTTAGCATTCATTTTTTTGTTTGCATTTTTCATATAAAAACTGTACTTTCACTGATATTATTGTTAGTATATAGTTTACTGCCCTGAAACACTCCTAGTTCTGTTCAGTGATGTTGCACGAGCACCAAGATACCCCCCCATGTATAGGTTTTTTGAAAGTTTCAGGGTCATATATACGGCTTATCCATTTATGCTTTTTCACCTTGAAATTTGTCAGATTAGTTTGCAGTGTCCAGGTTGCCCTTGAGACTATATGGCAGCCCAGAAATGAAAATTACCCCCATCATGGCATAACATTTGAAAAAGTAGACATCCCAGGGTATTAAAAATGGGGTATGCCCAGTCTTTTGTAGTAGCCACTTGGGCACAAACCCTAGCCAAAGTTAGCGTTTGTGGGTTTTTTTTGCATTTTTTCCACATAAAAACTGTCACTGATATTATTAGTATATAGTTTACTGCCCTGAAACACTCCTAGTTCTGTTCAGTGATGTCTCACAAGCGCCATGGTACCCCCATGTATAGGTTTTATGGAGTTTTGGAAAGTTACTGGGTCAAATATATGCCTGTCCATTTTTGGGTTTTAAACATTGAAAATTGGCAAAGCGATTTTTCTGGCCCTATCTTGCCTTTGAGAGAGCATGGCAGCCTGTGTAATATTTCCACTATTATGGCATACCATTTTCAAAAGTAGGCAACCCAGAGTATTTCAAATGGTGCATTTTAAGATGTTTGGTCTAACCACTTTATCAGAAATGATGGGCCCACATAGCGGTAATAGATTTATTTGTGCTTTTTTTCCCACACATGAACTCACTTTTCACAGGGCATTTCCTATTCCTGGTATGAGTTATTGCAACAAAGCCTCACTATTTTTTTATTTTTTTTTTAACATTGTCTCCTGAATATAACAGTACCCCCATGTACCAGATTTTCTGTTTTTTGGGGGGTAGTCACGGGGACAAAATATTAGATTTCAAAGTTGGAAATTTGGCAAAGTGATATTCTGGGCCTATGTGGCTATTCAGAGAGCATGGCAGCCTGGGTAATAACATTTCCACCGTTATGGTATACTATTTTCAAAGGTAGGCAACCCAGAGTACAACAAAATGCAGACCTTTAGATGTTTGGTCTAGCCATTTTAACAGAAATACTGGGCCCATGTAGCGATATCTACTTTTAGTTTTGCCTTTTTATCACATATATTGGATTTTCACTAGTAATGTCATAATCCTGGTATTAGTTAGTGCACTAAAACCTCAGTATTTTGATTGAACACTGTCTTCTGAATAGAACACATGTACAATGTTTCAAGGTTTTTATTATATCACAGGAATAGAACAGTACCCCCACATACACTTTGATCTGGAGGCCGAGAGAGGCAGAGATTTTTGATCTCACATACTGTGAGTCAGTTACTGTGAAAAGATGAGAAGTTAAGAAAAATGTGATTTTTTATTAACCCTTTCAGTGCTAATCGCAGCAATAACCCTGTTATTCGTTTTTTGCTTTTTTTTTTGTGAAGGCACATTTCAAATACTATTGTAGTATTTTGAGTTGTTTGGTGTAGCCCCTTTAGAATGGCTAGCGTAAACAGGGACAGGCCAAGGTCAGGGGAATCCAGAAGTTGGAGTAGTCGGTAAAGCAAGCCAATGGGTGAAATCAGAAATCCAGGGAAATCAAGCAAACAAACTGCCGAAGTTCAGCTCTGTATGGTAGACTTTGAAACAGTCTGTTATGCAGAGGCCGGGTTGAGATGGGCAGGTTGGGCATTAATAACAAGAGTCCTTTTGGACTCCTTTCTTGTAGCAAACATGGCACTTTTTGGGGGGAATTTATTTTACTGGCGGGGGCAGGGATTTGGGAAGTGTTTGCCACAAGATCTTTGGAGATCTTCTGATCCCAAAGTGGAATTGGGGGGGCTGGGTAAATAATAAATGGGACAAAAGGCTAAGAGTGAAGTCTAGGACAGGGCAGGGCTTACCTATGACCTCTTTTCGGCTTTTCCAGATGCTCACTGCTACCTCTCAGACACTGGCACTGTACTTTCGTCATGTATACATCCTTCCTATCTGTGAAACGAAGGGCAAGCAACTCATCTTGGCGGAGGGCTGAAGAGGAACCTCTACTACTTTTGCCTCTTGCCAGAGTTTGGGGGAAACCCCTGCGATTCTTCCTCACTGTGCCACAGGCTAGGGTTTCAAAGTACCATATATACTCGAGTATAAGCCGAGTTTTTCAGCACATTTTTTGTGCTGAAAAACCCCAACTCGGCTTATACTCAAGTCAATAGTCTGTATTATGGCAATTTATAAAATTTAACACCATATCTCCCCCTCTCCCCCTCTCCCCCCCCCCCCCCTCTCTCCCCCCCCCCTCGGCGTAATAGTACGCCCTCCGGATTTAAAGGGTTAAGCTCTATTCTAGTTCTTGTGTATAACCTGTAATTTGACAGAGTGGATCATTAGACAATCTCCACTTCCTTTGTCACATGTCAATGGCTGACTACTTGATACACTCCTCCCTCAAGTGTAATATCATTAGTTTTGGGACGCTAATGGGATCTTGGGAGTCAACAGGTCTGTAAACCACCAGAGGTCCTCAGACTGGTTGTTTAGTATGTCTGACCAAGGAAGGGCAAAAGAGTAGATATCTGATAAATGCCATCTTGGAAATGTGGTACTAGCACAACATGAAGAGGCAAGTAGCACTGACTATTAGTGATCTGGGTGTGGCCAGTGAATTTAGTGACAGAGCCACTTTAATCTAGTAAAGTAACATGGTTACCTATAGAGAATAATCAATATATTTGTTTTTAAATGAGGTGACTGCTGTTTATTATGGCTACTTGGTTACATTAGCTTGGGTCCTCCAGTGTTCTTTTAGATGTACTGAGTATTAGTGTACTGATTATTAATGATTCTGATCTAGTAAATATTTGTAAATGCAAAAAGAAGTCCTGCGCTCACTCCCATCACTACTGGGCCGGCAGCAAGGACTACAGTACACATCAGCCCCAATATATAGTAAAAACCAAAGAAAAGAAAGTTACCATGTGTTCCCTATTAAGGGTTAATAAGTATATAGTGGTGTATATAAAAAATACCCCTCTGTCTCATTAGAGATCTTTGCCAGAAGCTCAAGGAAGCAGGCTGAAGGGTCAGTGTTAGGACTATTTCACTAAGAAATTAATACATCATGATTATGATCAAAGTTTTTAAATAAACACTTAAAGCACCACACCACTACAGCACACACGGTACTTATAGTGCCAGGATTGACCAAACACTCTCCCAGGATATAGTCAAACTATTTGCAAACTAACCTACCTGGCGTCCACTAGCTACAGCCTTGTGTAGAGCCACAAGCAGTCCTCTTGGCTGATTGCCAGCTGAGTGATCTCATTCAATGAACTGCCCTGTGGGCATAGCAAAGTGGAGATTCAGTGTGCTGTAGTGATTAGTCATTGGACGGTTCCTTTAATTAGTCTAAAGCTATACACTTGCTAGCCCAGTGTAAAGAACATATTGTGCTCATTAAAACAAGTATACATTGTGGCTACACTTGAACGGCATAGTATGTAGCTCACAAAGTTTTGAAGAACACATCCCAGCTAGATAAGGTTTTTTTTATTTATTTCTATTTAAAAAAAAAAAGGTTTCAGAAAGGGGATATTGTCAATGGGTCTTTTGCAGTGTTTAAATAAGCTGTATGCTTCAAATAGGCAACCTAAACACTTTCTGTATGAAATCTGAACCTAAAGTGTAAAATTATTCCTTACCATGACAGATGCACTCTATCTATATTGTTCCAGCAGACACGTATAATAATAATCTTGTTCACGTGCAATGCAAAAACTGCACCAAGGTGTAACAATCTAGCATTGTCATTGTTAAAAAAAAATAAAAAAAATCAACTTATTTATTTTCTCTTTAGTGATCAAGAAACAAATGGGAAAAGGCCAGTGCCCAGGTGTGATGGCAAAGAGAATGAACTCTCCTGAAGATCAGACCTTAATATCTTCCTACAGCACTTGTATGTAAAGCTTGCACTACAGGGTTTGCCTCTGTTAATATAATCTAGGTATTATAAGTAAAGCATATTGTATTAAAATAAATTTTCTATGCTGCATGAAAACACTGTTTAATAACTTTTGTATTAACACTGCTACGGTTTGAAGTGTAAGGGAATATATACTTGCCTTCTAGGTATATGAAGCAATTTAAAAAGTATTCTGTGTGCCCAGGTGAAAATGGAGACATTGTGTAATATATATCTAAAGCTTGTACAATAAAATTATTTTTAATATTTGTCATGTGCACTTGCTTGCCCAGTAAAGCGTTGGACCTCCTTTTTCTAAACCCAAAACTAACATTTTTCAGTAATTGATATTTTTATTTCCTGTTGCCTTTGTCTTTATTTCTTGCTTGGTAACTTGTTCCAATATCTGCACTGAAGTGACATGTGTGCATTTGGGGCTATAGGAAAACGGGGACCCTCATTAAACCTTAAACTGGTAAAATAATGGTTTCACTGAATAGAAGGACCATGACCGGGGAGTTGGCACACTAAAACAAATTCAATAAGTTTTATTACATTCAGTGTCCCTTTACTTCTAAAGAGGAAACTGTCACTAGTTTATCTCTACAAATAAACACTTGTGAAGTGTATAAAGAATATTTTTTTTTTTTAATGTTGAAATCCACACTTCATCCAGCAACTTGGCCCGTCCATCTTAGTTCTGTCAAATATTACGTTTTCTCCTTGACACAAAGCAAAGAGAAATGTATCAATGGGTTTGTTTTCCAATTGGGGTTTGCTTCACCTTAAATGAATTTTCTTTATTTCCAAGTGTAACAAAGCAGATATCATCATGCTACAAGAAGGGTCAACACAAGTCAACATGTCTTTCAGTGCTAAATCCCCCTTTAAGCTGAAGCCAGAAAATCAATAAGGCTGGGGTTTCAGCCCAGTCCTCAAGTACCCCAGTAAAGAATTTAGGGATTACCTAGTTGTGTCTAAAGTACCGGTAGTTATTTACTTTTTGAAAGGGGGAGAAACAAAACACTTTAACCATAACAGGCTAATCCCTAAATCATGAACTAGTAGGGGGTACTTGAGAAATGGGTTAGAAAACCCCCTACATGAAGGGGATACGGTACCCCTAAAGAACATCAGTTTGCTGAAGCTTTTTTGTTGCTTAAAAAAAAAAAAACTTCAGGTGCAAAAAGCACAATATATCAGATCGGAACCCATACCGTGGTGTTATGGGGGGAGTTTAAGGTGCTTAAGACAAAGGCTTTGTTTTACATACACTTACTCTGTTCTGACTCAGATGGCTTAGAACAACTGATTGCAAAATTGACTTTGTGAATAGCCAAACTGTCATGGAGATTGACTTTATTTTCTCAGCCAGCTATACTGCAGCCAAATGAGTGCTTTTTGTGAATAGGTTTTATATAGACAAATTATGGCACCCAATCAGACACTTAAAGAATAGTCTCCATAAGCGTTATGGCAGATCTACTAAAGTAGCCACGCTAGACTTCACACTACCATGGCTGTAAGCAATCTTGCTCCATGTCCACGGCTAAAAGCGGAAGTGGTCATGAAGTTATTACTGTATGTTTTGGGTGTTTTTGCTAGCAATCGAAGATAACTGATTTTTATTTACTGTAAATAGAAATCCATCAGCAGTAAGCACTGTATACTGGTGGTGGATGCAATGAGCTGCTTATCTTGCAGGCAGTGCTATAAGCATACCTGCAAGAAGCTTGTAGAACTGTGTGCATGCATCTTAATTGTGTATATTTTAAGATGTGATGTCAGCTCAGACACATGCCATGCGAAATAGCAGTGTAGCCCTAAATACAATGTGTCTTTGTTTTTTTTTTCTCTCAAGTATAAATCTATCAGAAGCAGATTGATTGGTCCTGGTTTTGCCACACATGCTCAAGGTCCAACAGTGCTTCTGTATCCAAAGTATTTGATTAGACCTGGACACAGAGGGGGTTAAAGGCTGTATAAAATCTCAAACTTGCCTCCGCACTGGATTCAAGACAAGTTTTAATCCTTATTCTAACTGGAGGAGATAGGTGTCAATTGCCAAAGAAGACAATTCAAACTCATTTAAAAAAAATAAAAAAATAATAAAGGTTTGATTAACCATTTAAAACCTTACCTGTGGGATTAGAAAAGACCAATATTAATGTTTGCAATAATACCTATAAAAGCATATGTGGATACCATCTGGAGCCTTGAAGTTCTGTGAAAATAAGACATTAACCCCTTAAGGACACGTGACATGTCATGATTCCCTTTTATTCCAGAAGTTTGGTCCTTAAGGGGTTAAGCAAACATCACCAAAAACTAAACATCTACCCATATGCCTGCAAGAAATATATCTAAAAGATACTTTGAAATAAGTTGAAACACGAAAACATGCAAGATAGAGAGAAAAAAAACCACGACCTAACGATAAAGTACAAAACTGCGCAAACAATCTGATTTATTTACTAAAGCAGAGCTGTCTAAACTTCTGGCTTGCTGGCTGGCATGCCTTTTTCTTCCCCCCCAGCCCCTCTGTATGTGTCTGTTTCCCATCAGCCCCTTTTGGTGCTCCTCACCTTCTGTCCCCTTCTACTGTCCACCTCCCCTCTTGTGCCCTTCTTTTGTTGTCTTTCCTCACCCCGTGCCTTTTTGCCCCTCAGCCTCACCTCCCTCCATGTAGCGTGGCTGAGCAGGCGGAAAGCAGTGTAGGAGCTTCTATTTCCACTACCAGGTCTGACAGGAAGGAGGTCTGTGCTCTTAGAGAGCACTTCCTGTCAGACTGGGTAGGGGAAACAGAAGCTCCTCTACCACTGTCTGCCTGCTCAGCCACGCTGCATGGAGTGACTGGCAGGAGGGGAGCACTGTGCAATGCGTTCTTCTGGTTGGACACCTCTGCGCAACACTGAGTCGCGGTGCATGGTTCGGAAAGCTTCACACTAACGTGAGAATTCAAAGTGCATTTCAAATTAAAGGTAAAAATATACTATTTTAACGTGTGCATAAGATTGTGTCTATACAGTGTGTTAGGCATTTTGCTAGCAAATTTATAGTTTGGAAGAAAAACCTATTTAAAAATATTTTTTTCTTCCTGCTTTTATTCAATGCCACAGCAGACACTGAATGCCATGGCAATGATTGTGAAGGGAGAGCAGAAAAGGCCTCCCACAGGAGGTCCTTCTGCTCTCCCAAGAATAGCAACCACACCAGGAATAGCGCATTTACTGCTGTTGCCATGGAAACTCCATAGCCGACATCACTGAGGGGGCTTGCCCTGCTTGGGGATGCATCCCCAACCATGGCAAATCAAAGAAGAACATTGGTGGTTGTTACACAAAGATTAACACCCACAAAGTGCAGGAACAGGGAAAAGTGAGTAAATCTCTATTTTTTCTATATCTCTTTGTCAGGGAGCTTACTCTATGGCAGCAGGGGGTGGAGTATAGCAGCTGCATGAAGATGGGAAGCAGGTAGGAATCCCGGTATCCTCACCCCTAAACAGCTGGATCACAGAGATTCCAGCCGTCTGTCCTCCTTCCTGATGGTAATGGTGACTGGTAATGAGCAGCAGAGGAAGATTTCATGAGTGTGTCTGTGACTAAATTAATGTGACTTTAGGTGACTGTGTTCATCTTACTGTGTGTATGTGACTGCGTTTGTGTGTTACTATCTGTGTATTTGTGTTGTGATGGTGTGTGATATTTGTGTTGTGATGGCGTGTGATTGTTTCTTTAACGTTCGGTTACATTTTTCAAGGGAAAGTCCAACTACAATGTAGTCTTTTTTTCTGGGGAAAACGTGTGCTAGAAAGCAGGTCTATGTTCAGGGGAATTCCCCCAAACATAGACCAATTCACTAGGGCATGAAATCCTGCAAATCTATGTTCGGGGAAACTTCTCCGAACATAGATAAGCTTACTAGCGAATGAAATTCCGCAAATCTATGTTCGGGGGAACTTCTCTGAACATAGATAAGCTTACTCGCAAATGGAATTCTGTGAATCTATGTTCGGGGAAAATTCCCTGAACATAGATTAGCGAACGACTAAGGCTTATTTCAGGGTAGGGCTTATTTTAGGGGCAACCCCCGAAAATAAGCTACGGCTCATTTTCTGGGTATGTTTTATTTTTCGGGGAAACACGGTATTACAACCATTCTGGAGAGAAATTACAGAATTGGTCTCAGTAAACATGAATTCAGCCTGAGGAGAAAATCTAAATTACACCTGTTCTTGCTTATAGATTTGTTAATTGTATATAAGTGCTATTTTTAAAAGTTATTTCTTCTCATAAAATTCTCCTAGACATAATTCCAAATCCCCGATGGGGATCAGGCACCACGGAAACTAGGAATAAGCGTGTCTGGAGGACAGCTGTCGTTAAGACTGTTTTCCTCAGACCGATCTCTTCCACTGAGGCTTTTAAGCAGGACACACAATAGTACCGTTCCTGTTATGACACCCTCGGGCAAAAGTGAGGAATCTTGATACTTATGCTGTATAAACAATAAAAACCCCCGATGGGGGGCAAGTTGAATAGAATTATCAAGGTGGCTTGTAATATATGCTGTTGTTGCATTGTTGCATTTACGAAACTGTTTGTGTATATTTTGGCTTCTGCGCAAGCCTTCAAGTTGTATGAATCTTGCCTTGCCTATCGTGTGCAAAAATAAAGAATTAAAAAAAAAAAAAAACTCTCCTAGACATTAATCTAATCATTTCAAATTTCCATGTAACAGCAAGTGACTTCAATCAAGCGCTTGCTAGGGCTGATACAAATGTAATGATATTTAACTATAATGTAATATTGACAGAATTACAAAATTACGGTAATCAGACTGGTCCATGGATGGGTAGGCACAATTAACCTGGTAAATTAAGCACACATATAACTGTATTATCTTCATTTGATTTGCTATTTAATGATTTTAAGACGGCAAACAGTCTTGAAATATTTGAAGCCAAAAAAAAACCAGGAAATTCTACAATACCTAAAATCTCATGGTTTAGTTTGTTTCTTTTTAAGCTTACTCATGGTAAGATGTGGTGGTTTTAAAGTAAGACTATCTTGAACAGGTAGTCAATTAATAAACAAATAGTATATGTTCATAGATTAGGTCTTACTACTATTTGAAATTTTAAACAGATTTAAAGGGTAACCCCACGCACCATGACCAATTTAGTGATTTGAAGTGGTCATGGTGCCTGGAGTCTGTATATGCTATGAAATGCTGCCCATACGGAGATTAAGCTCTTTCCTGCTGGTGGTGTGATACCGCTGCCAGCAGTGTCACTGGGGTGTCATTAACCAGTTCATAATGGCTAATATCAAATCTGTATATATTTTTATGGACAGATGCTTATCCATTGACTGAGAATTGGATAAAGTGGTTACAGAGCTGGCTTAAGGTTGCCTGGGGCCTTAGACAGAATGCCAGATTAGGGCCTCCTCCTAGAGCCTTGGGCTTTGTTTCAGAGAGTGGCGTTTGTTTACTGAGTGTTGTGTGTGTGGAGGAGGGAGCAACTGTATGGGGCAAAGCTGAATGTGTCTGTATGTGCTGGATTAGTGTTCTGTGTGATGGCTGATTTATTCTGTGTCTAGTGGAGTCTAAGTGTGGCTGAGTGTTGTGTATGTATGCAGTGGTGTATCCTGGTTTTGTGCTGCCCTATGACGTCATATTCCGGCTCCCAGCCTCACTCTGCTGCGGCACGCGAGGGAACTGAGCAGACAGCTCAGAGGAAGTGCTCCCTCGCCAGCGCCGCCCAGCAGCCCGCACGCCTGGCCGGCTTGTCAGTTAGCTGCAAGGCTAACAAGACATTTGCCCTGGGCATTTGGGGCGTTTTTTTTGCCGCCCCCTGGAAAGTGCCGCCCAAGGCAAATGCCTTATTTGCCTTGCGGCTAAAACGTCCCTGTATGCATGTACCCTCACTCCTGTTTACCTTCCCCGGTGGTACAGTGGAGGGTGAAAAGTATCCCTGGTGGTCCAGTTAAATGGACACTCCAGGCACCCAGACCACTTCTGCCCATTGGTCGGGGTGGTCTGGGTGCCAACTCCCACCACCCTTAACCTTGCAAGTGTAATTATTGCAGTTTTTATAAACTGCAATTAATTACCTTGCAGGGTTAAGTCCTCCTCTAGTGGCTGTCTATCTTAGAACATGAAAAATTAGAAATGTCTTACATTGGTTCAGTCTTCTCATTGAGAGTGCCACTACTTTGGAACTATTTTCCAAACAATTTCACATTGTTTTTCTGTAACCACTGAAAAGAGCTGTCTCTACTCAGGGATGTATTTACCCAGGGCTCGAGTCCTGCAGGAACGCATGGGAACGCCGTTCCCGCTAGTGATCCTGCAGGACTCGAGCCCTGCTACCTGCAAACAGGGGCCATCACACGCTGTGTTCCCTCTCCAGCTCTAACTCTCGCGAGACCCGGCTGTCAGAGCGTTGCCACGGGTTACCATGGCAACGCTCCGCACAGGCGAGTCTCGCGAGAGTTAGAGCTGGAGAGGAACACAGCGTGTGATGGTCTCTGTGTGCAGCGGCTTCCTCCCTCCACCGGACCACCAGGCGATCTCCCTGACAAGGTAAGAAGCAGGGAGGGGGGAATAAAATAAAAAAAAATATACACACATAAAGTAAAAAAAAAATGCTTCCTCCCATCATCCAGCACACACACACACAATCCAACACACACACACACACAATCGAACACACACACATCATCCAGCACACACACACACACACCATCCAGCACAAACACACACACACATCATCCAGCACACACACACACCCACACATCATCCAGCGCACACACACAATCCAACACACACACATCATCCAGCACACACACAAACACAATCCAACACACACACATCATCCAGCACACACACACACATCATCCAGCACACACACACATCATCCAGCACACACACACACCCACACATCATCCAGCGCACACACACACACAATCCAACACACACACATCATCCAGCACACACACAAACACAATCCAACACACACACATCATCCAGCACACACACACACAATCCAACACACACACATCATCCAGCACACACACACACACACACACATCATCCAGCACACACACACACACACATCATCCAGCGCACACACACACACAATCCAACACACACATTGCACTCACTACAACACAGTACATTCATTATACACACTGCACTCACTACACACACTACATTCATACACATTCTGCAGTTCACTACAAACACACCACATTTATTATACACAATCTGCACTTACTACAAACACACTACATTCATTATACACACTTTTCACTCACTATAAACACACTACATTCATTATACACACTCTGCCATCACTACAAACACACTACATTTATTATACACACTACACTCACTACAGACACACTACATTCATTATTCATACTCTGCATTCACTACAAACACACTGCATTCATTATACACACTCTGCACTCACTACAAACACATTACATTCGCTATACACACTCTACACTCACTACAAACACACTACATTCACTATACACACTTTGCACTCACTACAAACACACTACATTCATTATACACACTGCACTCACTACACACACTACATGCATTATACACATTCTGCACTCACTACAAACACACCACATTTATTATACACACTCTGCCATCACTACAAACACACTACATTCATTATTCATACTCTGCATTTACTACAAACACACCCCATTTATTATACACAATCTGCACTCACTACAAACACACTACATTTATTATACACACTGCACTCACAACAAACACACTATATTCATTATACACACTCTGCACTCACTACAAACACACTACATTCATTATACACACTCTGCCATCACTACAAACACACTACATTTATTATACACACTGCACTCACTACAGACACACTACATTCATTATACACACTCTGCACTCACTACAAACACACTACATTCATTATACACACTCTGCCATCACTACAAACACACTACATTTATTATATAAACTGCACTCACTACAGACACACTACATTCATTATACACACTCTGCACTCACTGCAAACACACTACATTCATTATTCATACTCTGCATTCACTACAAAGCACTACATTTATTATACACACTCTGCACTATATGCATAGGAGTGTAATTCTTGGGTGAGTTTCCACACTTTTGAGGGGGAAATCTTGGGTGAGTTCCCACACTTTTTTCCCCAGGACTTGACCCCTGTATTTACCACAAGGCAAACAAGGCATTTGCCTAGGGCGGCACTTTCAGGGGGGGCGCCAAAAAATGCCACGCCAAGCTCCCAGACAAATGCCATGTTTGCTTCATGTTCTGGGGCTGCCCAGCTTACTGTGAGTGAGTGAGTGTAGCTGTCACTGTGTGTCTGTGAGTGAGAATGGTTGTGCCTGTGAGTGTATGTCAGTGTGTGTATGTCATTTTATGTGTATCTGAGAGTGTGTGCCTGTCAGTGAGTGGGTGTGTCAATGTGTGTCTGTCAGTGAAAGTGTGTGTTGGTTAAACAGTGTGTGCCAATGACTGTATGTGTGTGCAAATGACTGTGTATATCAGTGCATACATCAATGAGGGCATGTGTCTGTCAGTCAATAAAATGTGCTTGCTTTTGGGGGTGCCCGGATTTAGTCGTGCCTAGGGCAGCACAAATCCAAAATACACCACTGTCTCTACTGACAATCAAACCAAACGTGTAACAAATGCTAAAGGCTTTGATGTTCTGTATATGTTTTATGTGTAACCTGATCACAGGACCTTGTTCTGAGTGCAAACTTGAAAATGATAAGTGGCAATGTTTTGTTTCTATAAAATGGTGTTTTTAGTACACACCATTAGGTTAGAAACACTGTTTGTATTGTCTGTACAGCAAGGTGTAGCCTTAACTAGTGAGTAACTAGTAACAAATCTCTTACCATATTTCCTTTGTGGCATTGTCCTTAAACACTATTAAAGTAAGAGTAGAGATGTGATTGTGTAGAAACCCTTTGGATACTTTTTTTGTCTTTTTTTTTTACGAAGTTATCGATGATGGCTTCTCCACACATACTTGCTACATATAATTTAAACTTGAAGCTCACACATGAGCTGTCATATATGTCACTGTGCATTGATAGAATACACTCTAAGTGTACTAAATACAGAAGTTAACTGTGTGCATCAGTGGCTTAATTTCATTCACTTTGTCAGTGTTTTCATTAAAGAGTGAATTGCTGGGACTAAATTCACATTTTCAACTAAATGAACTACGCACACACAAACAAAAATACAGCTTTACCTTTAACAAAGCTACTTAAAATTACCGATCTTTGCAAATAAATATGGGGAGTCAGTTCCTCCATATGACCATTTTTTGTTAAGCCGACCACTACATCACAGTACCCCAATATCGGTGGGTCCGACACTAATTTTAACATGGGAGATTTACATGCTAACTTGCAATACTTACTTGCAGTATAAACTGCTCCTCCTTTTATGCTTTTCTGTGGTCACCTCCAAAGGGCACCCATAGTGGATTGGTGGGGTGCTCAGCCCAATAGGAATCTGATCTTGATTCCAAATCTTCACAGAAAAAAATGGAATTCGGGGCACACCCAGAACATGCATTTCCAAGACCAAAACATATACAAAATACAGTGAAAGGAACAGCGCACACACAAACAAAAATACAGCTTTATTTTCAGATTCAAATTTTAGTTGAAAATAGCCAAACTGTAAGCATACCATTACCTGCCTATTCTGACCTAAAATTTTAGATTAGCTATGAATTCTTGGCAATTCACACTTAAAAGAACAACCTTGTGGATCTGCATACACTGCATCGTTACCATATTATGGCTGTTACATCACCTCTTAGCATCTAATATGTCATTGAGAAAAACAATGATGACTTACAAACACTGTCTCCATCACAACACGCTTCTACACTTCAAAGGTTAAATTTTGTAACTGACTGAATGAAAAACGTATACAATAAGTATTGAAGGTATAAACCAGATTAATAATGGAGTGACAAAAAGGGCAGAATTTGTCCTTTGGCAGGGCTATAATATAGTAAAATATATTACAGGAAATGTAAGGGTTTATAAATTACTCTACAACCTAGGGGGGAATGAATAACGATTTGTGGTAGGAGATACTAGCCCGGAGCAGCAAAAACTATATTGAAAGACTTCATTTCATGTAGATTGCAGGATACTGTGCACAGCCTTGAGCATTAGTCGGAGAATTCATCATAGGAGAGTTAATGTCATAATTTAGGAAGCTTTAAGAACTTCATTAGTTGAAAAATAGCTCTGCGGGGGGCGGAGACTAATTGCCAAGCAGGCCAGACATACTGTGAATCAGCTCCTGCACAAAGCGACTAAATTGGGGATAAATACCCCAAAAACAGACAACATTCTGAGCCGGAGGGCATACGATGAGTCAGGGGACCCAAGAGGCATAGAATGAACCCACAAGCGAGAATTACCCTGCCCGGGAACCCGACCAAAGCACATGGGGCCTACGTGCGATCGAGCCAGGGAGAGACGGCCGCTCTCCTGGATGGTAAAACCGAATGTGGATCCCTCTGCACAATCATCTCCTTCCCCCCCCCCTCCCCCCCGACCGGTGGGGGTCATCCCGGTCCTCGCTCGACTCAAATAGCAAACAGCACAAGCTTGATCCTGAACTGCAGGGCTGCAGACCCTTACAGGGAGCACCTAAAATGGCGGCCGGCAACAAGGCCCACATGGTGAACACGCAATCAACACAACCGCCAAGAAAAGCACCCCTACAGAGTCTAGAGGCGATACTGAACCGCTTCTGGGACACACTCAGGAAGTGCAACAAGCAGCTCGACCCAGGACGCCTGCACCACCGACGCTGGGAGAGCGGACCCGCGGACGGCAGAAAGTGGAGGGTATACCCTCGGGCATAACGTCGCCTCAACTACTCACCCACACGCACCCGAGCCCACCCGGGCAAAGCATCGACCACACTGGCGGAGGAACTGTCATGCCTTAATTACGGTATTCCCTTACTTCCTGGTTCCACGGAGCCTAGCCACACCTCTTTATGACACGGTCTGCCTATTTAATCTGACCGCACCAGCTGATCGACGCTGGATTATTAAACTACGTTCCGTACCTACCAACCGGTACAACTTCGTTGTGAAAGCCTCTGCTACCAGACCGGACTGAAAGACTCTGCAAAGTTCCCTTCACCTCTCCTCATCCACGACTAAAGCTTAAACACTCTTCATCCGCCTCTGAGGAGATCTCGGGAACCATTGTTCTATGTGCCGGAAGCTAAGTAAAACCAATGTGATAAGCGTTGCATCTAAAAGCTGTTATTACCTGTCTCCAAAGTCCTTCGGTAAAACCAACCCCGTTACAGCTAACTTCAACTCATACTTCATATCAGTTATCTGCATCAGTCTTGCTTCAGTTAAAGTTATGGAACAGCTATTGTAACTACTTATCACCTAAACCGTTAATTCTACTAAGAGACTTTATTTGATTCAGTATCCGCAATTTACTATCGTTTACTCCTTAAAGCTACAGTGCCTATAATTGTTGACTTCAGTTATCGTTTACTCCTTAAAGCTACAGTGCCTATAATTGTGGACTACAGTTATCGTTTACTCCTTAAAGCTACAGTGCCTATAATTGTGGACTTCAGTTATTGTTTACTCCTTAAAGCTACAGTGCCTATAATTGTTGACTTCAGTTATCGTTTACTCCTTAAAGCTACAGTGCCTATAATTGTTGACTTCAGTTATCGTTTACTCCTTAAAGCTACAGTGCCTATAATTGTGGACTTCAGTTATCGTTTACTCCTTAAAGCTACAGTGCCTATAATTGTGGACTTCAGTTATCGTTTACTCCTTAAAGCTACAGTGCCTATAATTGTGGACTTCAGTTAGCGTTACTCCTTAAAGCTACAGTGCCTATAATTGTGGACTTCAGTTATCGTTTATTCCTTAAGGCTACAGTGTCTGTAATTGTGGACTTCAGTTATCGTTTTCTAATTAAAGCTACAGTGCCTGTGAATTGGACTAACGTCCCATTATCTTTTACCTTTTATAATAAAAACTTCAAACTATACGAAATCTACAGTTGTGTTCCTTCATATCAAATGTTTAGACGTGACAGAATAATCCAGCCATTGTAATGGATCCAGTAGATTTCGATTCCACGATAACTTCGCTAAATCAAAGAGTTGATACATTAACCCAAGGTGTGCAAGACCTGCAAGTCACTAACAAAAGAATTCTCACTTATGTTAGAGATTTACAAACTCGTACTCCTCATACTACTCTGCTCTCGGCTAGCGATCCTGCTGTATGTAACCCTGAAAAATTATACGGTGATCGTTCCAAATATAAGGAGTTTTTTTATTCCTGCAAACTATTTATTGCTTTAAAACCTAGATCTTATCCCACAGAAAGATCTAAGGTTTTTTCAGTTATTTCCTTTCTAAGAGGTGAACCTATGTTCTGGGCCCATACCTTTTTGGACAATGATGACCCCATCTTAGGCTCACTGGATGAATTTTTTGAAGCCATGTCTCTTCTCTATGAAGATCCTAACAAACAAGCTACAGCTGATTTAACAATCAGAACTTTACAGCAAAGAAATAGACCCGTTGAAGATTATATTGCTGAATTCAAAAGATGGGCTGTTGAAACGCAATGGAATGACATCACGTTGCGCAATCAGTTTCGAATTGGTTTATCTGAGGCTGTAAAAGATGAACTCTCTAGAACAGAACTCCCTACTACTTTGAACGCTCTAATTCACTTATCAATTAGCATTGATAGAAGATTAAGAGAAAGAAAGGCCGAAAAAGCCTTCTTACATTCTAAAGACCGCAAACCTTTCACTCCCTCAAAAGCTCCTGAAAAGACTTCCTTGCCAAGTGAACCTATGGAAATAGGGGTAATAAGAAGTCCTCTCACTCCTGAAGAAAAGAACCGAAGACGTCAATTAAACCTATGCATGTATTGTGCTTCTCAAGATCATTTGGTTTCTGATTGTCCCTTATTAAAACGGACAAAGGCCGGCAGACAAGCCTATACCTCTGCGATCTTCAGTGCACTCCCTTCTACACCAATTGCTCAGTTCACTCCTATATCCCTTGTACTACAGTGGGACAAAGTGAGAATTATTACTGAAGCTATCATCGATTCTGGTGCAAATGGAGTATTCATCGATTCAACTCTTGTAGCAAAGAACAGAATTCCTTGTGTTCGAAAATCCTTTTCTGTTCCTATCAAAGTGATTGACGGCTCCCTTATCTCATCAGGACCGATTCTTCATGAAACCATCCCTCTAAAGGTAACCACCAATCATATTCATACTGAATTTCTAGTATTTGATGTTATTCCATCACCTTTATATCCCGTTATAATAGGGATCAACTGGTTAAGGAACCACAACCCTCAAATTTCTTGGTCTCCATTCTCTCTCACCTTTAACTCACATTATTGCAAAGAAACATGTTTACAGCAAATTCCTATTCTTCAGATCTCCAAAGAACCAACTATACCTTCTTGTTATTCCGACTTTTCAGACATATCCAGTAAAAAAAGAAGCTGAAACGCTTCCACCTCATCGTTCTTCCGATTGTCCTATAAACCTCATACCTGATGCCTCAAGTATGGAGAACTCAAAAATCGATTGTATTATTAACTGGCCTGTTCCCTCTACAGTAAAAGAGTTACAACGATTTCTTGGGTTCGCCAACTTCTACAGAAAATGTATTAAGAACTACTCTGAGATAGCTCAACCACTCAATTTACTTAACAGTAAAAAACATCCCTTTAATTGGAACGAGAAGGCTCAAACTGCCTTTAATGAACTGAAGAGAAAGTTTACAACAGCTCCTGTTCTTCAACTTCCAAATCCTTCATATTTTTATGTCCTTGAAACGGATGCTTCGGAAATTGCAATTGGAGCTGTCCTCTCTCAACAGAAAAATCCTCAAGAACCTCTTCATCCTGTCGCCTTCTTCTCACGAACATTATCTCCTGCCGAAAAGAATTATCCTGCAAAGGAAAAAGAATTACTAAGTATCAAAGTGGCTTTAGAAACCTGGAGACACCTTCTTGAAGGTTCTCAGAACTCTTTAATCGTATATACTGACCATAAATATCTCGAAAACCTTCACTCCAATAAAACACTGTCTGTTCGACAAGTAAAATGGAATCTTTTTTCTTCTCGATTCAATTTCCACATCGTCTTTAGACCTGGGTCTAGAAACAAAAAGGCTTATGCCCTTTCCAGGGTTCATAAGGACACTAAAATTGAACCTCCTTTGCCTCCATTTATTGAATTCTTATCTTCTCTTATTGACGACATTAAGGATCTCAGTGAAAATGCTCTTGAACTTCCAAAATCAATTAAATTATCCAAGAAAAACGATCTCTACTATTTTAAAGACCGGATTTACGTTCCTCCCTCCTTCAGAATCAAAGTACTCAAAACTATTCATGATTCTCCTCTGGCAGGTCATCCAGGTATGGAAAAGACCCTTAAATTGTCTAAAAGATACTATTGGTGGCCTCGTCAAGATCAAACCATTGAATCTTATGTCAAATCTTGTTCTACATGTCAAAAATCGAAACATGTCCATCATCAACCATCAGTTTCTTCATCTAATCTCTTCGAATCGAATTGAATCTCTCAAATGTCCTCTTTATTCGAGAAATTGCATGAAAATCTAGAATTGGCCTCCTCCAATCAAAAGAAGTTTTTTGATTCAAAAAGACAACCTTCACCCTCATATAAAAACGGTGATCTTGTCTGGCTTTCCTCAAAGAATATCTCTACAAACCATCCATCAAAGAAGCTAAGTTCTCCTTTTCTTGGTCCTTTTCCAATTACAGCGGTTATCAACCGTAATGTTGTTAAATTGAAACTTCCACCTACAGTGAAGCTACATCCTGTTTTTCATGTATCCTTGCTGAAGCCTCATCATCCTGACCCTTTCCACAGAAATGTCTCTACTTCTCCTAATCCCATATTGATCCAAGGTGAAGAAGAATACGAAATTCAAGGTGTACTGGATTCAAGGATCCATCGTGGCTCCTTACAATACCTCATCAGATGGAAAGGATATGGAATTGATGAAGATACATGGGAAAACTCCTCTGTCGTTCATGCTGACAAATTAAATTCCACAAACGTTACCCTGCAGGCCCGGACTGGCCATCGGGCACACCGGGCAAATGCCCGGTGGGCCGCGGTGACCAGGGGCCGAGGCCGGCAGGGAGGTCACAGGATCTCCCCTGCCGGTCTTTGCAGGGCCGGCACTATCCTATCGCCGGCCCCGCTGTATTCCATGGAGGGCCGGTGGGGAGATCAAGGATCTCCCTCACCGGCCCACCTGCAGTCCAACGCGGCCGCCGGCTGGGGAGGGAGGGAGGGAGGGAAGGAGCCAGCCTGCCAGCAGAGGAACCCGGCGGAGCTCTATCTTGCAGCTCCGCCGGGTTCCTCTCGCGAGATCCGGAGCGTTGCCATGGCAACGACCGGATCTCGCGAGAGTGAACTCTAGCCCGCAGGCTAGAGTTCACTCACCACTGGACCACCAGGGATGAAAGAGTGCCGGTCCCCCCCTCCCAGATACCACAATGCCGGTCCCCCCCTCCCAGGGTAAAAGGTAAGAAGGGAGGGGGGGACATAATGCCTTTTATTTTATTTGTTTATTTACACCCCCCACACACACAGACAATCCATTCTAACATTGATACACAGCAGCATTCTCACAACCATCACACTCAGCACTCTCACGCCCATAACACACAGCACTATCACACACAGCACTCTCACACCCATCACACACAGCACTCTCACAAACATCACACACAGCACTCTCACACACAGCACACTCAGCACTCTCACAAACATCACACACAGCACTCTCACACACAGCACACTCAGCACTCTCACACACATCACACACAGCACTCTCACAAACATCACACACATCACACACAGCACTCTCACAAACATCACACACAGCACTCTCACACACAGCACACTCAGCACTCTCACAAACATCACACTCAGCACTCTCACACCCATCACACTCAGCACTCTCACACACATCACACACCACACACATCACACACAGCACCCCTCACACACAGCATCCATCACACACACACTCTCACACCCATCACACACACACTCTCACACCCATCACACACAGCACTCTCACACCCATCACACTCAGCACTGTCACACACATCACACACAGCACTCTCACACACGTCATACACAGCACTCCCACACTCAGCACTGTCACACACATCATACACAGCACTGTCACACACATCATACACAGCACTGTCACACACATCATACACACACTGTCACACACATCATACACAGCATCCATCACACACATCACACACCGCACCCTCACACACAGCACTCTCACACACATCCCACACCGCACCCTCACACACCACACACATCCCACACAGCACCCCTCTCACACCCATCACACTCAGCACTGTCACACACATCACACACGGCACTCTCACACACATCAAACACGGCACTCTCACACACATCAAACACAGCACTCTCACACACATCATACACAGCACTCTCACACACAGAACTCTCACACACATCACACACAGAACTATCACACACAGAACTCTCACACACATCCCACAACACCCCTCACACACACATACTGCACCCCTTAGATACACACTACTTCCAAATATATATATAGATATATCTACATATAGAAAAATGAAAAATCAAAATGCACTCACAGGTCTTCTTAAGTGGAACACTTAGTGCTTTATTGTTTCAAAACTGGTGTACAGAAATCAATCGACGTTTCGACCCTGCCGGGTCTTTTTCAAGATCGCAGAGTACATGACAGTGAAGTGTTTATATATGAAATACAAATCTAAATCAATGTGCACTTACCCAATGGTGAAGTGAGGTGGAGTGAGTCTGCCCGTTGGAACCCGGAAGTGCTTGGAGGCCGCCTAGGACGTCACGTGATCGGGACGTCGGACGGAAGAAAAGTGGTTGTCAAGGCAACGGTATACACAGAGAAAGCTCAGATACCGGGTGCAAGTGAAACGCTGAGGAGAACAGAGTGGGAGGTATAAACCACCACACAATCTGTATAACACAGAAGCCAGGGAAGAGTGCTGGTAGACTAACCAGTGTAGTGTGCTAACGTGTTGAGAGTTATAAACCCACATGTGAAAAAAGTGCCCAAACCAAAACAAATTAACCAGTGAAACAACACAAAAAGCCTGGCATCGTGAATAAAGATTAAAATCAAAGCGGAGAACAACATGTATTTAAACAATATTATATGCAAAAAATATGTATGAGATTTATACACTCAAGCATGCTGTTATATGCATAAGTTCCATATCAGAACACCTTAATAAACAATGTTATGTACATAATATATGCATGATTAATGCACTAGAGCCTGCTGTACGATATATTCCTAATGTGATGATCTAGTACTGAAAAATATATCATAAACAAAATCATAAACTCTAATGGTGACACAGACTAACTCCCATCACTCTATATGTTTTCCAAGTAAGTATCATGTCTAAAGGATAAAGGGGACAGCCCCTGAGTGACAAACTAACCCCACTTGGAGTAGTCTGAAATACCCCTGAACTGATCAAAGTCCCATATCAGAACAATGTAATAGATAATAGAGCAGGAAGATGAATAGATAAGTGACCAAATGCCACTAGTAACTGCATCTAGCATGGTGCCAGATATTAACACTCAGTTGACTGTCCATTGTTTCTCCCTATGACCTACCATACAGCAACCACAAAGATAAAAAACACGATACACAGGCATTGGGATGTAATTCAAGCCGATAAGAATCTCCCGTCGATTTTCCAACAACGTCCTATGATCAGCTATAAAAGAAACCGTAATTTGAGGGACTTATTAGTGCGGAATGATCCCACACAATGTTATACCAAGAAAACATGGATAAAAAAGAAAGGCTGCTTCAAGTGCACTGGCTGTGTAACGTGTAGCCACATGCTGACCAGCACCTCCTTTGCCCACCCACACACGGGCAAACGGATACCGATTAAGCACTACATCACCTGTACGACAGACCATGTCATCTACATGGTGACCTGTCCATGTGGACTATCGTATGTCGGGAAGACAGACCTCACACTACGCGATAGGATGAGGGGTCATCGATCCGGGATAATGACGGCATATCGGGACCAAACCACGGATAAACCCGTGGCTAAACACTTCTTGGCTATGCAACATCATCTTCCCACACTTAAATTTATTGGGATTGACCATGTACCTCCTTTAGACCGAGGCGGCGATCGATCCAAAATCCTTTTACAGAGAGAAGCCTATTGGATTCATTACTTGGACACAGTTACACCTAAAGGACTAAACGAAAACATTGTATATTCTATGTTTTTATGAAGGTGGTGATCATTATCACCATATGTTTGGTTGTTCTAGTACCATTCAGATCCGTCTACCACGTATTTATATTAACACTCTTTATTAGAATTTTTTATTCATACAGTTTCACAATATACATTCGTTACTAATTTTTTCTTTTATCACATTTCGTCTTTGTTTAGTATAGTCTTTATTATTCTTGCAAGTATTTAGTCAGCATGTCTAGATTGTTTGGCGGTGGTATGGGGTATGGTTTCCCCTTTTGAGATGGAGATTACCGCCACACGACTTAGGTATTTTTGTACTATTCTCTAGCATTTCTTTTTACTTTTTATTATTTATTATTTATTTTATTTTATTTTATTTCATTTGTTCATATTCTTCACTATAGGTAGCTATTATATGCTTCCAGCAGCTTCTGGGTAAATTAATCTCTTCCCGGCAGTCGAGAGTATTCTAAGATCAGCAGTTATGTTGAGGATGGATTAGTTTTATCTCTTTCTTCAATTTTGGTGTTTTACATGTATGTAGCAAGTATATGCTACAACTATGATTCTACAAGACAGATCCTAGTATAGATTAGCCACATATAGAGTTCTATGTGATCCCATTAGATGTGATTGTTTGAACAGCATCAGATTTGGTTTGTTATGTTTCGATTTATTATTAGTTTGCTCATGTGTATATAGCAATCATATGCTGGTAGTACAGGATCACTATTTGGCATATCGGACTTAAAGTTCGGTTGGTCTCAGACAGTCAACTGAGTGTTAATATCTGGCACCATGCTAGATGCAGTTACTAGTGGCATTTGGTCACTTATCTATTCATCTTCCTGCTCTATTATCTATTACATTGTTCTGATATGGGACTTTGATCAGTTCAGGGGTATTTCAGACTACTCCAAGTGGGGTTAGTTTGTCACTCAGGGGCTGTCCCCTTTATCCTTTAGACATGATACTTACTTGGAAAACATATAGAGTGATGGGAGTTAGTCTGTGTCACCATTAGAGTTTATGATTTTGTTTATGATATATTTTTCAGTACTAGATCATCACATTAGGAATATATCGTACAGCAGGCTCTAGTGCATTAATCATGCATATATTATGTACATAACATTGTTTATTAAGGTGTTCTGATATGGAACTTATGCATATAACAGCATGCTTGAGTGTATAAATCTCATACATATTTTTTGCATATAATATTGTTTAAATACATGTTGTTCTCCGCTTTGATTTTAATCTTTATTCACGATGCCAGGCTTTTTGTGTTGTTTCACTGGTTAATTTGTTTTGGTTTGGGCACTTTTTTCACATGTGGGTTTATAACTCTCAACACGTTAGCACACTACACTGGTTAGTCTACCAGCACTCTTCCCTGGCTTCTGTGTTATACAGATTGTGTGGTGGTTTATACCTCCCACTCTGTTCTCCTCAGCGTTTCACTTGCACCCGGTATCTGAGCTTTCTCTGTGTATACCGTTGCCTTGACAACCACTTTTCTTCCGTCCGACGTCCCGATCACGTGACGTCCTAGGCGGCCTCCAAGCACTTCCGGGTTCCAACGGGCAGACTCACTCCACCTCACTTCACCATTGGGTAAGTGCACATTGATTTAGATTTGTATTTCATATATAAACACTTCACTGTCATGTACTCTGCGATCTTGAAAAAGACCCGGCAGGGTCGAAACGTCGATTGATTTCTGTACACCAGTTTTGAAACAATAAAGCACTAAGTGTTCCACTTAAGAAGACCTGTGAGTGCATTTTGATTTTTCATTTTTCTGTATATATTTGACGCCTGCAATTTGCACCCAGGCATATTAAGACACGTTTATTGTCTTTGAGGAGAGTGCCAAGCTTTCACTTGTACATATATCTACATATATATATAGAAAAAATGATAATTAAGGCACTCACCCCTGCAGGTTATTTCAGTATATCTTGCCTTCGGTGCATCCAGCGTCCGAGTATATAACAAGCGATAAAGAGGAGCACTCCAGAAGGACTTTTCAATCGTGTATTTATTAATACGAAAAACGCTTACGTTAAATCATCTATTTCGACGTTTCGACCCCTCAGGGTCTTTATCAAGAACAATTTGTAAGTGACAAAAACAACATTTATATACAAGTGAAGATAATTGACTCACCAATCTCTAGTGTGTGTGTGGCCGCCCGTCCGAACCCGGAAGTGTCACGGAGACCCACGTGGTTTCCCTAGCGTGCGTCAGTGCGTGCAACGTGGTTGCTATGCGATAGACTATGCTCAATGCGGTCATGTGATCTTTGTGACCAAGAAGTTCAGAATAACGATCTGAAACGTGTATAAAGTGTGTGGTCTCTAGCAAGGAGATCCACATGGTAAAAGGAGCTGAAGTATGTATAAAGATCTAGTGGTACCCAAAGTATGCCAGAGGGAAGACCTCAGGGTAAATGAAGTAAATAGATCATAATGAGAAATAAGACCCGTAGGGTCAAAGTGTAGCTGGTGCCGAATAAAACTGAAAACCGTGTAGTGCAAAAATACCAACAACCCAAGTGAATGCATACAGTAACGTATATCTCATAAGTTATATTTAAAAACAAAGTAGAAGGAGTAATTCTTAGATAGAGTAATAAAGGATAACTTGTATTTCAAAAATCTATTGTTATAACTTGTAAATTATGAATACAAATTCAATGACTATTTTTTATCGTTCATATACTAAATAGTGGGGCATTGCTTTGAAGAATCAGAACGAACTTTTGTATTGATAATCTAGTTTGGGGCACATACGACTTCTATAGCTATATTCAACAGAACATGGAAAATGTAATGTACTCGTTCAGTCCCTTGGGGGTGACTGTATCCAGCCGGTGTATCCAGTAGGTTTCGCGTTGAAGAAGTGTTTTGGATCTATCTCCTCCTCTCGGACTTGGTGGGACGTGATCTATAGCTATAAATCGTAGAGTAGGAAGTCTATGGTTGGCTTGAAGGAAATGCTTGGCGACCGGTTTGTCTGATTTTTGATCTCTAAAGGCTGTGTTGATGGTGGATCTGTGACCTCTAATCCGATCTCGGAGGGTTAGGTCCGTTTTCCCCACGTATGAGAGACCACAGGGACATGTGATTAAGTAGATCACATGATCCGTCGTGCAAGTGATGTATTGGGTAATGGGGATCCGGATTCCGCTGTGTGGGTGAGAAAATGAGGTACTGGTGTTCATGTGGCTGCATGTCACGCAGCCACTGCATCGGTAGCAGCCTTTCTTTATAGGTCCTTTTGTCTTCTGATAACATGAACTTGGATCGCTTTTAACTAAAAGGTCTCTAAGATTTTTATTTCTTTTTAAACTGATAATCGGTTGCTGTTGGAAAATGGATGGCAGATTCTTGTCGGACCGTAGTATGCCCCAGTATTTATTCATGGCTTTTTTGATTTGTGAGGTGCCTGTATGGAAAGTAAGGGGTAAATACATCCTATTAGCTTGTGCGGTGTTTGAAAAATACGATTGAAAAGTCCTTCTGGAGTGCTCCTCTTTATCGCTTGTTACATATATATATATATATATATATATATATAGATATATCTATATATATATAGATATATCTATATATATACATACATACATACATACATACATACATACATACATACGCACACAGCACCCCTCACACACATACTGCACCCCAAACACATTACATTCCAGACACACACTAGATCCCTTACCCAACTCTGGATCATATACACACACTAGATCCCTATATACACTCTGAATCCGTTATAAATACGCACTCACTAGATCTCCTATACACATTCTGGGTCCTTCAAACACACACTAGACTATATATATATATATATATATATATATATACACACACACACTAGATTCCTTGTAAGCAAACACATACTACACCCCTAAACACATACTTTCTACAAACACTACATCACCTATACACACACACACACACACACACTATAGCCTGTATGCACACACTTGCTACATCCCCTATACACACATTCTCTACTGCCCCTAGCCACATATGCATCACATTACACCACAAACACAACATGACTAAAACTCAACCTTATTAGACAATACCACACCACAATCGGTTCACTCTACACACACACAATACCACAAGCAGGCTCCAAACACATGCACAGTACTCTTTAATGGCATTTTTGTCTCCTGGTATCCATTTATAGAGACACCAGAGACAAATTGCAAGGAAACACAGTGCAAGCATGTTATTAAATTTGCTTGCGCTGTGCAGAACAAATACAGGGCTTTTTTCTCATGCTAGAGCTCTTCAGCAGAGCTCTGCGCATGGTCTGCCCTGGAAGAGCATTGAACCAACATGCTCACTTTGAGAGGGGGCGTGTTTGTCATTGGTGATGACAAAACACACCTCCTCTGCCCCGCCCCCTTCTTAGTGGGCCGCTGTGATAAAAAATGCCCGGGCCGAATTTTTCTCCCAGTCCGGCCCTGTTACCCTGTTAAACCAAGTCAATAGCACCCAGAGGTTGCTCATTAAGGAGGGGATACTGTCATGCCTTAATTACGGTATTCCCTTACTTCCTGGTTCCACGGAGCCTAGCCACACCTCTTTATGACACGGTCTGCCTATTTAATCTGACCGCACCAGCTGATCGACGCTGGATTATTAAACTACGTTCCGTACCTACCAACCGGTACAACTTCGTTGTGAAAGCCTCTGCTACCAGACCGGACTGAAAGACTCTGCAAAGTTCCCTTCACCTCTCCTCATCCACGACTAAAGCTTAAACACTCTTCATCCGCCTCTGAGGAGATCTCGGGAACCATTGTTCTATGTGCCGGAAGCTAAGTAAAACCAATGTGATAAGCGTTGCATCTAAAAGCTGTTATTACCTGTCTCCAAAGTCCTTCGGTAAAACCAACCCCGTTACAGCTAACTTCAACTCATACTTCATATCAGTTATCTGCATCAGTCTTGCTTCAGTTAAAGTTATGGAACAGCTATTGTAACTACTTATCACCTAAACCGTTAATTCTACTAAGAGACTTTATTTGATTCAGTATCCGCAATTTACTATCGTTTACTCCTTAAAGCTACAGTGCCTATAATTGTTGACTTCAGTTATCGTTTACTCCTTAAAGCTACAGTGCCTATAATTGTGGACTACAGTTATCGTTTACTCCTTAAAGCTACAGTGCCTATAATTGTGGACTTCAGTTATTGTTTACTCCTTAAAGCTACAGTGCCTATAATTGTTGACTTCAGTTATCGTTTACTCCTTAAAGCTACAGTGCCTATAATTGTTGACTTCAGTTATCGTTTACTCCTTAAAGCTACAGTGCCTATAATTGTGGACTTCAGTTATCGTTTACTCCTTAAAGCTACAGTGCCTATAATTGTGGACTTCAGTTATCGTTTACTCCTTAAAGCTACAGTGCCTATAATTGTGGACTTCAGTTATCGTTTACTCCTTAAAGCTACAGTGCCTATAATTGTGGACTTCAGTTATCGTTTATTCCTTAAGGCTACAGTGTCTGTAATTGTGGACTTCAGTTATCGTTTTCTAATTAAAGCTACAGTGCCTGTGAATTGGACTAACGTCCCATTATCTTTTACCTTTTATAATAAAAACTTCAAACTATACGAAATCTACAGTTGTGTTCCTTCATATCAAATGTTTAGACGTGACAGGAACAAACCACGCAAGCGACAGAAAAAGACCAGCTCCCCCGTCACTCCCACACGTGGAGGAAACCCGGACCCTAGCGGTAGCCGAGTTTGTGGCAAGAAGATGCAGGCCACCAAGCCAGCCTGGGGCTGGAGGGACAACCCCACGGCACCCGCACAGCAGCGGGAAGCAGAAGTCCAGCGCCAGACACACACCGCTTAACCAAAGAAGGCGTCGGGTGAGGGAGACCCTGCCGGGGGTCTAGCAAACTCGCCACAATGGGACATTGTCCTAATGCTAGCCCCTACATGTCATAACACAGAGACCGCTCAGGGACTCACTGAGTGACTGGACACTCTTGTGGACACTGAACAAACCTCTATGCATGCCTAATATCCTGCACCGCAAGTACCATGGTTCTTAGTGTAACGAGTTAACTGAAGTACCTTTGATGTTTATTGCTATATGTTTATAATTTTGTTTGTGTACACTTATCTGGTACCCTGGAGGCACAGCGTATTCACTTGCTGCACTGTATAAATGCGACTCTATAACATAACGTGCCTCAGACACTATAGTGCAGACTATACAAGCCGTAACACCATGAGACAGAAAGCTTCCCGCCAGAAGGCTCAAACCGTAGAGTATTTACAGCATTTTAGCACTAGACATACTGGTAGGCCTGCTAGATTTGACTCTGTTAGGTCTTCCCATATCAGCCTGGCCTGTAAGGCTTAATAGGCGAGCCCCTACATAACCATATATACTGGAGGGGTCGCGCATGCCATGCAGTTCCTTCACTTAACCTGCTACAACAAGTTTATGTTAAGCGACTCATATTGCATATTGCATATCGCTCAAACTGTTTATGAAACGCATTGTTAAATCATAACTATATATATAAAAAAAGAGACACAAATGTACTGGAAATGATAGCTATCATTGTTATTGCACCCTATACTGTACTCAGAATGCACATTTCCCTCTCTCTATTCTGTATCCCATCAATTGTGCCTCAATAAAAATACAAAATTGAAAAATAGCTCTGCAAGTAATTAGTGATAGACAGACAGATGAGAATATCTTTGTATTGCTTTCCAAAATGTATTACATTTTAACATAAAAGCTAATTAGAGTTTATCTGCTCATCACTACACTAGGTTGACAAAGGAAGAACAGAAGGTGCATTTAAATTTAAAGTGTCAGTTTGAGCACTATACCAACTTTTTTTTGCATGCAGAGGCTACCTTAAACCAATGCTCAGCTCAGAGAGTGGTTTATAACTGCAGTGATTTGTAACATAATCTAGCAGAACTATCAATCAACCAATGAACCTCTCACTTCTGGGCTGCCTTTATCAATTTTCTTTAAATGGTGTGTGCAGATTTGCACGCAGAACTTGGAAAGAGCTCTCTCCTCTCCAATTGGCCTCTGTCGATTACTCTAGGAGCTAGCATGGATGGAATCATAAAATACAACATAAGCTCAGTGGAAAACTTGTTAAGTGTGTCAAGTAAAATACAAAGAAAATAAGAATGTGAGAAATTGGATGGGATAGGAGTTTTACAGGTAGATTAAAGGGACACGATAGTCACTTGAACAACTTTAGCTTAATGAAGCAGTTTTGGTGTATAGAACATGCCCCTGCAGCCTCACTGCTCAATCCTCTGCCATTTAGGAGTTAAATCCCTTTGTTTATTAACCCTAGTCACACCTCCCTGCATGTGACTTGCACAGCCTTCCATAAACACTTCCTGTAAAGAGAGCCCTATTTAGGCTTTCTTTATTGCAAGTTCTGTTTAATTAAGATTGTATTATCCCCTGCTATGTTAATAGCTTGCTAGACCCTGCAAGAGCCTCCTGTATGTGATTAAAGTTCAATTTACAGATTGAGATACAATTATTTAAGGTAAATTACATCTGTTTGAAAGTGAAACCAGTTTTCAGAAACAAAGTGATTTAACTCCTAAATGACAGTGAATTGAGCAGTGAGGCTGCAGGGGCATGTTCTATACACCAAAACTGCTTCATTAAGCTAAAGTTGTTCAAGTGACTATCGTGTCCCTTTAATCTACCTGTAAAACTCCTATCCCATCCAATTTCTCACATTCTTATTTTCTTTGTATTTTACTTGACACACTTAACAAGTTTTCCACTGAGCTTATGTTGTATTTTATGATTCCATCCATGACACTAAACTGCTTTATTTAGCTAAAGTAATTTAGGTGACTATAGTTTTCCTTTAAGGTTTTTTTTTTGTTTTTTGTTTTTTGCAGGAGTTGTCAAGAGTGCTGAACTGATCTTGTATGTGGCATGAGATATCAAGGCATCCACCCTTAAATATCCTTCAATGAAACCATTTATGTAATATTCATTGTGGGTGGGAATAGCAATTTGTGAGCTACATTTTTCAGACATCTTTGTCAGCCATTGGCAGAAGGGTAGGCAAATTCACAATCTTTCCAGGACATGTATCACCCCTAAATAATGATGCCACGTAATAAATAGTTATATACAGCAGAAACATATTAGGTTAATTCAATAATTAAGGCAGTTTCTTTGGCATTGTTTTTAAATGGTGACATAATTTCCCTTATTCTCACTGCAAACGAAAATGCTGCCTTCAACAGGAAGAACTGACATGTGTCCAGGAAAATGTGTATCTGGCAGAGATTTTTTGAAAATGTAGTGGAAAACAAATGGAACACCAGTGTTAATCATTTCGGTTCTAAAGAAAGTAAAAAATGTTTTTAAAAATAACGTCTACTTTTCTAAAATGAATTTCCACAATTCACAATACATGCACTTTACACCACAGAAGATACTTTAAATGACCACTTCTGCTTTCTGCAGAGGCCATGGTGGTAGGAGCCTGGATGTGCCGTGTTGATAAAGTTTTGGCTGCGAAAGGCGTCCAGTGTCCTCCGAGGTTTTGAATCTAGTTACCCCCCTCCCCTGTTCATACAGGTGTGTAAATTTGGGTTTTGCATTGTTTGTACTTTTTTTGCACTTTTTCTGTATGTATACCCTGATCCACTATCTTGCAAGAGGTTTGTTTTGTTTTCAACCATATTGTGCATCGTATGAATAACCCAGTACTTCTAAGGACCTGCCTCGCGGAAGTAGTCCATTGTAAAGCGCTACGGAATCTGTTGGCGCTATATAAATGGCAATAATAATAATAATTAGTAGTCTGGATTTACTGAAGGGGGTTCCATTTTGAGACGTGGCACACATGGACAGCTTCATTGAGACAAAGTGGTCTGGGTTCCTACGGCGTTCCTTTACGTAAAAAAAACACAGAACACAATACAGATAGCTGGAGCCATTATTTATAACAGGCTTCCCCAAACTCCTGCCCGCCAGATGTTGCTGAACTACAACTCCCATAATTCTCAGCCTATCTATTTCATTCATAGAATCATGGGAGTTGTAGTTCAGCAACATCTGGAGGGCCGGAGTTTGAGGAAGCCTGATTTATACCAAGAATGGTGGGAAAATGCAGCATGAAATTACATATTTTAGACAAAAATAGCACAAGTGGGCAAAATAAACTAGTTGGAGTGATTTTGCAATGTGTTTGTTTTTGAATTAGGAATTATTTTGCCAATACCCATAATTCCCAGTGTTGGGATAACCCTATGAGAAAAGCCATCACTCTGCCTGCATGCTGGACCACCTCATCTTAGAGAGTGCAGAGCTGCCACAAACCACACCCCTTATGGTTACGTCACTACATACCCGCCTCCCTCCCGTGGCCACGCCCAGCCAACAGCCACCCCCCTCCTCCTGACAGCTCACGTGACCCCGAGAAGTGACGTAAGAGGAAGAAGTCGCCATTAGAGGGAGGCGGATAGATAGACGGTTCCCAGAGTCCTTGGCCTGTCACTAGCGCTCTGTCACCCCTCCCCCCCTTCCCCGTACCGGCCTCGGGAGCCCGGAGCTGCGTGTGGGCCTAGATTGCGGCCTGGGTTCCCAGCTCCAGCAGTCTCCATGGCGGCAGGAGGAGGAGGAGCGGCGGCGGCCGGGGCTAGCAGGACCTACTCGTTCAAGGTGGTGCTGCTCGGGGAGGGCTGTGTGGGCAAGACCTCGCTGGTCCTCCGCTACTGCGAGAACAAGTTCAACGACAAGCACATCACTACCCTACAGGTGGGACCCGGCTCCTGTGTGTGCAACTACAACTCCCACAATGCTCTGCCAGCCACAACACTGCCAGAGCATCATGGGGCTTGTAGTCCTAGAACTGCTGGGATTATCCATCCTTGAGGATGTAGACTAGAGCAAGAGTGACCTAAGGTAGACAAATCCCAGTGTGTTGTAAAACTGTTTATCCATTTTATGTTTCTTTAAGATGGCCAAGCATCATGGGAGTAGTAGTTCTTCAGCAGGTGGTGTTTCATAATTAGTTTTTTTAATTTGGCTACTATCTATCTAGAGCAGGGGTCCTCAAACTGTGCTGAACTACAACTCCCATGATTCTTTGAATTACATAGCCAAAGAATAATGGGAGGGAAGGGGGGGTGTTTGAGGACCCCTGATCTAGAGCCTGGAGTACCAGCCGTGTGTGTGTGTGTGTGCGCGCGCGCAACACGTGAGTTCCTCAGAGTTTCCAGGAAAGCTCACACTTGTAGTGCATGTGGTCCTCCTGTTGCTCAGTCTGCATTTTGCAGGTTGGCAGGGCATCCTGGGTAACTTGGTCCATAATAAATGTAGTGCTGAAAGTTACTACCAGTCCCTGTTTCACAGATACCAGGCCAAGTGGTCCCTCCCTGTAAGAATAATATTCTGCTTGGAAATAGAGCTATTTCTGTAATGATCTTATCTGTTCACTGACACTTACCCATTGGAAAGGCTTGTGGTTTTAGCCTCTGTCTATTTCTATAGAATTTCTAGAAAGTGCTCGTTCTTCTGTTTTGTTTCATATTCCATTTCTGTCACTTTGTGCATAAAGCATTGTGCAGGTCGAATATCACAAATTATTTTGCTGAAGTGAAGATTAGAAGTGTGTATAACAGCTGTAATTTGTTTTGTATAAAAAACTTTACAGAAGTCTAACTTCATATAATGTGAACCAGTGATGTGGATGTAAAGTTCATCTTCAGTTTTTTTATTTATATATTTTTTGTACTTTGACCTCTTTAGATAATGCATTTAAATAAATTACATTCTCTCTAAAATCTCTTGCAGTTTCTGTAGTGAGCTTTGCCCACACTAGAATGCCTGAATCTAGTCAGAGTATTCTGTATCTAATAAACTCAAGGGCTAATGGGATTATAGTTTATCTATTGAAACCTTTTATAGACCTAGACAACCACTATGACTTAGTGTACACAGCAGTCTTTTACATTGGCAGATAAGAGACCGCATCTATGCACAATGAAGTGGTTTTGGTGCTTAGTGTTCCTTTTGAAAAAGCAACTATTTTTGACTCTCTCCTTACTCGTATGTCCATTATTACACTTTTTATTTCTGATATCTTTGGGTGTTATGCTGCTTTATCCCTAACCCATAAATATTTCTAGGGCTGCACTGTTATTGAGTGCCTTTTCTCATATTCGTATTAAACTTTCGCTTAGTCTCCAATTCTCTAGGAACTCTGAAAAATCACCATTTATGGAAGCATGACCGCTAACCAAGTAAACGGTCCCTGAGGCATCTCACACAAACAAGATTTACTGAACTGAATTGTTAAGAATTCACTATAGAATTACAAATTGTAGGAGGTTTCGCCATTTGCTGTCGTGGTCTGTTGAGCAACCTATTGCTTTTAGTTAGAAGCTGCAATTTATATTCAAATTTTTTATTTGTAAGTGAAAATGCTTTACTACAGTTTTCTGTTCGCTTGTCAAGGTAGCCACCTCACCTTTTCCTGTAGAAATCATAGGGGGGAAAAAAATGGTATTTGCCTCTTGCTCAAGTGCCTAGATTCCTTCAGTGCTGCCAGCAGCTCTGGCTCATGAGTTGATGAGAGGAGCATTGGAAACTACGTGGTGGGCACGCATCCAAATGCTTCACATAAGAAACCATTGAAGTCAATGCTTTTCTATGAGCGTCTGCGTCATGTGACCGTTTTCTTGGTCAGTGCAGTGAAGCGCCTCTAATGGCTGCCAGGAACACAACGACTTGTGGTGGATTTAAAGCATCACTGTCACTCTCTGGGGACTTTGCATAACTTACAAAGACCCTCAACAGTCACCTCTCCTCTGGCGGAAAAGGAGGGGAGCAGGCAAAGGATAAAATGTACTTGCCTGATCATGTCCCTTGCTGGCACCTTTTTATTATCTTCCGTCTGGTTCTATTTTGCTATGAGCTGACGTCACTACTGTACTCTCCCGTCTGCGCTCGAGTACTCTATGGAGGAAGCATAGAGACCGTGAGAACTTCCATATATACAGCTAATATCCAATATGTCATTGGTGACTGCTTGGAGATTGACACTTCTAGATGCCAAGTGTCTAGAAGTGTCAGGCTTAGGAAAAATACTGAGACAAAGTAGTCTCTACTTTGTCTCTGTATATCTTTTGCTTGAGTTGGAATTCCAGCCAGTGTGAGTATTAAATAATGATTTTATTTTTAGGAAATACTAATGTTGCATGGATGGGGTGAGTGGGACCGACAGTGCTGCTGTACCCCTGCAGTGTAAACATTGTGGTTTTTAAAGAAACTACAATGTTGTCAGGGTTAAAACTAAAGGACCACTTCATTGAGTTGAAGTAGTCTTGGTGACTTTAGTGGTCTCTTTAACTACCTGCCACCACTAATGCTCGTAGCTGCTGCCCAGACCCTGTTGTAAAAAGCTCTGAATGATCCTGTGAAAAACGCTTGGGTGGGCAGTGCTGAATGATTAATATACAAAAATAAGTCCTGCGCTCAAACTCCTACAACCCTTGCTGACTGACCGCATATATAGCTGCGGGAAGACAGAGCATGGAGTGACATTTTTGCTAGCACAGTATAGATCATTTTACAACTCTTCTGAAAATTGCTGCTTTTCCACATTTTATACTTAAAGTGGCTCTGTCACCTCAAACATACCTTACTCATATTGTTCCTTTTTTTTTTTTTTTTTTTTTCTCTTTCAGAACGTGTTCTTTTCTTAATTTCTGAACTAGTTCTCTTTAAAACATAAGACAAAGTAGGGGACTAATTTGTCTTGTATATATTTTTTTAAAGAGATTTAGATCAGAAATGGACAAAAGAACACATTTTGTAAGAGGAAAAGAGAGAACAATATGAGTAAGGTAAGTTTGAGGTGACAGAGCCACTTTAAATATACACATTTTGGGTGACTGTGATATTGACAAGTCAGAAGTGTGGAGGTGGGCCACAAGATAGAGAGAGATATATTTATATATTTATTATATTTATATATTTATATATTTATATATTTTATTTTTTTTTGTCAGATGGTTTGGCACGGGACACATGCATTCTCACCCAAATGCATCTTCCTAATATTAGGTACTTGTAGACACAAGGAGGTACCGGTAATTATTTTTTTTTTCCATCCTTTTTAGATGTTCTGCTAATTTTCCAAATCATAAGTAATGTTGCAATTTTTTTTTTTTTTTTTTTTAAAGTGGGTTGCTTTCAGTTTCAAACGTAATCTGTTTTATTAGGAGACCTCCGTAAAACAGCAGGAACCTTGCTGCACAACTTCCTGTCAATGTCTGTCTTGCACAGATCTGTAAATATAATCTGGGACATTAGATTCTGATGAGACATTGCATGATTCTAAGCAATAACGTATTGTACTCTATTGCTCAGTGGTTAGTTTCAAACATGAAGGATGTTCTTTTTGTTATGGTTGCGTGACTTTTATAGTTTACCTAAAAGATTGTTCAAAGTGTGGCTTAATAATGTATTATCCAAGTACACTACAAGTTTTCACCATATTGCTTGGGGTAGCTTTCCTCATGCTCCATCCCCCATGGTTCTTACATTTTGTCTTTGTGTAACAATCAGTGAGAAAATCAACCAACAGAGGCTACATTAAGTTTTCTTCTGTGTACTAGAACTTTGGTATTCTAAGTAAACAGACAGGAACAACTCAGAAATAAGAAGCACCAATTAATAACCAGTAACATGCATTTGGTTCTTGCAGTTTGCCGGGAGCTGCTATGATAAATAAGCAGATGTTACATTTATCATGCACTTTTTGGATTGGAGCAGCATAGCTTGGTGCAAGATTTTCCTTACTGAAGGTGCTAATAAGTGCAGCTTTAGTGGTACAAATCTATGCATAACGGACAGTTTGGAACTGGAGATTCCACCCGACCCCCTTCATCCTACAACATTTGTAGTTTCATTGGTCCCACACTTTAAGATGCCATCCTTGCGAAGAACGATCCACTTGAGATTTGTGGGACATTCACACACTGGCTGGCAATTTCTGTAATCTTCCCATGTTCAATAACTGAGAAAAAAAAGTTTTTGACTATTGGAATATTTTCATGTTCTGGCAATTAAATTCCTTTTCTTTTTTAACCAATTGTTGTGTGGTCATGGAGGTTTTAAGGAAAAACGTGTATATATATATTTTTTTTTAATTCCTCCCTGGAGCTGTAAAACGTGAAGTGAACTTTAAAAAAGAGGGGATTTTCTTTCTTTTTTAGAAAAACAACTTTTTTTTTTAAATTCTAAAAATTCCATCAATTTGCATGGCATTTTTGTACATTTTAGAAGCTGCTTTTCTTAAGTCTTGCTACCTCAGAGTTATGAAAAAATATAAAGGTGCGATGCCCAACAGCTAAGGGGATCTGTTTGCCTTAGAGTTGGTTAAAGGAATCCTCCAAGCTTTAGTGGTTTTGGTGCCAGGATTGCCTTGTCTCAATAGGTAGTATTGATACCGGAGAAACTGACGGAAGCCAAGCACAGAGAGATGGACACAGGTTTCTATAGGAAGGAAGAGATTCTTTATTCGGTTCACCGATCGGGACTCAGAGGGACTAATGTCTCCAAAATACAAGTTCTGAGCCCCGGACAATAGTGCAGGCTCCCTATATAGGCACATAACTCCTCCCATATTAAGCTCCACCCGCACATTCTCTTGACCAATCAATACAAATAAGAATTAACTTCCTGTTTGACCGCATGGCCTGTCCAGCACAATGGAGGAGGGGAATACTACATCCTGTATTCTCGCACATGCTCCGTACACTACTGATCATATCTTGCCACGTGCAACCAACTGATCGATACGTCAGCATATGCACGTACACATGCCACGTGGTAATCTCGGCCTACTAAATTTATTTTTACCGAGATTCCACCACAGTATGAAGTAGTCTGGTTTTGAATGCTTTGACTTCTTAGCTGGGGTCTGACATGAGCTGCTGTACACCTTCCCTCCGAACGCTGGATTTTCCAACAGCTCATTGGATGAAAGCATCGGCTGGGGAGCAGAGCAATGCAGATACCAGGTAATGTGATTTGATTACTTACCATGGGTTGACCAGGGCACTCCTGGCACACCAACCATCACAGGAGACTCTAGTGGCTATGGTGCTTTGAGTGTTGACAATTACAAGTTCTCCAAACACCTAGCAAAGGTATAAATGTGTGGAGTATTGCAGTACTCTGGAAATAGAGCATAATACAAACCTGGAGTCTTGGAGGCAGTAGAACACACAAGTCATGTGAAACTTTCCATTAAAGGAACACTATACACTATAACCACCACACTAGTTGCATGATCTATGTAGAAATATAGAGCTGCCGGGGCAGGACCATTGTACAGTTAAACAAAGTATGAAGTTGCAGTAGAATGCACACAGAGGCCTTTTTTTGGCAGCATTGTCAAGAATGCAGCGTTTTGGAAAATTCTCGGTCACTAAGAGGTGATTATGTACCTTCTGACATAATATAATATTTGTGTCAAATGCTGATTAATCAATCTGTATTTGTTTATAACCTTCATACTTTAATACATGACAATTGCCTGTAGAAGCCAACCACTATTGCTCATGTACAGATCACAGCTAAAAATATTTATTGGCATAAATATATAGGAAGGCGGGATTGGGGGGGGGGGGGGGAGAGTTCCTTTTCTCTCGTGTTCATGGAAGCAGTATAACAGGAAATAAAAAAGGGTGGCATTACTTATCTCAACTACTGTTGTCATGTACACAATTAATACTCACATTTTCACTTCAGTTTTCCCTCCTAAGCAAGGTACTAAATCTCACTGTCATAACTTTTTTTTGTTTTTTTTAAGATACTTTATTTATTTGTGACAGTCTTGTCAAAAATATAACGTACCGTACAGGTGGTGCGAAAACACAAAGCATACAGTTTACGGTTGGCTTGAACGTTGAAGAATGTTGCTGTCTGTTTCCCTGTAGGGGAGTTAGACATGCTTTCCGTTTTCCATGGACACCTGTCTTTCCTTTGGATCATATTGTATGCGAATATAAGGTACTGTTCCCATTGTCCCCTCCAGGGAGTAGCTAGAAGAAAGTCAGAGAGAGCAGAAAAGAAAATGAAGTAAAGGAGAAAAGAGTCTGGGTCGGCAGGGATAGGCCTCTTCAGGTCAGGATTTTGGGGTTACCTTGCTGGGTGTTGACTTATTTTTTTTTTTTTTTAAGTTGGAAAACAAATGGTTATCTTTTATATGGGCCAATTTACAGGCAATGAATTGACAAATGGTATAGTATGGTGAATTTACATTATTGCTAAAGAAATACTTGAGCTTAAAATTCTAAAATATGAAGTCTGCCAAAAGATAAATGTGGTCATAAGATCAATTATAAACCTTGAAGTTTATACAGATTGATATGCTTGTGATACCAATGATTACAAAGTTTTTTTTTTTTTTTTTATAAATGATCTCCTGTATATTTCGTGATTTTTAAAAATATAGTGAAGATTAGTCACTGGCATTAAATCCGGAAAAATGAAGGGACAGCAAGTCACAAGGCGTTCATAAGATGTTGCTACCAACAAAATGGGAGTTCTCCCCATTTTAAACACATTAGCCAGCAACTGTGAGAATCACAGTGAGAAACGCGGAAGCGCCTCTAGCGGCTGTCAATGAGACAGCTGCTAGAGGCTGGATTAACCCTATTATAAACATCGCAGTTTCTCTGAAACTGCCATGTTTATAGAAGAAAGGGTTAAACCTAGCTGGAGCTGGCACCCAGACCACTTCATTAAGTCTGGGTGCCTATAGTGGTCCCTTAAGGACACATGACATGTGTGACATGTCATGATTCCCTTTTATTCCAGAAGTTTGGTTCTTAAGGGGTTAAGTCAGAATTTGAGTAATTCCTAGTGAATATCCTAATTTTAGACCAAAATAGGATACCTGTATAATTGTTCCAATTAGTCTGCTTTGGCCTTGAATTTGAATTTAATTTGAAATTTACTTTGAATTCCCTACAGTGCTGACTTTATTATAATGTAAGCTAGTTCAGTGCCGTTGTTGTTAACTAAACTGCAAAGCAAGTTTAGAGAAATGAGAAACAAATGGAAGTCAAATTATACAATCATGACAAACTGTTTAATTTCTCCTCCTCTGTTAATTTGCAGTAGAGATGACATTGCAGGAATACCACTTACATGACTGATTTGATTAACAGGATGCCATTAGATTGCACCTTATGTCTGGATGTAAAGACAAACTTCCATGTGTTATTGTTTTCTTTTATTAGTGGACTAAAGTATTGGATCTTTTACCTGGATCATCATGTATGCACTTCTTGGATAATCCTTCTGTTAGTTACCAAAACTGCCGATACCCTGTTTAAATTTAAATGGACGTAGCCGTAACAGATCATCCAGGCTGGATTGCAGTTGGTTTTGTTTGTGTGTGGTTTCTTTTTATTTGTTTGTTGCAATAATTTAGAGACCATAAATGCAGTTCTTCCAGTTTTTATGGGTAACCAGGGTTTGGTTGCACTGAATTCCCGTTGACCATTTGGGTACCTAAGAATTGACAGAGGCTCAGAAACTTTTTTAATTTTGGAAGTGCCAAAATGATCCATGCGTTTTTGAAAATGGTTTGGTTTGGGTAAAACAGGTGTAAGAAATTACGACCCTCTGCTCTTACAAGAATATTCTTAGGGAATGCGTGACAAATAAGACACAAACACAAGTGTATAATAAAATGTATTGTTAATATTGATTTAGGATACTGTTACAGATTTTAGGATATACACATAACCACATCCAGTCCAAAACCAAAAGATACATAGTAAAAGGGCAATACTTATACATTTAAATGAAGATTTTCCCCTTGCGCCCTCATGTTTGGTGGTCTGAGAGAGTCTCTCTATTCGTCATGGCACAACTGCTTGCTGCGCTGTCCTCCCCGACAGAGCAAGAGAGTGACCTCCTTGGCTGTTGTCCTTTTTAAAGACTGATTCTTGCTGTCATTAATAACTACAAGTCCCAGAATTTATTTTCCCTCCCAAAAGTGGTTTATCCTGCCCTCTTTTCACAGAGAGTTCAATCTTTACACAAGTCCTTTTCTCTGATCTCTTCCCTCCAGTTACACTAAAACACTGTGTAAAAAGTGACCAGTTAGGGTTGGTTTCTGGGTAGATTGGACAGGATGGCTTGGTTTAACACAAACTTCATGGTTATACCTAGATGTTGATTACTCTGATCTCCTGATAACATGACCCTTGAAACCTTTTTATAGTAAAGATTTGTACCCTTTGATGACAACCTCCTTTTAAATGTTAATGAAATTCCATTGTGAAACCAGATAGCTTGTTACACAACTGACCTTCACAAAGCATATGTCAATATATTAAAATAAAAAATATAATTTTTGACAGTGACTGACTGCTCCATTTAAACGGTAAGAAGATCTCAGATGCTCGTTAACCTTCTATAGCACTGCTCTGCTTATCCTGTAGGCAGGATTTTCTTAGGATGCAAAGACCCCACATATGGACTTCCACCATAACCACTAATCTCTGCATTAATGGTTATGCTACCCCCCTTACACACAAACTGGTCCAACTGTTTGCTGATGATTGGCAGCATACTTGGAACCACTTGGGCACAGAACCTCTGGTGCAGGACTTGCATTATTGGCTGAGAGCGATAATCTGACACTCTTGGCCAATGAGCTAGCCCTTCGGAGATCTGGCTCTCATAGGAAAGTGACCTGCATCTAGCAGACCCCAGGTAAGTTGGTAACAGTGTGTGTGTATATATTTATTAATAATAATAATATAATAATAATTTTTTTTTTTAAACTGTTTTTGGGGGTGGGGTTGCCTGGACAATCCTGGCACCCTATAGTGGTTATGGTGCTTGGTGTGTTGCATTTAGAGAGATTTTTGAACTCTCAGACATTATAGTTTCCCATTCCTTATGTTTAGATCTTTATATGCAATTTTCAACATGACTTCTTACTGAATTAACACTATTTGTTGCTTCCACACTATGGCAAAGTAGGCTGAAATCTAAATATCATAATGTATGCTATAAATAAAAAAACAAAGCTATTCTGGCTCATAGAGGGACAGTGCTTTTTTCTAATAATTGCTGTTTGTATGCCAAATATGAGTGTGTGTAACATGTGACAGATATGGAGATATTTATATTTCTTTATATTGTCCTTACCCTAAAGATGTAGGTGAGGATTGTGCAATCTAGATGAGCTTGGTTGTGAAACCTTCTTGTAAAGTATTAATATTCATTCTTTGTGTTTTTTTGTTTTTTTTTTATCTGCATTTTAAAAAAAATAATCTCTTTTTTTTTTTTTTTTCCAGGCATCATTTTTAACAAAGAAATTAAACATTGGTGGAAAAAGAGTGAATCTTGCAATATGGGTATGTTGATCATTAAGCATCTAATATGTGCCTTCATATTTTTGCCTTGAATGAGAAGACAGAATATAAAATCCTGCAAGAGGAAGTGATGCTAGGGTTGAATTAGTGTAAACCTGAAATATAAACTGCTAAAAACCAAAACAAAAAAAAAACCCTCCCCCAAACAGAAAAAAAAAAACAGAATAGAATGAACTGAAGCGAATGTGACCATCATGTGAAGTCACACGGCGTGAACTTTTTTTTCACTCCATTGTGTGAACATAGAATGTGACGGCAGATAAGAACCATTCGGCCCATCTAGTCTGCCCCATTTTATAAATACTTTCATTAGTATTAGTCCCTGGCCTTATCTTATAGCTAGGATAGCCTTTATGTCTATCCCCGCATGCTTAAACTCCTCCACTGTGTTAACCTCTACCACTTCAGCTGGAAGGCTATTACATGCATCCAATACCCTCCCAGTAATGTAATACTTCCTGATATTATTTTTAAACCTGTGTCCCTCTAATTTAAGACTGTCCTCTTGTTGTGGTCGTTTTTCTTCTTTTAAATATAGTCTCCTCCTTTACTGTGTTGATTCCCTTTATGTATTTAAATGTTTCTATCATATCCCCCCTGTCTCGTCTTTCCTCCAAGCTATACATGTTAAGATCCTTTAACCTTTCCTGGTAAGTTTTATCCTGCAATCCATGATGCAGTTTAGTAGCCCTTCTCTGAACTCTCTCTAAGGTATCAATATCCTTCTGAAGATATGGTCTCCAGTACTGCGTACAATACTCCAAGTGAGGTCTCACCAGTGTGCTGTACAATGGCATGAGCACTTCCCTCTTTCTACTGCTAATACCTCTCCCTATACAACCAAGCATTCTGCTAGCATTTCCTACTGCTCTATTACATTGTCTGCCTACCTTTAAGTCAACAGAGGTCTACAGATGGGCCGAGAGCCTCAGCTGGTACCCAGTCCGAGGCTTCCTGACTGATGCCGTGGACTGCAATGGAAGATAAGGGGCAAAGCTGACGGCACCGGACTAAAGACAAAAGTTGAACGGTTTAACCCTTTCAGTTAAGCCGGTGCCCGGGACCTCCTAACACCATAAGTTCTCTCAGATGAAGTTGTTATGGTGCCCAGAGTGTTCTTTTAACCGTTTCATAACTAGTGCCATATAGTGTCTACCACAAAATATGCTGTCTCTCTCCACTAATAGTCCTACTTTTCATTTGTAGCAATCCGTAGTGAACGGGCAACTTGTCTCTTAATTCAGAGTGTGCCTCGCTCCCCAAAACCTTAAACATTGTGTGAATGAGGCATGCTTCAAGGTTAATGGAGTCAATTTACGTTTACTCAATATTTCCTCCAACCCCCCTTCACCCAAGTTAAAAAAACAAAAACAAAAACTTATGAAACTGTGTTGAAGGGGTTAATAATGTATTTGCTATTCAGTGATGGTGAGTGATAGACAACTGCCTTCATTGACCTCTGATTAAATAATAATTTGCTAGATTTCCTTGTACTTATTTTATCACCAAAACTCTCAAACAAATTTATTTAAAACATTCCATGAACACGGTATCTGGTCATACTTTCGTCTTCTTTCTTCCTCAGGATACTGCAGGGCAAGAAAGATTCCATGCGCTCGGTCCCATCTACTACAGAGACTCTAATGGAGCTATTTTAGTATATGACATTACAGATGAGGATTCGTTCCAGAAGGTAAGCTTGCCATGTCACCATGTCTCATACTGTGCTCTTTAACCATTATTTTGGTTTCCAGCCAGTCCTTATCACTGAACTACTCAACACCTCTAAATGTGTTCTGCAGAGTCATTCTCTTTAGATTATTATTTTCATGCTGTGTGTCTTTCTGTCTCTGTAAATGAATACATACGCTCTTCATTGGTTCTCACTTAGGTTGTCTCACGTGAAAGGTAGTAACAAGACTGACCCAAATATAAACTTGGCAAGTCAATGTTTGTAAGCTTGTGACCATTCCATCAGTGCAACATCCTGTGATAACTGAATCCTATTAATGCAAAAGTTACTCTCCGCACCAACACATTAATGCATGTAATAGGTTTTGGTCTCATTAAAGGACCACTATAGGCACCCAGACCACTTCAGCTTAATGAAGTGGTCTGGGTGCCAGGTCCAGCTGGGATTAACCCTTTCTTCTTGTCAGGGTATTTACATCGCAGACATTTTGTGCTATGATAGAAATTAAAAGTGTATATTGTCAGTTTCACTCAGAACAGAGCAGACTCCATTTTGTTATTCTCAAGCTAACAAAAGACACAAGATTTCTATCCCTTCTGTAAAACTAACCACTTTGCCAGAAGCTAAGGAATGTATTTTATATACAAACCTGTTGATAAGAGATGAGAACGGGGGATGAACAGACTGTCTAAATGCTAATGGAATATAATCAATTCTAAACCCAGACATTTGTGACAGAGAAGAGTAAATAATTTAATTTTACTTTCGATATTGTATAACGTCCCATTGTAAGTTTAGGGGTCAAACTTAGTTATAACTGTCATATTAGAAATTATAGCCGAATTTGCCAGACACATAGTCTGAAGAAAAAAGAAACTCTTTGATCTGACAGTAAACTTAAATTATAGACAACCATAAAGATAAGGTAAATGAAGTCAAAATAGCCACCAGGAAAAGTTTTCCTGGATAGGAATGTTTAGTGGGACGAGACTGCCCTCTATAGACCAAATACTTAAATTGCGATCTGAAAAGTAACCACACCTCTAGTTTTCTATTGGTCTATCACCTTGTGACGAACAGTGAATTTTCCCTTTAAAAAAAAGTTAAGACAAAGGGAAGGGGGGTATGCAGAGGAATGCAGAGAAAGCAAAGGGTATGCAAAGGAGGCAGTCAGGATCGCAGGCTAAGAAAGAAAAGCAGAGTCAGAGCAAGAAATCCAAACAAGTTCCTGAGACTACCTACTCATCAGATGAGAATGTCTACTCAACTGGTAATTATACTGGTTTAATTTAATTAATCTAATTTTAATATTTTTCTAATAGCATGATATATGACTGGATAAATCACGATCAGATTTAGATATTTAGTAATCTTAGTTAACTAAGAAGTATATATTAAACTTTCTATTCTGCAGATAGAAAAGATGAATTACCGTATATACTCGAGTATAAGCCGACCCGAATATAAGCCGAGGCCCCTAATTTTACCCCAAAAAACTGGGAAAACTTATTGACTCGAGTATAAGACTAGGGTGGGTAATGCAGCAGCTACTGGTAAATTTCTAAATAAAATTAGATCCTAAAAAAATTATATTAATTGAGTTTTTATTTACAGTGTGTGTATATAATGAGTGCAGTGTGTGTGTGATGCAGAGCCTTGGTGGGGGGGTGGGCATTTTTATTATTATTTTTTAATTATAATAATTGTAATTTTTTAAATTTTCTTTTTAATATTATTATTTTTAATATTTTATTTTATTTTTTTTCGTCCCCCCTCCCTGCTTGATACATGGCAGGGAGGGGGGCTCTCACTCCCTGGTGGTCCAGTGGCATTGGCTGTTCAGTGGGGGGGAGGTGGGCTGTCAGAGAGCACTTACCTCTCCTGCAGCTCCTGTCAGCTCCCTTCTCCTCCGCGCCGGTCCGTGCAGCTCCTCTGTCAGCTCACACTGTAAGTCTAGCGAGAGCCGCACTATGACCCCGCGGCTCTCGTGAGATTTACACTGGGAGCTGACAGAGGTGCTGAACGGACCGGCGCGGAGGAGAAGGGAGCTGACAGGAGCTGCAGGAGAGGTAAGCGCTCGCTGCCAGCCCCCAGTCTGTATTATGGCAATGTAAATTGCCATAATACAGACATTGACTAGAGTATAAGCCGAGTTGGGTTTTTTCAGCACAAAAAATGTGCTGAAAAACTCTGCTTATACTCGAGTGTGTATTTATGTGACATATCACATGTCAGCATATCGTGATATTTATCCAGGTGTATTGATTTGCTCTAAAATAAGATAAAATATCTGTATAGGCAAGTTAAAATTCTGGTTATAGAACATGGTAGACTACTCTTATTGGATGGTTCCAGGAAGTGACTAATGAACTGGTTTAAATGTTATTTTATTTAAAATTACATGAGAATAGATCTTAATTACCGTATATACTCGAGTATAAGCCGACCCGAATATAAGCCAAGACCCCTAATTTTACCCCCCAAAACTGGGAAAACTTATTGACTCGAGTATAAGACTAGGGTGGGAAATGCAGCAGCTACTGGTAAATTTCTAAATAAAATTAGATCCTAAAAAAATTATATTAATTGAATATTTATTTACAGTGTGTGTATATAATAAATGCAGTGTGTGTGAGTGCAGTATGAGTGCATTGTGTGTGTGTGTGTGTGTATATATTAATTGAATATTTATTTACAGTGTGTGTATATAATGAATGCAGTGTATGCGTGTGGGTGCAGTGTATGCGTGTAAGGGTGCAGTGCGTGTTTGTGTATGTGTTGGTGGGGGTGGGCATTTTGATTGTTATATTTAATTATTTTATTAATTATTATTTTACTTTTTTAATATTTTTTTTTTTTTATTATAATTTTTTAAGTCCCCCCCTCCCTGCTTGCTAGCTGGCCAGGGAGGGGGGCTCTTACTCCCTGGTGGTCCAGTGGCATTGGTAGTTCAGTGGGGGGGAGCTGTCAGAGCTATAACTTACCTGTCCTGCAGCTCCTGTCAGCTCCCTCCTCCTCCGCGCTGTCCGGTCAGCTCTTCTGTCAGCTCCCACTGTAAGTCTCGCGAGAGCCGCAGCTCTCGCTAGATTTACACTGGGAGCTGACCGAGGTGCTGAACGGACGGCGCGGAGGAGGAGAGAGCTGACAGGAGCTGCAGGACAGGTAAGTAACGCTCTCTGCAGCCCCCACAGCCCCAGTCTGTATTATGGCAATGCAAATTGCCATAATACAGACTTGACTCGAGTATAAGCCGAGTTGGGGTTTTTCAGCACAAAAAATGCGCTGAAAAACTCGGCTTATACTCGAGTATATACGGTACTTAGGTCTAGCCAGCATTGAAAGGGTTATTTTAACTGTCAGCTAAAGTTTTATGGCCTTACGCTGCAAGAAAGCTTTTCTGTGTGTGTGTAAACTTTCACTCTCATTCTCTGTGATTTTTTGTGATTTTATTTATATGGAATACATTTCACTTACACGATAACGATCTTTGGGATCTGAGAATTGAAATAGTGGGCAATTCTCAACTGTTTACTATTATTATAACTGTTATACTATTATTATCCCATAAATATCCCCACATTCTATAAACATAGCAGTTTCAGAGAAACTGCTATGTTTATAATAGGGTTAATCCAGTCTCTAGATATGGAGGAGGAGAGTTCCCTGCCCGGCGCTGGAAAAAGAGGTCAATTTAACCCCTTCCTCCCCCAAGAGCCCGGCGGGAGGAGGGCACCCTCAGGGCACTATAGTGCCAGGAAAAGAAGTTTTTTTTCCTGGCACTATAGTGGTCCTTTTAATATGCGGTGTAATTTTTTTGTTTGTTTCCCATACTCATTTTTACGGTTTTACGGTTTTGCACAAAAATATTTCAGAATGCTGCTGGCACCATAAGGCTCCTTAGCTACACCCTCTCATGTCAGGCTACCTTATCAAATGTATGCATGCAGTACAGTTCCTTAATCCAAACTAAAAAACATGTTTTAAAGAAGGAAAAAACAAACAAGCACTCTTTTTTTTTTTTTTTTGGGCCATAGTAATCCTTAACTGGTCTGCTCCCTCCCCTCCCCCCGCCTAAATCCCAAAACTGGGGGAAATAAAAATTGAACACTTATCACCCTTCTATCACTGAGGCAAAGTTCTCCTGGCCACCCGATCTTCACCCCAATGACATCACTCCCCGTAGCTAAAAAGGGAAGTCATAGAGTGCATGGAAGCTGACACCATTGGACGTTTGTCGCCAGCAGGGGGCTTGCTGACAAATGTATAAACGCACAGTCGACCTAAGCCAGGCTAGAATTCTTGGTGCTAATGATCCACCAATGCCCCTGCTGGAGGTGATGTCACACTTGTGTGCTATGTTTCAGAAACGCTCAAGTGGTAGCTTTAGTGGAATCATCAAAGTGGTCATGGTGCTTGAAGTAACCCATTAAATTACTAGTCATGCTAACATTGCAGTACGAAGTATAAAAGGGACAGTGCACCCAGACAACTTCAATGAGCTAAAGTGGTCTGGGTGCCTACAGTGTCCCTTTAAATTGAACCACAAATGTCGGTGAGTAATATATAACCAAGACCTGTAATTTTGTATACTTGTTTTATAGAATCAAATTTTGAGGTGATCCGCAGCCTTTTTGTTAAGCTCAATAACAGTGTAGTTTAAACTGCCATATACATATGACATTCCATGGATACTGAACAAAAGTTGTACGTACACTACAAAATAAGATGGATATTTTGGTGTTTGTTTTTTGTGTGTGTATATTTCAAAATTTCTCTTGTTTTAAGGAGACTATAATTAATTAATTACTCTGCCCCCAGGTTAAAAATTGGGTGAAGGAACTCAGAAAAATGCTGGGAAATGAAATTTGTTTGTGTATAGTAGGTAGGTTACTTGAACTCCATACAAAATGGTAATTCTGTGTATTGCGTGGTTTTCTAACTTGGCCTTGCTAATTAACGGCTGTTTCTAACAGGTAACAAAGTAGATTTGGAAAAAGAGAGGCACGTCTCCATTCAAGAAGCAGAAACGTAAGTTGTTGTTTGTAGCTCAAGGATATAGACTGGATGTTCTTTTCTAAAATATTAATTCCAATTCTTTTTAAAGGTATGCTGAATCTGTGGGAGCAAAGCACTATCACACTTCAGCTAAACAGAATAAAGGAATTGAAGAACTATTCCTTGATCTTTGTAAAAGTAAGTCAAATCTATATATTTAAAATAAAAAATGTTTTATATTCTTTATTTTAGTTGTGCATTGCCACATCAGCTTGGTGCAGGCATTTCAGCTGACATAGAGAAACTGTTGCGTGGCATTCGATAACATTGCACATTTTCATGGAATAAGACAGAGTAAGATTAAAGTAATAATAACAAGATGGCTAACATGTCAGACGCATAGTAAGGTAGACTTAGAGACAAGTCATGTTAAACATACTGACATTATGGAGCATAAGAAAGCAAACTTAGCTAAAGGGGACATTTCCAATTTGCCACTTTGTATATAAACAAGACCTGAAATGTCACTGTCTCCTCTGTGGTTTCTGATTTGTGCTGCAGCCGGTAGCGGGCTACAGATCAAGCTGTCTGATGTTTGTAGAGGAATCGCCCGCTCCGTTGCCTTTTTTTCCTGCTCTTTGCTCCGTGAGAGTTGCCGTCCTGTGCCGGGAGTGTTGAGGCAATACCGTTTGTGAGCAATCACTTGTGGCAAAGCAGCTTGGAGTGCCAGCTTTCTCCAGAAGGCCGAAAATATGTTGTCATGCCTCTGAAGGCTTTACTACCTTATTCTCTGCCATTTAGGAATTAAATCACTTTGGTTTCTGCAGCCCTAGCCAACCCTCCCACCAACTGTGACTGACACAGCCTGCTTGAAAACAAAAAAGTGTTAACTTGAAAAGTTTTTATCTCCTACTCTGTAAATTGAACTTTAATCGCAGGAGGCTCCTGCAAGGTCTAGCAGGCTATTAACAGTGCAAGAGATAAGAGTAAAGGCTAAATTAAACACTATGCAATAAATTAAGTATAAACATTAGATCTCACTTTACAGGAAGTGTTTAGGAAGGCTGTGCATGGTTCATGCAGGGAGGTGTGACTGGCTGTATAAACAAAGTTATTTAACTCCTTAAGGGCACAGAATTAAGCAGTGAGACCACAATGGCATTATCTATACATGCTTTATTTAGCTAAAGTTGTCTTGGTGAATATATTGTCCCTTTAATGTTTACTCCTTCAGCACTGCCAAACTGAGACTTTGTATCGAGAGTTAACTCAACTGGCTAAATTGTGAACCTGTATAAATATTTTGCCACTGTAATGTAAGGTGTAATGTTTATGGTGCTTGTACTATCCCTGTTTATTTATTAGTGCAACTTGCCTCTTACAAAAAAAACCCCAACCCTCATCTGTGTCTATTGTATTTGTTATCCTTTTTCATCTGATATGGAGTGTTACTTTCAATCTCCTATAGTATGTAGTGTGTAAAGTAATATGTGCATAATCAATATTTATTTTTTTCCTCCCCAGGAATGATTGAAACGGCACAAGTAGATGAACGTGCAAAAGGCAATGGCCCCAGTCAGTCAGGAGCTGCAAGGAGAGGAGTGCAGATTGTAGATGATGAACCACAGGCACAGAGCGCTGGAGGATGCTGTTCTGGATAATTGTATAAACTGTGTGCAGATTCCCCACCCCTGTCAGGAAGATCGCCATATTTCAAGTCACATATTCTTTTACTATTGGAGTAATAGAATTTAACAGTATTTAAAGGGAAAAAATCCTATAACAAGGCAGAGACCAAGTGCTATACTAGTGGAGTTTGTGACCAGAGAATTGGCGTTTTCTACAGCTGTTAACAGAGCAATTACCAATGGCCTTTTTACATATGTATTTTTTTTTTTTTTTCTTTCGTGAAGAATAATATGCATGTAGAAAAGACCTACTTAAAGCTTCATTTATATTCTTTTTAAATCTGATCCTTATTTAATAACTTATGTAAATTGTTAGAAAGGTATGCATTTTTCTGCAGTCCTTTTTTTGTATTTGGTGGAAAATTTAATTGTATTTCCTCTAAAATACAAATTCATTTTTTTTTTGTTTTATTGGCAGATGCCTGTCATTCTGTTTTTTGCAGGGTTTTGCACATGTCCTAACTGTCCACTCTGATTCTACTTCGTCCATTCTGTAAGCTGATCTGGTAAATGTGCACTGTACATTACATATTAAATATTTTATCTGCTTTTTCATGTGCAGAAATATATCCTATAATGTTGTATGACTTCACAATTTCAGCCTTTTTTATTTTTTTATATATCTAGGAAGTTACACACGTACCCATCGTTTTTGAATATTTCAGTCTCTTTTTCAGAAGCAATCCTTCAGCAATCTCACACTTAGGCTAGTGACCCATTTGACTCTCTGATCACTTTACTTTCCTATAAATTGCTCTGAACCTTCTGGCTGCAATCCATATACCACTGCAGACAACATCAATTTGTACTGCAATTCTGCAGAACTCTCTGCAAGTGCAAAATAAGGCATTGAACTGTACTGGTTCATAAAGACCTAGGCCATCGCAATTACTAACCCCAATGTGTTTGTTGTAGAATAAATCATTGTTGGTCGCTTAACAATGGTAACATCTACGTCTAGTTCCAAAATGAAAGTTTATCTTTAGAACTTATGTGTATCTTTATTTCTCTCTGTTTCACGTTTTGTCCTTTTAGAAGTGGCCAAACTATTTTGTTCTATATACACATTTGTGAACATAACATTCAATTATTTGATGCACTAAGAACAGTTAAACTCTTTTAAATTTTTTTTTTTTTTTTTTAGGTGATGGTATTAACATTGTGGTTTATTTAGAAAAACTGTATATATTTCTTGTCTGTGTGAAGGTTTTCCTGCATTATATATTTGAAGATGAAACACATAGGTGTGTCTTTTGTGGTCAAGTGGGATTTAAAAGAAATGTTTTAACTTTGGACATTGCCATTGTTGAGCGCTAGTAAAAATGTCTGATATATATATAGTTAAAAATACCAAGTGCTGTTATGGTACCGAACATTTGATAAATCATGTTTACAGTTATGGTTTAACAGTGGGGTACAGAAAAATCACAATCTAAAGATATTTTGGATACAGTTAGTTTCCAGAGCCATTACACCTGTAACGAACAAAGCAGCAGAGGCAAAATAAATTCAATGGTTCTTATGTTTTAAAACTTTAATATTCAGTGATCTTATTTAGTGTACCATATATGCTGAATTTGGCTAACCTCAAATGAAAAACCGAATAGGCTGTGATATTAGTGCAATAATGAGAATTCTGTAAACTGTTTAATTTGGCTCTGGTGCACATAAATTAAATTAGATACATATCAAAGAATGGTTAAAACTGAGGCATACATTAAAAAAGTTGACATATTATTTGTATTTGTACTTTATACCTTTTCATTCATTATAGTTCATAAAATATATACGACTTATTAATATGTCACACCATGGACCCTGAGGTTTAACAAACAAACCAAACCTCTCTTTCCTGTCACTCTCTCTTACCCTTAAAAACAAAACAGGAAATTGTGCATTTTGGTTTTGCATGTTTACTCTGTAGGCGTATAAATATTATTTGAAGCTACTACAAGCCCTACATGTCTTCCCCAGCACAGACTCTCCTCTGTGTGGCTGTCCAATCACAGCTTCTAAGTGAGCTATTATGTGGCTCTCTGTCTCATTAGTTGCCATTGCAAAACATCACTGTGATGTCTGGAGGAGGCGACAGGTGGTAGACCGTATGGTTTTCCAAGGGGGGATAACTTCAGGGTTAAACCGCTCAAATCATTTACTTCATAAGGTAAACTTGTGCCCAAGGACTCCTGCACCCATAACTCCATTTAGATCGTGTTTGAGGGATAGGAATATACTTTTAAAAAGACTTGACCGGCATCATAGCAAGTTATTAAAAACAAAAAAAAAATAAAGCGCCATCTCCATGTCTCATTTCCAAGAGAAGTGTTAACACCTTTAATATCTGAAGATATATATTCCTGCATACCATTTAATGAGTGAAGGGGGACCCTTTTTTGTAATTTGTGTAAAAAAAAAAGCTGCCTGTGATTTATAGATTTGTCTTGGGAGTAAGTCTAATAATAATAAAAAAAAAGTCGGGGAATTTGAACACTCTAATGCTCCATAAAATGGGTGTTAACACAATACCTCCCGCGAGCAAACTTTGCTTTTATTTATTTATAAAGCATTCATCTTTTGCATTGCTGTACAATGGATACACCAACAAAAGGTAGGAATATGAAATAGTACAATGGATGATTTGTTCCAAAATTGAAAATTCCTGCCTTGAGATTTAAAATAAAAAAAATCCAAAATGCTGTTCTGCAACATGCAGAGAAAATGGTACATGAACTTACACTAGCCAAAAAGAACGGACACTAATACATGCTGTACTTTCTAAAGCAGTGGTTCCCAAACCAGTTCTCAAGGCATCTCTAAGGTATTTATTTTTTACATTTATTTTTTTTAAAGAAAAAGGGGAGAAAAAACACCCCACCATGGTAATTCCTATATCCTGAACGGCTGGGGGGTGCCTTGAGGACTGGTTTGGGAACCAATGTTCTAAGTGTTGAACATTGCCATTCTAAGTGATCATCAGTTGGAAGCAGTGTTTACCAAAAAATAAAGTACACCGTACAAATAAAGTTAAAGCTTTAGCTTGCTGAAAAGCTTTCTAGGTGAAGAGTGTGTACTTTTTTTTTTTTTTTAATTCCTCTTTTATAAATTTAACTCTGTTACACGCCCTTGACTTTCAAGTAGACAACGGGTTCTGTTACTTCCTGGTTTGGTTAGCTCAGTGGAGCTAAACTCAATAGGCAGCAATTGCCCAGAGCACCTAACTTACAAAGACTTCTCATTGAGTTGCATTGGGAAGTCTGTGATTGGGCAGCCACAGAGACTGGGTTTGTGATGAAGCAGACGAGAATGGCAGGTTTTTATAATAAATGCATAATTGAATGCATGCAATTTTTCATTTGGGGCATATCAGCTAAACAATTACTTTTATTCATTTTGTATTTGGACAGCGGAGTGTCTTTAACATTTTCCCCACAAGTTGTAACGAAATCTATAGTCCACTCACAGCTGATTGGATAAAAATACCAGGTAGAAATTAATTTCTGTGACATTCTTTAGACATGGGCATATAACCTCTGGTTTTCATACTTAATTTTAAGATCTGTCCACTATTAAAGCAAGAGGAGGTACAGAAAACACTAATTATATATTCGAATCATTCCGCTATGAAATCCATTATGGGTTACTTAGGTGTGTCCTCGTGAAATACATGCACATCTGCCACCTCGATGAAGTCCACTGCTTTCCTGGAACTAGTAACAACGGTTAAATGGTCACTATAGTCACCTCGACCACTTCAGCTCTTTGAAGTGGTCTAGGTGCACTGACCCTAGTGCATTTAGAGTTGCAATGTAAAACATTGCAGTACCAGAGTATCTGCAATGTTTACATTACAGCACTAAGTCTACATCCAGTTGCTGTCTGCCTGACAGCCACTGGAGGTGCTTTCTGACACCTGACGGAGTGCGCGAGGGACGGGGGAGGCAGAGGGAGCTGTAATTCCAGGAATACAGCTTTGTATTCCTGGCACTATAGTATCCATTTTACAGGATTCACTGGGGGCAGGAAGGGGTGTACAAGGCACCATATTAATCTAGCGTGGGTACAGGACTACACAGTTTGGGAGAGTGTCAATTCAGTTAGGCCCCACTCGAGCCTCTGGAATGTGCAGTGACATCACCAAGGCACCATATCTGACCCTATACCCAAGTAGACTTCAAATTATGCCCATCAGGCAAGCGAAGACACGAGTTAGAAGCTGCAATTGAGGAGCTCTCATAAAATGTGTGCAGCCGCCATGAAGTACAGGCCCTGACCCTTACCGTTAGATTCTGTTATAATTGCACTTACTAGGCATTTAATATATAAAAGCACCTCTTGATTCTCAGCAGAAAGGAGCCATCTCGCCCCTTTCCGGTCACTCCTTCCTCCATTTCTAGTGGGCTAGTAGAGAAGGATCTGCTGAAAGAGACACGTAACATGCAATAAAATATACTAGAACACTTCCAGTTCTACGTTGTTCATCTGTACAATCAGTCTTCCTCAGGACAGCTAGTAACAGTATCAGCTAATGTCATTTTATACGAGTCATATCCCACACCTGTCCTTGAAACCTAGCTCAATTTATGAAAGATAAGCAGATGTTATAATTACACTTGCAGGGTTAAGGGTGATGGGAGTTGGCACCCAGACTACTCCAATGGGCAGAAGTGGTCTGGGTGCCTGGAGTGGTTCTTTAAGGATTTGCCATCCATCCCCCAGACCTGTAGTATAGGTGGTTTATTTTATGTAACTTAACAGAGAGATATTATTCCAAAGTGTCTGGTCAAAATGTTTCTATAGATCGTTTATCTTGGAATTAACATTATGGTACCAGGAGTGCATGCAGGCCCCCTTTGTAAAAAGTCAAACTGTTTTTCTGCAAGGAGCTGCTCCCCTCCTCCACTACAATCTCACGCAAAACATTTCTTGACCACATAAGTGAATCAAATTTCTTTGCTAATGTTCCTTTCAACTGTTTGACAATAGCAGTCAGTCAATTTATATGAAATTCCTGCTAATTCCAACAGACAGCCGAATGCAGTGACAAATTCAGCTGAATAACTGAATGATCAAATTGTGAAAACCAGATGGCATCTGCCGTTTACATAAAGGGACTCTCCAGTGCCAGGAAAACAATCAGTTTTCCTGGCACTGCAGGTCCCCTCTCCCTCCCTCCCACCAACCATTCCCGGTTGCTGAAGGGGTGGAAACCCCTTCAGTCACTTACCTGAGACCCCCGCCGATGTCCCTCGGCGGTGGTTTCGGGTCGCTGCCGCTCCTCCTCTTCATTACGTCAGCCGGTGGGCGAGACTGATCCCGCCGGCCGGCCGTGGAGACCTTGCCGCGCATGCGCATTAGAGCTCTCCATAGGAAAGCATTAAAAATGATTTTCAATGCTTTCCTATGGGGAATTGAATGACGCTAGAGGTCCTCACACAGCGTGAGGATGTCCAGCGACGCTCTAGCACAGATAATCTGTGCTATGATCCAGGAAGTGCCCTCTAGTGGCTGTCTAGTAGACAGCCACTAGAGGAGGAGTTAACCCTGCAAGCTAATTATTGCAGTTTACACTTGCAGGGTTAAGGGTAGTGGGAGTTGGCACCCAGACCACTCCAATGGGCAGAAGTGGTCTGGGTGCCTGGAGTGTCCCTTTAATACATCCCACAAGATGGGTTATTTACTAAACTATGCAATGTAGCAATTGTAAATCCCATAGGCAAAATGTAGGCAAAAATAAGCAATTTGTTATGTTGACGAGTTATTTCAAATAATCTATTTAAGCCTGAATATTACCATTTGGATTTTAATCTAGTACAATTTGGAGTTTAGTGAATAAACCCTAAAGACTAAAGTGATATAGTTAGCGCTACCTTAACAGTTTACGGTTTATTTACTAACAGGTTATATTAAGTGAGAATTCAAAGTGAATTTCAAATTTAAGGGAATATTTGCCAAACTGGACATTTTCTCTGTTACCTATGCTTACAGTTTAGCTGATCTGGCCTAAAATTTGAATTCTCACTTTAGTGAAAAACCCTGTAAATTCAGAATAATATCTACTTAAAATCCTAAAGGGAAAAAAAAATCCTTTCACTGCAATCTGAAGTGAAAAATAATAAACCCAATAATTTGTGTCTGCCATAGCCTGGCTCTGGAAGTATAATGTGATAAAATTCTACTGTTTGCAACCTGTAATAAAGCACTCCATTTGCTTGGAGACCATGATGGGAAAAAAAAAAACCCAAAGCCGATGCCTATACACCACGAATGCCACAGACGATGGTGACTCTAGCGTTTAGATCTCCGCGGTGTTCGCTGTGTCACATGCCCGTACGCTGATTGGTCCCCGCACGGTGACGCGCTGCCGCCCGCGCACCACTCAGCGGCTGCCGTGTTTTGTTGATGAAGGCACGTGATGGGGCGCGACGTCATCATAAACACTTGTAGGGAAGATGGCGGCTCCTGGCCCCGGAAAGGTAACGGAAAAGGTGAGCGGTGCTAACTCCGGGGACCAGGAAGTAGGGGGAGGGTGGAAACAGGCACCTACAGGGCTGGTGTCCCCTTATATGGGGGCTGTGCTCTTTAAATGCATGTGTTCCACATGGTTATCATTAAAGCTGTCAGTGATAGAGTGCTATACCTGCCCACACCCTGTACCTGCCAGCAAACTGCACATTAATCATCAATAATAATAATAACATTAATAACTATAATAATAATATAATATTATAATAAGTGATAGTATGCTATACCTGCCCACACCCTGTACCTGCCAGCAAACTGCACATTAATCATCAATAATAATCATAACAACTATAATAATAATAATAATAATAATAATAATAATATAATATTATAATAAATCAGTGATAGTATGCTATACCTGCCCACACCCTGTACCTGCCAGCAAACTGCACATTAATCATCAATAATAATCATAACTATAATAATAATAATAATAATAAATTATTATTATAATAATAATATAATATTATAATAAATCAGTGATAGAATGCTATACCTGCCCACACCCTGTACCTGCCAGCAAACTGCACATTAATTATCAATAATAATAATAATAATAACTATAATAATAATATTATAATAAATCAGTGATGGTATGCTATACCTGCCAGCAAACTGCACATTAATCATTAATAATAATAATAATAACTATAATAATATAATATTATAATAAATCAGTGATAGAATGCTATACCTGCCCACACCCTGTACCTGCCAGCAAACTGCACATTAATCATTAATAATAATAATAATAACTATAATAACTATAATAATAATATAATAATAATATTATAATAAATCAGTGATAGTATGCTATACCTGCTCACACCCTGTACCTGCCAGCAAACTGCACATTAATAATCAATAATAATAATAACTATAATAATAATATAATAATAATATTATAATAAATCAGTGATAGTATGCTAAACCTGCCCGCACCCTTTACCTGTCACCAAACTGCACATTAATCAATAATAATAATAATAACTATAATAATAATAATATAATAATAAATCAGTGATAGTATGCTATACCTGCTCACACCCTGTACCTGCCACCAAACTGCACATTAATCATTAATAATAATAATAATAATATCATCAATAATAATAATATTAATATAATAATAATAATAATAATATTACAAGTCAGTGATAGTGTGCTATACCTGCTCACATCCTGTACCTGCCAGCAAACTACACATTAATCATTAATAATAATAATAATATCATCAATAATAATATCAATAATAATAATATAATAATAATAATAATATTACAAGTCAGTGATAGTGTGCTATACCTGCCCACACCCTGTACCTGCCAGCAAACTGCACATTAATCATCATCAATAATAATAATAATTAATAATAATAATAATATCATTAATAATACAAGTCAGTGATATTATTATATACCTGCCCACACCCTGTACCTGTCACCAAACTGCACATTACTCATCAATAATAATAATAATAATAATAATATAATAACAATACTAATATTATAATAAATCAGTGATAGAATGCTATACCAGCTCACACCCTGTACCTGTCACCAAACTGCACATTAATCATCAATAATAATAATATAATAACAATAATAATATTATAATAAATCAGTGATAGTATGCTATACCTGCCCACACCCTGTACCTGTCACCAAACTGCACATTAATCAATAATAATAATATAAGTCAGTGATAATATGCTATACCTGCCCACACCCTGTACCTGTTACCAAACTGCACCTTAATCATCAATAATAATAATTAATAATAATAATAATAATATAAGTCATTGATATAGTGCTATTTACAAGGTATACAGATTATAGGTTAGTTTGAATAGTGTGACCTGCTTGCTTGTCTGTCTTGTGGTTACTGTCACTGTATACAGGTTTTTATTATTATTAATTATAAAGCACCAACAAATTCTGCAGCGCTGTACAATGTGACTGCGGAACTTGTCGGCGCTTTATAAATAATAACAACAATAATAATATAAGTCAGGGATAGAGTGTTATTTACAGGATATACAGATTATAAGTTAGTTTGAATAGTTTGAGCTGCTTGCTTGTCTGTCTTGTGATTACTGTCACTGTATACAGGTTTTTATTATTATTTATAAAGCGCAAACAAATTCCGCATCGCTGTACAATATGACTGCGGAACTTGTCGGCGCTTTATAAATAATAACAATAATAATAATATAAGTCAGGGATAGAGTGTTATTTACAGGATATACAGATTATAAGTTAGTTTGAATAGTGTGAGCTGCTTGCTTGTCTGTCTTGTGATTACTGTCACTGTATACAGGTTTTTATTATTATTTATAAAGCGCAAACAAATTCCGCAGCGCTGTACAATATGACTGCGGAACTTGTCGGCGCTTTATAAATAATAATAATAAAAATAATAATAATATACCCCTGTATTCAGTAAACAGTGAAATGTATCGGCTCAAAAACAGAATTGTATAATTCAAGCGTAACTGTTAATGTCACTGCAAGCGACAATTTCTCCTTCCTTCACAACAGTGTGCACACTTGTGAAATGTTTACTGGGCTAAACCGACATGTTAAAAACAACAAAACGCACCTTTTACTGCTACTGCCTCTCTGTGACGTCTTGGATGTACTCATGCGTAATTGGCTAAATAGACAGATCTATCGTACAAGTGAATATGCAGTCATACGTTCATTAAGTAGTGTCATACAAATTTGGCGCCGTGCGATTTAATTAATTCTATGCCACAGTGTGTGTATATATATATATATATATATATATAATGTATTTAGTGCTTTGGAAGCTGTTCTAGGTAGCGTTGAACCTGGAGAGACAAATATGTACTCTAAGAAGAAGACAACTTAATTTTTTTTCTTCTCAATTAAGTGGTTTTGGTGCAACTCTGTCTGATAATGAAACCGAAGTGTCTACATTTGACCGTATTTGTACACCTTGTGGGAAATACACATACCGACAAAGGGAGTATTTCCTCCCGGATGCTCCAAGAGGGGAAGGCAAACACCAAAGTAACACTGGAAAGTTCAAAAGAAGACCAGGCACACCCAGTAATTTTCTCAAATAGGCAGACTTTATTTAGGAACAGTACCCAACCGTTTCGGCCATCAAATGAGCCTTTGTCAAGTCTTGAAAAACATTAAAAAATTTACATTTAATCATGGCCATTGTGGCTGTCAGATTAAGCTGTACAGATCTTTACTTCCTGCTTCTGTTAACATTATTTTTATGTCTACTGATTTAACTACTTGCTGTTTTATTGTAATATTTTGGTACTATATATATGGTTACAACTACTAATGATACCCTGTAGTTCACCGGAATTTGCACACAAGGTATGGTATTGCTTTACTGGTAATGTTTGAACTTGTCTTGGACTCTGAACGGAGTCTCTTATTCCAACCTTTTTAAAGTCTGCAGTGTTGTTAGACAGGTTTGGACAGCTGTAGAGGATTGCATTTTTGCAAGTTACCTGTGAATAGGTAACTGTCTGCTTTGTCACTGTTGTGACTCTCCTCCCCAGATTCCTTTTGATTCACTTCTCTAAGACACACCCTAAAGAGAAGGCAATAAGCTAACGGACCCTGTAACTATGGGAATGCTACATGTAATCAGTTATTCCTGATGTTGCACAATTCCTTTTAACATTGCTACTCCATTTGCAGTTTTCTCAAGCAAGCTATTCTCTGAAATTGTTGATATCTGAGGCTGACAGGGTTCTCGGCAGGAAGACTAACTGGCTGTTCTTTTATGCTTATGAGTTAATATACTTTACAACTAAATTGTGCAATACAAATACATGAAGGGAATTTACACCTTATGAGCGTACTGAAACTGCACAGCTCCCCTTTCTCCCCTCTCCCCCATTTATTGACATATTTGTTCATTGCTATACCTAGTTGTCAATGTCAACACACATATTGTTATTATAAGCAATACAATCTAGAAATATAAAAACACACAAAAACCAATAATAATGTGGTATATTAAAACACCAAATTTGCGCTTGTGGCTAAATAATACTCACAAGATGGTGAATGGTTGCAGGCAATAGAAATCTTTTTTTGGATTCGAAGGAGCTAAGTTTTCTCTCTTAACCTTTAAAGGGACACTCCAGGCACCCGGACCACTTCTGCCCATTGGAGTGGTCTGGGTGCCAACTCCCACTACCCTTAACCCTGCAAGTGTAATTATTGCAGTTTTCATAAACTGCAATATTTACCTTGAAGGGTTTTTGTGTGTTTTTAGATTCCTAGATTGTATTGCTTATATTTCTATTAAAGGATCACTATAGGGTCAGGAACACAAACATGTATTCCTGACCCTATAGTGTTAAAACCACCATCTAGCCCCCCATGGGCCCCTCATGCCTCCATAAATATAGCAAAATCTTACTGTAGCCTGAAGCTGTAGATCTGCATGCTGTTCGCCTCAGAAAAACAAGCGGTCTGCTGACATCATCAGAAGTGGTGGCCTGATCACAATGCTTCCCAATAGGATTGGCTGAGACTGACAAGGAGGCAAATCAGGGGCAGAGCCCGCATGATTCAAACACAGCCCTGGCCAATCAGCATCTCCTCATAGAGATGAATTGAATCAATGAATCTCTGTGAGGAAAGTTCAGTGTCTGCATGCAGAGGGAGGAGACACTGAATGTTTGGATGCATTTTAGGCAGCCATGACCCAGGAAGGATCTCTAACAGCCATCTGAGGAGTGACCAGTGAAGTTATCACTAGGCTGTAATGTAAACACTGCATTTTCTCTGAAAAGACAGTGTTTACAGCAAAAAGCCTGAAGGTAATGATTCTACTCACCAGAACAAATTCAATAAGCTGTAGTTGTTCTGGTGACTATAGTGTCCATTTAAGAAGGCATCTTCTTACAATCTATTGTATCCATAAAAGGGTAACTTTATTTTATATACGTTAACCCATTTGGGAGCACGTGTGTTATATTGCACTTTTGTATTGTTTACATATTGTTACTAACCTTGCCTTTGAAAGGTCACTCAAAGCAAAATAACCTCTTTAGCATACTGGGTGCAGGGCCTCAATTTAAAACTGGCAGAAAAGGAAGCATTTTATTGCATCTACTGCCAACCTCTAAACTTGTATAATGACAAATCAGTCAGTTTTTGATCATGCATGTACTGAGACACTGACTGCTTTTGGTATAGACTTTTTTGACTGCGCTGAATAGCTGCAGCCTTTTTAGTGAGATTTAAGTGAAGCTGAAAGACTTGGAGACCATGCAGCTATAAAAAATACGCCCTGCAGAATTAACCCATACCTTGGGTGCAGACTCGACATCTATAGAGCGTTATTTTCAAGGTACTTTAATATAAGAAAAGACAATCATCATCATCTCTGGTAGGTCATTAATAAACACCTTTGTTTTTTTTTGTTTTTTTCCTATGACAGGTATATTATAAACAGGAAGGTGTATTCATACATCCGTCTTGTGGAAAAGTTGAAGAACAAGACAGTTTAATTCCTGGGACATTACGTGTGATAGAAAAGGTACTGAAACTGTGGCTTTTGTTGAATTAACAAATAAAAAGGGATCTGTTTAATTTATGTTGCCTATTAATTGGCAGCATTCATTTAATGGCTTGTGTAATGTTTTAGTATTTCAAAAGAACTGAAAGAAACTGTGTTTTTATAATCACATTGGCTTACACACTCAAATCTTACGGAGTGTTTTCTTTTGTTTGTTTTTTTGTTTTGTGTTTAGGATGCTGAAATTATTGTTGATTGGAATCCAGTGGAAGAAACTTTGGATTCTTCAAACATTCGTTGTACTGTAAAGGTTTGTATTAATCTTTCTTCTGCAGAATTAAAACTGAAACCTAATATTGTACTATTTTAATAAATCTGATCAATCTTAAAGTTTGCTTTGACATAAGTGCAGTGTGCTTTGCAATGGCGACTAAATGCATCTGCTCTGGTTTTGAACCATTCTATCAGCAGCCATTTCTTTAGAAACTTAAAAAGAAATAAACAAACAAACAATATCGGTGAATTTTGTCCGTCTTTGGCCCTCACTACCTCTTATCCCTGTAAATAAAACATATACTGCTGAATTTACTGTAAAGTCTCATGAACACATTGTACAGAGCTGCAGAAAATGTTGGCGCTTTATAGATGATTATATCCGTTCTAGCCAGTAGATGGAACTACAGCTCCCTTAATCCTTAAAGAACGGCTCCAGGCAGCTAACTTAATTGGACTAAAGTTGTTATGGTGCCAAGCGCCTAATTTTATATGTTAAACTATTTCCCCCATCATTCATTAAACTGCTTTAGAAAAATATATACATTTTCTCAAGCAGTTTTGTGGATGGGGAGCTACTAAAAGAAAAACTTGAATTCGTCTTTACTGCACAGTGAAAGGAAGATATAAAAGTGTTGCTGCTACAGTATTCGTTTGCTTGAAATTATATATTTGGCATACATTGATTTTCAGCCTGGTTGGATGAACGTGATTCTGATAATGTGGAGCTGTAAATTAGCACACTACAAATGTGGCTGTGGGTGCTGGGGAGCCCCATTTCTTTTGTGAAATCAATTCTAAACAGTTTGATAAAGAATCAGAGAATTCCATCCAGAAACTTTAGACTACATGAAAAAAATCAATGCAGAGGGAAGGGATTGGCTGCTTAGGAGGAGAGAAGAGCAAGCTTCCCCTTGCAGGTGCACTGCCTGTAAGAGAGAAGGTGAGCACAACTGCCACCAGCGTGCTGACGACAGAGGTAAATTTTAAACCAAAATTACATTTGGCAGTCCAGAACAGAGTTCTGTTTCCAAAGTCACACATGTAACTAGCCCCGGTACAACAGTATATCTCTATCTATCTATATATGTGTATATCTCAGTTTGTGCAACTTTTTTTTTTTTAAAAAATATTATTTATTTATTTTTTTGCATGGTAACATACAGGTTCACTTTTCCCCAACAGCATTTGTGAATTGTGAGTAAACTGAGTTTATCATAATACAAGGCATGTATGAGAGACTGCACATTTTTAGATTGATTGTTAAACAAACAAAGTCTTCGTCAGGAACGTCATGTTGTATACTGCGTTTATAAGTAGTGAGGTCTTGAGGTTCTGACTGCTGTATAGCAGGCTTCTCCATAAGTAGGAAATCGTATAAACAAAGGAGGTTGGCATAGTTGTATTAGTGCGATTATGGGCACGCATGTATTCCTAACCTCTGGGGTAAGGGGGGAAGGGGTTGTCAGTATTTCTAGGCAAAACTGTGTGTGTTGAGTTATAGTGGGAGATTCAGTCGCACCTGTCAGAAGTATGATGGGTAAAGCTTAAGGAGCATGTGGTTAGTGTTGTAACCGTTAAGGAGCTACATTTGCTATAGTCATCTGTAGTAAACTGAAACGTAAAACTCATAAAACTTGTAACTGGGTAAATAATGCTACTGATCAGGCATTCATGTCTGCCAGGGACGAATGGTGAGATTCGGGAGACATCCCAGGCGTGGCTGGTGGGCTGAGACGGCTGTGTCTCAGAAAGGCCCAAGACCTGTAGGATATTTAGGCACTCTGGTGGTCCTATCGCTTTGCAAGTGTTCCCGTCTGTAGTGACCGTAAGGAACCTAGGATATGTCCAACAATTGGTTATTCCTGACTCCTGCAGGGCCTGGGTGGTGGGACGCATGAATTTTCGCCATAGCAAGGTGGCTTTGCTTAGGTCCTGGAAGAACGTGAGGGAATGGTTCTCAAATTGGAGTGGAGTTTTCCCCTTCAGAGCATGTAGGAGCCCCTATTTGTCAACGAAGGTCTGGCAGCATAGGGTGACGTCCTGTGGAACATTCGTTGGTGTTGGTGCGTGAGATGTTGTGGAGATGAGGTACAGGCTGTCGTATGCAAACTTTTGAGATATTTTTGCAGGTAGGACAGAGGAGACTCCTGAGGAAGCGAGGTAGCTCATCTGTGGGAAAAGAGTCTGCTACCTCATGGATTTTAATATTTCCCTGTCTCCCCTTGTCCTCCAGGACATCCATTCTAATAGCAAGTTGTGAGTGTAGTTCTTGTAGGTGTTGCGTGGTTTCTCCTTGTGTGATCATGCTCTGCTTCACGTCTATGATGTCTTCTTTGGCTGCCTGGAGTCTGTCGGCCATGGCCTGCACCTCCGTTTTTACCATATTCAATTCCACTGAGAACATGTCTTGGAAGTGTTCCAAGTGATCATGAATGTCCTGTTTTGTTAATGGCGCTTCGGTTTTGGGTAAGGCTGGGGATGCTACCGTAGCAGTTTCCTCCTAGTCTCGTGCTGGTTTAGGCCGCATGGGTGTAATCCTTCTGGCTCTGGAGGTGGAGGTCAGCATCTGGCCGATGTCCTGTTTGCTGCGAGACTGAGCTGTAGTCGGTCTCTGTGATTTGCGTCCCATAATTGTACCCAGCTGGGCTTGATGAATATCCGGGGGAGACTAGGCCTCGTCAGTGCCATCGGTTGTCCAGAGGTCGACACTGGATAGCCGCGGGAGTCGCACTCGGTAGACCTGAAGTCCTAGGCGTCGAGTTTTTTCACCTGCAGTGAACTAGAACAGCATCTACCGAATAGGTGCAGGTTCCCAAGCATGCAGGTAAGTATTGTGCTGAGCAATATAGTGTTTTTCGCCACGGACAAGCTTGTTTTTAAAGTTTGGAACTCGGAGCTGTGAGTAATCTTGTGCAACATTTTAAATTGAAATGCTGCACATTCTGGCTGCTACCACCATGACCACTTCTAAAAGCAGAAGTAGTCATGGTGGTTGGAGAAACCCTTTAAGTGGCTATGTAAACACCATATCAAAAATGTAATCTTTATGAAATACTCATATGTACTGTTGGATTTTCACTTAAATTTCAACCCATTCAAAAGACATACTAAGACTAGGGACTACTTTGTTTCAATATTTTTCCTTTGCTTGACAAAATGTCTACCCCCTCAAGCTTGTCATTTCCCCTAGCTGTCACCAGTCTCCTGACTGCTGTAGGCAAAAAAAAAGCTGTTTCTATGGAAGATCTCCTTGTATCCTCCTTAGACATCAATGCTGTAGTCTCGCGCATGCGAAAGAGTGCAAAGCTGATGTTGGATCCCGGCAGCTGATGCGCCAGAAGCTTAACAGGACTTGAGGAACAATTTCAAGTAAGTAAATGTCATAATTCTCAATGTCCACCGGACCCCGATTGGTGATATCACTGTTGGGGTCTTTGCAAATTAAGCAAAGACTCCATGGTGACAGAGCCACTTAAACTTTGCAATATTCTAATCAATTACTGAATATTATTGTGATCAACACTAATAGTTTTATGTATGGTTAATTATTATTATTATTTTTTTTTTTTTAAAGTTCTTTTGTTGACTATAATTTGTATTGTCCATTTCCAATCTTAAATTATGGAATTGTTTACAATAATTTTCGTAGGATTCAAGTTCCGTTGTAGAATTGACTCCTGCACCAGAAGACAGAGTTGTCCGTGGTATTTCCCACCAAAGCAGTTATGAAGCTGAATGGGACATGGTCAATGCAGTATCGTTCAAGAAGAAACTCTTTTCAAATGGGGGTATGTACTGAACATCAACCCTGGACATAGTGGAATAAACCAAAACCTCTATTTATTCTACTCTGTGAAACATGTATTAAAAATAAACCTCAGTAACATGACTGGCCTAGGTTTAATCTATTTTATGTTGTTTTAAAAAAAAAAAAAAAAAGAATTTTTTTTTTTTTTAAAAGATCTGGGCCTTATTTTGTTTTTATATTAACAAAGGAGAGTCTTTGAAATAGCGTTATTCTAGATTTTTGTGAAGGACTTTTTCATGTTCAATTAATATTTTTGGTTGGTTCAATTCCTAATAGGAGAGATTGCAGCATTTGTCTCAGGAACCACACACCAACAAAAAAAATCCTTAACTTGAAATAAAATAAGGGTAAAAGGGCTTTTTTTTCTCCCCCCAACAAACTATGGTCATCTTTAAGTAAATACATCACACTGTTTATTGTACATTGCTCAGAGACCCTGGCTGATTCAAGTTACTGACATCTTTCAACTTCAACTTTGTGCAGAGTACAAACCACTCATGGGTCGATCACCCTTCACACCAAACGCTACAAATGTTTTTTTTATGTGCTGTTCACTATACTGCTTAATGTGGGCAAACTTTTCTTGTTAAAGGCAAGAAATTAATCTATATAAACTGGCAACCAGCAGAAACTAATTGTTCATGCAAGGTCAGGTTAAATTAGAGACTGTTAAAGCTGATGCTCTAGGCCACACATTGCAATATGTTGAAGCATTTTTATTTTGTTGTGTGATATGCTGCTGCTCTGTGCACAGTGTCTCACAGATAGTGTGAATAGATTGTCCCTGCCCTGGCTGCGTAACATAGGAAATACTATTCGTAACACAAATCAAATTGCGTAACTAACATGGCCTGGAGGTGTTTCCAAACACAAAATTTGTTTCATCCCTAATGTGATTGCATTTCACCTGGGTGTTTATGCACTAGAACATGTGTAGAACACCTTCTGCACTCCAGATGTTGTGGACCACATCTCCCATCAATGCTCTTACTTCCATGATGCTGTACACACAATCAGGAGTGTCCAGGGTTGCCAATTCTTGCACTAGAAGAAAAAAGTAATTGGCTGCCGATGTAGCTGCTTTACTGTCAGCTAAGTGAAATGTATCCTGGTGATATTTATGTATAGAATGTATAGTGTTGCATTTTGTCAATCACAGCAGCAGTAAAATTAAGGTGTTTACAAGTTCTGCTTCTGTAAACTGTTTACAAACCCGTTGACACTAGAGTAATATTAAAAATGTCTATTTTTTCAGTTATCTGTATTACCAACCTACCCACCTTCCCCTTTCAATGATAAAGCAAACCATACTGAGTTCTTATTAATGAATATCAAAAGTACATTCAGTGATTTGGTTAGTAGGCCCTTTTATCATTTATAATTTTAGCCTTTATTCACCACAAGGATTTTCAAATCTATATTCTATATATTCTGTTTGCAGATATATATTCTATATGCAAGTTTCCCCATGAGAAACACTACCACTATCACAACAGACCTGTTATTGTCATTGACTATCCTCCGTTCTTCAGAAATCTTTTACATACACTCCTAAGCCCCCACCCGTTTATGGGGTGTTTGTGTTTTTACTCAGCAGCTTGACTAATATTCTAAGATATTGGCAAACTAATAAGATTCTCCTAACACCATATTGGTTATTATGTAATGAAATCCCCTGTCCCTTTTTCTTTGTAAACGGTTCCCTATCTGCATAGATAATTTTTTACATTTGCTTCAGCTATAATCCTTCTTTTTTTTTTCTCTTCCCTCTCTGCAAAGAGAAGTTTGTAAAGCATGCCCACATTGTGTGAGTACACAACTTTCAGATCTTAATCTTCCCTTTTCAGCTCAACAGTGTTACTAAGTTGTCAACAGAGCTGTTAATAGGCTATTAATAGTAGAAACATACTGGATACCGAACTCACCAAGTAACCCAGGTGCTCTGAAGCCAGGGCTGACCAGGCCTCCCTTCCAAGATATGCAGAATAATTAATGGTTCAGGCACTCCGGGATAACACAAATAGCAGCTTTATTGGGGCAAGTGCAGCAACGTTTCAACCCTACCGGGTCTTTATCAAGCTTCATAATGACCCGGTAGGGTAGAAACATTGCTGCTTTTGCTGTTTTTGTTATCCCTGAGTGCTGAACGGTTCTTTATTCTGCATGTTAATAGGCTATTGGCAGCCATACTATGTCCGATATCAACTTATTCAGCAGCTCCATTTATCTGATCTGATTAATAAGTTATAGACCAGAATGAGATACCCGATTGGTGGGGACACTTTCTGTTCCAGGCAGAACTCACTGCTGCTGCATGCCTGGGAACTTGCATCAACTCCAGCAATTTTAATGGAGAGTATCCCTTTTTTTTTTAAAGGGGCACACTGAGTTCCAAAACCACTACTGCATGCTATGGTGGTAGGAGGCTGTAGGCACTGACAGCGTGAAACAAAGGGAAGGTCTCCCAGGCATCTGTGGCTTGGCCCCCACTTGCCAGATTGCTAATGCAGAGGTTCTACTTTTACATTTACTATGTAAATGTAACCTAAATTTGGATAGCATTGATTGGTTGACAGTGTCAGTCTAAATTTATTAGAGATTATCATTGCTTGTGTGGAAGTACACAAGCAACATGGTGGGCAGAGGCCAGGCTTGGTTTGTGGTAAACTACTTAAAGTTTGACACATAACTGTGGTAAGGGGCAGTAGTCCTCTAGCATCAGAACTGCCACTGCTGTAGTAGTTATGGTGTTTTGATTGCTCTTTTAATTATTGTACTTATGTGTATTTACTCAATGTTTTATCTATATCAGTGGTTCTTAACTTCTTGGTTGAGACATAGAATAATAATCATCTGTCCACACGTTAATATTCACAAGAAACTTCGTAAGTTCATTGAAGACTTTCTGAGTTGATTGATGGGTTTTTACAGAATAAATTTAGTTCTATATGACAAAATGTAATTTACCTTTTGGATTTGTACCCTGTCTGAGTCAGAACATAAGAGATAGACATGCCCGTTGAATACTTTATTTATTTTCTTTGCACGTATATCTGGGTACTTACAAACTGTAGGGCTACAGCCTCTGCATACAGCCTCTGCATAGAAGGCTTATCAATAAACTGCAATCTTTGAGTTTGGATTCCAATATTGTTGAATGGGTAAGGCAGTGGCTGAGTGACAGGCAACAGAGGGTTGTAGTCAATGGAGTATATTCGAAGCTTGGGCTTGTCACCAGTGGGGTACCTCAGGGATCTGTACTTGGACCCATTCTCTTTAATATTTTTATTAGTGATATTGCAGAAGGTCTTGATGGTAAGGTGTGTCTTTTTGCGGATGATACTAAGATATGTAACAGGGTTGATGTTCCAGGAGGGATAAGCCAAATGGCAAATGATTTAGGTAAACTAGAAAAATGGTCAGAGTTGTGGCAACTGACATTTAATGTGGATAAGTGCAAGATAATGCATCTTGGACGTAAAAACCCAAGGGCAGAGTACAGAATATTTGATAGAGTCCTAACCTCAACATCTGAGGAAAGGGATTTAGGGGTGATTATTTCTGAGGACTTAAAGGTAGGCAGACAATGTAATAGAGCAGCAGGAAATGCTAGCAGAATGCTTGGTTGTATAGGGAGAGGTATTAGCAGTAGAAAGAGGGAAGTGCTCATGCCATTGTACAGAACACTGGTGATACCTCACTTGGAGTATTGTACGCAGTACTGGAGACCGTATCTTCAGAAGGATATTGATACCTTAGAGAGAGTTCAGAGAAGGGTTACTAAGCTGGTTCATGGATTGCAGGATAAAACTTACCAGGAAAGGTTAAAGGATCTTAACATGTATAGCTTGGTGGAAAGACGAGACAGGGGGGATATGATAGAAACATTTAAATACATAAAGGGAATCAACACAGTAAAGGAGGAGACTATATTTAAAAGAAGAAAAACTACCACAACCAGAGGACATAGTCTAAAATTAGAAGGACAAAGGTTTAAAAATAATATCAGGAAGTATTACTTTACTGAGAGGGTAGTGGATGCATGGAATAGCCTTCCAGCTGAAGTGGTAGAGGTTAACACAGTAAAGGAGTTTAAGCATGCGTGGGATAGGCATAAGGCTATCCTTACTATAAGATAATGCCAGGGACTAATGAAAGTATTTAGAAAACTGGGCAGACTAGATGGGCCGAATGGTTCTTATCTGCCGTCACATTCTATGTTTCTATGTTTCTCTGTGAGGAAAGCTTTCAAATTATTTTAGCTCCTCTGTAAAGAATAGATTGTCCTTTTAGTTGGTGTATATTATGATGTACGTCTTAAATGCTGCCATGATTAAATGGAAAGCATAAAATAGTAATTCTTACTATAATTTACTTGATTATTATCCATGGCAAAAAGACTGAAAATAATAACTTGGGAAGTTACCCAGTTATGCAACTGTCCATTATGTTCACTGTTAGAATCCAGTCCATGGAAGAAATGTTCTGATTAAAATGCAGACAATATTAATGAGCAAGGGAATCAAAGTTAAATAAAGGACCAGGGCATTTTTTATCACTATTGTAATTGGGCAGAGCTACATAACGGGTGAACAAAATGCCTGTTAGGATAAATACATATTACACTTAATGTGTACACTATATTTACTTGTTTATAGCTACTAGTTACCTGCTAAATTCATTATCAAATGTGCAGTGTTTTGTTTATTTTTTGTTTTGTTACAATGTTTAATGTAAATTGCAACATCATTATGCCATTTTATTCTAAAAGCTAATTTAGCAAAATGTATGTAATCTAAATTTGAATGATATATATATATATATATATATATATATATATATATATATATATTCCTGCTAAAATACAAATGTTACCATCAAATGTAGATGCAAGCATAATAAATATATATATATGTATATACACACACACCACGATCCAACGCATTCACATATCCACTAAACAGCAACTTCAATGTTGACAGATTTTATTAGTTTTAGAGTAGGACCTGCCAAAGATAGGCTACATTGACGTTGTGGCAGGCTTATGCAATGTATGATCATATGATGTTACTAAACCCCCATTATTTTTGCCTAGTTTAGGTGTGTTTTTTGGTTTTGTTTGTTTAAAAAAACAAAAACAAAAAAAAAAACAACTAATAAAATCTGTCAACATAGAAGTTGCTGTTTAGTGGATAGGTGAGTGCTCTGGATCTTGTGTATTGTATAATTTGGCCGCCAGCAGCACCGCATTTATGCATGTTCAGGTGAGTGCAGCCCTCTGGTTTAAATATATATTTATTTATGTCCTGAAGAAAGTTCTGATAGAACTGAAACGTTGACTGACTGTTGGAATAAACCTAAGAAGTTTTTTACAAGACCTAGAGTGCTGGCTTTTATATATATATATATATATATATATATATATATATCTTTATTTTGATGGTTACATTTGTATTAGTATTATTAAATGTAGATGTGTATATATATATATATATATATATATCTTTACTTTGATGGTTACATTTGTATCATCAAAATAAAGTAATACTACTTTAACCATACAAATGTAGATACAAGCATAAAATATATATTTATTCTTGAATCTACATTTGATGGTCAAATTAGTATTTTAGCAGGAATTCACAAGCCTGTTTTTGATCTTCATGTGTTTTTGTTTTTCATTGTCAAGCAAATCTGAGAACTTTGGATTGCACTTTTTTATGTAACTTTTTTTTCAGGCAAAGGAAAAACAAGTCTGATCTCCTTAAGGGCAGGCTCAGAACTAGATCCAATTAAATAGATGCTGATATTTCACTTCTGTCAGTTCTGATTTTGTTTATTTGTGAACTGGACTTTTGAACCAAAATGTATCTGAATCAGAAATGATTGCTTTCAGGTTTCTTCATTCCTGATTCCCGAAGCCCTATTGTTATATAAATGTTATAATTGCAAATGGTCTATGAAGCCATTCTCATGATCACATGGCATGCTTGCATTTATCGATTGCCTATAACATGTTGGTTTCTGGCTATTTTTAGGGGTTCACAGTCCTTTGACTGTCCAGAGCAAATGGTCATTCCTATTCAGCTTGGCCGACCTCAAGTCAATTAAACAGAACAAAGAAGGCATGGGCTGGTCTTATTTTGTTTTCTGCTTGAGGGATGATGTTGTCCTCCCAGCTCTACACTTCCATCAAGGAGGAAGCGAACTTCTGCTTGAATGCCTTGAGAAATATGTGCTGCTGTGTGAGTAAGTAGAACTTCAACCCAAAGGCTTTTTTCACTCTACTTGAATGGATGATGTAGAACTATAAGAATCTGTTCTACAGCCATTTAATGTTTGGTCTTCGTTTCTTTATATATTTTTTTCCCTAATGGCAGTTATTTTCTTTTTGTAACAACAGATTTATTTATTTTTTGTTTATTTATTTTTTAACTCTTGTTAGCAAAATGTTCCAAGCAATGTACTAGTTTGAATAGTATGGTAATCTTGCAATCTTATGGCCAAATATAGCATTCAGAAGCAATTTGATGCAGAAATTAAATGGCTCGTTTGTGTTAAAGGGACACTCCAGGCACCCAGACCACTTCTGCCCATTGGAGTGGTCTGGGTGCCAACTCCTACTACCCTTAACCCTGCAAGTGTAATTATTGCAGTTTTCATAAACTGCAATATTTACATTGCAGGGTTAAGTCCTCCTCTAATGGCTGTCTACTAGAGGAGAACACGAACACGCTATGTGAGCACCTACAGCGTTGCCGAAATCCCCATAGGAAAGCATTGTATAGTGCTTCCCTATGGGGAGGTCTAATGCACGTGCACGGCCATTGTGGCGCATGCGCATTAGGTCTCCCCCGTTGGCTGACGTCGACGGGGGAGAAGCATAGGCTGAGCCTGACCCAGCGCCAAGGGACATCGGCGCTGGACTCCGGTAAGTCAATGAAGGTGTTTTAACCCCTTCAGCAACTTGGGATGGAGGGTGGGAGGTAGAGGGACACTAGAGGGTACTGCAGTGCCAGGAAAACTAATGTTTTCCTGGCACTGGAGAATCCCTGTAAAATTTTTCATGCAATAACCTTTCGCTCGGTCTATTCCCATGCCCTTCTGTAAGCTCTTCCAAAGCTCTGAAATAAAGCTCCTGCAGCTGCTGGTGGCATTGTAGGGCTATTTCATGTCATAAATTGACAATTGTGAGATCCTTTTATTTATGCTAATTCAATCCTGCGACAAATCCTCCTTTTTTTTTTTTTAAATGGATTTCTTGAGATGCATTGGAAGACTGCTATATTGCTGTATCTCTTCTCTAACTTTAAGAGAGTATCAGCAGGGTACACAGGCAACGTTAATATATTTTGAGCAAATGGCAAATAGATTAATCAACGAACAGAAATTAAGCTCTGATCATTCGGGCTATACTAAACTTAACTTTTTTGGATGGGATAACTTAACACTGACTAATCGTTATTTGTGTGAAGAAACTCACAGGCGTGATAGAAAACTTATACATTTCAAATGGATAAGAAACACACAAAAATACAGGAGAGAGAGAACTGGATCACACTAAAGTGGTTAGCTAATAGATTGTCCTAGTGAACTATCAGACTCCTTGTCAGAGGAGAAGTTGGTACAAGGCAAATAAGAGCAGGCCAGAGACCCTTGTCCCTCCGTCAATCGGCCTAAAACCCAGGAACTTCAAGTATGCCAACCAGCCTCCACGATTGCTTTCAGGTAAACCCACCATGCCTCCCGGTCAGGATTCTACAGGTGCCGCGATCCGGTGCTTGGTGCAGGCCATCTTCAGCCTTATATTGCTTCACTGTGCTTCCGTTATGAGGTAATTTGGGGTGTGTAGATGAGGATAGAGGTGGTATATATGGTGAAAAAGCATAGAAAGATGATCTTGCCGACAGTCTTTGCCAGATGCAAATACTATCAAATTGCTTGAGGAAGTCTTGCTTGGATCTGGAATGGAGCCCAAGGTGTATTTGTTGCTTCTACTATGCATTAACAGGAGCGCTCCCCATCTTGGATTTGCCAGCTCAGTATGATACGGGTTTGAGAGAATAACCTGTGAATAGCCACAACTTGCTAGAGTAGTCAATGTGGACTGGGATAACCCCACCAGCCCAAAGGAGGGGGGAACCAAACCCAGGAAGTAGCAGGAGCACTGCAAAGTAGAGAGCTGGCCACCTGCACCACCTTGTGTCCTCCAGCAGGCCGCAAACAAGTCCTTTGTGTAAAACACCCGACTCAATGCTACAAAAAAAAAAAAAAAATACTGAGTGTCAGGGTGTTGTTCAGATTAAGAGAGATAAAGTAACAGCGTACATTTTGGAATAAGTGGGTTAGTTGTACTTGATTCCAACAAAAATCAGAGGAGCTCCATCACCATGCGACTGGCTTGGTCTGCAGTATTTTTACTGTTCTCTTCTTTTTAATCCTCCATGGTGTTATAATCTATAATTTATTTTATTTGTTTTCCACATATTTGTCTTGGGTTATGTTTCGTTTGTGATCATATTCAGTATTGGTTGGGACTTGTCATATTTAAGTTATGTGTTTTAAACAATATACAAGAAAAGATTTTGCTTAGTGATACTAATAGCTAAGAAATTATACATGATTTATTCACATCAACAAGGTTTATCATTCATCATCTGTCTAATCACTTAGTTTCATGACTTTATGCAATACCTTTAGGTTATAAGATCACCCCTGAAACCACACATTTTGATGCAATTGAGTCTTATTACCTGTTAACAAATGTGTAGTACAATGGTCAGAAAAGGTGTTGCAAGATATGGTGGTGTCCCAATGCATTGATTTCGTCCACGCTTACCGTAGCCTAAACGTTCTGGGGTTACTATTTCTCAAACATGTTATGATCTTGAGCTTCTTAATATTGGTAGTGAAAGTAATTACAATTCACTTGTAAAGTAGAACTGGAGGAGATGCGTTAGTGTGGGAGTGCTAGGATTAATGCATGAAAACAAAAGATGTACAATCTGTACATTGTGCTAACCACATTCCTAGCAGTGGATGAAAACTCGTTTAACTATTCATTAACCGGACCTTCTTGGGTTTTATTGATGTGTCTTCAGTCAACAATTGTGGTATTACCATATTGTCAATGGAGAAAACTAGTCTTGTAAGATATTGATAGCTGTGGAAGAAGGTGGTCACTGATGCTTTGGCAGTATTTTTGGAGATGATTGTAGAATGGGGGGGGTAAACGGACTGCAAAAATAGCAGATTTGAAATAGTTCTCTTACTCCATATAGTCACAACCTAGCTAGTTTAACCTTAATTTCTTGTTTGCTGAAACACAGTTCCACATGGATAACCTTCTCAATTGCAGTATCAAAATAGTGGATCACTGGCACCATCTGCTGGAGGGAGAGAAAACGTTTGGGTTAATTGAAGGTGTCATAGTAATTGCAGAATATAGTGGTTTTACTAAAAGAAATTGCATTCCTACTGTTTGTACCGTAACTCCTTCCTTTCTCTTCCACGAACAGAAGATGCTACAATACGTAACCTGATAAATTGCTATCAGAAATTACCGATTTCTTAAACTTCTTAAAAGAATACTATAGTGTATTGGCTTCGTCTCTGCCTCCTCTGACATCATTGCAACGGGGACCTAATGTATTAAAAAACATGAAATTAATGTTTTCGTATTTTTTTTTTTTTTTTTTGCAAGATGCTGGGCATACTCGTGCAAAGCACCGTAAAACAGCAGGAAGCGCCTCTAGTAGCTGTCTGGTAGACTGCCACTAGAGGCAGTCTTAACCCTGCAATGTAAACATTGCAGTTTTTCTCTAAAACTGCAATGTTTTTAGCTGCAAGGTTGAGGTAACAGGGACACTGCACCCAGACCACTTCAATGATATGAAGTGATCTGGGTGCCTATAGTGTCTTTTTAAGTGCAATAGGGAATTGGTGCACATCAAATGTCACTTTCATACAAATACCATGACTCTGCATATACCCAAAAATGACTTTGCTTCCTGGTTCTGGTCCTACTAATGAATATTCCAATAACCCCTAGTGCATCATGGCTGTGTGGTATCCATAGCTGTGCATATTTTTCTATGGATGGAACTACATTTGTCCACGTGTGTGCTACAACCAAAAGGATCTCTAAAGGTCACTCAAGTCTTGTAAGGTGAGAACATAGCTATAATTTATGATGGCATATAGTTATAGCAATTTTGTAGATCCCTGCAGCTATAGTGAAGCAGGACAGTATGATTTGTGTCCTATAGCCTTTGTAAATAACATAAGTGGCTATGATGCTTGGAGTCATCCTGTAACCAAAATGATATTCTCTCACGTGGGATACTACAGAATTTTACCTACCCCTTCTTCCTCATGTAATTTAATGTGTTCAGGAACGCCCTACTATAGGAATCCTGCTTGAATAATCAACCCTTATTTAGTTGTAGAATGCGTTTAGTACTTTTGAAATCTGTGGTTAACGTTCTAGAGCAAGCATGTCAAACTTGAGACCCGCGGGCTGCATGTGGCCGCTTTGTGCTGTGGCTGCGACCAGCCGTAAGGCAGGAAAGATATTTCTTGTCTGATTCTTGTCTTCCCTCCCACGGCCGCAAGAGGGCAGAGCGACTGTCTGTCTGCAGAGCAGGCCAGCCACTCCTCCTTCCCTCCCGCTCGCTGTGCCAGAGCAGCGTCTGGCCTGCTTGAGCAGAGCTGGAACTGAAGGTAGGAGAAGAGGGGATTGGGAGATTTTCCTGTATAGTGTGTTAAATTGGGGAGTGGGGGGGGAGAAAAGTGTCTTAATTTGAGGGAGTGGGCAGTGTCTTAATTTGAGGGAGTGGGCAGTGTCTTAATTTAAGGGAGGGGGCCAGTGTATTAATTTAAGGGAGGGAGGCCAGTGTATTAATTTAAGGGAGGGAGGCCAGTGTATTAATTTAAGGGAGGGAGGCCAGTGTATTAATTTAAGGGTGGGAGGCCAGTGTATTAATTTAAGGGAGGGGGGCCAGTGTATTTAAGAGAGGGGGGCCAGTGTATTAATTTAAGGGAGGGAGGGGGCCAGTGTATTAATTTAAGGGAGGGAGGGGGCCAGTGTATTAATTTAAGGGAGGGAGGGGGCCAGTGTATTAATTTAAGGGAGGGAGGGGGCCAGTGTATTAATTTAAGGGAGGGAGGGGGCCAGTGTATTAATTTAAGGGAGGGAGGGGGCCAGTGTATTAATTTAAGGGAGGGGGGCCAGTGTATTAATTTAAGGGAGGGGGGCAGTGTATTAATTTAAGGGAGGGGGGGCCAGTGTATTAATTTAAGGGAGGGGGGGCCAGTGTATTAATTTAAGGGAGGGGGGGCCAGTGTATTAATTTAAGGGAGGGGGGGCCAGTGTATTAATTTAAGGGAGGGAGGGGGGCCAGTGTATTAATTTAAGGGAGGGAGGGGGGCCAGTGTATTAATTTAAGGGAGGGAGGGGGCCAGTGTATTAATTTAAGGGAGGGAGGGGGCCAGTGTATTAATTTAAGGGAGGGAGGGGGCCAGTGTATTAATTTAAGGGAGGGAGGGGGCCAGTGTATTAATTTAAGGGAGGGAGGGGGCCAGTGTATTAATTTAAGGGAGGGAGGGGGCCAGTGTATTAATTTAAGGAAGGGAGGGGGGGGACAGTGTATTAATTTAAGGAAGGGAGGGGGGGACAGTGTATTAATGGAAGGGAGGGAGGGGGGGACAGTGTATTAATTTAAGGAAGGGAGGGGGGGACAGTGTATTAATTTAAGGAAGGGAGGGGGGGCAGTGTATTAATTTAAGGAAGGGAGGGGGCCAGTGTATTAATTTAAGGAAGGGAGGGGGGCCAGTGTATTAATTTAAGGAAGGGAGGGGGGCCAGTGTATTAATTTAAGGAAGGGAGGGGGGCCAGTGTATTAATTTAAGGGAGGGAGGGGGCCAGTGTATTAAATGGGGGTCAGAAGTGTGGCCAGTGTATTAGAGTGGTGAGAGGGGGCAGTATATTAACTTGGAGGAGCGAAGGGGCCAATGTATTCAATTTGGGAGGGGGGCAGTGTATTCAATTGGTGGAGGAAGGGGCAGTATATTAAAGGAACACTATAGGGTCAGGAACACAAACCTGTATTTCTGACCCTTTAGTGTTAAAACCACCATCTAGCCCCCTATTGCCTCCCTAACTATAGTAAAATCTTACTTGTATTCAGGTCTGCAGCTGCTGGCTTTGTCTGCTGACATAATCAGAAGTGATGGTCTGAGCCAATCACAATGCTTCCCTATAGGATTGACTGAAATTGTCATTGAGGCAGATCAGGGGAAGAGCCAAACACAGGGGGCAATGGATTGAATTTGTGGGTAGTGTACTAGAATGGGGGGGAGCGGGCAGTGTATTAGATTGGGTCTGCATGAAGGTGCTGAACGCTCCCCATGGAGATGCTGATTGGCTGTGCAGTTTTTTGACACACATGCACAAGAGCCTCCCAACGCTTTCTATGGGAAAGCATTGGATTGACTGAGATCACCATGTTTGATGATCTCAGCCCAAGTGAAGAACACACTAACAGGACTTCAAAATCAAGAAGATAACTTAATTTGTTTTTTTACAGCTGTGCAACAGTATACATTCTTTTTTTTTGTAAATCTGTTTATTGAGAGATTCATGAATGCATCAAAATCAAGCGGTTAGGACTCGCAGGTCCAACATTGCTGATCAAACAACATATGTAAACGGTTAAACATTATTAATGGGTGGTTAACAGAGGATCAGCGGCGATCAATGCAGTGTTATATATACAGTGGCAAGGAGAAGAAAAGAAAAAACAAACGTGGGTAACCCCGCGTAATAAACTCTTTATACACTGAATTCCGGGGCGTTATGCAGTATTCAGGAATGGGCGGTGTCCGGGAGGACCTGCCCTTGTGTGCAATACTCAGTGTAGGAATCTACCTTACAGTGCGCTCGACTTTATTATCTATTTGGAGAGTAAGGTATCCGAAAATTAGCGAGCTAGCAGTGTCAATGCCAGAACAAAACCCTGGATATAATAAGGATAGCTGCAGGTACTGAGGTGAAAACCCCAGATCTTGAGTTAACCTGGGAGTTGGGTCCTATGACTAACAGTAGCTTCGTATTTGACACATCGACAAGCCCCATCATCCCAGCATTGGGTTAGGCCTATAGGTCATCACGTGTCGTTGCATCTGAGATATGGGGGGGGGGAAGCGTAAGGGATTTCACTCTCTCGAGCATCATCAGAGGTGTGCATTGTGGTATGTGTTGTGGGTGCTATTGTTATATGAGGAGAGATTGTATCGTGAGTGCGTCACATCTGGGACCTACGTCTCGGTGGGTGTTGTCTCGCCATAAGGCAGTTGACTACCACATCTAATAGCCAGATGTTTCAGAGCCCCCCATGGGTGTTCGCCAACTTCTGGTAATTTCGTGTGTATGTCTCAAGTCACCTCTTCGTGTTTAAGGAATTAAGTGTGTAGTCGTTATCCTACAGTAGGTGTCTAGGAGACTCCTCCGGACCGATTCCGGAACCCCGGTCACCGACAAGAGGGGTAGAGGAGGGGGTGAAAAAGGATAGGATGGATGGGATAGTCGGGGTGTTGTCTCTTCTGCCTAGCTCGGGACGACGCGTGCCCCCGTCGGGCCCCCCGATATGCCCCCAGTACCACGGCATCGTGAGATATACATAAACCACGGCGACCAAACCTCCGTATGTTTTGTTTCCCTGCCAGTTAGGGCCGAGTAGGCTGCTTCGGCACCCTGTATCTCCTCTACTCTGCGAATCCATTCGGATTTGGAAGGTACATCAGATGTTTTCCAATGGGCTGGAATGTTGGCTTTGGCGGCGTTGAGCAGGTGCCGCAATATCGACTTCTTGTACGAGGAGACTGAGGACGTTGTGATGTGTAGTAAAGCGAATTCTGCAGTCCAGTCTGGGATATCCCCCAGGATCAGTATGATTGTTTCCCTGATCATCTCCCAGTATGGGGTTATAGCCCTGCAGTCCCACCATATGTGCAGAACTGTTCCGCGCGTCTCTTGACACCTCCAGCATACAGAGGGTATGCAGGGGAATATGCGGTGCAATAAAGCCGGCGTCCTATACCAATGGGAAATGAGTTTATAATTCACCTCTTGGTAATAAGAACTCATGGAGCTCTTATGTTGCCATAATAATGCTGTATCCCACTGTTGTACCGTGAGAGATTTTCCAAGTTGTTCCTCCCATTGTCTTTTGAATGTCTGTGGTGCTTCTGCATGATTGGTCAGGAGGTGCTGATATAAGACGGAGATGGCGTGTTCCACCACAGTACCCCGGTCGCAGAGGCGCTCAAACCATGTGAGGGTTCTATGTAGTTTTTCTTTATGTGGTAATGTTTCATAAAAGTGCTGTAGTTGGAAGTAACGGAAGCAGATGAGAGGAGTTCGTGATCGGTCGCCCAACAGCGAGGGCAATGTCCTCAGCCCCCCACCCTCCAGAACTCTATGTATCGGTATGTATGTCCCTATGTCCTGTAAGGGCCAGGCTATGGGGGGAAGTCCCCCACCTATGGCCTCATTATACGTGAGCGGGAGCATCGGGCTAGGGGATGGGGATATGTGGTCCAGCTGTCTCACAGATCTCCATCCCACCAGGGTTTGGAAGACCAGTCCCTCCACTGGGAGGTGGACCGGTGAACGTCCCGGGGTGCCCCATATTCGTTCTTCCAGTGTCGGACCAATAAGACCTCTATCCAGTACCACCCAATGCTTGGCGGAGGACGTTACATGCCAGTCTAGGATGCGTTGCATGATCGTGGCCTGATAGTACTTTCTAAAGTCGGGCAATGCCAGTCCACCCTGGATTCTAGGTCGGCAGATGATTTCGTGTCGGATCCGAGATCGGCCGCCTCTCCAGACGAACTTGAGCACCGCCGTCTTCAGGGTAGAGAAGAAGACCGGCGGTATAGCAAGAGGTATGGTCTGCATAAGGTACAGAACCCGCGGAAGAATGTTCATCTTGATTACCGCGACTCTGCCGTGCCATGTGATGTGCGGGTGCGCCCACCTGGTGAGGTCCGAGAGTACGGTCTTCAATAAGGGTGCGAAGTTGTGTTGATAAATGCTATCCGGGTTCTCAGACACCCAAACCCCCAGGTACCTCATCTTGTCACGACACCAGTGAAATGCGAACTCTGTCTCCAAGGAACGGAATTCCTCTGCGGGGAGCGTGATGTTCAAGACCTCGCACTTCGAGACATTGAGCTTAAATCCGGATATCTGCCCGTATCTATCGAGTTCCTGGAGGAGGCACGGCAACGTGATCCTGGGATTGCGGACAAAGAAGAGGAGATCATCCGCGTACGCTGCCACTTTGTGTTGTACCCCCTTCCAGTCATACCCCTGAATGTCTGGGTTACTGCGAATCGCTTGTAATAGAGGTTCCAGGGAGAGAGCGAACAGTAAGGGCGAAAGCGGGCATCCCTGTCGGGTTCCGTTGTTGATCGCGAAGTCCCCAGTCGTGGCCCCATTAACCCGCACAGATGCTCGTGGCCTGCTGTATATCGCGGATATCCAAGCAAGGAGTTTCTGCCCGCAGCCTTGTAATCGGAGGGTCTCCAGCATATATGCCCAGTTGACTCGGTCGAATGCCTTTTCGGCATCGGTCGATAACAAGAGCAACTGTGTCCCCAACCTCCTCGCGTGGTGCTGAATGGAGAAAAGTCTCAATGTGCTATCTCGGGCCTCCCTACCCGGAATGAAGCCCGTCTGGTCAGGGTGTATAAGGTCCGGAAGTAAATGTTTAAGACGGGTGGCTTTAACCTTCGTGAACAGCTTGGCATCTACGTTTAATAAGGAGATCGGCCTATAGCTACCACAGTGTAAGGGGTCTTTCCCCGGTTTCAGTAAGACCGTGATGGTGGCAGCCAAGGATTCCGTCCCCAGGATTCCTCCCTCTCCAACTGCGTTGACCGCCTTAGAAAGCCAGGGCAACAGTATATCCGTAAAACACTTGTAGTAACCCGTGGGGAAACCGTCTGGTCCAGGGGCCTTGCCCGTTTTGGAAGCCTTAAGGGCCGCAGCTAGTTCTTCCATGGATATCGGGGCATCCAAAAGTGTAGCTGATTCCGGGTCGATCACCTTGGTGATCGTTCCGGCCAGATATTCTCGTGTCGCGTTGCGTACCCTCGAGTCTGTAGAGGCTCCAGTAGGACCATAGAGGTTATACAATCGTTCGTAATATAGTCGAAACTCTTCCGCAATTTTCTGCGGGAATGGGGAAACTTCTCCGGAGGTCAGCTGGATCTTATGAATTTGTCGTTGGGGCTGGGGGCCCTTTAGCAGTCTCGCCAGATATTTGCCCCCCTTATTGGCGTGCGTGTAGTAGAAGCCCTTTGTGCGTTGAACCGAGCTAAGATGCCTTTTAAGGATAAGGTCCTTCAGTTTCCTCCTTTGCTCCATTAGTTCGCCATATGTGGGAGCGTTTATGTTGGCTTTCTAGAGTAGAGATAGCAGCATAGATGTCAACCATGTCCTGCATATGGGCCTTACGCTTCTGGGACGCAATGCGTATGAGTGTGCCCCGGATTACACTCTTGTGAGCCTCCCAGATGGTGATCGGGGAAGACTCCGGGGTGTCGTTTTCTCGGAAGTATTGGTCCAGTTCCTGTTGGATTTGCATTTTAACGCCCGGATCCATTAATAAAGACGGATTGAGCCTCCAGGTCCAGGTCTTCGGTCTGTAGAGGGGTGAGTTCAGCTCTATCCCGACTGAACCATGGTCTGACCAGGTGGTTGTTCCTATGTCGGCCCCGCGGAGATGGGAGAGTCCTTCCCTCGCGATGAAGATATAATCTATACGTGAGTAACGATTATGGAGTGCGGAGTAATAGGTATAATCTTTTGTCGAGGGATGAAGGGCCCTCCAGCAATCTACTAGCCGAAGGGAATCGAGTGACTGCCGGATTGTCCTAATGTTGCGTTGTGGTATACAGCTATGACCCGTGGAGGAGTCCAGGGTCGGGTCTAGTGGGGCGTTGAAGTCCCCTCCCACCACCAATATCCCATCTGTGAAGTCCTCCAGTTGGAGTAAGACATTGCGAATGAATGCTGCTTGCCTTTTGTTGGGGACATATATAGTTGCTATAGTGTAAATCTTATCCGCTATGACGCCTTTGAGGAAGAGATACCTCCCCTGAGAATCCTGAACACGTTCCAGTTCTTTAAAATCCAGTCCCGTCGCAATTAGGATAGCTACACCAGCTTTGTGAGCTGTAGGGTGGTTGCAGAAGTAGTTGACAGGATAGTGTCTACTCCGTAGTCCAGGTGCCGATCCCTCCTTGAAGTGCGTTTCCTGCAGCAGGGCGACTGAGATGTGATTCTTTCTCATTTCCCGCAGCAGGTGCGTGCGCCTTTCCGGGATGTTAAGTCCCCTGCAGTTCTGGGTGAGGAATCTCAGAGGTGCACTTTGAAATGCCATAATCACCTATGCGTCTCGGCAGGGTTCCCAAATGAAGGAGGGCCGGGTAGTATCCCCAAGATGCAGAGGGCCAAGGGCAATCGCGCACCCGAGGTATGGGGCCGGCCGGCGGGCGGCAAGAAAAGAGCAGGGGGTGAGAGGGGGGGAGGACGTATGGGAGGGAGGGCGAGGGTGAGAAAGAGGGGGAAGAGTGGGAGATAGTAGAGGTTGGTAGCCGGTGAACCGAAGTCGGTACAGGGGGGTTAGGCTAGCAGTGTCTTGTGTATGTATAGGGAGTCGTGTAACTGTACGTAGGTCACTTCCCCGATCCCAGTAAGCTACCCGAGGTAGAATCCCTTCAACAGGGTGAGGGGGGAGACTCGCGCGGTAACCGGGTACGGCAGAGGGTATCTCCGGGACCAGCCCAGGAGTCCAATTTCCTACCGTCCGGTCACCAATCAACTAGCGCGAGTGTAAATTATAGAGAACGTGGGTCAAGCCCCAGCCAAGTGAGACGTTAGAGAGTCGATGGGTCAAGTACGAGGTCATCCGCTCCACCGAGCCCCCTAGTTAGAGTTCTAAATAAACAATATCAACATGTAAACAGTACGCGTCACAAATGGAGCGAGCAATTAATAACATCAAACATTATGGTCATATATGCATTGCCCCCCAAGATAAAATATATGGAGCCCCTTGATGCCCACATATCCACCTCTAGCTTCCGGGAATCCTGTGCCCTATGTGTCCCCGGGTGACAGCAAGGTCAAGTGCGTCGCCGGGGGGGGGGAGGAATTTCTCGGGGTCACCATTACACTAAATGATTAGGGTTGAGTGTAAACGCTGCATGCGCTGTTATGAACCAGTAGGCCTACGATGTAGCGGTAAGCCATGCAAGCGTCTCACCAACCGGGGAGGAGGAGAGGGGGGGACCACATCAAAGGACCTTGGTTGAGTACAAGCGTTGTACGCGCTGTTACGCGCCAGTGGGCCTAGGGTGTAGCAGTGGGTCATGCAATCGTTCCAACAGCCGGGGAGGAGGGGGGGGTGGGGGTGGGGGCTGGGGATGTGGTGAGATGGGGCTACGGGCTTCTATAACATTCCGTTCTAACACAGTTGAAAATGTACGTGGGTACGGACCTTAGGTGAGGTGCAGACACAAAATCAGCAAAACATTACATTGTATATTAAAGCTTGAAATGCAATTCCCGTTACCCCCCATCTCCCCCCCAAAGCGAACCAAGAAGGAACCAACAGTCCCCTTGTTGTCCCTGACAAGAAGGAGTCCCCCACAGCAGCTGAACATTCAACCCCAAGCAGTCTGCGCTTGGGTGAAACTCCTGAGGGATGCCCTCCACAAGACAATAGGTGCGGATACATTGCAATACCCCCCTTTTCCCCCCACCCCAAGGCAAGGTGAACCCGTTCTAGCTTGGAAAGAGTTGGCGGTTGGAGATAGACACAGGTCGGTGCCATAACCCCCATGGGACCCTCGCTTGTGTCAGAGATAGGAACAGTATCCCCACCCAAACTGTATGTCCCATTTCCCCCCCTTCCAAAGCCCATATCCCTTTGTTTAGTGCCCAAAGTACAGAGTACCTGAAACGGAGTGATAAATCAAACCTGCTTCTTGTAGACTCTGGGAGGCGAAGTCGGGTAATTGGCAGCAGCTTAAAGGATCACATCGTGGTCGGGCAGGAAGGGCATTTGAGATGTAGAGGGCGCAAACAAGGAAAGCCGTCTCGGGTCGGTACCAAGCGGTGCATGGGTCCTGGTTGGCCTCCGGTGTCACTCCTCCGGAGATAACGGATCTCCGCGGCTTCCCACATGTTGAACAGGGGGCATTCTCCCACCCCGATTTCTGGGTCCCCTTTGCGGTCTTGGCGGCGGGTTCAGTGGACCCAGGATCCAGTCAGAGACCGGCGGTGAGGGTAGGCCTAATTCTCCCATGAAGCGTGGTACCTCTTCTGGCCACCTTAGCGATATCCAACGGTTTTGATGTCGGACTTGCAGGGAGAAGGGGAATCCCCATTTATAAGGTATGTTGCGGTCTCTTAGTATTGCAGTGACCGGTCGTAAGGCCCTCCTGGCTTCAAGAGTCATCGGGGAAAAGTCATTATAGAGGGAAACCTGGGTCCCCCGGAAGGGCCAGGTCTGCCGTTCCCTGGCCTTCAGCATTATGGCGTTTTTCATTGGGAACGAGTGTAGGCAGCAAATAAGATCGCGCGGTCCCTCCTCGACCGAGCGGGGTCGCAGGGCTCTATGTGCCCTCTCAAACTCAATTTCTGCTGGGGGAGACGGTTGCAGGAGAGAGCTAAAGAGATCCGTGAGTGTGGCCACTGCATCTTCCGGTCCCTCAGCTTCTGGAACCCCACGGACCAGTATGTTGCACCTTCTCCCCCTATTGTCAACATCCTCCATCTGTCGGCGTAGGGAGAGCAACATCTCGCCCTGGCGCGCCACCGCGGTGTCAGTGGCCGTCACCCTGGTTGTAAGGGCCTCATTCGCTTCCTCCATTACAGTGATGCGGCCTGCCTGCGCGGTGAGGTCGTTACGCATCTCCGCTATCTCGGATCGCAGGGTATCCTGGATTGCAGCAATAATGGTTTGGAGGTCAGCTTTGGTTACTGCAGAGTCTTTTAGGTCCCGCAGGGAAGCTTCAATGCGGCTCAGGGCTGGCACCTCCATGTCAGGAGCTGGTGTAGTAGGCGCCGCCATTTTGGGGCTAGGGGGGCCTCCGCTCGATCCCTGTTGTGGCTGTAAGAAGCCGTCCAGCGGTCCCTGTTGCGAGCTATTAGGGGTCTGGGGATGTTCCGGGCGTTTTGTGCGCCCCATGAGGTCAGTTAATGTGCGCTTATTCGGCTATTCGGGGTCCGGTGGAGCGGAGCACTTTCCTCACGCGGCCATCTTGGTCAGAGCCGGAACCACGCCCCTTCCAACAGTATACATTCAACATTTTAATCCAATTACCAAAATTTTCTTAATATGTCAGGGTAGTTTGACTGAAACAGATTATATGCAAATGTTCGCTCTTTTGTTTGCTTTGAAGCCCTACGAGCATGAGGACGTCCAGTGTCAGTTAGGCAACTTTTTTGTACTTTTTGAAATAAACCTACGTTTCTTTGAAAACTGAAGGCACCCAGACCACTTCAGCTTAATGAGGTGGTCTGGGTGCCAGGTCCCTCTAGGATTAACCCTTTTTTTTTATAAACATAGCCGTTTCAGAGAAACTCTGTGAGTTTCAGAGAACTGTCTCATTGACAGCCGCTAGAGGCGCTTGCGTGCTTCTCACTGTGAAATTCACAGTGAGAGCACGCAAGCGTCCATAGGAAAGCATTGTAAATGCTTTCCTATGTGACCGGCTGAATGCGAGCGCGGTTCCTGCCGCGCATGCGCATTCAGCCGATGACGTCGCAAGGAAGGAGGAGAGGAGGAGTAGAGCTCCCCACCCGGCGCTGGAGAAATAGGTAAGTTTAACCCCTTCCTCCCCCCAGAGCCCGGCGGGAGTGGGTCCCTGAGGGTGGGGGCACCCTCAGGGCACTCTAGTGCCAGGAAAACAAGTATGTTTTCCTGGCACTAGAGTGGTCCTTTAAACCTTGTTTATTGGCCTGTGTTAGCCTTTGAGTTTGACATGCTTGTTCTAGAACATTGTGACTATTTGTGATACTGTTGATTGCATGCAATGAGTAGTCTGACCTGTATAAACCTTCTGAGTTTACTTCTAAAAATAAGAAGATAAACATATCTAATCTGGATGTGTACATATAGCTTTTACCAGTTTTAACCCCTTAACGACCGCTGACGGTTCAGGACCGTCAGCGGTAAAACGTGCGTTTGGACCGCTGACGGTCCTGAACCGTCATAACGGTTTTGGGCTACTTACCTGATCGCCGTCGGTCCCACGGCGGCGATCAGTGCTCCACCCGGTCCAGGGGGGTTGCCTGTCTGCCCAGGCAGTCCCCCTTCGGCAGATCAGGACCCCACGGCCATGTGATCACTCGATCACATGACCGCAATAGGTGTCCATGTTTCTGCCTGCAGGGGGACTGTCTGTGCTGACAGGCAGTCTCCCTGCAAGTGAAAAATCCAAAATAAAGTGTAAAAAAAAAATCTGTGTAAAAAAAAAAAAATAATATGTGTATATATATGCTATATATACATGTATTATATCTATATATACCTATATATAATATATGTATATATATCATATATATAATGTCACACTAAGTGTAGTTTTATATTTATATATACGTATATAATTATAAAAATACACTTATATTTAAATTACACACAAATATATACAATATATATAATAACTATATATATGGTATATATATATTATTATAAAATACAAATAATATGTTAATAAAAATAAATAACAAAAAATAAAAATAATTTTTAATAATTAAAAAAAAATTATATATATATATTCAGTTTTATTCTAACAGTATTTTGATATTGATATATATATATTTATATCAAAATATACTTAGAATGTAATGATATATATATCTATGTATAAATAAATAAAAATAATACGAAATATACATATGTCCACATACATAATTACATAAATAATTTCATAAATATACACGTAGACGTCAAATATATAAATATGTATATATATTAAAATTCTACGTGCATATTTATGTAATATTTTTACCTAATTAAGTAATTTTAATGATTGCAATTTGAGGGACCTGCCTGCCAACCCAGGCCAAAAGTCCAGATAATTTAATTTGCTAGCACTGTGTTTAACCCTGTAACTTTCTATGACACCCTAAATCCTGTACATGGGGGTACTGTTTTACTCGGGAGACTTCGCTGAACACAAATATTAGTGTTTCAAAACAGTAAAACATGAGGGGGCGGAGCTTGACCACCAGCCTGAACAGACGCCATGCTTGCAGGCTCCTCCGAGCAACCTTACTAAAACGAGAATATCCCGAAAAGTAAAGCCCATCCAGCTCTCAAAAGCCAACAGGCACACTCCATAACGCCTTCTGAGGCGATAGATGCCTTTCTTTCTTCCATCGCACCAGCCTAGACGGAGGCGGAAAATCGGGGCCTACCCCGCGTTGACGCTCCCGAGCCTGGAGGCGCTCCTCTCCCAACAAGTAAGGGACGACTATCCCCAGACCTCACCGACCACCCAGGCCCAAATGCCAGCAATGGGCCGTCGCTCGCAGAAAGCGGCGACTGACAGCAGAGACATCGGGACAATGTTACAGAGGCCCGCGCAGCCCAAACCCGCGCTCGCGGCAACCCCGCAGCCCGACTCCCGCACTTACCCAACTGAGCAGATGGGGCCCGAACGCCCGCTGGCCGCACAGCCGACGACACCTGCGGCCCACACCGACTCCACACCGACGACCAGACACGACCTGAAGGTCTTACTGGCTGACTTTCACAAGATCCTGGCAACGGAACTCGCCCCTATCAAACAGGATATGAAAGCCATTGCAGACCGAGTACAGGCCTCCGAGAGAGACATCTCGGACATACAATCGCACGTGTCAGAGCTCCAAAACTCGGTCCAACAAGTTTGGTCACAACAACGAGCAATGTCTGCACAGTTGACGGCTATGGAGGACCGCCACCGCCGCACCAATATAAAAATAAGGGGTGTCCCAATGGCAATCTCCGCGGACGAACTACCACATTATGTCAGGCGCCTACTAGCCTCTATCCTGCCACATGCAGTGGCAAAAAAGCTGTCAATTGAGGGGATATACCGCCTACCTGGGTCAGCAAATGCAGCCACCAAAATGCCAAAAGACGTCATCCTCAGATGCCTCACTACACAAGACAAAATACAGATAATGGCAGCAGTCAAAGGCAAAACTCCGATAAACTTCGAAGAGGCCGCCCTGACATTCTATCAGGACTTAACAAAAGCAACCCTCCTGTGGCGAAAAACTTTCCAACCAGTGACAACCCAGCTCCGAACAGCAAACCTAAGCTACAGGTGGGGAGCAAACGGTTCCCTGGCGGTGACCCGAAACGGAAGCCTGCACACACTCACCTCGATTGAAGAAGCTGCACCATTCCTGACAGCGTTGGACCTGGCACCCTTGGCGGCCAGTGAACCCCAGAGAACCCCCACTGCCGCGACCACTTGGAACCCAGAACGCATAGCATCATTCGTCCCGAGGTCCGAGAGCACACACGAGACGGAACCAGGAACAAGCACAAGAAGTGACCCGACATAGGGCTCTGGAGAACCGGACAGGGACTTACTTACCCAACACAACAGTCCCAAGTTCTCCCATGACACCACTTGATCAGGACTCAAGGCTCAGAACAATAGGTTCAGTTATTATGTGTTAACTTCCACTTCAGTGCTTCTCTCCCCTTTACTTTATTTCATCCACCAAGATTGCTCAATAAGGAAGAGCTAGCTAGCAACATGGCGCACAGCCCAGGGTCAGGGACACCACCATGACACTAACCCTCCCCGCAACAGGGAACGACCACTCCCACCACACATAACCCCATGGGCGACCCCAGAATCCTGCGCACACGCCGACCCCCGCCACTCCCTTGGTTAGGAGTGAACATACACAGCGCATAGACCCAGCCACGGCACATCATACGCACCCTCTCAGCCAACACAACAGCCATATTCTACCAAAGCCCACACTGCTACATGCGCTTATCGCTGCCTCACCTTGCAAACGTACACAGGCACACATGCCAAATATCCAGCTTAACACCCCTCCACCGGCACTCTAAACATGCTGAGAAATCACCCTTAGGTTAGCGTAGGAACTCCGTACGCCCGCATCACACAAGCTACCTAGACTTACACAAACTTGTAAAATTAAAAAAATAAGTGCACGAACCAAATGCTAACCATCTAAACTCAAACAGCATGTTTTATACCTAATGTTTATCACTGTATTACACTGTGCACTGAAAAATAAAGAATTTAAAAAAAAAAAAAAAACAGTAAAACATATCACAGCGATGATATTGTCAGTGAAAGTGAAGTTTTTTGCATTTTTCACACACAAACAGCTCTTTCACTGAGGATATTATTGCTGTGATATATTTTACTGTTCTGATACACTAATATTTGTGTTCAGCGAAGTCTCCTGAGTATAACAGTACCCCACATGTAGAGGTTTTATAGTGTTTGTGAAAGTTACAGGGTCAAATATAAGGCTTGATTTTACTTTTTTTTTTTTTATTGAAATTTGTCAGATTGGTTAGGTTGCCTTTGAGAGCGTATGGTAGCCAAGGAATGAGAATTAGCCCCATGATGGCATACCATTTGCGAAAGAAGACAACCCAAGGTATTGCAAATGGGGTATGTTCAGCTTTTTTTAGTAGCCACTTAGTCACAAACACCGGCCAAAGTTAGCGGTTTTTGCATTTTTAACACACAAACAAATATAAATGCTAACTTTGGCCAGTGTTTGTGACTAGGTGGCTACTAAAAAAAACTGGACATACCCCATTTTGAATACCCTGGGTTGTCTACTTTAAAAAATATGTACATGTTAGGTGTGTTTCGGGGATTTATGACAGATAACGGTGTAACAATGTCACTATTGATACATTTAAAATATATATATATATTGAAACAGCAATTTCCTACTTGTATTTATAGGCCTATAACTTGCAAAAAAAAGCAATAAAGCATGTAAACACTGGGTGTTTTTAAACTCGGGACAACATTTTGAATCTATTTAGCAGTTTTTTTCATTAGCTTTTGTAGATAAGTAAAAGATTTTTCAAGTAAAAGTCCAAAAACATGTTTTTTTTTTTTTATTTTTCACCATATTTTATTATTTTTTTTAAATACAATATATGACATAATATATATACTGGTATGTAAAGAAAGCCCTTCTTGTCGTGAAAAAAACAGTATATAACTTGTATGGGAACCGTAAATGAGAGAGCGGAAAATTACAGCTAAACACAAACACCACAAAAGTGTTAAAACTGCTCTGGTCCTTAACGTACAAACATCGCAAAAACAGGCCGGTCCTGAAGGGGTTAAAAAAATGCCCTGCAGTATGAGTAAATCAGTCACTTTTGGTAAGGGTTTGTGTGAGCAGGGGTGCCAGGCTATTTGACTCATCATCTATTCCTTTGGCCTTCAGTCAGAGATTATATATTAGTGATAAGCCAGGCCGAGCGATGGAATAGGAACCAGAGGAGGCAATGCATCCTTAGAGACCTTCATAATTAGACAACAGAACGTTGTATAATCAAATGGTGAAAGGAAGTTGCGTGCTTGTGTTATTGTGTACTTAAAACATATATTTTTTATTTATTTTTTTATTTACTTTTATTTTGCATGTGAAATGATGCTAAGTTTCTGTTTCAGACATCTACCTGTGTTTAAAACCATTGAGATTGACAGGGGCAATCTTTTAACAAAGCCCATCATCGTGTCCATGGCTAGCTAAAATCTAATACGACTCCATCTCTGTTGTAAAACCACAACTCCCTAGTTGCTTTGCTATCATACCCTTTTGGTTACTCTTGCTATAACCAGTCTTGGTAACTATATAATATATCTGATTAAAAAGTAATGTTCTCAACAGAACTCCCAGATACAATCATTTCAGATTCCAATTCAATTTCAACTTTATTAGCACTGTACAATGTGCATTCAAGGACAATGAAACACAGTCGGCCTCTGAGAAAAAAAATGCAGCAGCAATTAATAAAAATTACTTTATAAACATTTACTCCTAGTAATAGCCAACGTCTCTTATAAAATCATTTTGGTGATTGCCTTTTTTTTTTTTGTAGCAAAATAGCTGCCTTTTTAATGCACTTCTTCTAAGCAAAACACAGCTGGCAAAATGTTGTGCAAGTCCTTCTGCGTTAGGCTGCTGGCTTTACACATGGAAATCTTGTGTCTGGTTTCCTCTCAACTCCTAATGTTGTCCTACCCAGTTGTGCTGAAAAATAAAGAGATAAAACTTATTAAAGATCCTATCTCGTTCTTTAATAACACCCAAGGTATTCTAAGTACAAGGGAAATAAGAAAATTCATTCTTTGCCCCTAGCAAAACAATTGCTGATTATATCAGTGTGATTGCATTTAGTTCAGGAGAGTAATATCTGACCATTGGAATAGAGCTGTGCAGCAAAATAAATATATTGTTTTATGCAGGCTGCCTTCTGGGGCTTCCTGCCCTACCTCTGTTATCTATCATGTCTTTGCTTTTCTGGGGTGAATATTAATAAAGCTTTGTTAGTTTAGCTGTTCCAACATTCACAATGTGCTGTGAATTAGAGATAGGAAAACGGATACATTCTCCACGGAGTTTGAAGGTATTCAGCAAGACTTTTAAAATCCACGGTACTTTTGCATAAGAATTTACAGCCTTAAAATCCACGGCAAGTTAGCAGTATTTTTAAACATCAAGCGACAAAGAAAGACGGCGTAATATTTCCTAAAATGAAGTTGTTGTTGTTTATTGCTTCACTGTGCTCTCCGTTGGAAGTCCCAGGGCTCTAATTTACATTTCAGCAGTATTTCAAATGAATAATCTTTATAGTATTCCTCACCGGAGCAGACACACGTTGTTCATCTGCCCCTTTGTTTGTGTTCACTATCTCATCAGTGTCTAAGAGCAGGTTTTTATATCTCGCAATAAACTTTCCGTTAAACTCACTTTTACATTATTAGCCAATAAAAACTTGCAATCACACCAAAACACAAAGTACAGATTTCAGTGTCTGATTTATTTATACAAATCTTAGCAAAGTATAGAGGGTTTTGTTCAGCTATTGGAACAATATATTTACCATTTATATGCAGATTAATATATGGGGCTCTGCCAGCTTCTGTCAGTGGCGTTCTGTTTTAATGCAGGTACTCAGTGCTTCTACCTGTTGCTTGTCGGTTCTTTTTTCACTTACCAACAATACAGAATTATGTGGAGGGTAAAATATTATAGATGGTTCCGAAAAAGCCCATGAGATGATTTGACTACAGTTATTTTAAGATTTTTATTAAAAGGAGAACTGTAGCTTAGATTTACTTTACATTAAGTGGTTTAAAGTAATTTTCAGAACAGGTTAATACTCTTTTTGCATAGAAACATGCTGCAGTAAGGTTCCACTATAACCAACGCATGCAATTTGAGTATACTAGCACACAGGTGGGTATCCTGGAATTGTTACATTCCCTTTATATTACATGTTTTTGTTTTAGTAGACCTACATTGATTTGACTGGGTTGTTTCATGGGTAAAACTCTATAGTGGTGAGAGAGGGATTTTTTTTTTCCAATGTATTTTATTTTTGGTCACACGAAAGTGTGTGTTTAGAGGGAAGGGGTACAGAAGAGAAAGGGGGAAAACATGAGGGGGGGACAATAGTACATAATACACCATACATCACATATCACATAGGTTACATAGGTCCCAACAGCCATGTACATAACCAAACACTGGTACATAAATCAGTTGTTAACAGGCAGTTGCGGTCTCTTGTCCGTCTGGGTTTGAAGCAGGGACCAACAATTTTGTGTACCCTGGTACTATTTAGTGACACTATCCCGGTGAGAGAGGGATTTAACATTTTTGTTGGGGGCATTTTTGATTGTAGGCAAAGAAGATGGTATTTTTATAACCAGTGCTCATGATAGAATAAGGAAAATTGAGCATGAGTGTTGATGCATGTCAGTGCTTTCTTTGTAATATATTGTGCATTGTCAACGTAAGGAAAGCACATCATTATTCAGTGTATTTATCTTTTCGTATGACCTCTGTGTGTTTTATTCTGTAACGCATGTATGCAGGTAAATACCCCTTTTACTGTGCATCTTCTGGTTTATACTTCTCCACATAAGATGCCATCCATCATACCTTCCAATGGTCCCTATTTAGGGTCCAAATCTGTTGCTCTTTTCAATCATAATCCCCCCCTTTTCCAGAAGCTCCATATTGTTAGGGTATCTAAGTGCGCTCCACAGCAATAATACTCAAATACCTCATACTACAATATAAAATACTCAATACTGTAAATAAATGTGTGTTAGTAAGCAGACTGTGTAAATAAAATTTTATTTTACACATTTAAATTTTATTCTAAATTACATTTTAATTTCATAAATTGTTATTGGTAAGTCGCCTAAAATATCTCAGAACAGCCCCACCCCAGATCACACATCTGTTCCCACTCTTAAAACTAAAGTTTCTCTCTCTCTCCAATTAAAATGCAAGGAGGTATAATCTTTATTTGGGAGCACCATTTATCCTATTAGAGGGGAAAATTGTATCTCAATATCATGCTTTAAGAAAGTTTCAACAGTTCAGATTAAAGGGACACTCCAAGCACCAAAACAACTGCATCTAAATGGCTCCTGGAGGCACTCTTACACCAAAGTTGCCTCCAGCGGCGGTGTCCACTCTCCTCCTCGTGGCATCCGGCTTCTGAATTTTAAGATTTAGGAAGATCACAGAGTTGACGGGCAGGGTTACCGCAAATTGGCTGAGAGCAGCAAGTTGACGTTTTCAGCCAAACAGTGACTTTCCATTCACTAAACTAGCTTGGAAAAGTTATGTTTGATGACTGGTCCCTGCCTGTTGAAAATTCAGAAGGCGGATGTTGGGAGTGGACATCGCTGCTGGAGGCAATTTTGGTGTAAGAGTAACATTTTTGTGGTTAGAATGTCCTTTTAAGGTACATATGGGGAACCTCTGACCAATGAAAACCAAGGTGACAGATCTTGAGGCGCAAAAGAAAGCCTGGAGATGTACAGAGAGGTTTTGAGAAGCCTTTGATTGGAGGGCTTAACTTTCTCACAGCTCATGTGCACACTCTGAGCTGACGAAGAGAAGGGACATGAGTGAGGGAGGTCAGGGGAAAAAAAATTATAGTATGGGAGAGCTCCAATAGTTGTGGGAGTGGAGACAAAAGCTTCAATTATGTCTTTTGGCAGCGTGCAACTTTATAGCAGCCATGGTATTGTAGCTGTCTTTTATAATGCAACTCTGTTCATCCTAGAGTGGAAGAGAATCCACCAAATAGGTTCCTCTCAGTCAGGGTGGGGTCTAGCAGCAGTGCTTGCCTATTGAAGTATAACATTTGTATTATTTATATATATTTATATATATATATATATGCATAATATCACAGAAATAATCACTGCTGTTATTTAAACAAAGTGCTTGTATCTCTAATGTGACAGATGCTATTTAATTTATTACAGATCAGAGCAGGATAGTAGAGTTCTTCTCGTGAATTGGGAGAATAAGAGCCTGTCCCAGTCTTTTGAAAACCTGCTGGATGAACCAGTTCATGGTTTATTACATGTAAGTGAGCATACACCAAGAATGTTACTAGTCTTTCAGTTTCAGCTCTTCCTCCAGTCCTTTCCTGGCAAGGTGCCTTGAATGCATGCTGGTTAATGACGTTTCAGAGCACGAAAATGAAGTGGTTAGTTTTTTTTTTTGTTTTTTGTTTTTTAAAGCTAATGGATATTTCAGTACAAAGAGCATTATGCCATTCTCTGTGTTTTCCGGTCTGGTCAGGTGTGTCTAGCAACTAATGTAATCCTATCAAAGTCTCCTGGTATAATAAACCATATGGCTTGCATGGGGACTTCACAGAAAAATTACTGAAACTGATGTTTGCAAGTGTGTCAAAGCAATCCCTTTCCAGATGTTAGAGATTAAAGAATATAAAAAACAGTGAGTTCTAAAATAGAGAAACTAATGTATGCGTGTATAGAAGAAGCTGGGTCTGAAGTATTATGGAAGTTTACAAGCTGGTGATTTCAGGAACTCCTTTCCATATGAGGTTTAATGTTCCTTTCTCTGAAAGATTTGTAAAAATCCTCTCATTTGACCTTTATTCACAGAAGCTCAAGAAGGATCCATATGTTGCTACAATGGTTGGATTTTCCAAAGTCACAAACTACCTATATGGCACCTTGCGTGGCTCTGATACATCTACACAGCGCAGACCACCTCAAGAAATGGCCGACTTCCTAAGTGACGCCATTCCAGATTTAAAAATAAACCAACAGGAAGAATCCGGATTCGAAGTAATAACTCGTGTAGGTATTGACAGCAAATACGTGGAGGGTGATTGTAATGCTGCTCAGAGCAATAACATCCCTTTTCATTTAGAAAGTGATGGTGATTGCTCAGGATGCTGACATGAATGAGGCTTTACTTAGCTTGGCTTTTATGCTCGGAGCCTTTGCTGTGCAACGGAAATCAATGTGTTTTGGGTCCCCATGGCAATCAACTAGTCTGCATTATGTTTGCTTTATTTTCTCTGCTCATCGGATGTTCTTCTTTTTTCCCTTTTGCTATAAAAATAACTAAGGTTTATTCACTAAAGATTGACTAACAATCATTTGGAAACCAAATAGCAAGATTTTGCATAAAGGGCTGTGTATCATTTATAGTCCAAACTTGCCATGTTTGCATTAATTGTAAAATGTGCTTTTCCTTTCACTACAGTTTTCAATGTTTATTCATCATTATGTTGGGATGTCTTTCTATCGCTGTTATTTTGCAGAAAAATCTTATCATTTTAATATATATGATTTGTATTATAGTGCAGTATTAAATATCTGTATACTTTTATTACAAAGGCAATTAGTATATATTGGGGTTGATGGTATACATAGTAGATTTTTCTGTCTCTTGATAGTTTTTTTTTTTTTTTCTTCTGTGCATACAATTTTTTGGACCAAACGCCTTTAATTGTATAAAATATAAAAATGCCAGCACTTTTGACACATAGTAACTGATAATTGTAAAAGAGCCAAACCTAAAAATCACCAATTTAATCGAGACCTTGATTTACAAAAAGAGGAATAGGTAGAACTCGAAAGGTATAGTCCTCAATATTTCTGTAATGTAAGTAGCAAACGTATAGCATGTATGAGCTGCAAAAGATTACGTTTTAGTAAGTTTAATACAAAGTGCCATTTTTTTGTTTTATTGAAACAACTCCATCGTTATATTGAAATCTTGCATTCATTAAACACCCTAAAGTAAAAAATAAATATATATAAAATAAAAAATTACTACCCAGCCCCATAAAATAAAGGTAAAAAAAATCACTATCACTTTTATTCCAGAGCTGAGTCAGTCTCCAGTATGCAACCACTCTGCATTCTGTAATGTTATCTGGTCATTATGGCTTTTATCCAGTCCATTGCTTCTCACAGAGAAACATTGAGGACACAACACAGCTCATCCAGCAAGAAGAATCACACCACACTTAAAGACCTTTGATTTTTGAAGGTCTTCATGAAGAAGAGCCTCTAGTGGCTATCAGTCTGATAGATACTAAGGGGCGTGTTTTCTTCTAAATGTGAACAAAAAAGGCAATGTTTAACACTGCGAGCGAGCAAGGACAGTATCTTTGCACCAAAACCACTTAATTAAAGGGACACCATAGTCACCAGAACTACAGCTTATTGAATTTGTTCTGGTGAGTAGAATCATTACCTTCAGGCTTTTTTTCCCCCTGTAAACACGGTCTTTTCAGAGAAAATGAAGGGTTTACATTACAGCCTAGTGATAACTTCACTGGCCACTCCTTAAATGGCTGCTAGAGTTGCTTCCGATCTCAGTCTTGCCTAGTTTGAATCACAACAATCAGTATGTCCTCCCTCTGCATGAGGACACTGAACTTTCCTCATAGAGATGCATTGATTCAATTCATCTCTATGAGGAGATGCTGATTGGTGCGGCGCAGAGTTTTGCTGCATATGCGCAAATAGCCTTACAATATTTTTCTTTTGTAAAGCCACTGGATTGGCTGAGATCATAACGTTTAATGATCTCAGCCACGGAGGCGGAGCAAGGCAGAGCCAGCTGCACCGAGGTGGGAAAAAGGTACGTAACCTCACCTTTTTACTGCAGGGAGAGGGCACCAGGAACCTAAATAGTAATTTTACCACTATAGTGTCAGGAATATATGTTTGTGTTCCTTTTTTTTTTTTTTTTTTTTTTAATTCTTTATTTTTGTAGTGCGTAGGGAAAAGACAGTTGCTTGTGAGGTACCCCAAAGGCAGTCCTCTAGCACAGTACGAACAGTTGAACGTAAGGGTACAGGGTAGATCAAGCACTTTTTTATATATATAAGTATAACGATAGAAACGGTTCATCTTTACTTTGTTTAAGTATTTGGTAACAGAACTTAGGGTGATATCGCTGAACTTTCTAGGCATGTGGTTATTTTGCAGTGACAAGAGCCAGTGAAGCTATGAGTGGGTTACCACATGCGTTAGAGTAAGGGTGAGTGATTCAGGTTTAGGTTCCACGCTTAGGTGGGTGGGCAACATGCATAGACATTTGACTACATGATCAATAGCTGCGGCATACTTATAACATGCAGAGAGGATATCATGCAGAGCTTCTGGTTTGTCTAACTGGCTTTATGCAGGCTATGTGGAGTGTGTGTAACTGCTAAAACTCGCCGGGCGCTTAACATAGCACTTACAGTTATCCTCATATGTGGCTAAGATCTAAACAAATAGCAGGTGTGAGACAATGCACTAAACATGAAATGAGCGTTAGGTAGTAGCATACAACACAGTAGCGATTAGGTTAAATATAAGCTTTTGGCAAATTCAAGTAATAATAGAGTTGAAGAAAGTAATGAGTCCTCAAACCAGTCCCTTTTAACCCATGCCGGTTCGCGGCAGAGTGTCCCCAGGGGTAGGAAGGCTGCGGATGCCGGAGCGGCAATTGCAGGCCGAGGCCCCCTTCCAACCCCATACCTTTGTAGAGGGCGGCATATTCGGACCCCTGACAGGAGGGTTCTGTGTGTTTAAAGCATTCCTTCGTCTGGTGCAGCGGAGGACGCCGGTGTTCTGTCTCCGCCTGTGGCGGGCTTTCTTCCTGCAGGGTGGTTGCTGTCGCGGAGGCAGTCTCCTCATGACCCTCAGCCCGGGTGGGCCACGTGCTTGTGTGGCTAGCGTGGGGATTGTTGCTGTGCCATGAGGGCGCCTCTTCCCCCCGTTTCCAGCCTCGTTTTTGCTTTCTGGCTGCTCATTCAGAGGTGACTTTCCCCGTTCACGGGTCAGATTGCCCTTTTGTGGTAGCGTTTGCAGGGTTGCCTGTGGTGTTTGCAGCCGGTCCCAGAGCTTGTGCCAGAAGCGGGCGAAGATAGCATCTAGGCGCTGCTGGACGTCGCGGTGGATCTCCATCGTAGGTGTGTGATCTGATTTGCATGGTGAGCTTGCCGCCGCCATATTGGGCGCGCCACGTGCACGGCTGCCCTGATGCGGCAGGTCGTCGGCCTGCAGTTTCGGCTTATGTCCGTCTCCCCAGTCGCTGGATATGGACCGAGATGACCCCCATCGGTCCAGAGGGGGGGGGGGGGGTAGGAGGTGAGAGCCCAGAGGGATCCATGTGCAGGACCGTCAGCATGGAGAGCGGCCGTCTCTCCACTGCTCGATCTTCGATGGGCCTCGGGTTGCAGAGCAGGGTCCCGGGAGGTTTCACGCTTGATTCTTGTATTGAAGGGTTCTCCCGGGTGTCCCTGTCACGATGGTTTCACTCCAGTGTGCGTGTACTCATTTTTTGGGGGGGTTTACCCCAAATATGTGCTGATTCAAGCGGGAGCTGAGGTTCAGCACAACCGCTCTGCCTGGATGCTAGGCTCCGCCCCTGTTTGTGTTCCTTTAATGAAACTGAAAGGATTCATTAATTTCAGTTCTCGCATGATTTGCTGGCAAAGTATCTGCATGATGTAAATGTTAATGTATTTGATGGAACTTATAATTGAGGATTTATCTCTGTGTGACTCTCTGTAAGTTGGGTAAACATTACTCTGGGACTGTATATGTATTGAAGCAAATTTGAATGTAAAATTAAAAAGCAGCCTTAAAATGGGGAAACTCTGCCCTTCATGGGGCAAGTCCAGTAAAAAGTCAGGTAAAAGAAAAGCCACCCAGCTATTGAAATAAATTGAGTCCTGTACATTTAATGTGATAATGCCCCCCAGTAACTATTGCTACCTAATCTCCAGCCTCTGGTTTTCCCACAAGAATTCCCCAGTATCCCAAGACTGTCCCAGCATCAGTACAGAAAACGGTAGCAGCATGTTAAAACCCAATCACGAGAGGACAGATTTGACTGTATACTACTTCTGGACCATGTCCAAGTTGGCAAGGGGTGTAATAGACACAGTTGACTAATAAAGATATTCTGAGCTTGAATAGCCCTATTGTGTGGTCTCTTCCATCAAAAGGCCTCTTCTGCGGGTGACTTGAAAGCAATCACAATCCCGAGGTTTAATGCAGACCTGGTATCTTTGGCTAGGTCTTATGTCATCCCGAGGGATGCAAAGAATTAATTTGATTGTTTGACCGGTTTCTAATGCTGCAAGTTTGTGGTAGAGATCTGATGACTAACTAGATATCTGATTATTGGAGAAAATATCCAGTCTTGTATTGGAGACGATAATGTAGAACTCAACACACATTGCTTGTGTTTTTTTCTCATGTGCAATAAAAATACTTTAAACACACATACAGGGCAAAGTATATAAGGGTTGAAAGGCATGCACAGATACGCATTTTATGCTAGGTGTGAACATTCAGTACCAAGTCTCCTACATCCTGAAAATCAGTGTAACCATTTCTTACCAGCCAGTAAGTTGTCAGATACTGTATTGTTAAAGCTAGGTCAGGGGTAGGCAACCTTTTGCACTACAGATGTCATGGACTACATCTTCCCCAGTGCTTTTACAGGCACCAAGGGCGATCTAATCCACATTATCTGGAGTGCTGAAGGTTACCCAGCCCCTAATCTAGATCCGCGCTGTCCACCTTCATTGATGTGAAGAGCCATTTTGTAATATTTTTTACTCCAGTCTCATTGTAGCACCTCGATTTTCAAATTTTTATCTCTGTCCTCAATCAACCTCATCTTTCCTTCTCCCCATCTATTGCATTTTGTAAGTTTGCTGGATTAGGGAGGTGACTGCGAGAGATGAACAAAGTATATGTGGGTGTTTTGGGGTCAAGCAAAGTGGGAAGTGCTGCTGAGCCTATTACTTGACATTTCAAACAGTACCATAACACTCTTAAATGATTTTCTGTGTAAAGCGCCATAAAAATTATCTTAATCATTTTTAAAATGATTCAGATATTTGTCACATTAAAAAAAAAAAAAAAATCTAAAAAATAAAAAAATCTTAAAGTTCAAACTTGGTCAGCCTAATACAATTTACCATAAAAATCCCCTGAGTAACATTACAAACCTTAAGTGGTTTCAGAGCCCTTTTTAATTAAGCAAGAAACTAAATTAATCATTTTTTTTCTCCAAGGTTGTATTTCTTCTCCATTGAGACTGAGCTTCTTTGTAGGACATTGAGCAGTCTGGGATTTGAGGCAGTGAAAATCTATTGTAAATAGTCTTAAATAGTCCAGAACTGTTCCAGGAAGTCAGGTGAAATAGTATATGTCTTTAATATCTCATGTGTTGATGGAGGCCGTAGCACTTTTCATGTTGACTTATTACCCTGAGCTGCAGTAAATCAGAGGTTCATTTTCACTTTTTGTTAAGGCTTGTCTTCTGTGTAATCTCCCATTTAATAGTATCAATAAACAGAATATACAGGCAAGTGGTAAAATGATTTTCAAGTGTCCATATCATAAAATGTTTAACCGTTACTCCTGTGATTGTAGTTTATAGGTTTGATATTTTTTTTAAGCTAAAATTGGAAAAGTAAAAACATACCGTAATTGTTTACTAAATACAGATAAGTTCATAAAGATTAAAACATTAACATTTGAATGGAATATCCGTTTACAAGGCTGTAAATAAAATTATGATACGATTATATCCTAGCTTTGTTAAGAGGATATTTCATTTGAACCGTAATTATCCTGCCACTCATTTGGATATGCTGGTGACATGTTTTAATTGCAGATCTATCTGCGATGCCTCTGTTTGTGTGAGCTGGTCACTAAACTCTAGATATCTAGTATGTAAAAAAAAATAGTTCCACAAGCGTCACATTGTAGGGTGAAGGCAAAAAAATATTTATTGGAGATTGAAAAGGCCAAAAAAAAAGCTACGTCTCGGCCTAGAGGCCTTAGCCATGTATACATGACGAAGGCCTAGAGGCCAATGTGTTGTATCTTTTTTACATTTTTTTGTTATCTCTTTTTTTTTTTTTATTTTTTTAAATTTGTATTTTATTGGTTTTGTACACATGGTATACATTTCTCATTGTATGTGGTATAGTAAGAACAAGTAATAATGCAGTATGGTTACAAGCACAGTCATATGCGATATTACAATCATGAGCCTTACACTCTCAGTTAAAGTAACAGTGTCATGGAAGCATATAATGGGCAACATCATTTACATTTATGTGCTGAGATTATCGCTTAATGGGGTTGTCTGGCTTTGGAATCTCGCAGCCCTGAGCTATGTGTATACGGGCGGTTATGCGAGTACGGCGCTGGTTGCAGTGCCGCTTGCCCTGATGTCGTGAGTTGCTGACAGTATTGCACTCTCTAAGACATTGAGCCTAGATAAAACATTTAAAACAATTAGAACAGTTAAACATGCGAAACATCAGAGGGTGAGAGCCGTCTAGTGTTGACTGCTCGAGGGGTCAAAAGAGTGGGCAGTATCCAGCCTCTGTGGACAGTGAGTTCCCTTAGGTGCTGCGTTCCGCACTGCTCTTGCCGTGTTTGGAGGCAGTCATACCAAGGCCTTTGAGGAGAGTCTCTGGGTCATCATTGGGGGTCAGAGTGAATGTCTCGGTGCCCTGAAGTACTACTAGTGAACCCGCTGTGTCCCATCTGTAGCGGACCGAGTGTTCTCTCAGTTTCTTAGCGACCGGCGCTAATTGTCTCCTTGCAGTAAGTACAGAGAAGGGGAGGTCACTGTATAAGGCCACCTCACAGCCCTCTATTTTGACTGTCCCCAGCGTTCTGGAGCTGGCCATAATGGCGGCTCTCGCTGTAATGTCTCTGGTTGTGGCTATGGTGTCTCTGGGGGCTCCTGCTGGTGCCGCTGGTGATTTGCGCACTCGGAAGGCAGTCACGATTATTGGGGTGTCTGTGTTGCACCTTGGGCCCATTGAGGAAACAAGTCTCTGGGCGAAGGGTAGCAGGTCTTCGTCGCTCACCGTTTCAGGAATGCCCCTCATACGAATATTGCGGCGGCGGTGTCTGGACTCCAGAGAGACCACCGTGTTGTGCAGGCGATGAACCTGGTCGGCGAGTTTGTCCAGCCGTTCCATGTTGTCTTGGAGGCGGTTGTCCCTGCGTTTCTCTCTGGTCTCCACCTCCTGTACCCTTTGCTGGAGGATCCCAATTTCAGCCTGGGTCTCCTTTAGGTCAGCCTTCCAGACTTGTCTGAGGTCTGTTAGCAGCCTTTTGATGTCCCCCTTTGTGGATGGGGAATCATCATCATCCGAGTCAGACATGTGAGGGGTGTCCTCGGGTTGGGGTGATGTCTGCGAGTCTCTCTCATCCTGGGACTCCTCGGAGGTCTCCTGCGCCATGTGCGGTTCCGGCGCCATCTTAGCAGGCCGCGCTTGAGGAGGCCTCTGGAAGGCGATCCGAATGTCGGGTGCCGCGGGTCGCTCCATATGGATTATCTTTTTATGTTTGCGCCCCATATTGTCGGCTGTCGGGTGGCGGGTAAGGTAGAGGAATCTTTCGCTGAATTTTCTATGTTTTTAGTCTCTTTATCCGTGGGGCCGAGACGGAGCTCCACAGATTTGCGACCGTTCAGCTCCGTTGTCGGCCACGCCCCCCCTTTTTGTTATCTCTTTAATAACCAATAAATATTTTTTTGCCTTCATCCTACATTGTGACACCTGTGGAACTCTATGTTTTGTTGTTTCTGGTGAATAACCCTAAGAATAGGGATAGACCTTTGAATGCTGCTTGTAACTGATTCTTCACTTTACATGACCTCAACAAACTGGCCAATAATTTGATACTATTTGTGATAATCTTTTGTTCACCAAACACTGTATAAATATGTTTGGTTTGCCTCTCTCTGTGAACGTGCTGTATGTGAACAGCTGAATTTAATCCGTCCATATTTCAGATTGACGTAGGAACGCGCCCAGAAGTCCATAGAAGAGATCCGGTCTCTGTGTTAGAATGGATTGAAAGCATGGATAGTGAAGGAAGAATCGTCAATGTGGAGCACATAAAGCACATCATATTTAAAGGGGTAATTTAATTTTTATGTAGATGATTATATTTCAGTGCTTACATGGCATTGATTTTTTATTTATTTTAAATTGTATTATTTTGTTGAGAAGATGGTGGTACTTTATAAGGCACCAAAATCATAACTGAAGTTCAAGCAGATTCATTGAATTGTTACATTGTTTCATCTGACAGATGCTTTCTTAAAGGATCACTATAGGGTTAGGAACACAGACATGTATTCTTGACCCTATAGGGTTAAAACCACCTTCTAGCCCCCCTGGCCCTCCCCAAATATGGTAAAATCTTACTTGAATTCAAATCTGCAGCTCCATAGTTTGTCACCGTTTCCTTTTGACCTGCCTCTGACCTCTGACATCATCAGAAGTGGTAGCCTGATCCAATCACAGTGCTTCCCCATAGGATTGGCTGAGACTGACAAAGAGGCAGATCAGGGGCAGAGCCAGCATGATTCAAACACAGCCCTGACCAATCAGCATCTCCTCATAGAGATGAACTGAATCAATGAATCTCTATGAGGAAAGTTCAGTGTCTGCATGCAGAGGGGGGAGATACTGAATGTTTGGATGCATTTTAGGCAGCCATGACCCAGGAAGGATCTCTAACAGCCATCTGAGGAGTGGCCAGTGAAGTTATCACTAGGATGTAATGTAAACACTGCATTTTCTCTGAAATTAGTCTGAAGTTAATGAATCTACTCACCAGAACAAATTCAATAAGCTGTAGTTGTTCTGGTGACTATAGTGTCCCTTTAAATACCTATTCCATTTACCAAACCTGTGTTAACAAATTACAATTTGAAGCTTTACTCAATGTATTGAATGTATATAGACTCATTAAAGGGGACCTTTCACTTTCCAGGATTTTTAATATAATGCTGATTTATCCCTATATTTAACAAATACGTTTTTGTGAGGTGTGGGAAATAATATGAGAGCCTCCGCAGTTATCAGCGTAGAAAAAACCTACCGAAAAGAGGAAAAATGTAACAGTGTTTCTGTATCTTCTCTTTATTTGCAGTGTTTTATATTTAAATTTGAAAGCAAAAAACAAACAAACACGTTATATTGTTCAATGATGTGTCAGTTCCCCTTTAAAAACCGAATGTTTATAAATGTTTGTTTTATAAGCTGTAACCAAACTAAAAGGAGAATTAGAGTGCTTTTCTTAAAGAGCACAAGGATGTGGAATTCTAAAAATAATCTACTTATGCAAGGGCCTAAAGTGATAGCTCAGTCTACTTGTCTTGAAACAAAATAATTTCAGTTGCAAAGATTGGAACCCTTGACAAGAGCCCTGGACATTTGCTAAACATCACATTTTAACAGCGAATGGTAAAATGGAGGTAAATCTAGCTGATCTGGAAAAAATCTTGAATTACGCTATAGTCATAAAGCGGCTATTTTTGCCTCCATTTTACCATTTGGTTTTATTTTGCAAATGTTTTTAATTTTGTGAATTACCGTAAGTGTTTCACCCTCTGCCTCTCTCCTTTTGTCATAGTGTGTGCTGCTTGTGTGTTGTGTGTGCAGCAAGTGATAACTGTATGTTATGTGTGTGGGTGTCGACAGTGTGGCTGTATGTGATATATGTATGTGGTGTGTTGCGTGTGCTGGCGGAGTGTGGTGTGTTGCGTGTGCTGGCGGAGTGTGGTGTGTTGCGTGTGCTGGCGGAGTGTGGTGTGTTGCGTGTGCTGGCGGAGTGTGGTGTGTTGCGTGTGGTGTGTTGCGTGTGCTGGCGGAGTGTGGTGTGTTGCGTGTGCTGGCGGAGTGTGGTGTGTTTGCGGTATGTGGAGGGTGTGTGTGGCACGTGTGCTGATTGGATGTGGGGTGTGTGGTGCATGGGTTGTGTTGTGCGTATGCTGCTTATATGTGTTGTGTGTGTGAGGCGCGCGTGCTGGCTCTATGTTTAGTTCCCCATCTTGCCTGACTTTCTGCAGGAAGGGGGCTACTAACCTTGGTGGTCCAACCTGGGTGTGAGAGGTCTGGTGCTACAGCAGGGATTAACTCGTTGTCCTCCTGCCTGGTCTATGAAGCATTATCAAGGTCAAGAATTGTAGATTATGCTAACATAGTGTACCTATAATCTTAATTTTAATAATGACAGGAGGTGAATATTTGCATAACTCTTTAGTGAAAATCTCCAGCAGCACAGATCATAAACAACCAATCAGAAAAAAGGAGGATGTTACACAAAAGGCCCTGTAAGACCACGCCCTTTCTCTTTCTTTGTAGCGACAATAAAAACGGGTAACAAATACATAAACCATGAATAACAAACGTATGGCAAAGTTCCAAATGATCAATGCTGGATTCTATAGAACCAGAAGGGGAAAAGTCAAAGAAGCTTGAAACTGTATCCTTGACTCCAGAAGTGAACCAATTACACTGAAAGAAAAAGAAAAAAGTGAAAGGCATCTGAAATGGCCGATTATCCGCATAGATTGAACAATTGCATTATGCTAACCCTTATGTACATATCAACAACAAAATTTGAGTACACATTATCTGATTACTCTAGAACCTAGACCCCCCCCCCCCCATAAACGTATCATAGTAAATCCCAGAAACCCTGGTACATTCCATACAGAAAAAATGGAGGGAAGAGAAATACGGTAGGGAAATATTCGCCTCATGTCATTACTAAAATCAAGATTATAGGTACACTACATTGGCATAATCTACAGTTTTACCACATGACAGGAGGCTTCATATTTGCATTTTTAAAGCTTATTATTAAGAGCGAAAGAAGCATGAGTAACTCGGCAAAAGTAGTATACTCGAAAGGTACTCTCCCGTGTCCGGTCCTCGCAACGCATGATGTCGGAAAGGGACGCTCCTGCCGAGAAAGCCTGAGATGCTGCCGCCCCTCTAACCTAGTGGGCCCCAAAACAGGATTCAATGCCAGCTATAGATAAGAGCCAGCAGATCCATCTGGCTAACGTCTTAGTCGACACTGGACCATGTGGCTTGACATACGAGATTAAAAGTTGATCCGAAACCCGGGGTGGAGCGGTGATGTTTGTACAACGCATCAAAGCTTTTACCAAGCACAACCGCGGTTCCGTGAGAAAAAAAACCATAAAAAAAACTGAGGAGGAATCGGACTTAGTGCGACGGGAAATCGCAAAGGAAACTCCTTCAAGAGAATCCGTCGACATCTAACGTCCGCAACACGACAAAAAGAGATGAGGCACAATCTCCAAGGAAAACGCTGCACCACTTCTACGTCCCAGAGACTGGAATATGTAGGAGCTGAGAGCCTGGATAGCTTAGCTCCCCGCAACAAGCGACATACCAGTGGGTCGTGGCCCACTGGGACTCCTTATATGGGAACATGTGCCCCAGAAAATGGCTGAACGTACCACATTGATTGAGTGGTACGATCGCCCTTGGGGGAAAAAAACTGATAACTAGTTCAAGATGAGTGAGATAGGTGCAGTAAGGGCACGGAATCCCTATCCAGAAACCAGCAACTCCAAGAGGACAATGCTGAGATGTAGCATTCCCAGGTGCTGGGGCCCATGAGTCCCATAAGAGGTCCTTAGCCGCTTGTGATAGGTCCAGGACCGATCAGAATCCCCGTAAACCGTCCAAGCCACTAGCTCTAGTTTCTGATCTATGATGAGAGGTTGAGGTTCTACTCTCGGTCCCATCAGAAGCAGAGGAAAGTATAGCCGAAGAAGTGGGTGATCTTGTGACATCGCCAATAGATCCGGGAATCCTGCTTGGCTCTGCCAGAGAGGTGCTATGAGGAGGAGTGAAGCCCTGTGGATTTGTGTGTGGCAGAGTACCATCGCCAGCATGGAGAATGGAGGGAAAGCATGGTTCCGCCTAGGCAATTGATATATTGCACTGCAGATACCTTGTGCATGCGGAGTAGGATGTAGCAGTTTGACATGTCTTTGGCCAGACTGAGAATTGCCAAGGACCCCGCGACCAATTCTAGGCAGATGATGTGGAGGCTGGCCTCCTTGTCCCGCCATGGACCCCCATAGAGGGATCCGTGCAGTGAGCCCCCCAGCCCCAGAGGCTGGTGTCCGATTCCACTAAGAAATCCGGAGAGGAGCCAAAGACCGCTTTGCCATGCCAGGCTGTTATGTGTAGAAGCCACCAGTGGAGCTCTGTCCTCACGTTTGTTGAAAGTGGTATCCAGTGGTCGTAGGACTGTCCGGAATGTAGGCCGGTCGCTATCAGGCATTGCATCACCCTGTAGTGGTCCCGGAAATATCACCGGAATTTCAACTGAATTGGGGACGACAGAAGATCCACTATACGGGCGAGCATCCGGAGGGGAGTCTTGTCCATACGAAGAACCTGTCTAATCTCTTTCCGGAGGGATGTAATCTTTGAGGCTGGAAGGCGCAGTACACAGTTTAGCAAGTCGATTCCGAAACCGAGGAACTAGACCGTCTGCGAGGGAGAGACTTTCGACTTCACTACAAAACCCAGAAAGTGGATGCCAAATTTAGTTTGCAATCGTAGCCTGGACTTGGATTTGCAGAAGATGAGCAAATCGTCCAGGTACAATGAGACACCGCGCGCCTGCGGAACAAATTTGAGCCATCACCGGTTTCAGTAGCTTCGTGAAACACCACGGAGACGATCTGAGACGCAGACATGTGAACTGGCATGCTCGTCCTCTCCACAGGAAATGGAGAAAGCACCATCATTCCCAAGCGACCGGCATGCATCCTTCAGATCCCGTCCAGTTTTCGAAGAGGAGGTCCTGAAGGAGATGTATCCCTTCCATTTTAAAATGTCTGAAACCTACGTATTTGTTGATGTTCCAGAGATTTATAACCCGTCGGTAGTCCCCTGATTTCTTCTTGACTATAAATATGTTGCTGAAGAAACCTTCCCCGTCCGGTGCGTATTGCACCGAAGAAAAGAGATGGGTTGCCAGTGGTACAGTTGGAAACAGGTAGGCCAGAAATAGGACTCACCTGTAGAAAAAACATCCACAACCTCTTTCTAGTTCCTCTGGCTCTGTCTGAGCCCCTGTAGTATGAGGACCACTGTGTAGTGGTCGGGTATAAGTTGGATGAGGGAGGATAGGATCTGGAGCCTGTGGACCAGAAACGGCTGGTTGCTCGGCTACGTTGCCGACCACCCCTCCCAAAACCCCTATTTGGTGGGGCGCAGAACACCTGTTTGAGCGATGATTGCGCCTTACTTAAGGTCGTAAAGAGGTTGACGTCCTTTTTCAGTTTGGCAATGAAAGGTTCCCCCGAAGAAAAGACCTTTCGCCAGGGGCCTGAACTCTTTTGATCCTAATTCCAGCAATTTCGTGTCAATTCATAGCTGTGCTGGTTTGCATCGTGTGGCATTGGCATTGCCTAGAAGGCAAAATGAAAGTTGGGCCCATTCTCGGAAAGCGTTTTGGCAAATCTGTGTGCCCTGGGTGAGAGCCAGGTCAGCAAAATAAAGTATTTTTGCTATAGGGTCCAGGAGATCCAGCAATTTGTCTTGCGTGGCTTTAAGACTCTTTCCAACGCCTTTCAGTGGGTCCCGGCCTGACCAACAAAGACCGCTACAGTGGTGTCGAACTCCGGTGTAATGGCCACTTTGTCAGGCTATAGTGGTCTTGGGCATTTTGCTCATAAGCATGCCTGAACCTCCTTCTCCATGGGTTTAACAGTATTGGATGAACCGAGCCAGATGACCCGGGAGGCTTCATTCCGGTGACCACGGATGTCGGATAGTGCGAGGGCCGAATAGTGGGATCCCTTGCACATCTAGAAAGCGTCTGTCTTCAGGCACAGTGGTCACCACACGATTCAGAATGCCCTTGAGGTGACCTTCTTCCTTCAATACTTCTTCTCTGACATACTTAGACGACGTCTCAGGCAAATCCTCTGATCCTCCAGGTGTAGGAGATGGGATTCACCACAGTTGTACACCAGAGCTGTATCTCGTGATACGATCAACATGCCGTGCACGTAACAAGCCTTGATAGTCCTGTACCATATGGGGACTGATCCAAGTAGGATTTGCATCAGCAGGACCCATATGTGTTTAGCTGGGGGCTCTCCCCGGGTGGTGTGCCTTGATAACCCAGAGGACGCCCACATCAGTAGATAATATACTTGGCATAATATGGGAATTATGATTAACTGGGGGCTCACCCCAGGTGGTGTGACTTAAAAACACAGAGGACACCCACATCAGTAATTGTACGCTTGGTACAGTATATAATATATTTCCGTTAAAGGGTAGTAGTGATTGCCTTTATACCGTATACAATACACGCAGTCCAGAAATTCCACATACATCTTATGTCCAATACTGTTTTGGTAGTCTTGTATCAATTGAAGAAATGGCAGGCAGTATAAACAATCCTGCACTGGTAAATACCTTAAGCTGATATATAGTACTTGAATGGGGACAGTTAGTGGTAATCCTAGTCCTGAGGTCTCCTAAAGTCTGGATCAAGTGATCCCAATCTGGAATGAGGATCTGAGGCAATCAGTAGGAGAAGTGGCAGAGGTACAAGTCCACGATGTGCACTCCTGGTACAACTGGGGCTCGCCCAGAACCCTGGTAGCGGGCAATGTGTCGTGAGTGTACAAGGCCCAGTGAAAGAGGGCTCACCCTCTAGTGGTACAAAACTGGGTTTTCCTTGAGTGATATGGCAGACATAATAGTCTCATAGAATTGGGGTTCACCCAATAAGACCCCTCCGTGGGGTTTATCTGAGAGGGGCTCACCCTCTAAACAGATGCTCGGAGGCATGCAATTATATCTGGGCTCACCCCCGTTGTACTCGAGAGCTGTACCTCCTTGGTCAGCGAGAGTATTCAGCCCAATCACATAGGTATTAACATTGCAAGTAAGGTACCATATCTTTGTAAAGTCAGGTCCGGCATACGTAATATTCTGGTGGCTGACCCCAGGTGGCGTGCTGTGAAAAACCCAGAGGACACCCTCATAGTAGTAATACACACTTGGCACAGTACAAAATAATCCCTGTGGATGAACAGGTCTGTAATAATTTCCTGATATTGTCTTTAAGCCATATGTAGAAAATCCATAAATATATATGCTACACTCATGTGAAATGAATTCCAAGTATAAACCTGTAGTAATCCTTTGTACAAGCAGATTCAAATAGTTTTAGTAAGCAGTACATTGGTAGCATCCACAGTAGGTATATTTGGTAGCAGGTTGTGAAATCCGAGTGATTCCCAATCTGGAATGACAGGAATAAGATGGCCGCCGTGAATCTTGCGGTACTCGTGAGATCCAAAATGGCCACCGCTCGCGCGCAACAGTCTGACGGCTTTACGGCCTCGGGCTCGCCCCAAAAAAGCGAGTTATGAGAACCAGTTTCCCCTGACCCACACCACCCAGAGCAGCCCCTGAAGGCTGAAAATAGAGCGCGATCGCTGCAATGGCGGCCGCGACGTGCGAAAACTGTGATCAATAAAAACAGACAGAGTAAAACAGACCAGAGGGTAGTGGAGGATGGAAAGAAAAAAAAACTAATAAAACACAAGATCGGTGGGACAGAAGTGGGAAGACAGGCAGTGAATTAATTTAAATAAATGTAAGTAACCAAAATAAGACTACAATTACACAGTGAAATCAGTAAAGCATAGGGAGAACAAAATACTCTGACCTGTGCACTTGGCTGGAGCAGCAAAGAAAGAGCCTTTTGTGTATCACCCTCCTTTTTTCTGATTGTTTATGATCTGTGCTGCTGGAGATTTTCAGTAAAGAGTTATGCAAATATTGCCTCCTGTCATGTGCTAAATTACCGTATTTATCGGCGTATAACACGCACTTTTTTCCCCTGAAAATAGGGGGAAAATCGTGGGTGCGTGTTATACGCCGATATCCCATAATTACTTACCTGTCCTGAAGCGTGGGCCGGCTTCACAGCTTGCACCGCGGTACAGGAACTTTAATTTCATGTTCCGGTTTCCGGCGGGACTGAAAGGAAGTGTGCACAATAGTGTGCACACTTCCTTTCAGTCCCGCCGGAAACCGGAACATGAAATTAAAGTTCCTGTACCGCGGTGCAAGCTGTGAAGCCGGCCCACGCTTCAGGACAGGTAAGTAATTATGGGAGGGGAAGTACACTATGGGAGGGGAGGGGAGGGGAGGGGAAGTACACTATGGGAGGGGAGGGGAGGGGAGGGGAGGGGGGGGGGAGTACACTATGGGAGGGGATGGGGGGAAGTACACTATGGGAGGGGGGGAGAATACTAGGGGAGGGGAGGGGAGAATGGGAGGGGAGGGGGAGAATACTATGGGAGGGGAGGGGGAGAATACTATGGGAGGGGAGGGGGAGAATACTATGGGAGGGGAGGGGGAGAATACTATGGGAGGGGAGGGGGAGAATACTATGGGAGGGGAGGGGGAGAATACTATGGGAGGGGAGGGGGAAAATACTATGGGAGGGGAGGGCGGGAGAATACTATGGGAGGGGAGGGGGGGAGAATACTATGGGAGGGGGGGAGAATACTATGGGAGGAGAGGGGGGAGAATACTATGGGAGGGGAGGGGGGGAGAATACTATGGGAGGGGAGGGGGGAGAATACTATGGGAGGGGAGGGGGGGAGAATACTATGGCAGGGGAGGGGGAGATTACTATGGGAGGGGAGGGGGGGAGAATACTATGGGAGGGGGGAATACTATGGAAAGGGGGGGACACTATGGGATGAGGGGGGGACACTATGGGATGAGGGGGGGACACTATGGGATGAGGGGGGGACACTATGGGATGAGGGGGGGACACTATGGGATGAGGGGGGAATACTATGGGATGAGGGGGGGGGAATACTATGGGAGGGGGGGGAATTTCCTGGAATTTCTTTCTAAAAATGAGGTGCGTGTTATACGCCGGTGCGTGTTATACGCCGATAAATACGGTAATCCCTTGTGGTTAGACACTGTGACCCAGTTTTTAGCATGCTGATCTGGTCCTCAATTCATGCCTTAGCATCATTGTATTTTCTGTGGAGTTTACCATGCTATAGGAAGAATTTCATGCGATGCTACTCAAGAACCACACTAACAGAAAAGATAAATGATTAAACAATGTACATGTTCGCGGCATGGATATATATGGTATTGCTGCTAAGAATTACCGTGTGAAAATGTTTTAAGGGAAATTCAACAGTGCCCCAGATGAATAATTTTCTCTTTTGTTTTACCAAAACAAATATAGGATATGCACAGTACATTACCCATGTTAAGTAAATTACCACTGTACCCTTTTGGGGGAAGCAAACCCCATCGATATCAAATTTTAAGTGGCTCATGTCTATTGTAGCTGTTTAGCAGACCACCATTATATATATATATATATATGTGTTGGTGGTCTGCTAATATCCACAAACACAAATCCATCTGGAGTTTCTTAGTGATACTTCGAGAACTGACATTAAATTTACTGGTACTATTAGTAGCATTAAAGGACCTCTATAGGCACCCAGACCATTTCAGCTTAAGCAAGTCGTCTGGGTGCCAGGTCCCCCCTAGTTTTAACCCTGCAGCTGAAAACATAGCAGTTTCATAGAAACTATGTTTACAGCTGCAAGGTTAATCCAGCCTCTAGTGGCTGTCTCACTGACAGCCACTAGAGGCGCTTCCGAAATTTACACAGAGTAAATAGCACTAATCTGACGCTGGACGTCCTCACGGACCTTCAGCGTCAAATAAGTTCCCCATAGGAAAGTATTGAGTAATGCTTTCCCATGGGCGGGTTTGAATGCGTGCATCCCTCTGTCCACGCATCCGCATACGGCTCCACTTTGGGAGCTGACGTCGGCGGGGGAGGAGAAGTCACCAGCGCCAAGGGAGCCCGGCGCTGGATTAAGTTAAGTGGCTGAAGGGGTTTTAACGTTTTGTTTTTTTTCCTGGCACTATAGGATCCCTTTAATTCCTGAATAAATACAAAACACTTTCTGTATTTTTGTTTTTTATCATTTTGTCACACCTGATTAGTATTAACTTTTTATGCATACTTATGCATATATAAAGCAGATTTATTTATTTTTTCTCCCCATGTATTTACATTTTTATGGGAGGATACAGTTTTCAGTAATGAAGGAGGTTAAAGGAAACCCCTGTATTTCAACTTGGATATCTCTTGTAAATTACACACATGCAGGCAATCATTCCCTAAATAGGCCTTTTCTATTTTTAATTTTATCTTGCTTCCCTTCCCCTCCACCCCCTTTTTTTTTTTCTTTTTTTCGCCTGCACCATTCTATATGAGTCTTGTCTATTGTTTTGTAGATATTTTGCATGGCCATGGTGTGCTGCTTTGAACTTATCTTGTCAACTATTCATTTCTCTGTAGCGCTGAATGAAGCGTTCAGTAGTGGAGACAAGATAAACGTGAACCATGGGCTAGCTGCTTTTATTTATTTTATTTTTTTGCAGCTTCACAATTGACAGACCCATAGGTTTTTTTTCATAAATCAGCCCCTATTATATCTGATGTAAAGTAGCATAACATTTCATATTCGCATCAAACCTATTTTGCTCGTGTACACATTTCTTTTTTTCCTCAGCAAATCAATTTTACCCCATTCGAAATCCAAATGGTTTACTTGTACAGCGTCTGATATATAGCAGCTAATAGACTTCTATCCTCTTCTCCGTGACCTGTTTTTATGAACAAAGCTGTTCTTTTATTCTCTGTACCATTCTTTTACTCTTTTATTCGCTCACCGTAGCCTTTTTGATTTAAGACCACGATGATCTCTGATAAGGAGTGTACAATGTACACCATTTCTAATTCAAATAAGATACTTCATGCAAATACATTTTCAAAGGCCTTTCTTTCCCACAGGGACTTTGCCATGGTATTCGAAAAGAGGCTTGGAAGTTTCTGCTGGGTTATTTCCCTTGGAGCTGCACGAAGGAGGAGAGAGCCAATTTACAAAAAAGAAAAACGTAAGTGATTTGCATCCTTTTTAATATAGAATTGTATGTGAACTTGTGAAGAGCTACTATAAATACTTTTTTTTTTTTTTTTGTCATGTGTCCCAAACTTCTTTTTAACTTTTCAACCTGACCCTTGCATGCAGAGACCGTCTTTACCTTTTAGTGTTTTAGTTTCTATCTAACATATTTTTGGCATTTAAAAAAAAAAAAAGAAAAAAGTTTTTGTTCTCCTTTCTCGAATAACTTAGACATTTTTAGGTGATCATATGCAGGTCTAGGGCTTCAACTTTAGGTAATTAGTCTAGTATAGTGGTTTTTAAAAACCATGTCATATTGGGGTTTCTCGCATCACCTCAAAGCACATATTGGCTTCTGCACTGTAATTGGTTGAATGTGGTCCTTAAAAATCCCCCCCTCCTCCTTTTTCTTTCTGTTTTGATGTTCCAACCAATTTTTTATTTTTTTTATATTTGTCCTCTTGTGGGTGTGATGCAGTGTTTGGTGCTATAGGGTAGGATTGTAGTTGTGGGAGTATCACAATGTTTACAGTTGGCATCGAAAGATCATGCTTTGGATCTCTCTCACTATGTAACGCTGCGCAAGTGTTATTCCACTTTCTTATTCGGTACCCCAAGAACTTTTCCAATTCATGGCAAAGCATATTAAAATTGCAGGTTTGGGGGGGGGGGGGGGGGGGGATGTTCCCATTTGATAATTAATTAAAACAAACACTTCAATTTGACTATAAATGTGAATATCACTAATAATTCTTCAAGAAAAATGACCTGCTTATGAGGGTAAAAGGGAAAAACAGTAGTTGTGAATTTGTCCAAAAAAGTAATGATCTACTGGTATTGCATGTAGGCTTGGGGATAAATGGCACACTGCTCTCAAGGTTGGGGTGGTTGTATAAGTTTGTTTTGGGAGGCTTAAAGATTATTCACTTAAGTGAGAATTGTCTAGAATTAAAATTACATTTCAAACCTAAAGAAACAAAGTGTTAGGAATACAAATGTACCTTCGTAGTGCTTTAGTGTCCCTAATAACCAGTTCAGCATAAAAATACAAAGAAATCAATGTTTACTTAACATTTTCTGGCGCGAAGACTCCCTCAGCTCTGCGTACCTCTCCTCGTCCTGTGCCGTCCTAGAGGAGGCATGACTTTCTCCAGAGTCTGTCCAATTCTACGCTCCTTATAAAGATGCATTGGGGATCTGCTGCGCTCATCAAATTTCCCCACAGGAAAACACTTAATCAGTGCTCTCCCATGGGGGCTGCAGTCATGTGACCGTTTTACTCTCTTAACTTAAAAAAACTAAATAGTTGAGCTCTGCCTTGGTTCTAGTGAATCCATTAATTGTTCTTAAGAGCTATATTGTTATAACACTATCAAATTACTGTGTAGTGTACTCCTATATCATACTGGATTTAACATATGTTTAAGCAGTAATCTACCTGCATGCTCACCAGCTTTGCACATAACCAAACCACCTCAAAGTCTGACTGCATACCAAGAGTGAGCACTGTGCATTTTCTTTGTTTGAATTCTTTTCTTTTGCAGAATATTGGTCATTTGTGGGGGGTGTAATAGTTCCATATTTCCATAACAAACCCCCCAAAATTGTGTATTCTATGGGACCCTTGAAATTCATCCAAAGTATTTCTACAGATTGTCAGTGCACTCATTGCTCCCTTTCTCTATTTCGTGACACATAAAATGTGACGGCAGATAAGAACCATTCAGCCCATCTAGTCGGCCCAATTTTCTAAATACTTTCATTAGTCCCTGGCCTTATCTTATAGTTAGGATAGGCTTATGCCTATCCCACACATGCTTAAACTCCTTTAATGTGAAAAAAAAAATCATTACAGGAGGAGTGAGGCATGACAAATTCAAGTGAAACCATTAGTCACTGCCTTTCAATTTGTACGCTGCACAAATAGTTTGAATAAATAATGAGGAAGTGAACCTCCTTTCTATAATGTCTTCACCTGAGTGGGAAGAAAGCGTAGTTTGCATTATGTAAACAAATGTCTTGCTTTAAAAAAAAAATATATATATATAAATGTTTTTTAAATCACAAGTTCCAGCTCCTAAAATCTTTTTAATGTGGAAATGGAATCTAGCTTAATGAAACACTGGCTGAGGTTATTTGAATCTTCAATGCTGTCTTCTTGGTTAACATTTGTTTCATAGGAAAAGTTGCATTAAAATCCCTTTATATTTACATAATATTAAAGGTATGCATAGTGCTGTGTTCTAGACTCTGTTCTACAAGTACCATCTGCCCAGAGTCCCCTAATCTCTGTTCAGTGTACCGCAAGGCAATACTGAATGTCATGTTGTGATGGGCTGAAGGCTGCTGTTTCACTGCACATGTTTACCCTGCGCTCTGATTCCCTCCTTGATCTACATGCACAGTGTGTTTGCTGCATGAGACTTTCTGCTTTGTTTGCTGGAGGGCTGCGAGCTGTCTTCTTGCTTACTGTGTTTCTCACTCTCCATTAGCCCCATCCCTTCTGCTTATCACATTTGATTAGGCAGCTTTACTGACTTTGAAAACGCAGAGATCCTTGAGAATTTGGGGGAGAGATGGCAAGCAATAGATATGTTTTAACTATTTTTTTTCCCCCCTATTGCATTATAGGAAAGCATATCCTCAGCAGTGATAGGCTATTAGGAGTGGTCTAGCCCACTGATTTAACTTGATATTTGCAGAATACAACTATATTTCACAAAGTGAATTCACTTTATTTTAATTTCCTTGCCACTTACGATTACCATTAGGAAAACTTTCTTTTTATTTTTTTAATGGAAATTTAGCCTTTTCCACTTACACATATTAAAAAAAAAAAAAAAAAAGACGGCACTCTAGTCATGGTCCCAATGCAACCTCTTCAACAAAGTATGCGGAGTCAGGTAGTAATCATGCTTTATAAAGGCCCAGATTGGCAGAGTGAAATGTTAACATGATTTTAAACTTAATAGAAGTAAAAAATAATTATTGGATTTCTTGAAAATTGTTCTGTGAGTGCACTACTACTTTTTATGGCTAGCGATTATGTGATTTGTACTTGGAATTATAACCACTGCACACCATTCATTTTGTTAGTAAAAAAAATAAATAAAAAAAAAAAAAAAGAATTTGGAATATATTGGCAACCACCTGGAAATCTAAGTGGATGATTGGTAGGGTGTGAATCATTGACTTCAGTAAAATTGTGTGCTGGAAGTCTGCATGGAAGGAGCGTTTCATAGTGTACCGGTGATACAAAATATAACACAAGGTACTTCTTAGACCATGACACTTCAGACATAGTGCTGGCCAGTGTATAAATTATGATTTATATGGAAATTTAAATTAAATGTAGCTTCTACCTCAAAACTGTAAAGAGAGCTAAAGAGATGTTTATGCCATACACTGGGGTGCATACATTTGTGTTGTGCACTGTGTATTGCACATACGAGGAATGAATCATCTCGTATTATATACAATCGTATGTGTTTTAGGACTGATCGAGATGGACCTTACCCTCCACCTGTGAGGTGTATTTTGAAAGAAAAATGCGATGCTTCAGTATAAACCCTTAAAAATCTAAACAGAATTTAAAAAATAAAAAATATATATATAATGTTGTGGTAGAGAAATGCATTAATTTAGAACTTTATCGAAAGGTGTTGCTGTTTTAAGACTACTAGAAATGTAAAGTACAGCTGGAAAAAAGTTGCATTAATAATAAACACTATATTATAAAAGAACAAAGTATTTTTTTTTTTTATCTTATATAAAATGCCTGATTTTTCTGACCATTATTGAAAAAGCTTCCAGTGAGAAATTGTTAATTCCAGCTATTGTGGGGAAATCATTTGAAATTTTCCCACAAATTTAAATAGTCCACGGCTGAATAATCTTTAGCAGTTCTTTAACTTTGCTTAGGTGTGCACCACCTGTGCTCTTTAGAAGGGGAAGGCGGTATCGGATGGGTGCACTTAAAACTGTAAAATGTGTTTTTCGTTAGCATAAAAACTAGTACATTGATTTATTGTTGAAGTACTACCTTGCCTAGACTGGTGAAAATGTTCGGATCATTTGGGGAGATCTCGGGATTTAAATTGAACATGTCCAAATGCGAAGTGCTCAACATCACAGTTCCGGCGGCAGATACCAACACACTGAAACACCAATTCCCATTCAGATGGTGTACATCTCATATGCAATATCTGGGAACGGCTCTCACTAAAGATCTGGGAGACATGTACTGGGAGAACTTTCCACCTCTCCTACCTCTCCCCATATTTTATGGTTTGGTAGGATTGCGATACTAAAGATGAACGCACTACCTCGGATCCTCTACCTTTACCAAACGATCTCTCTAGCCCTACTGACGGCATGGAGCGTGGGACAGACGAAACTCCGCCATTAATTACTGTGCCTGCCACGAGCGTGGGGAGGATTGGCACTCGCGAACCTACGCAAGTACCATCACGCAATAGTCCTGCAGCGAATCTTGGAGTGGCATACCCACCGAGCACATAAACAGTGGGTTGAACTTGATAAAGGTCGCCTACACCCATCCCTTCTTACAGTGGCGTGGAACTTAAAAAGAACTGCACAAGCGTCCCTTGACCCCTCCTCCACGGTGGCACAGACTCTGAAAACCTGGAATAACATCAGGAGAGCCCCACACCTATCCCCGTAACCGAGCCGGATCCAGATACAACATAATCCTCAGATAGGGGGTGGATTGCCTCCAACATAATGGAATCTTCTCGGTGGGGTTGACTCCCTTCCTATTCATAAGATATTGAACAACACAAGCATGTTACCATTGCTGGAGCTGACGGAAGGCAAACAGCCGTCTAGGTTGCAAACATTCCGCTACACACAAATTAAATATTTCTACCAGACTCTCCCACACAGAGATTCTTTACATCGCTACCTGACGTGGTTCGAAGAACTCTGTGACAAAAAGACCAGCCTGGACAAGTCTGTGTCATATATATATATATATATATATATATATATATATATATATATATCTATATCTATCTCAGCACCTCCTCGTTGGACATCTGGAGAACAAGGACACTTTCCGCCGTCGCTGATAACTCATACTGGATAAATTGTCTACTGCGGCTCAATGAGAGAAGATCCAAATGCTCATCGAGTTCCATATACTAGGAGACCAAGTATAAGCTCCTGGCATTCTGGTACATATGGTGGGAATGCTCACGCATTACACCGTTCTGGGAAGAGGTTAACGAAGGACCGGTAGAGATCCTGGGGACAGAAGGATGCATTGATATGGAGACAGCTCTCCTACACTCCACACCAACCACCGTAGGGGCCTACAGGAAATCTGTCCTTTAACACTTGCTGAATGCTGCCAAGTCCCTAATCCCACTGTATTGGAAGCAATGGGGCAATGGCTGGACCAGGTGGAGGAGATATACAGGGCGGAGTCGACGCAGGCCTCGCTGCTCGGTACAGAGGAGAAACATGTGGAGAGGTGGCAGCCATGGCTAGCATATGTGGCAGAGTGGGCGTGGGGAGGCCACGCACCCCTACATTTAGGTAATCGCCCTACACGGCGCGCCCCAGACGCTTAGCCACTACTAAACCCCACACCAAAAGTTGAAGAAATTGTGCACTATAGGCAGCTTTGCTTATTCCTGACCTCTCCCCCTTTCTTTTTCGCTTTCTCTCTTTGTCTCTTTCGCGCTCTCTCTCTTTCGCGCTCTCTCTTTCGCGCTAGCTCTCTTTCGCGCTCGCTTTCGCGCTCGCTCGCTTTCGCGCTCGCTCGCTTTCGCGCTCGCTCGCTTTCGCGCTCGCTTTCTCGCTCTCTTTCGCGCTCGCTTTCTCGCTCTCTTTCGCGCTCGCTTTCTCGCTCTCTTTCGCGCTCGCTCTCTTTCGCGCTCGCTCTCTTTCGCGCTCGCTCTCTCTTTCGCGCTCGCTCTCTCTTTTGCGCTCGCTCTCTCTTTCGCGCTTGCTCTCTCTTTCGCGCTTGCTCTCTCTTTCGCGCTTGCTCTCTCTTTCGCGCTTGCTCTCTCTTTCGCGCTCGCTCTCTCTTTCGCGCTCGCTCTCTCTTTCGCGCTCGCTCTCTCTTTCGCGCTCGCGCTCTCTTTCGCGCTCGCGCTCTCTTTCGCGCTCGCGCTCTCTTTCGCGCTCGCGCTCTCTTTCGCGCTCGCTTTCTCGCTCACTTTCGCGCTCGCTCTCTTTCGCGCTCGCGCTCTCTTTCGCGCTCGCTCTCTCTTTCGCGCTCGCGCTCTCTTTCGCGCTCGCGCTCTCTTTCGCGCTCGCGCTCTCTTTCGCGCTCGCGCTCTCTCTCGCGCTCGCTCTCTCGCGCTCGCTCTCTCGCGCTCGCTCTCTCGCGCTCGCTCTTTCGCGCTCGCTCTCTCTTTCGCGCTCGCTCTCTCTTTCGCGCTCGCTCTCTCTTTCGCGCTCGCTCTCTCTTTCGCGCTCGCTCTCTCTTTCGTGCTCGCTCTCTCGCGCTCGGTCTTTTGCGCTCGCTCTTTCGCGCTCGCTCGCTCTTTCGCGCTCGCTCGCTCTTTCGCGCTCACTCTCTCTTTCGCTCGCTGTTTCGCTCTCGCTCTCTTTCGCCCCTCCCTTACCTCTATTGACTGCTCTTTTCTAGGCTCTCACCGAACCTGGATACTTGCCCTCTACATAGATAACTCTTGTTCACGTCCGCGGTGACTAACAGATACTCAGCACACCCAAACATGAAAGCCGCAAATGCTGTCCACCCTCTACCTAATTGGCAATACCACCTAAATGACACCTCATTGTATGCGTATAATATAAACGCCCACTGGAGCCGAGACTCTGCTGGGTCTTAGTCTTACTCATAATTAGTGGCATACACCTTAGACACACAATGTAATATGAACAGATGTGGTGTTTTATATAATACTAAATTACCTGTACATTTCGATACTACTGCTCGGACCTGCGTGTCCACTTTATACGATGCACACCTTGCACACATCACAACATTACTTATCTGCTCGATCAGATCGGAAATATACACCCGATCCAGTACTACCGACAGCTTTATATTAGAATTCATAGCAATGTCACTTGATTATCTTAAGCTCTGTAACACTGTTTGTTTTTACACCAGACCTGCGTGTCTATTACGTTACATCTTTACCATACAGGTGTAATTGTTCTGACGACACAAATAAAGCTTCTTTGAAACAATCTATTGTTGAAGTAAGGTTTAAAGACTATCTTTTCATTTGTTCACTCTTGAAGTACTTGGCAGCGTACACCGGCATCACTCAAGCAAATGTGTGCAGGTTGATTTAGGGATATCTCCAAATGAGCAATAGATCACATCTGATATATTTTCAGTAGAGCTATTTGTGCATCAAGATTCGATAGGTCTTTGGAGGGACTCTCTAAGTATCATTACCGCGATAGCCAAGTGTAATGGTTATACTGATAATAGTCTGAGGGCTCCTTAACACATTTTTTGTCAGACCATTTTGGAGCTGTTTGCCAAAACATGGACTTATTGTCAGTACACAGAGCCTGCCCCTGCTCCAGCAACATTAGTAATATGAAAATTTAGACTTTCAGTGTTGCCAATATCTGTTCTTTCCTACCTGGCAACAGTGATAGGCTGAGCGTGTTAGGAGTGGTTTAGTCCACTGCTTTCAGACTATCACCGCCATAAAGAGTTGTTTTAAAAAAAAAATAATTTTTTTTAATTTTTTTTTTTTTTTTATAAACAATCTTGAAATAAACTGCACTCCTAACATGCCATGTATATCTGTCACTTTGTGGGAAATGACATTCCACCCATGAAGATATTTAGAACCTTATAGTTCTTTACCTTGTAAATGAAATATCCACAGGCATCTGTGTATATGCAGCCTTGTTACTCCAAATGATCTGACAGCATCCTATGCCTCTCATAATGCATCTCTGTGTTTGGAAGTTTGATGTGCTTCATGTGCAGTCTCACTAGCGATTTCTAGTAGCCATCTTAGGGAGGAGGAAGCCATCCTATATAAGGAACATTTCAAGCGCAATAACCCTAAACCATATGGCATTGGTGATGGTACAAAGAGTGAATTATCTCTAGTTTTTGTGAAACTTTTTTCAAGCAATTTGAGAAAAAAAAATCTCAATTTCCTTCTGAACCAAGCACTCCATCAGCTGCAGTTCCATTAATGCAGAAATTTTATTTTATCTTTCCAAAATATTTGGCAACCAATGAATAAGCACTGATTCATAAGAGGATTCAACAGTGCTGAAACGTTGTCAGGTTTCTATCAAGCAAATTAAATTAATGTTGACAAAAAGTAATGGCTCTACATCTGTTGCCTTCCAGCACTATAACCACTACATTATAATGTGGTGTGTTTTTTTTTTGTGTGCTTAACATATAATTTTTAAGCTATACATTTTCTAGAAATTTCTTGGCAAAATGTATGTCACTAAAATATATGCATACCTTTAAAATACGAAATGTACAACTCCACTTACAAATAAAATCTTTTAACGAATTTAACAAGATGACATTCTAAAAGATGGCATCCAAGTATTTGTAGAATTGCTAAGCAGTGTGTGATTTAAATTCCCTGTCCATCTCTATTCAGCCCTATCAACCACTGAACCCATAATTATATTTTTGATATCATCACAGAATTGTTTGTCATTCTTCTCCAATAGGAGGCACTTATCATAAACGTCTAATCTTTTATTTTCTTAATTAGAAATATAATTAAAGTATGTGTGCATTGGCTATTCAATTTATCTTTTACCCTTTTCATTCCAGAGTTATCGTTAATTTTTTTTTTTTTTTTTTTTGCATTTTGTTTTCATTTTTGCACAAAATGCTGGACTGTATTGTATTTTTCTTTTTCTTTTTTTTTTGGTTTAGTTTTATCGTTCATATTCCAGGAGTGAAAAGACTCTTTATACATTCGGGGCACGTCTTAAATATATACATTGCCGATTGCGAACAGACCTTTCCTATGTTTACGGCCCATTACATTAAATAGTTTTATTCTGCATTGGACAGGGTAATCAGATTGCAAAAAGAAGAAAGTTATTTGAAGTTGAATAAAATTGTCTGTTTCTTCCATAATCCCATTAGTTTTTTTTTTCTTTGTGTCTGTCTCTCTCACACGAACACACAGTTCTGTGTAACCACGACGGGAAGTAATCTGTTCCTCCTGACATTTTTATTAGACCTCACTGTTGCTTTGTAATTAAAGTGCCATTTTGCAGCAAGGTCTATTGTCTTATTTCAGTTTCTACAGAGGAAGAACAGCGTAAACTGATGAAAGAATTTTATCTTCTATAAATTAACGCAGATCTAGGGAAAATCCTGTGTTCTAATGCACTTAATAAATGGAATGGAATAAATTGGAAATATTCTTCTGTTTTATATCTTTAGCGTGGCATTCTATTTCTTAATCACCAAGTGATTTTCTTCAATTAATCCTTTCAGAGACGAATATTTCAGAATGAAACTTCAGTGGAAATCAGTCAGCGAAGAACAAGAGAATCGAAATTCAAGATTGAGAGACTACCGGAGTTTAATAGGTAAATGAAAAGGACAAATATTTGCAGTCTTTTAATTATCAAATGCCTTGCTGCTTTAATTGAAAATCCGTTAAAAGTTTGGGCACTTTCTCTCACCCTAAAGTTTTCTGAATAAGGAGCGCTAACTTTTTTTCTTCTCCTTTTTCCAATTCTAAAAAGCCTGGTATCTGAATATGCCTTTTATAATTACCAGTGGCGGGTCTAGACTTTGTGAGGCCTTAGGCGAAACTCACACGATGTCCCTACTAATACCCAAAGTGAAACTAAATAGGGGTTCATTGTGTCTGTATAAGGTGCTGTAGATATATTGAAGGATAGGCTTGCAGCGCTGAATAGAGAGCTAGTATCGCGGATCCCTGTGTTGTGAGCTCTCTGACTGAAATCATGGCTTAATTTGCAAACAAAATTATTTGTAATAAACTTAATTAGCAAATATGCTAATCGTTTATACACGATTGCTGGGTATGGTTACATAGTCTGGCAGTCGTGTATACATAAGTGCAGGTGTGTGTATTTGAGGGTGTCTGACATGGTCTACCAAGGTATGTGCCTGAAAGTGTGTGTCTGATAGAGAGTATCCTTGTGTGTGAATGTATGTCTTTGTGAACATGTATATGGGACCTATGTGTGTGGGGAAGTTGCTTGCGGTGTGTTGTGTAAATGGGGGCTTCCTGTGGCCTTTGTGCGGGGTGAATGTGGCACAGTTGGACATAATTGGAGGGGTTTATGTGGTAGGGTGAAAAGGATGAGTGTGACAGTGCGAGAGGATGAGTCTAGCAGGATTGGGGGTTAATATGAAAGGGTAAATGTGGCAAAGCGAGGGTGGGTGAGTTTGGTATGTTTGGATGGGGTGAGAGTGACTGGATTAAAAGGGGTTAATGAGAGTGGAGCTGGGTGAAGGGGTGACAGTGTGTGGGAGCTGTATGTGATTGGGGATGGTGATAGTGTGTATGTGAAGGTGATAGGGTGTTTGTGGGGGCTGTGACAGGGTCCGTGTGTGGGAGTGGCTGTGACAGTGTCTGGGGAGACAGGGTGAGGATGGTTGTGACAGGGTGTGTGTGTGGCTGTGACTGGGTGTGTGTGTGGCTGTGACTGGGTGTGTGTGTGTGGCTGTGACTGGGTGTGTGTGTGGCTGTGACTGGGTGTGTGTGTGGCTGTGACTGGGTGTGTGTGTGTGGCTGTGAAAGGGGGGGGTGTGTGTGGCTGTGAAAGGGGGTGTGTGTGTGGCTGTGAAAGGGGGTGTGTGTGTGGCTGTGAAAGGGGGTGTGTGTGGCTGTGAAAGGGGGTGTGTGGCTGTGAAAGGGGGGGTGTGGCTGTGAAAGGGGGGGTGTGGCTGTGAAAGGGTGTGTGTGTGTGGCTGTGAAAGGGGTGTGTGTGTGTGGCTGTGAAAGGGGTGTGTGTGTGTGGCTGTGAAAGGGGTGTGTGTGTGTGGCTGTGAAAGGGGGGTGTGTGTGGCTGTGACAAGGGGGTGTGTGTGTGTGGCTGTGACAAGGGGGTGTGTGTGTGTGGCTGTGACAAGGGGGTGTGTGTGTGTGTGGCTGTGACAAGGGGGTGTGTGTGTGTGTGGCTGTGACAAGGGGGTGTGTGTGTGTGGCTGTGACAAGGGGGTGTGTGTGTGTGGCTGTGACAAGGGGGGTGTGTGTGTGGCTGTGACAAGGGGGGTGTGTGTGTGGCTGTGACAAGGGGGGGTGTGTGTGTGTGGCTGTGACAAGGGGGGGTGTGTGTGTGTGGCTGTGACAAGGGGGTGTGTGTGTGTGGCTGTGACAAGGGGGGGTGTGTGTGTGGCTGTGACAAGGGGGGTGTGTGTGTGGCTGTGACAAGGGGGGTGTGTGTGTGGCTGTGACAAGGGGGCGTGTGTGTAGCTGTGACAAGGGCGTGTGTGTAGCTGTGACAAGGGTGTGTGTGTGTGTGTGTGGCTGTGACAAGGGTGTGTGTGTGTGTGGCTGTGACAAGACAAGGGGGTGGGTGTGTGTGGCTGTGACAAGGGGGGGTGTGAGGCTGTGACAAGGGGGGGGTGTGGCTGCGACAAGGGGGGGGTGTGTGGCTGCGACAAGGGGGGGGGTGTGTGGCTGCGACAAGGGGGGGTGTGGCTGCGACTAGGGGGAGGCGTGTGTGGCTGTCACAAGGGGGAGGTGTGGGGGTGTGGCTGTGACAAGGGGGGGTGTGGGTGTGTGTGTATGTGTGGCTGTGACAAGGGGCGTGTGTGTGTGGCTGTGACAAGGGGGGTGTGTGTGTAGCTGTGACAAGGGGGCGTGTGTGTAGCTGTGACAAGGGGGCGTGTGTGTAGCTGTGACAAGGGTGTGTGTGTGTGTGTGTTTGTGGCTGTGACAAGGGTGTGTGTGTGTGTGGCTGTGACAAGGGGGTGGGTGTGTGTGGCTGTGACAAGGGGGTGGGTGTGTGTGGCTGTGACAAGGGGGGGTGTGAGGCTGCGACAAGGGGGTGTGTGTGTGGCTGCGACAAGGGGGGGGGTGTGGCTGCGACAAGGGGGGTGTGTGGCTGCGACTAGGGGGAGGCGTGTGTGGCTGTCACAAGGGGGAGGTGTGGGGGTGTGGCTGTGACAAGGGGGGGTGTGGGTGTGTGTGTATGTGTGGCTGTGACAAGGGGCGTGTGTGTGTGGCTGTGACAAGGGGCGTGTGTGTGTGTGTGTGTGTGTGTGTGTGGGGGGGGGGGGTGTGGAGGCTGTGAGGTGGGAAGAGAATTACCTTTTTTGTTGTTATTCCCTGGTGGTCCGGTGCTTTGGTCTGCAGCTCCGCTAGGTGCAGAGCTGCACACCACGTGGTAAATCTGGCAATCTCCAGTTGGAGCGTTACCGTGGTAACCCGCGTCAACTCTGATTAGCGGAGATCGCGAGTTGACCTCAGTCTGCAGCTCTGCTCCCGGCAGACTGGAGGCTGGCTGTCCCTCCGGCAAACTAAGTGGAGGGGCCTCGCACCCGGCGGCATAAAGGGCAAGCCGCCGTGCCCCCCCGTGTCGGGTTCTCAGTCTCTGACACCCTCACAATCAGCACGGCTGCCTAAATCGCCTAATTAGAGAGCCGCCTCTGATAATTACTATTGCTGGGCTACATGACTCATTTGCTTTGTCTCCATGATGATAAAGTATGTGAGGTTCATATTAAAGAGTCACTAGATCTGGTGTTAATCAGATATTTTAGTGGACAACCATGTCTTGACAGTGACAACAATTTGTAAAATCAAGAAATTCATATATATATATATATATATATTTATTTATTTTTTTGTATGGAGAATATATCGAACAATGCTTTGATTGCAATACCGGAAGTAATTAATATATTTGACCAAAAGATAAATTTAGCAAGTTACTACTGTCAGGAATATAACAGTATATATTGTATGTGGTCACATTTGTAGTCTTGTAGTCTTTGGAAGCAGTTTAAAGGGACACTATAGTCACCAGAGCAACTACAGCTTATTGAATTTGTTCTGTTGAGTAGAATCATTACCTTCAGGCTTTTTGCCGTAAACACTGTCTTTTCAGAGAAAATGCAGTGTTTACATTACAGCCTAGTGATAACTTCACTGGCCACTCCTTAGATGGCTGTTAGAGATCCTTCCTGGGTCATGGCTGCCTAAAATGCATCCAAACATTCAGTATCTCCTCCCTCTGCATGCAGACACTGAACTTTCCTCATAGATATTCATTGATTCAATTCATCTCTATGAGGAGATGCTGATTGGCCAGGGCTGTGTTTGAATTGTGCTGGCTCTGCCCCTGATCTGCCTCCTTGTCAGTCTCAGAAAATCCTATGGGGAAGCATTGTGATTGGATCAGGCCACCACTTCTGATGATGTCAGAGGAAGTTCACAGGCAGAGGCAGCAGCTTCAGACTTGAATACAAGTAAGATTTTTACTACCTTTAGGGAGGCAAATGAGGCCAAGGGGGCTAGATGGTGGTTTTTAACACTATAGGGTCAGGAACACATGTTTGTGTTCCTGACCCTATAGTGCTCCTTTAAGCGGTAAGTATTGCAGTTGACAAGTTAATCTCCCATGTTAAAATGAGTGTTGGACCTTCTGATATAGGTTTATTGTGACATAGTGGTGGGCTTAACACAATAAGGCCATATGGTGTAGCTGAATCCCCATATTGGTTTGCCAAGATTGGTGATTTTTAAGTAGCCTTGTAAAATTTAAAACTTTGTACTTTTTTCTGTATTTTGTATATATTCAAAAATAATAATAATAATAATAGAAACATCATATAGAGTCTAGCATGCACGTCAAAGTTGAGGCTTTTTTATTTTTTGTTTTTGTAGTGTGCTTTTTTTTTTTTTTTTATGCAGTGCATTCAAATTGATGGTCCTTTCCAGCTTGAGATTTAAGCTCAATAAGGTGGTGTGGGTGCCAGGTCCATCTAGGGTTAACCCGGCCTGCTGTAAACATAGCAGTTTTAGAGAAACTGCTATGTTTACATTAGGGTTAATCCAGCCTCTAGTGGCTCTCTCATTGACAGCTGCTAAAGGCGCTTCCGCGCTTCTCACTGTGATTTTCACAGTGAGAAGACGCCAGTGTCCATAGGAAAGCATTGAGAAATGCTTTCCTATGGACTGACTGAATGCGCGCGCGGCTCTTGCCGCGCATGCACATTCAGCGGATGACGTCAGAAGGAGGAGAGTCCCCAGCGCCAAGGCGCTGAAGAACGGTAAGCGTTTAACCCCTTCCTCCCTCTAGAGCCCAGCAGGATTCGGACCCTGAGGGTGGGGGGGACCTAAAGACCCTATAGAGCCAAGAAAACAAGTTTGTTTTCCTGGCATTATAGTGGTTCTTTAACTCTTAGGGTGCTTTGTAAAAAAAAAACTAAAATGTGCTGAATGAATCGCTGCTTTTAAAAAAAATTTTTTATAAATGTACACCAGAAATAAAATGAAGTGCATCTTCTCATATTACCAAGCGAACATATATTGTTTCTAAGTGTTATATTCTCTTTCTTTGTTTTTGCATGTTTTTATTTTATCCTGAAACCCAGCACACGTTCAAAGTTTAGGAAGCTGAATCCATTTCAGTTGCGCTTGATCATAATTCCTTTTATATAAAAATATATTTTTTGAAAGTAAAATGAAAACCAGTTTTCAGCAGAATTGCCCTTTTAAATAATCTGGAGTGTCATGTAATTTATTCCTCGCTGGCATTCACAGAATGTAGCTGTCATACTAAGCTCTTCAAAGCTTACTCAATGTCCTTATGCTGGGATTCTGCATTTGGTAGATATGGGTTCTGGTGAAAATTAGCTGGTTTTGCTCAAATATTGAATGTCATTTCCTTTATCCATCATATTAGAAAAAGATGTCAACCGCACAGATCGAACAAACAAGTTTTATGAAGGCCAGAATAATCCGGGATTAATTTTACTTCATGACATTTTAATGACATATTGTATGTACGATTTTGATCTAGGTAAGTAAATGTTCATAAATTACTTAATTACTTATTTAAAATAAAAAACTTATAATTAACAAATGCTCTTTATATATTTTAAACTGCATTCGTGATATATATTCCATTTGAAATCTAATTGAACTCTGCAAATGTATGGCTTCAAACATGTTTCTCTCATATTGTACAACACTTTTTTTCATTTCAGTACCAGTTTGTGTTAGTTGATAAGCTATAAATTAAAAGAAAGAAAATGTAAAACTTTTTATATATATATATTTCTTGTTGCATTCTTCAGTAACAATGTTGTATCTCTGTAACTCTAGTGCCATAATTACTACTGCTCATTTTTATTGTAGTGGTTATGATTTTCTGACTTGTTAGGTGCCACTAATATCCCTGATTTCTCTCTTACCACTTTGGAGTATGGTTTCTCCCTAATACCCAATCCCTGGCTCCTCAAGAGTCGCTAAGATAATGTGGAAGATTCACTTCTGCATTTGTCTAAAGGTGTCCAAATTTTGCAGTGATTGACTGGGAAAGAAACAGTAATAGGTCGCGCTGTACAGAAAATATTACAATAGATAGATAAAAATATATGTAATTGTCTTACATGTGATAAGGAGAACAAACAGAGAGTAAAAATAAAAATAAAAGTATATAATAGTCCCAGTATGTAGTGAGATTCTTGTGAGTTCCAATAGGCTAATGGCGACTTGATGGTGTAATCAATGAGAGGCTGGATCTTCTATGGCTTAAGGATTCTTGACTCAATGGCGGCCATGTGAATAAAAAACAGAAAGACTCCAATAGTGCAAACTGTGTTTGAGTAGATGGAATCACGTGTATATTAATGAGGTGTTACACTCACCTATTCAAGAGCATGTACTTGCTCAAGTGTGATTTAGCATTCAGTGGCGTTGGCCCCCCACTGTCGGGATATAGGTGTAGACAATTCCTCAATATGAAAGAGAAAATAGAAACCAAATATAGTGCTCACTGTATTCTTAAAAATGAGTCTAAAAAGTAGAGGGCGTACTTACATTTAAATGAGCAGGAAAATACTGCTCAATATGATGGCATAGGTGGTATAGTCCCCACCTAGGATTCTTTGGACGGTTGTCTGCTTCAAAGTGACGAATGACCAGGTTAAAAGAATATAAAATAATAAAATAGAATAAAAGCTATATGGCAGATAAATGGTAAAAAAGCCAATATTCCTTTAATAATACAGTAACAACATATATATTTAAAAATAGCCAAAACGCGTTTCGCCACACAGGGCTTTATCAACTGGCAATAATAAAATTTAACCTGGTACAAAGAAGCTTATATAAACTTAGGGGATACATGGTTTTTTCAAATGTTTGGCGCCAAAATGACGTCATCAATACAGTGAGAATAATACACGGATATATTAAATCATACAAAACATAAGTATAATAAGAACATATTTTAATCATAGAAGAGGTGTCTAAAAACTTAGTAAATAATTTAAAAATGAGTATTATTATTGATGTATGGAGGTAGAGAAGATAGTCATGTGATCGCGAGCTTCCGCGATCACATGGTACATCCCAATGCTTATTGGGAAATGTAGTATATGTGTGGACGTTCCGGGAGACCGGAAGGGGGAGACAGAGTGAAGAGCACGTGACCGCGATCACTAGCGGTCACGTGGTGGAGAGATGGGATGTCTTTACGGAGACCAGCCTCAGAGGGCACGCCTCCGTCCAATGACGGCCGGTGGGCGTGCATGACACGTGATCGCGATCACGCGTGGTCATGTGTTTTGGCGCAGGGCATCTTGGGAGATGTAGTGCCTAAAAGGGCACGCCCCCATATCGCCGAAAACAACAAAAATCACTGACAAATTGGGACATAAATATGTAAATAGCTAAAAATACACATAACAATATAGGAAATGTGAAGGTAAATGATGAAATATGTAAAGAAGGGTGTGATAGATATATAGAGCTAGAAAATAAGTCAGTAAGCAGAGCATCTGATAATAGAGGCTTGAAGAAAAAAAAAAGGGGGAAGAAATTGGTATATGGGATATATATAAAGTATAAGGGAAAAGGGGTAGGAAATATAAAACAACAGATATATAGATAATTATATTTATAAAAAGAGTGATGAATTGTTAAAAAATGTGATGTATGTAAATGGGATATAAGGAAAAAGGAGGGAAATATAAAACAACAATATGTAAATAATTAAAAGAATGATGGATTGTTAAAAAGTGCAAATAATTATAAAAAATTAAAAAGATCGAATTCACCATTAAAGGACCACTCTAGTGCCAGGAAAACATACTCGTTTTCCTGGCACTAGAGTGCCCTGAGGGTGCCCCCACCCTCAGGGACCCACTCCCGCCGGGCTCTGGGGGGAGGAAGGGGTTAAACTTACCTCTTTCTCCAGCGCCGGGCGGGGAGCTCTACTCCTCCTCCTCTTCTTCCTCGCGACGTCATCGGCTGAATGCGCATTCGCGGCAGGAGCCGCGCTCGCATTCAGCCGGTCGCATAGGAAAGCATTCATAATGCTTTCCTATGGACGCTTGCGTGCTCTCACTGTGATTTTCACAGTGAGAAGCACGCAAGCGCCTCTAGCGGCTGTCAGTGAGACAGCCACTAGAGGCTCTGGAGGCTGGCTTAACCCTCAGAATAAACATAGCAGTTTCTCTGAAACTGCTATGTTTATAAAAAAAAGGGTAAAAGCTAGCTGGACCTGGCACCCAGACCACTTCATTAAGCTGAAGTGGTCTGGGTGCCTAGAGTGGTCCTTTAAGTCCTTCTGGGGCGAGAGTTTTCAGTTGGAAAACCCAATACATTTCCCTTTTTCCTAAACTGTTAGTGATGTCTCCACCTCTCCAAGGGAGGGTAACCTGTTCAATACCGATAACTTTTAAAAGTGTCAGATCTTTATTATGACTTATGAAGTGTTTGGAAACTGAATGATTATCATAGCCTTTCTTGATATTACGGCAATGTTCTGCCAATCTTACTTTAAGGCATCTTTTGGTCATGCCCACGTACTGTAATCCACATGGGCATTCCAAGAGATATATTACACCTTTGGTGTTACATCCAATAAAATCTTTAATGGGGTAGGAGGTTTTGGTGGTAGTAGAAGGCCTGGATAAAAAATGTTCTTTTCGGTGTGCGTTTTGTTTAGTGTAGTTTTTGGTTAGGATTGATCTAAAATTGGGGGCTCCTCTAAATATAACATTAGGTTTGTCTGGAACTTGATCTTTTAAAAGATCATCTTGTTTCAGAATGTGCCAGTGTTTGTTTATGATTTTTTTTTTTTTTAATTTTATTCTTATTATTAAAATCTAGGATAATAGGGAGTTTTGGGGGGTCTACTTTCTTAGCTTTGTATTTTAAAAGCTCTGTTCTTTCCTTCTCTTTTACCACCTCTAAAGCTTTATTCAATTTATCTGCTTCATAGTTTTTTTTCTAAAAAAAAATTGACTGGGAAAGGGTTGGTTTAGCTATTATGGAATGTAGTCTGCCCTTTTTTTCGCTAGAGTCTATGATAATGGTATTCTAGTTTATTTACTGAAAGATACATTGATAATGGAATTGTGATTTAGGTGAAACCTGTAATGTCTTCGTTACAACATGTGATCGTAACCCTTCAGCAAGGTTTTCTGATTTCTGGCTGGTATCACACCACTGTTTTCAAAACGATCACAATCCAAATGTCCTAATCTATTTTTATTTATTTTTTCCGCCACTGCTGCTGAAGTCAGAAAACAGTATTGTCTTAAAATCAGGCCTAATCCATGATTCTAACATTCATCTTACAATCAATTGATAGGACAACTAACTACATAAAGAAATGGTGCCTTAGTGAGAATGTCACTTATATTACATTAAATTGCACAAAGTTACAGACAGCCAAGCTCTTCAGAGATTCTGTGTTGGTGTGACCAAGCTATATCATTTTTTTACTATTTTTTTTTTATACATATCAGAATTGAGAAGTCATAGGGTCAAAGTACAGAGATGTCAATATCCGTTTTTAAAATGTTACATTTTGACCAATTTCACTTACTTACACATTATGACTTACCAGTTACAAAAGAAAACAACTGAACTTTTTAGTGTGGAGCATCTTGGAGTCTTTTCATTTGATTGTTTCTTCACCAATTTCTTTTGTAACTTGCACTACATCTTATTTTTTTCATTTGCACATAGACTTACAATGGTGAATTTCATAGGCTATTAAATCCATCTCTCGAGTACAGCACTACTAACCTTTGTCTGGGTTTTGGGCTTATGGTTTCAAAGTAAAGATATGCTCTTTGCTTGCTTCCCAAAGATGCTGTTTATTGTAGTGATGCTGTCACTATACTGACAAATGTCAGCGATACTTTAAGCACCAGAACAACTTTTGCATAACTGGTTTTGGTTTATAGTTCATGTCTATGCAGTCTCAAAGCACAGTACTCTGCAATTTAGGAGTTAAATTACTTTGTTTATGCTGCCCTAGCCACACCTCTCCTGGCTGTGACTTTTACAGCATTGATCTAAAGATCTTAGCTTTTCTTATTGCACAGTGTGTTTAATTTAGAATGTCTTGCCTCCTGCTCTTTTAATTGCCTGAAAGGTCTTGTGCCCCAAATCTTAAATCTGTAATTCTCATCTAATGTTTTTTACTTTTTAACAGGTGTTTGAATGTTTAGTTTAAAATGTTTCTATTTTTCTATTTTGGTGCATGAAATATTCCTTTAAGATTACTCAGGAGATAACATTAAAACACAGGCAGATGATAACGTTAAAACACATGATCTTACAAACTTTAGTAATCCACACTTGTTGTTTACATTCATCAGAATCATTTGCCATGGCTCAATGACTGTACATTCTTTCTATCTGTAATGCAAAGTTTGTGAACCACCCGGTCTCCTGTCATGTCAAGCTCCTGCCTTTATGTATTCTATGCCACTAGCTTATTATAGGACTCACTGCTCGTTTGGTGCATAGTTGAAGGGCTTTACATAGCACAAGTGAAAGGACTAATAAGTGTTGCACAAGATATAGAATCTCATTGACTGTCATTCTGTAGTGTTGGGTTCCGTGAGACAACCGACTCAAGGTCCCTTCCTCCACGCACGACCAACAGTGTAGTTTGACACATAATAAATAAGACCGATCACACTGAAAGTAGGTATTTTAATTTTAATAGAATGTTCTTTATCCATTACTTTTTTCGAACAGTCTGTTTCATACAATGAATCGTGTAATGCCATTAAAATAAAGGATGAACACTTCTTCTAATTAAATACATACACAATGTTCTTGTTAAAACCTTCATCGTTAATAGCTGCCTTTCTTGTACAAAAGACATACTGATTTTAATAGCCATTCCCAAATTTTACTCCCCTCTGACAGTTTTTTTTGTGTAGTTGTAGCATGGTTATATGTGATAGCTTGATATTCTGACAACATTGTGATTTTTTTTTTTTTTATTATTATTCAAGATGTAAGTGCCTGTGATCTTTCTATAGCATTTTGGGTAGAAATCACAAAGAATGTCTATATCATGCTGTTTGACATAATCGCTATGAGAGGTGGTTTTAAAGGTTCCAAAAACTAACAAAAGTCTGCAATTTATTTTATTTTTTATTTTTTTTATTTTTTTTTTAATAATGGAAGCTGGCCACCCTAGCTGTTTAACCATACAAAACTACAGGATGTTTTTCTGTAAGATAACTAATCTCTTCTTAATTGTTGTTGATGAATTAATTTCAGAACAGCTGCTCAAATTCATTCTGGGAGCATGACCAGAAATTAGAAACTGTACGTAAGAAGCAATTTAAATAAATACAGTGTTCCAGCCATAAATAAAGGGATAGTAAATTTCATTAAAGAGCAATCCAGCATATTTATTTATTTTATGTTTTTCATTTAACACATTGAATTAAGAGGGAGAAAAATGTCCCATATGTGAAAGGGGTACTTTTAGATTCCAACATTTCTAGTGTTTTCATATCCCCCTCTATATAGCAAATGTTTTGTGTGGTCTAAAAAAATTAAATTCAATGTAGACATCTGCACATCTATAATGGAACTGGGCACTCCCATCTTAACTTCCTGTTAATCATGGTTATAAATGTTGCCCTTTTGCTGAACATTGTGGAAGAAAGGAAGCTGAAATGTGTTTAGTTCTCCCTGTTATTTGGGTGGTGTACCATAGCTGTGGATTGTGAAGTCTGTTACTTGCTATTAATGTAATATACATTTAAAAAAAGAAAAATTTGCATCATATGAAAAAAGGATTTGCACAAGTTATTTTATTTTTTTCTTTTCAATTGTGTATTTTCTAAAAACAATAAACTAAACAATTTATTTTTAATGTTGGTTTACTGCAGTTTTTCTCCAGGTTCTAATCTTCATCCAGTTCTGTAAACATCCAGAGGAGATGAAGAAGCACTGATGTCATTCTTCAGCTAAATGTTGTCATACAGTCACCTGTCTTACTCAATCAATCATGTACTTCTCCTTAACTCTTTGGTCATTGTGTCCATGTCCTCTATGAAGTCATGCAACTTATTTCTACCTATTTCTGTCTACCAAGACAATTTTGTCTCTTATTCCCCTATCTGGCCATTAAGAATTCCTGGCTCCCAAACCGTTATCACCATGTCCCTACCTCCTTTATAAAGTCGGCATGCCAGTTCCATTTTAAACCATACTTATTTCATCTATATGTCCCTAAGTCTTACCCAGCAACACACAATTTCACTTTGACCCATGTTGACGTAAAAAGCAATGTCCTTTTTCTACCTCATCACCTTTGATCTCTAACCATGTAACCTTCCCAATGGAGGCACATTCTTTCCAACCATATCTACCGTGCCCATGCCTACATCCATCATTAACCATACTTCAAACATAAAGAGCAACAATAAAACACAAACCTAAATCTCCAGGCAGTCATTGCCATACCTTATTGATGCCACCATATGCCAAGTTTTAGATCTCCAAGGCCTACTGGTGGTGTAGTTTACTATTGAAAATGAGTCTGAAGGTAGTATATATAAAAAAAATGCGCAGATCATTCCATGGCATAAATAATGAATTTGGATATGAGTGAAAGATTATTTTTATCAGAATAAACCTTTGAAAGGGTGAAGGACCAGTATAAAGAACTATGATATTGAGGGTATATAGAATGGATTATGACCAGAGGTAAAGCAAAAGGAAATTCTTTGTTCATTTTACATAAGTTTTGAGTCTTTATTGTCAGGTGAATCTATTGAGATAACTCTACTTTTTACTACTCTTATAATCTTAATAACATATATAATCTGGACAGCTAGCGGAAACCAGGTGAGATAATCTCTTTGTTAAAGACAGAACATTTAAGCGATGAAATTGCCTTTGACAGTTTAAATTACGGTTTTCAATAAAACTGTTTTATTTTTAATCAGGTGAAAAGTACCTGCTTTTGACTGAGTTTTTGTAAAATTTATGAAATTCGCCACTGTTTCATTTGGGGCTTTATCTTTAAAGACGCACATTACCCTTGTATTAGGATTTTCCTCTTAAGCTTTTTTGTGCCCTCTGGCAAGTAGTAAATAGTACAATGAGTTATGTATGTACAAGGTATTATTCTCACCGTACCCATGCAGCTGTTACACTTAATTAGAGACTACCTTTAAAGCTTTAGAAGATGGAGTAGCATAAATGTGCTACATGTTTCCTTTGATCCCATTTGTCATCTGTTAATCCTTTCGTTGCTGGAGGGATTTATTGGTACCCTTTATAAACTGTACACACAAGTGCCCAGTGACTGCTCAGCAGTGTGTGCGTTAAATACCATGCTGGGATGATTTATCCAGATTGCTTCTGGTGTAATGAGAAATTGATTGAGATATTATCAGGCTGACATTCAAATCCTCCTTTTTTGTAACAAAGTGTTCAACTGTGACGGTAATGTCTAATATCCATTTTCGTTTCCGTTTTTGCCATGGCCTTGACAGGCAAAGAGGAACTAAAACAAGGGGGGGGAGGGAGGAGGAGGATATCTCAAATTGTTTTAAAATCTAGTGAATTATTCATACTACAAAACAACTTTTATTTAGGGTTTATTTTTTTCTGAATTGTAATTGTTTCCAAATTGTAAACTGTGGGGTTTTGTTTGCAGCCTACTTTGGAGCACAATAAAAAAAAAAAAAACTGATTAAAACACAAACAAAACTATTTTAAAAAAAAAAAAAGTTTTTAACTGTTACTTTCTTTTCATACTTTATACCAGGGATGTGGAACCTTCGGGCCTCCAGATGTCGTGAACTAGATGGCTATAAGGGCATAATGGGAGATGTAGTCCAAAATATCTGGAGGGCCAAAGTTTCTCCATCCCTGCTACACACGGTCTGTATATTAGCCTGCTGTAGTAGTTATGCCGGGAGTAACCTTGCCACTGACCCAGGACCCTGTTGGCTAGTGAAGATAACAGTTTTCTGACGAGCTGCAGAAGCTGGATGTCGAATCTGCTGCTCATCCATTGACTGAGTGTCAGCTGATTGATTACATCTACTGAATTGTTGTCTGTGCATCGAAATTTGTACAGAAAATTTACATTAGCCAATCCGGATCTCATGATGAGGTCCCATGGTGCTGTGGTGTTGCACATCAAGCATCAAAGGGGTTCAACTCTGTATGTATACGTACAGGCACCCTAACCACTTCAAGTCACTGGAGTGGTCATGGTGTTTGGCATATATAGTACATATACAAGGATAGGTAATATTATCAAATGTGTATGTATCACATAGCAAATCTGCAAGTACCACCTCATAAGTGTTTTTTGGGTTTTTTTTTTATGTTTTTTTTTTTTTTTTACTTGAATTTTCAGGCTATGTTCAAGGTATGAGCGATTTACTCTCCCCTGTTTTGTACGTTATGGAAAATGAAGTAGATGCCTTCTGGTGCTTTGTATCGTTTATGGATCAAATGGTAAGCTCTATTGTAAGATAAGGTATTAGCAGTAGAAAGAGGGAAGTGCTCATGCCATTGTACAGAACACTGGTGAGACCTCTCTTGGAGTACTGTACACAGTACTGGAGACTGTATCTTCAGAAGGATATTGATACTTTAAAGAGGGTTCAGAGAAGGGCTACTAAACTGGTTCATGGATTGCAGGATAAAACTTACCAGGAAAGGTTAAAGGATCTTAACATGTATAGCTTGGGGGAAAGACGAGACAGGGGGGATATGATAGAAACATTTAAATACATAAAGGGAATCAACACAGTAAAGGAGGAGACTATATTTAACAGAAGAAAAACTACCACAACCAGAGGACATAGTCTTAAATTAGAGGGGCAAATGTTTAAAAATATGAGGAAGTATACTTTACTGAGCGGGTAGTGGATGCATGGTATAGCCTTTCAGCTAAAGTGGTAGAGGTTAACACAGTAAAGGAGTTTAAGCATGCGTGGGATAGGCATAAGGCTATCCTAACTATAAGATAATGCCAGGGACTAATGAAAGTATTTATACAATTTGGCAGACTAGATGGGCCGAATGGTTATCTGCCGTCACATTCTATGTTTTTATATGACCGGTGGTCAGGCCATTTTCATTACTTTTAAGTTGTCCGGCTTTTATAAGATTTATGTGTGCCATTACAAAGGGATATTTTCCCATGTATATTTTTAAGCTCTGCACCGTATCCCAAATTCTATTCAAATGTGGAGTATAATTATTTAATAGGAAATATAAAAAAGGACACATAAAGGCTGCTGTGCAGCTATAAATATCCTTGAATGTTTCACACATAATATCCTATTTTTCCTTATTCACCTGGCTTCCTGCTTTTAGGTAAAAATATGTGAATAGTATTTATTGTATCCTCCTATATCATGGAGAAAGAATGATTAGCAATCCCTAAATGCTCTAATATCATATCAAGTACTTGAAAGTGTACAAAATTAAATGTATTAAAAGGTTAGTTGGAATTTAAAAGGAATTCTAATCCAAACAAGCATTTATTTGACAAAGCAAAAATCAGCTCTACTGTGACAGGAAAAATATATTTGATTTGTGTGTTTCCTGTTTCTCAGCATAAGAATTTTGAGGAGCAGATGCAGGGGATGAAGACACAGCTAGTTCAGCTGAGTACCTTGCTACGCTTATTGGATAGTGGCTTCTGTAGTTACCTTGGTATGTATTATTTGTGAAACACTTTACACTAGAGTGACATTAATTCTAGAAATCCAACAATCAACACGAATGGAGTTATGGTGTCAGGAAATCCAAGGGACCATCTTAGTTGAAGAGTTTAACCGTTGCCAAATGATTTATCCCAATGGCTGCAAGCCGGCACCCGTTTGCTCCGCCTCTGCATTTCCGTTCAGTGTCCAAGGCCTTAATCAGGAAGTCTCGGCCTGGGCGCCGCTGATAGGCTGAGTGCATCAGCTACGGCTCTCAGCCTATAACTAGTTCCCCATTTAGGATCGTGAATGGAAAAGGTACATATCCTTTTCACTCACTTTTCTCAATGGTGAGATACTGGTAGACTGGAAGCGTTATCTGAGAGGAACTGCAGGGACAGATCAATTGGGGCCCTGCTTACAGCCTTTGGGTTCTGCATCAGAACAACTTTAGGTGATGTTGCTATGGTGTCACGAGTGTCCCTTTTAATGTTTTTTAAATTGTCGATTTAAAAAAAAAGTTATCTTCACAGGAATTGAAAATGTACCTTTTCGAGGGGACTTCACATGATTTTTATTATTCTGTTTATTTATACAATATGAAGTATAACAAATACGTATGTATTTGTAAAGGGTGAAAAATAAAATTAAATGTTTAAATCACCTTTGTATCCTGCGACTGGGCGCCTCCATCTTATCTACCTGTCAGTCGTTATAAACTCTGCCCTTTGCAGATATTATACAGAAAATAGAGAAAACCGAGATGAAAAGAAATGAAACAATTGGGGCTATTTCTGATAAGTTACAGTTAGACCTTGATTCGTGGAACTGTTGCATTGTATAGGCAGTTGGAGGTTTAATGTCACATTGAGTTAACCCCCTCCAAGAATTAAGACTGTAAAACAGTGTTTGCTTTTCATTTAGAATCTCAGGATTCTGGTTACCTGTACTTCTGCTTCCGATGGCTTCTAATTAGGTTCAAAAGGGAATTCAGCTTTCCGGATATTCTTCGTGTTTGGGAGGTAAGATGCTTTTAAGATTGTCTTATTCAGCATTTTCTATACTGGCTTAGCTCCAACGTAAATGTGTGATTGATTTTGGAATGTTTTTGTTTAAGTGTATTTACAGGCTATTTTTAGGTCAATGAAGCTGCAATAGTGGCAAGTTGTCCCTCTGGAGCAACTCTTTCTCTTAACAATCTTCCATCAAATGGAGATGTATTTTTCACCTTATCACTCTAGCAGATAGGTGTGTCACTGACTTACAAACATTGGAAGAGGTTTCTTTAGAATCCATAGAAGGGATCCTCCACTGCCCTATAAATCACTATTTAGTGGATATACCCCCATTGAAAACATACTTGCATTTAATTAGCATTTTTTTTTCCATTAGGGGTATATCTTAAAACAGCTTTCAAAAGCTGAAGATCTTTTGACTGCAGCATTTGCAAGCCCTACCATTCTTCCCCAACCCACACTTTCTAAGGCTGCACAATTTCCAACTTCCCAATGCAGCTCACTAACCCCGTAACAACGCATGGCAGAATAATCCTGTTATTCTGGGCTGGCAGCTATTCTGTTGGAGACCTGCAATGTAAAAAGCCCAGTTATATAGGAAAATAAATACAAACACAATTCTTACTTACTTTACTATGTAAAAAAGTGTCAAAATACCCTTCAGTAAATAGGCTTTGAGGCAATTTTGCTATCTGTGATGGCTATAACACTAGCAAGACAAACTTACCAAATTCTTAAATCGTTTCACATTATTGTTTTGTGGCCTGGAACTACCAAAAATAAACTGAAATCCTAGACATGTGATGTACTCTGTAAATCAGGACAAATATTTTTTTTTTTAAAGGATCACAGACGTATTCCTGACCCTATAGTGTGGAAAAACAGTATTTGGCACCCCTTGCCCTCCTTAAATATTGCAAAAAAGTACGGGATGTCTCGGACTGGATGGAGTTAACGCTTCAATTTATCAGTAGCTTCCCATTCACAAAGCCGCTTGAGAAACATGCATCAGCGCATTATGTACCATTTAACCCTAGAAATTGATTTCTCTAAATCAATGAAGATGTAATTGCTGTAACAAACTGTCAGTAAACAACCTCATGGAGTGCACGGACATTATCTTGTGAAAATAGCTGTTAAAAAGCTTTATAAAGACTTTTCTAAGGACCATGGTTAGTAACGTCTGTCATGTTAAAGTATAGTGGGATTTCAGAGGCTGTGTGTGAATTGATCATTTAAATGATTGGGGGAGGGAGGAAAGATTATTTTTTTTTTAACAATCTTATTATTTCTGTGACTGTCCTTAAAGTGTAACCTTCTTGTCTTTGTGTTTTTTTTGTTTGCTGTATTTGAATGCATTGTTCCTTTCTATGCTTGCATCACACATCATATAATGGAAGCAAACTGTTTATAATTTGTGAGCTTATTTGTAGTTCCCAAATTATTTTAATTGTGTAACTGGGAATGAAGATTTATAGAAGCATATCAAATGTGCTAGTTGGAAAGAAAGGAAGTAATGAAATGGTGGCAGATGCATGAGCCTCTCTTTCAACGGTTTGAATTGATATTGCCCCTGGGTTGCTCTGGTTTTAAAGGAACAGTCAATGCAATAAATCTGAATTTCATATACCGTATATTCTACACAACTTCTAGGGTACTACAAAGTGTGTCTGAGAGATGCTGCATACTACTGGATAGCTCACATTTTTCTGATTTTATAATTCGAAAGTGGCAGGCTTATATGCCATTGGTCTTGAAAGCGGGCTGCTGTTTTTGTTACTGAACCCATAGTGTGCACATGCAAACCTGTTCTAATAACTGATTTGGTTGTTTCTTCTAAGTAATGACACTATTTTTGGCATTAAAATGCTGCAGAGAAATTTAAAAAACAAAAAGCGATGGAATTGGGATAGAGGTCACCGACATTGAGAGAAATCAAACTTCCATAAAGCTCTGAGCCATTTCCAACTCATGTCTGCTGCTAAACAAGGTTGGAGCTTACCCGTGACCCCACTGATTTATGGGGGGGTGAGTGGGGCACACAAAAAGTCAGAAGACTGGCCACTTTGAAAGATCCCAGGATGTTGGAGATCATTTCCTACATTTGCTACATACATGCAAGAAACAAAAATTGCTATCTACATTATTAGCATGATATCCAGCGTGTCTCAATATGTAGGTATCTGGCTTGATGGTATCCTCTAGGTCTAGGCTATGCTATTTTAGCAGTGCACTACAGAACTAAAGCTAGTCTGGTGAGGTCTTGTGGCTAAAATAGTGGGTCATGACCTTATTTTACAATTGTGAAAGACTATATGTGTATGACAGTCCAGATTAATACTAGAGCATCTTGTGGGTATATTTGAGACGTCTGTTAGGGTGTCCGGTGTTCCGCATCTGGGGAGTAGACAGTCCTTTGCACAGTGTGTTTTCACCCAATCCCCTGATTGGGCGTTATTCTGCGGTCGTGTGTAAGTCCCGTGTATTTTGCCCAGTTGCGGGTCGTTTGTGCGATGTTCCTCTGTTCGCAGCAGTTAGGGGTGCCAGTGCAGCATCGTGGAGGTGAGGCACCCCTCTGGCCTCGGTGCCGTGTGAGAGCTGGTACCCTGTTGCCATGAGCCTGGGAGCCAGTGAGTTCCAGGGTCTTCTCTGTCAGGGCAGTGCGGTGGGTCTTGTGGTCAGTTGCTTTCTGTCTTCGCTTCTGTCTTGTGGCCCTGCACCTGTGTGGCCATTACCTGTGGGCTGTGGCCCTTGTTGCTCTCAGCCCGGGTAGGCATCTTGTGAGGATGGCTGAGGTGGGGGAACATTCTGTGCCCTGAGGTAGGTTCCCAGTCCTCCTCTCTATGCGCACATGGTCCTGTACAGTCGGGATAGGGGTAGTCAGAGCCGGTCCAATACGGGTCAATAGCTTGGCCCAGAATCTGTCGAAAATAGCGTCAATAGAAGTCTCTTACTGTGTTGCTGGGGTCTGGCATGCTGCTGCATTTGCGTGCCGCCTGAATCTGGGTCTAATGCGTCCGCCATTTTAAAGACCTCCGTGCCCGTGTAGTTTGTGAGGCCTGCCATGTCCTCCGTGAGGTTTATGGTGTGGGGTGCTTCTTCTGGCGGGGACCGGGATATCCCCCACCGGTCCAAGGGAGGGGATAGGGTGAGAGTGTGTCTTGCTCGCTTGTGGCTTGTAGCAGTATGGGGAAAGCGCCCATCCTTCCCCTCCGCTGTCTCCATTAGGTCTCTATTTGCTGCAGCAGTTCCCGGTCGTCGATTTTGGTGTCTGCGGGCTTCCCCCTTCCATGTAGCATCGTTATGGGATGTTTCCAGCACTGCAGCCCGAGTAATCGTCGAGAGAGTAGCCCATGCAGCAGGAACTCATGTGAGGCACGACTTGTCAGCTCGCTGGCTTGGCTCCGTCCCCTATTTTATTCTATTTCTCACAATGCAGACATGTAATAGATGGAATGGTAATCAACCAGTGACTAGGTTCTTTACCATAACTACTGATCAGTTGTTATTCTGTGATATTTGTAAATCTAGAAAAAATAAATAAGACTGACGGTATATTGGTTTTTTTTTATAGGTAATGTGGACAGGCTTACCTTGTGAAAACTTCCATTTGCTAATTTGCTGTGCTATCTTGGAGTCTGAAAAGCAATATATGATGGAAAGGAATTATGGCTTCAATGAAATTCTCAAGGTATGTAATTTCTAACTTCGCACAATAGAACCTAGTGAATTGTTATTGCTTTTTAAAAATGAAAAGGGCATGCATCCTCTGTTATATCAAGACTTCTGGAAGATAGCAAGACCACTCCAATTCGATAATAATGACACTATATTTTTTAATTAATTCAATTTGTCAATCACAGAAGGAAAAAAATGTTGGATAGTCTGAATTTATTTTGCATTGGTAATTTCACTATCCTCGTTAACTATGTATTGCTAAAAAGTTATTGCTTATAGTGAAACTCTTGGATATGCTTTTAGTCTTGTCAAAGGAATAAGTTTTCGGAGCACGACTTGGTTTTAGTCTATTGTTTTATAAAGGAACTGACAACATTAACTAGAAATGCATTTAAAATATAGATGCAATAAAAATTATCACATTTGCGGTTCTTGCAGCAAACCCCTATTCTCTGCAGGACGTTATCATGGAGGCTCATGATGGGACATGAATTTGTTGTAGCTTTGTTAAGAACATCCCATATACATGGCTTTATGGGCTTTGCAAGGATTTCTGGTGGTTATAGTCTAGTCGCTAATTTTCTATTGTAGAAAGCCAGCAATAAAACTACTGTTCCCAAAAATGTCACTACATCCATATTTAATTATCAGAATATTCCCTTTTGCAGATATTATCTTGTTGCTTGAGCTTTAATTTAACATAATTTGAGGGGGGGGGGGGGGGGGGGGAGAATCTATTATGCTCTTTTGTGAGAATATAGTTTGCACAGCATTTTGAATCTAGAAGTAAAGATTCCCCCACTTTATAAATTCTAATCAAAATATTGTGTTGCAAAAGAGTGTTTTTAGTTCATGAATTTTAGATATTCATGTTGAATAAAAAGGACCAGGAACGATATTAAATGTTTTTTAAATAATTCAGTTTTATTTTATTGTCCACGTATGAAAGATCCTTCCAATCAAGGGAATAAATTAAAGCGGCACGGTCATGGCCGCATCCGTTTTTTATTTAACCCCCCTCCCGTCTACACTACATCTAATTGCCCTCTAGTTACCTCCAAATGCACCTAGGTGCCCCATATTACCTTTTTTTTTTTAAACTTTTTGTGACCGGACCTAGGTCATAGGCGCCGCCTTCTTGGTGTGGGCCGATGAAGGCCCTGAAGAACACGTCAACTGCCCACACTAGATAGCACTGTGAAATTCCTGCGCATGCCCAGTTAAACACATGGGCATTCGGATGGGAATTTCAGCCATTCATTCGTCAAAGACGAATAAATGAATAGAAATTTTAAACAAATGAACGAAGACCTCTTAGTCGGTTTATTACAAGGATGGAGCTACCGGCTTGCGGCTCCCTCCTTGTAGTATGTGAAAATAAAAGCGGCTGGAAGCAGTGCTCCCCGCCACTTATGAACTCACTGTTAAAAAAAGAGCCCCCCACTCCCTAAGTCACTAGTCACCCCCCTCCCCAATAAAATTACATTCTACCTACTCCTACCTAGAAACAATCTATACTTACCATTAGATGAGAAAAGGTGGGAAGGGAACAGCGCTACAGTACTGATCACAAGGGGGAAAAAAGCTGCACACCTGAGAGGAAGGGCTACCCTCAAACCCTTCAGAAAATGGAGAAAACAAAAAACAACAAATACAGGGTGCGCTGGATAAAATAAACGCAAACGATAACACGAAAAGGAAAGTCTCTATAGGTACAGTGTAGACCTTGAGTAACTGTTCTTCTGTTCTCGCTTTGGAATCGCAGTGGTTGGATATGAAACACAAAAGCAGAGAAGGGGGGGGACCAATAGTGCAAAACCGTATTGTTGAGAGGATCACGAACAACACAGACGTAGAGAAATGCCAACTTACAATTTTTAGAGCTAAGCCCAGCTCTAGGTAAAACAGCTTACAATGGTATTTGATACTCCCCACATGTAGGATATAACTGGGCAATTGGAGTCTCCACACGATTCTTTAAAACTTCTGAGACAGACGTCAGCATATAAAATATATAAAAGGAAAAACCCAATGGTGCAATAACTTTGGTAGTACTGCAACAACAGACAACACAGAGGTCCTAAGAGTGCCATCTTACAATCTAGAGAGCTATAACCAGCTCTAAGTAAAACAGCATACAGTGGTATTTAAACTCCCCACGTGTAGGATATTCCTCTAGTGATGCTTGTAGTGCCGGTCTTATGAAAAATAAAATCACAAGAGAGGGCCCATAGTGTTTTCCATATGTAAAAATGACAAAGTGATAAAAAGAAACGTACTTACAGTGTTCAGAGCAGCCACACTGCTCTATGAACCAAGCGTAGGTGGAATAATCCCCACCAGGGATTCCTTTTGCAGTACTGGATCTTGTTAAAAATGATGATAAAAAAATCAGCCAGGATAAAACAGCAGCATATAAAGTAAATGAACTAACCCAAAGTAAAAGGTAGTAACAAAATACTTTAATATAAAACAGAGTAAAAATACACAACGCGTTTCGCCAAACAGTAGGCTTTTTCAAGTGTAAAGATAATAATCCTGGCTTAATCACATTATATAGGCAGCTATATGGCATAATTTACAAAACCGCGGTCACATGGCTTAAAATTATACATATGATAGGTTAATATGTTAAATCATTAAAAAATAATCGTTTTAAATAATACATATTATGGGCTAATTCTTAACCCACTTGAGACCTATTAGGTAGTTAAAACGAATCAATTTTATGGAGTGGAAGGAGAGAAATAACGGAAAGAAGAGGCAGGGGAAAGGTCACGGGGGCGTGGCCATATTGGGACCAATCAAACGGGCGGATCGGCAAAAACGGCAAAATGCCGTGTATGGTGCTAGGCATGCAGGGAAATGTAGTCCGGATCATGTCTGTTGTTGTTGTTTTTTGTTTACTTACCATTAGATGTAGTCTTTTTTCTTAAACCTTATTTTTTCAGCCCCAAAAAAGGCCAAATAAAAAGCCATAATTCCTGTTGAACTTTAAATATAAAAATGAAAACCCGAGCACAAAAAAAACACAGAAAAAAAGAAAAACCCCGGACACCAATTTTTTTTAAAATCCATCTTCACCTAGTGAGGGCACCACGTGGACTGAGCTCCGCAGGGCGGGGAAAGGCTTATAAAGCCTTTCAACGCCCTGCAATTTGGCTCGGAGCGCTCTGATTGGTTAAAGCCAGCCAATAAGAGTGTTCTGATAGTTAATTTGAGCCTTGCCTGATTGGTAACTTGATACCGTGGAGCTATTTACTAAGCATCTGCAAGATGCAGCCGCGGCACGAATAGGATCGGCATTTCATTCATTCAAATGAAATTCCATTCCGAACAGAAAGTACCATATTATGTCCTAACATGAACGAACAAACTGTTCTCATTCTGTTAGGTCGAAATTCAGTAGTTTCGCCGGCGTCCTGTCTGTGACACGACGTTAGGGAATACTGACAGGAAGCATCACAAGATCACAGAGGAAAGGGTGAGTTTTGTGGGAAAATTTCTCTGACCCACAGGAAGTAGGTCAGAGCTGGTCAAGTGTAGGAAAAATAGTCCCTACTTTGTCTTCTGTTTTTAAAGAAAACTAGGTCAGATAGGAAGAAATTGATAACAGATCCTGAGAGAGGGAGAGAAGCTGAAGCGATTGGGGAAAGGTAAATTCGGCATGACAGTGCCACTATAAGGTGGAATAAAAAGAAGGGAATTCAAGCCCTTGGCGTAGGATATTAAAAAAAAAAAAAAAAAAAGGGTTTATTTCATTTCAAAAGCTGATCTCTTGGAGAAAACAAACAAGTTAAAATTGTTATTTCTGACAAAAAACAATTAATTTCAAAGGAATACATGCAGATTATTTTGATGATAGCTGTTTTTTCATTTTGTCATTTTTTTTTAAATGTTTCTGAAGGAAAAAAAGTCTGTAAGAGAATTGGGAGTCCCTGCTCAATAGGCCTTTATGTATAACTATTGTGTACTGTCATTTTGTTTTTAGCACATCAATGAACTTTCTATGAAGATGGATGTAAATGATGTTTTAAGCAAAGCTGAAGCAATTTCTTTGCAGATGATGAAGTGCAAGGTATTTCAAGAACATATTGTGTCATCCAGCTCACTATTGCAGTCACGTTTTGCAATGACAGGGTTTTCCCTTTATATTTTGATCCTTGGAAATTGTAGCTTCAATTTGTTTTTAAATGAGTAGTAAACATAAACACCCATTCGTAGAAACTGCGTTTGATTTTGATTTGAAAGTACGCCACTTATTGTATAAAGAGGTGGGCAACAAAGTTGACACGTATCAAAGGTAGAAAATTCTGCAATTTTTGTTTTACGTATACACTATATTTCCACTTCTTCTGTTCTTGGCAAAACATTTAATATTCATGTAATTTGTGAAAAAAGAAAAATACGAGCAAAGACATTCTGTCCGATAAAGGAACTTCAGCTACAGGTTTGTTTTTTTGCGAGGGGAGGGAGGGATTTATTTTGTTTTGTGTTTTTTCCCCATCTTTTTTCTCATGAACACACATGCTTGCACACAAAAGCACCCCACCCCCAGAACATCGAGGAAAAAAGTCTGAAAAATGACTCACCAATGCAACTTGCAAATAAAAGTTTAGTGGGTCATTTTGAATGGTATCAACAGTCCTCATACTCTGATAATATTGTCTTCTTATGTGTAAAAAATATAGTCTGTATATGCTTCATGGAGCCAAGACTTGAAAACATGGAAAATGGACATGTGTTTAAGGACAAATAAGATGCAATTCATGTTGTTATATAAAAATATTTTAACTCTCGGCTTGTAATGTTATGTTGGAGAAGATTATTGTGGTTATAAAGGATGTTATATATTTTTTATGAAAAGGTTAATGATTGATGGTATTAAATATATATGTTTTGAGTTTAATTTGACATTAATATTTATAGACTAACATTGTTTATTTATCCTATAACCCAAAAATTTATTTTAAGATATTAAAATAGATTTTAAATATCAACACCTCTTTGTCCGTCTACTCTGTGCCTCCATCTTATCTCCCCGTCAGGCATGGTTTTAGGCTCTGCCCTTTGCACCTGGCAGTCAGCATAGAGAAATTGTACAACGTAAAGGAGAAATTAAACTGTTTCTATGTCTCTCCTAGTTTGCAATGTTTACCCTGACCTAGCCTTTTTTTTTTTATTTATTTATTTTTTTTATTAAAAAGAAAGCAGCATCCCATGAAAAAAAAACTATTAACAGAAAGTATAGGTTATTTTCAATGTTTTGTCAATAGTGTAATTTTCATAGATGTTTAACCTTTGACTAATTTAAACAATCTGCCACCTACTTGGCTTTTTTTATATTGTGTGTGTGTTCTATTTAGGTAGCAGTAAGTAAATTTGGAGGCAGAGCAGCATATCTGCCTCACACAGGAGTTTGAAAAAACCATGTCTAGGATAAAAGTGCATGTATCTTAACCCCTTAAGGACCAAACTTCTGGAATAAAAGGGAATCATGACATGTCACACATGTCATGTGTCCTTAAGGGGTTAAAGATACCATGTCATCCTTGGAGTTATGGAACCATTCTTTGTACTTTAACTTCTACGAAAAAAGGGCATGGTTGGAAAAAGTACAGCTTTTTTTTATTTTTTTATTTGATTTTAATGATGCATCATCTGTCTTTCATATGTAAACATTTTACTAATTGTCTCTCGTTTACATCATTCTTCAGGATTTGCCTCAAGCAGTGTGTGAAGTTCTTGGACTCCAGAGCAACTCTGTCCCCACTACAGTTGGAGGCTTTAGTGAAGAAAACGTTGCCAAGAAAACTCATCACAAGTCTCCACCACAAAATGTCTCTGTGCCTGTACTTGCTGCCAATGGCACGCAACGCAACTCTCTGCCAAAAAGTATTCACACACTGTCTGCCTGATACAGTGTTTGAAAAAGAACACATACTGATAAAAACTTGACACGGACATTTGGTTTAATATGTGACAATAATTCCGCTTTTAATCTGAAATTTTGAAAAAAATACTCCAAACATTTTTGTCTACATCAGTGTCTTTGCATTAAAGCTTTTCACAAAAGAACTTACCTAATTATTTTTGTAGTAGACGCTGAACCAAACTAGCCTCTATCAATATCATTCCATAGCCTCTGAGAAATGATGTGAGTTACTATGGAAAACTGGAAAATAAGTACTGCAGTACAGCATCAATACAGCAAAAAGATTACAGCAATTTGACTTATGACATGAAATGGGAAAGTTGCATTTTATTTTTGATTTGTTTTTCACCACTTAGTAAGATGAATATTTCTGCAGAACAATAAATGTTACTTAACAATAGAACAAAAGAACAGAATTGTATGAACTATACAAATTTGTATTTAAATTACCTTTTGCTTTTTAATTATCTTTGTTTAAATTGTCAACCATTTAAAATTCAAATGATCAGTTATTGGAAACCCAGTTGAAGCTCACATATACAAATATTCCTGTTTAGTTAAATTGCATTTAGTTTATAGTCGACTAAATACAATTGCTTTAAAGTATGAAAACAAATGAGATTTTGGTTGAACACATTTTCTAGATCACTGGCTCTAATTTCTACCCACCCAGTATTGTCAAATTCTAGAGGAAACATACAAATATGACTGTCTCAATTTATTGGAAGCCATGTTTAAATTATATAGAGTGTTTCATATAGATATATTTAATGGTTGTATATGATCAGACTGGGCTACCACTTGAGAACCACCGTTCAAGATTATAGTCTGTTTCCATTTTGGTCTGTGACTTTTTTTGTTCTATAGCCAGTGAGGGATATCCTTGAAAAAGTTGCTCTGTTTTGTTGTGCAGATACTCAATGCCTTTTAAATGATTAGTGATAGACTCCTTTTGTAAGAAGAAGTGATGATCCACTCATTTATTTAAATGTTAAAGAAAGCTGTGGCCTACTCATTATTATTATTATTCTGTTCAAAGTCAATGATGCGTTTTGTACTAAGCTACACATGTCAGAGTAAAGATAATATGACTGAAATATTTTCACTCCAATGATTCACATTTCATTGTACTTTCTTATAATTTGTTTTAATCCTTTTCCCATTAACAGTGCATCAATGGTCACATCATTCTACTATGGTATTATCTGCTTCAGGTGGAGGTTACTTATCGTCCGTTCTCTCACTAAAACTAATATACATATTAATAATCTCAATAACTGGTGTATTTATTTTAAGGTCAGCCGAGGGATGGATTCACCACAGTGCATGATTCTAAGTTATGTGGGCCTCTGCATAACAAATTCAATGTATTAATTGTATAGTGAATAATGTAAATACTGAATCTGAAATGTAATTATTTCAACTGACACTTTTACATCTGGTTTGGTCCTTTGGCAAATAAAATATTCTTGTGTTTCCAGGACAGAATTGTAGTTATGTTATGAAATGTTCTCCGCACTCTCAAAAGAATAAATTCAGATTTTTAAGCCACATGTAATATTTTTAACAATACATGCAGGGCCATAAAGGAAAGATCAAGATTTCTCATTTAAAATCTCTGTTCCATCACTATAGAAAGGTTTCCAGTCTATCTACAGATGAATTCAACTCTTCGGTAGTTATCCTGGTCAAATCAATTAGTTTGTCCATGGAATAAGAGGCATTTGATTTGTTCAATGCAGCTGCAAGGGGTTTGTGCACGACAATCATGATTTAAAATCCAAGATTATGATGTCTGGTGCTGTTTATTTGTGATCGAGAATCATTGAGATTCATCTGACTGGCAGAGTGTAGTGATTGCTGTGCGAATCATTGGTTTAGACAGAAATCACCACAACTGATGATTGTAGAACAGTTGGAATAGCAACCCAGAGAAGAAGACTCTGCTCTGGATTACAAAAAATAATATATAATTTAAAAAAAAAAAATATTAAGGATTATTTTTACTTTTTATTTTTAAACTTGTAAAGTGGTCCATGAACCTAAAACAAGGACATCGCTAGGATTATATATATATATATATATATATATATATATATATATATATGAGAATTTTTAATCCATAGTCATACCGGGCATATGGTCCATAGAAGACGCAAAAACATTAATTGTACTTAAAGTACCACTCTGGGCACCAAAACCACTTTATCTGGGACTCCCCAGAACAAGATTACCATAAGGTTTTTTGGGGGTTTTTTTGAAGGGGGTCTTCCTGTGCCAGCAGAGAGGTCAATTGATCTCACTGCTTGGCCCCTGCTCTTCACTCACTTCATCTGCAGCTCTCTCAGGTGTAGATGACTTTAAGAGCTTTCTCACAATCCCTCCAGTGCTTCTCCAAGCTTTGCAGCCATCTGCCTGAGCAATTCACTGGGTGCCAAGACCACAATGCTCACCCACCAGTTATTCTGGAGATCTGTCCATAATGGCCTCCACTGAACCACCATAGATAACGCAAACGGTAAGCAGGAGAGGTTAAATAAATACTTCCCCCAACAATACGACCCCACAGCCTCCCCCGCACGCAGCACTTAAACATGCAGAATTCCCTCCAAACACACATCACTCAAACTCCTCGGTACACACCGCTCACAAAAAACAAAAGGGGTCTGCAATCCGGCATCCTGCCTAATGCCCTAGGTAGGCAATATTAACCAGGCCTTGGAGACCTCACCCCCTTCAACAAAATTTAACACTTAAAGGTAAAAAGGCACCATTGGATTCTGGGCACCATAACCACTTCATTTTAGTGGTTTTGGTGCCAAGAGCAGTCCTCTAATTGTGAGTTTGCAATGTCGTTATTTCAGCAAATTAAATAATTACCACCCTCTGTGCAGCACTTAATTGCAATTAAAAGGGTTTTACATGTACTCCTAACAGTATCATTGATAAAAAGAAATGCCTAAAGGTTCACTAAGTGACTTGTGAGCGAATGTTGCGTAGTATTTTTATATAAAGAACGCACTAAGTGCATATAACAGGTATCACACATAGGATAACATAGATTGTGATAAATTAAAAGGACTATGTAATACTTAAATTAATTCTAATGAAACATACAGTGCACAAATATATCCACACTTTACATAAAATTCAAAACTCAAAGTGCACTATTATCTATGGGAAAATTGGATTTAAAGTACATTTTGTGTTATTTGGACACAAAATGGCATAAGCAGCATAAATAAACAACCTCAGTAAAACAATGTTAGAATAATTTAAAGTGTACAAATCAAACTCTTTAATCATTTTATGCGAATACACAGCGCAAACAGAATTCTGAGAATGAGCTACAAATAGCTCCTGTCCGGTTGGCCAAGGGCAGTAATGTGAGGCTACTTCAGGCATGTTATCCTCTGAATGCTTTAACAGCTAGAAAACGATGGCTGGTTTGGGAAACAAAAATATAGAATTTAATACTGATTTTACCTAAGCATTCCTGCTATCTATGTGCATCCTTTAGGTTATAGGCTACGCATTTCAATTAGATGCTATGTTATCAAGTAAATAAAGACCAATATTTCTTAAATAAATGTACCCAGCAGCTTGGATAGCTCGGGAAACCAATACAGTGTGTGGAATGTGCCCTCTTTTTCTATTTTATTTTTACTAAAAGAGCAGATTTTAGTAGAAATCGGCACTTTAATAAATTAAACTTGTTACACACCTTGCCTGTCAGATATCAGATATCACTGGTCCTGTTACTTCCTGGTTGGTTAAGTCCGTGGAGCTAAACCATGGGTCGTCAACCTGGTCCCTACCGCACACTAGTGGGCGTTTTAGGATCCCAGGTGGGCGGTAGGGATTTCCAGGTTTTGACGACCGGGCGGGCGGGTGCGAGCCGACGGTACCCCTGTGACTGGGTACCGCCGTGACCATTTGCGGCCCCGGCCCGCGCGGCAAACCGCCGGGGCCGCATATGGAGGGGTCCATCGGGTGGCCCATGCTGTCAGGGCCACCCGATAAATGTGGATTGTGAGGGGGCCCGGTCAGCGCTGGGCACTTTAACAGCGCAACCGGGCCCCCTGTGATGACATCACAGAGCTGGGAGGAAGTGACTGCACGTCACTCCTCCCAGCTAACACTGAGAGCCACGCGGGAGGAACACCAGGGAGTCAGAGTGGGAACTCTGACTCCCATCCACCTGAGCCACCACTGGACCCCAGGGAAAGTCACCCTCCTGAATCTAAAAGGTAGGAAACAGGAGGGTGACTTAACTATAATGTGTGTGTGTTTGTATGTATGTATGTCTTATGTGTGTGTGTCTATGTATGTGTCTTGTGTGTCTGTCTGTGTTCCTGTATGTGTCTTTGTGTGTGTCTGTATGTATGTGTCGTGTGTCTTGTGTATGTATGTATCTGTGTGTCTTGTATGGGTGTCGTGTGTGTGTGTGTGTGTGTGTCTGTATGTCTGTATGTGTGCCTGTCTGTTATAGTGGACTATAGTAAGTGGGCTACCTAGCTCAGCCTTCCTACTGGGCATTGCTACAAGGAAGGTTACAAAATAGAAAAAAGGGGAAAAAAAAGGTGGGGAGGGGAATTGAGGAGGGAGAGGAAATGAGCTGACGCACAAATGAGAAATCATATTATGCGCAAACAGAGAAGTCGTCTGAATATCACTGAAAGAGACCTTCGTTTGTTCCTTACGAAAATCGAACCAGATATCAAATATTTAGTCTTGCAGCATCAACCTCAAGGATCTCATTAATCACTAGTAAAGGTAATTTCAATTTAATTTGTTTTCTCATTAACCTTTATAAAGTTAAAAACCTTATAAACCTGCATTAAGTAGAAATAAAAAGATAAATGTACGTACATTTATTTTTTTTTAAAATAAAAACCCTTTCTAAAAAATATTCTGCATTTGCGCGAAAACTGGTGGGCGGTAAGGACATTTTTTCAACCAAAAAGATGCATTAGTGGGCGGTAGGTAGAAAAAGGTTGACTACCACTGAGCTAAACTAAAGAGGCAGCAATTGCCCAGAGCCCCTGCCTTGCAACGACTTCTAATTGAGAGCATTTGGAAGTCTGTGACTGGACAGTCACAAAGTCTGGGCGGGGTTAGAGTAGGAGGGCTTGTCAAGGCTTCAAACAAGCAGTATTTAGTATATATGCTTAGTGAAAAAATGCAGCAATAAATCCATGTTGTTATTGGGGAATATATATATATATATATATATATATATAAATAAAAAATAAATGTCCTATATATATATATATATATGTAGGCAGTGGAGTGTCCCTTTAATAAAACTTAAAAAAAAACAAAAAAAAAAACTTGAAAACGATATCTCTGATGTTGACTTATAATACATAATTCAAATTCTGCTATTTAGAGTACAACCTAGTATGTTTTGTTTTGTTTGCTTCAATTTAAAGCTGTTATGCTGTTACCATCTGCAGGTTTAGATCCATTAACTTCCCTTTTTCCTGATCAGTGCTTGTCAAACTGAGGCTTGTTACCCTTCATGAGACATTCACATCTAGACAGTAGTGAGTGAAGGAAAAATTGGTAGACTTTTTTTCTTTTTCAAATCTATTTTATAACTTTTAATATTTTTGTTTCATCAGCAAAGTACATTCTATAAGGTTGATGTTCATATGTGACTTTTACTGCTCGGAGATCTCCACAGACCTAAACATTAAGAATTGTGCTGAGTAGTTGGTATTTACTAATGACGGAATTCTTAGAAACATTTTTTGACCTTTCAACTACGTGAAATCCATCCCAGGAGATGACTTGCAGTGAGCTATGAAGTGTGCAAGACTTGATTTGCGTTCTGTCTGCAGCAAACTCTGTACCAACTACAGCCAAGAGTTATACAACAATATTTTAAATTACTTTATTAACTCATGTATTATTTTTTTCATTTGTATAGTGACAACATATTCCAACTTTACAATATTATAAAGGGTGAAATGTAACAATAAATGATGATTACAAAATGTTACAGGAATGGTTGGTTATTGAGGGCCCTGCTCGAAAGAGCCTAGAATCCAAAAGAGGGGGTATAAAGACATATTTGGAAGGGCAGCACGGGACAAGGCTACCAAATGACAGAGCAGGAAGTAGCAGAGAGAAGAGATAGTTTGTGAAATACAAGTTACTACAGGAGGCCATAGGCTTTTCTGAAAAGATGGGTTTGGAGGGTCTTTTTAAATTATTGAAGTCTTCGAAACAGTCTGATGGGAGTAGGCAGGTTGTTCCAGTGAAGAGGAGTCACCCGCGAGAAATCCTAAAAACGCGAGTTTGCAGTAAAGGTAGGAGCAGTGGACAGGAGAAGGCCACTGGCCGAGTGGAGAGACAATGAAGGTTTGTATTTATGAATTGGTGAGGAAATGCACTGGGGTGTAGAGTTGCTTAGAGCTTTATAGGTAAGGATTGGTATTTTGAAGTGAATTCTTCAGGGTACAGGGTTCTACAGGCAATGCAAGAATTGACCAAGTGGCGAGGTGTGAGAGGAGCTATAGGACAGAAAAATTAGTCTGGCAGCAGAATTCATTATTGACCGTAACGAGGCAGTATGGTTTCCAAGGAGAGCAATTAGTAGGGATTTACAGTAATCCGTGCTAAAAATTATTACAGCATGAACAAGCTTTTTGAATCTTGCTGAAGAAAGGGGCGAATGCAGGCAGGCCTCCCCCCCTCTATTCGCAATAAAATTTAAAAAAAAATAAGTGTTACTAACCCTGTTCCAGCGCTGAGGCTCCCTAGGCACCCCTCAGCTCTTCTCGTGAAGCCACACAGGAAGCATTGTCTCCAGCGGCGTGTTCCAATCCTGTGCTTCTCTTAGAGGAGCACTGGGAACATAATGTGAATGTGCGGCAAGTGCTGCTCGCATTCAAACTCGGTCAGTGCATCAGAAGCGCCTTTAGCTACTGACATCCACTAGGGGTGGACATATCTTTGCCATCTTAACACTGCAGTTTCTCAATAACTGCAGTGTTTTACATTGCAGGATTAGGAAGACGGACACTGCAAACAGACCATTTCAATGAGATGAAGTGTTCAAGGTCACTATTATATTGCTTTAAAATCCAAACTTGTATTGTTTACATAAAGATTATACTTGTTCTGACAATATGGGTGAATCTTTTCTCACGTTTGAAAGGGGCAAATTAATCTGCTGTAGATTTATCTCACTTAATTCTAAAAATGCAGTTTTGCAATGTCCTATGCCAGGGTACCTCTAGAAATAAAACAAAAAACACAGGTTTGATTATCTAACAAACCTTAGATGACACTCTTTGCTGACTTTAAACACTCTTATTTAAGAATTCCTTGTGTGATTGATAGTCTTTCACAGTCCCTTGTCTTCAAGAGGAGTTCATTGCGCAGCAACTGCACTCAAGTAAACGTGAGTAAAATAGCTGATTTTTTTCTTTGAAGTTTCAATTCTTCTCATGGAACAAAACTGAAATTCTTTACATCAAATGTTTATCTCGACATTTGTAAAACCCCAAAGGAACAAAAGGTTAGAGCAAACATGTTTCACATCAAATAAAGTTGCTGTAGACCGGTAAATACAATCTTCTTGATGTGAGATTGAAAATTGCCAAAAATGTAAAATGGTATCACAGTAAAGTCTAAACATAGCTCCAGGCCAAATCATTCAAAGGTTTGCAGGGGTAGCCGATAACATAAGGATTGAACAACATGTACTGTGACTTAAAAATATTGTAGCATTTTACATTCTATTTCTACGACAACTGTCATGTATGGATCAAATCTATACTGTGTCATGACTAGTTCTAAAGAATCAGGTAAGTTTGAGTAGAAACTTTGAAAGATAATTACTATTTTGAGTGACTTTCTTATCGAGTTTGTTTCGATTGTACATAGTTAGTGTTACGAACGCTGGTATAGTAGATACCCTGTTCACCTATTTCCTCCCGAACTGCTGAGCCTAAGTGATTATAGCTGCAGTTTGGGTGTAGATTTGTATGGTTCCAGATGAATGCAGCATCCTAGTAGCTTCTCCCCAGCAAGTAGATAGTTACCCAAACATGAGCCTAGACTTCATGAAGGGTACAACAGGAATGATTTTAATGGGTGCCACTGTTTCTAATGCAAGTCCCCATGCAAGGGGCATTCCTACATTGACCTTGTGGGGAACAAGGACACAAAGTTTACAACCAATGACAATACAGTGACAAAATGTGACACTCCCAATACAAACAGATACTTCCCTCCTCTCTGCCTGTGAGATAATTGAGTCAGCTAGAGTAATAGCTCAATTATCTCCAGGCAGAAAAAACACATTTTCACAAAACGTAGAAAGTACCCCAAAACACATAAATTCCCCCAAAAAATGTCATATCCCCTGATAGCCCTGATTTGGGTGACCAACATATCCAAAAATCACCCAGATCAGTTCAGGGGTTTTCTAATTTTATGGAAGTCCCATTTGGACCGAGCACACACGAGGCTCCTGCCCAGAAACAGTTCCATGAGTTTAGGCTGCGGTCGGTCTATTTAAAAAAGTAATAAAAACAAAATAATGCACGAACGGATCCCCCTGGCTCATAGTAGCGATTGTTCCCCTGGTTCGTTGAAACTACCAAACAGCGCTCTCCTGGCTGTTCGAGAAAAAGAAGCAGGTGTTTGTTTACTTTGACTGGTGTTCGGGAAGTCGAGTGTCCGATTTTAGTTCCAGACACTCGACGACCAAGTCCCGCTGCCTCCTTTCATGTGAACAAGATGGCCGCCGTTTTCTCTTGCATATGGCGTTCGGCTATACGAACGCCGGCTACACAGGGATAGCGCTTAATCAACAGTTTCCTTTGAAGATAATGAGCCACGGGGGGGGTGGTCGGTGGTCACAGCTACCGAACCAATAAAACATAAAAAGTCTCATAGCATGCTATTTTCTTCACAGTTAGGCCTACAGAGTGGAACCTGTACAGAGAACTAGTGGATATGCACTATTAGAATTGTACCAACCATTTTAGTGTGAGGCACAACAAATAATAACAATTAAAAAATAAATTATTTCGGTAACTAGTCAAATAGAGAGAAGACAAAATATGGAAACATAGTAATGTAATATAAAATGATAACAGGGAGGGTAAGTTAATTAAATCTATCTGGGTTTTGGAGATTCATGCCCTAAACAAATTATAAAAAAACATTACTGGCGAGAAGGTAATCACTGCTCTAAGGATTCACTATAACCCCAAATAAAAGAAAACAACATAATTTGCCTTCATTTGCTTTAGCTTACCATTTACCAGCCTCAAAGTTCATGCAAGGCATTTCACTATGTTACAATTTTTTTTTTATTTATCGCTTTCTTCTGTGTTTGCTGACTTTCAGAGATCTATATGGATTTTCCATAACTATTTGGACCACATCTTGAAACTCTGGTTGCTGCACTTCATGTGAAGTTATTGGAATGTTCTGGTTCTATGTTCCACTGTCACTTTAGCCAGACTAAATCAATAATTACATGTGTAACGGTACGTTTCAGCAGACAAGGGGTTAAAATCCGTTTAGGCGATATGCCCCTTTCTGAGAGACAGGCACAGCTACTGCAGAACACCAAACTCCCGAACTGGATACAAAATAGCACTCCAAACTGGAACCTCATGAATAGCTGCTAGCAGACGAACAGGAAAAGCAGACATCAGCTTACACTCCTAGCAATCAATCTCCAACAGCATACAATGAATCCCCCCAAGAACGAGACAAGGCTCCGTGTTGAGGGTCAAGCAGTGGTCTGAGGTCTGGAACACCCAGACTGCTTTTTATTACAGTTGTGCACATACAGGACACACCCAGGGGGAGGCATAAAACAACCAATCAAGTAACAGTACAACCCACACATCCCCTCCCCTCAGATAAACAGTTAACATAATTATTACATACAGTAAAAATACAGTTTCCACACATACTCTGTAACTTTAAAACCATACATCACATTCACATAAAAATACATATCCACAATCAATCCATTCAGGGGAACAACATATTAAAAATGAATCAGACCAGGGGTTCAAAAGTTAGTAAAAGTATCTTTTGGGCCCTGGCTGGCAGCATGGCAAAATCTGGCTCACACAGGTTTTACAGAGGCCTCTATCCTGGAGACAAGGGGGGGAAGTAATCCAATTATCCAGGGATAAAGGCAGACTCCATTGAGCACATGGTTACACAAAGACAGTAAAACACTTTAAAATACATAAAGTTACTTTTTATACATAACACACAGACATGTAACATATCCCCAGATAGCTGGGATCTGAACGCACAAAACTACCGAATAGCGCGCAGATCCTATTCACACAGTTCAATTGCCATGGAGCTAAAGTCTTTCCCATAGTCTTTCATTATATGAATAGGCTCCATGGCATAGCTATCTGGGGGTATCACCGCTCACACAGGGCAAGTACCGAATGGCCCCACTGTGTTTAAAGGGCCAGAATGAGTGACATGCACTCTGTTAGGGCCGAATAAGTTTTTTTTTTTTTTTTTTAAAGAGCCCAATCTCCCAGGGACCATAATCACATGGCAAGAGGCTGGCAAGCAGTCCTCTTCAGGCCCAAGTGGCGAAGGGCACTTCGTCACAACATACAAGGACAAAAACTACCTACATCACACAATCCTATCGTCAATACATCCTCAGAAAAAAGTTGTGCTAGTATGAAGCAAAATCACAATATTTAAATAAGATGAGATAATGAAATAGTGTCCTTTGAGTGCAATGTATCAGATAAATACATTTCTAATAATGCATCACCTTGCTAAAAGCCACAATTCTGAACTGGCCTTCCGTGTCGTCTGTAAGTTTTTTTTATCTGTGGAAGCGATCTAATAGTGCATTTGCATAGAACGCAATTTTCCGGACTCCAGTATTAGACTTCTGCATTTGATTTTCAAACAAATTTGTCATCCGAATTCTGTAATTTTGAATCTCCGTTCCACCACTATATGTAGCAGTATTCAGCCTTCAAATAGTGGGACTACCATGTCCATTCATTCAAGGCAAATGTGTTTTCTCTTTCTTATGTTGGTGATGCAAAATCTAAAGTAGTTTCAGAGTTAGCTAGTCCCGAACGTGGTAGTAGTGTGTTTGTAAAGCATGCAGCAGGCTTCCACAAACCGACAGAGTACCTTTAGATGGTGGACTGGTACAACTAGCACTAACTCTTCTGGAACACCCGAGAAGCAACTAAGAGAGAGATTCGTAGGGTCTAGTTAGTTGGTGGGAACCTTTGCTGAAGAGGTAGACCAGAGTTCTGAAGTAATATGTTGATGAAGATGGTGATGAATATCGCTCTTTCCCCACCACTGCAGTCCTAGTTCCTTTACCTCTGGCTAAGGAAAAACTTTTCTCCAGCTAGTGTGCATTCTTCTCCTGCGAAATCTCCTCCATCTTGTCTAAGTCCATCCCTACCTGCTTTTAAATTACCTCATCCAGTAGTGGTCACAATTGTAACATCACCTGCTGCAGGTGCCACAAGTCACTGTTACTCACTGTTATAATTCTTCCTTGCATTCACCACCACCATCAAACTTTTACAATGGAAAATAAAATACCATATATGTTATACATAAAAAGAGTAAATATTAATGTATCCAGTCCATATGTAAGTCAATGATGAAAGTATAGTCAATTTCCATTGTGGTAACATATTTGTATGAATGAAGTATGCAATTAAACTGCAATGTTAATAATAAAACAAAAAATGTAAAATTGGGAGTTGTGGGGGGGGGGGGGGGGGGTAAAGGAAGATGAAAAAAAAGGAAAAAAAGAGGGATGGAGAGTGCATCCATCCACAATAGCTTTTTTCAACTTAAATTCTATTGATTATAACAAATTCTAATATACGGTACATAACATGACACAGCAAAACCTAATTTAGATAATCCCGTAATAGAATAGCATTTTTTGTTGTCAAACTATTTTCCAAATATATTTCTTTATGCAATCAATCAAAACCTATATTCTCTTTTAATCTTTGTTTCCCATTCGTCCCAGTAGTGTCTAAAGTTATCTAATTGCAAAGAAGGTTTTCCAAGAGCCATTTCTTACCCCTTATTTTCTAGTATATAATTAAAAACATCTTTAATAGTAGGGATTGTTGGAGACCTCCAGTATCTGGGGATGACGGTAGTAGCAGCAAAAAGGATATGTCCAATTATAATTTTATAAATTTTTTTAATAGTATCAGGAAAGAATTTGAATAAAGACAATTCGGAAGTGCTTTTCTTTTTTGCTTTAATACATTAACGCACATTAAAAGGGTAATCCAGACGTGGACCGCGTGCTCTCTGTGCCAAGAAGGGTATCAGCTACACTTCACTGACGAGGCCCAAAAGAAGGCCGTAACGATCGTCTGGGGTTGCTGTATCTCTCGTGCAGGGAACTTGCTGGCATTTTGGATCTGGACTGCCCGTATGGGTGGGACCAGTCTGATATTCTTTGGAACTGGTTCTCTCTGTAATGGCACACGTGAGCAAATACTATTTTGAGACCTGAGAGAGGATTTACTGAAGGGCAAGCTATTGAGTCTCTCTGAGTTTTTGTCCGTCCTCAGAGTTCTCGTCCTTTCTTTTTTAATGCATTAACTCGGCTCACCCCAAGTTAAGAGTGTAATCCAGACGTGGACCCCGTGCTCACTGTGCCTAATTGATGAAAGTGGGAGGTTTATCATCTGGGTTAGGAAAGTAAATAATGTGACTTATACCGACTTCTAATCAGTTAAAATAATTGAGACGTCTTTGGAATAAGATAATGAAAGTGGTCATAGGAAAATTGCTAATATGTGGCGATACCAATTTTGTACTGGATCACAAAATATATATAATTCGTTCCTGCTCAGTTGATGGCAGTGGTACTGACAGGCTGGCCGCAGTGTGTACTACATTTTTGCATGATAACACTCTTTATGATGCTTGGAGAGTGTTGCATGAAGGGGAAAATAACTATACTTACCACTCCGTTTCATGCAACATGTACTCCCGTATTGACCGATTTTTAGTCGACGAGAGTACGTTGTTATCTATTACCAAGGCAGAAATATTATAAATAACATATTCTGACCAAGCTCCTGTTGTTTTATATGTGTCTGAGTCTCTCCAGTCCTCCTCCCAGCTGGCATCTAAACTTAGACAGAAAATAGCGCAATCGCGAATTGCATATTTGTTGGGACTCGGGAGAGGATGGTAAAAAGATTACTCATCCAATTGAAATTAGTAACCAATTTGCAAACTATTATAAATCATTATATAATTTTGCCTCTGATTCAAAAACCATACAACCCAATTCGGGAAAAAATAAAACCCTTTTTAGACAAAATTGACTTACCCCAAGTTGCCCCAGATTAATAAAATGTTTTAAATTTGGCCATATCCCAACAAGAGGTATTAGCAGCTATAAACAAAATTCCAGGTGGTAAAGCACCAGGACCAGATGGCTTTACCATCATATATTACAAATATTTTTCCAAAATACTTTTGTCATATCTAACTAATTTATTTAATACATTCTGTACAGAAGAAAAGATGCCAGGGGAGTCCTTGTGCGCGCAAATCATCACTCTGCCAAAGCCGAGGAAGAGTCAGGACAGCTGTGCCAACTTCCGGCCAATTTCTTTAATAAATAAAGATATCAAAACCTATGATAAAATCTTGGCTGAGAGATTGGCACAAATTGTCCCTATGGTAGTTGATAAAGACCAAGTGGGTTTCATTGCAGGGAGACCGGCCCAAGATGGTACAAGGAGATATAAAAACCTAATACATCATATTAAAGCAAATCGAACGCCTTCTCTACACCTTTACTTGGATGCGGAGAAGGCGTTCCATAGGGTCCATTGGGGCTTTTATTTCTGCTCAAATTTGATATATCCACCCCCCTTGTTAAAGCAATTTTTGCATTATATCAAACCCCGACTGAAAAAGTTTCTGCTACAGGTTTCACCTCTAATTTTCCACTAATTAATGGAACTCGATAGAGTTGCCCAATATTATCTGCTCTAGCGATGGAACCATTGCCCGCATTGATAAGGAAATTACCAGAGATTAAGGGAATTTCAGTAAAAAATACTGAATATAAAATAGGTCTCTTTGTGGATGAGATTATCCTATCTTTGGCAGAACACAAAACTTCAGTTGACTCTCTAAATTCTATGCTACAGGAGTTTGGAGGAGTCTCATTTTACAGGCTCAATACAGGAAAAACACAGGCTCTACCTATACACATTCCTTGGTGTGATCTGGTTGATTTGAAAACTAAATTTGACTTTGACTGGAGAGACTCATTCATTGATTACCTTGGAATAAAACTAGGCAAAAATTTAAACAGTATGTACACATTTAATCTTAAAAAAGTTTGCCCAATATTACAAAAGGAAATGGAAAACAGGAATAAGTTGGAACTTTCCTGGTGAGGTAAAATTACATCTATTAAAATTAACATCTTACCCAAAACACTATACTACTTGAGAACTATTCCTTTGTCAATTCCGAAGACATTCTTTCAAACAGTTCAATCTGCTCTAATTAAGTTTCTCTAAAACTTAAATTACATTTGTGGGAAGCAGTAGTCTCCCCAGAAAGTCAAACCCCTACACATCACAGAGAGCCAACAAACCAACACACATCACAAACATCCACCACGCACACATCACAAACCACACATCACAAACAACCATCACAGACATATCACATTTAGCCACCCCAACACACACATCATGCTCTTCCACTTGAATCAACAACAATCACACACAAAGTGAGAGAGGTAGTGCAAACAGTCGATTCCACACTTGGGTGCTATGTATCCTAGGTATATCTCTAGGGAGCTGGATCCTTCAACTCTACAAGAGTGTAATAATACAATGAAATTCAATAAGAACACACTCACATTACATTGATCATATTGGTCACCAGGAAAATTACCTTTTCTGATTTGACAGTAATCCCCATGTATGTTGCCATGTACAAGCTTTTTCTGTGCATTTTTTTTTAGTAATGTGGTTAAATATTGCTGAGGTCCCATATGCTGAAAGGTTTGGATTTGCATACTAATTAACAGTTTGGTAATGAGCTTGCCAGTGTAGCTCGGATCACTGCAAATTAGCATTTGGGTGATGACAACAGCAAAGAGCTGGCATTCTCTCTATAGACCCATTGATAATTCTGACATTTCCGTAAGTCATCATTTTTTTTTTATCAGTTGAAAACGATTCCCTCTGCAATATGTAACAATAAATAAAGCAAATTCCCAAATCAGCGACAGTTATACACATACACCTATTCTGAAAATAGTCTGTTACCGAGGAACATGTCCAAAGGAAACAGTAGTTAAAAAAGGCTCCCTGTTGATATTTCCTATATGATATAAATAATGCTTTAAACAAATGTAAAAAATACAACTAAATAAAATAACGATACTGAGTGTCAATTATCCCAAAGCTACAAAACCTACAAAGGTAATTCGTCACCACGATGAGGCTCCACCAATCATAAGCCTTTCACTCTTATGGGTGTCCTCCCATTAAAATCTGTCCATGCTTTGCGGTCATGAAGTTACATGAATACAGGGAGTGCAGAATTATTAGGCAAGTTGTATTTTTGAGGATTAATTTTATTATTGAACAACAACCATGTTCTCAATGAACCCAAAAAACTCATTAATATCAAAGCTGAATATTTTTGGAAGTAGTTTTTAGTTTGTTTTTAGTTTTAGCTATTTTAGGGGGATATCTGTGTGTGCAGGTGACTATTACTGTGCATAATTATTAGGCAACTTAACAAAAAACGAATATATACCCATTTCAATTATTTATTTTTACCAGTGAAACCAATATAACATCTCAACATTCACAAATATACATTTCTGACATTCAAAAACAAAACAAAAACAAATCAGTGACCAATATAGCCACCTTTCTTTGCAAGGACACTCAAAAGCCTGCCATCCATGGATTCTGTCAGTGTTTTGATCTGTTCACCATCAACATTGCGTGCAGAAGCAACCACAGCCTCCCAGACACTGTTCAGAGAGGTGTACCGTTTTCCCTCCTTGTAAATCTCACATTTGATGATGGACCACAGGTTCTCAATGGGGTTCAGATCAGGTGAACAAGGAGGCCATGTCATTAGATTTTCTTCTTTTATACCCTTTCTTGCCAGCCACGCTGTGGAGTACTTGGACGCGTGTGATGGAGCATTGTCCTGCATGAAAATCATGTTTTTCTTGAAGGATGCAGACTTCTTCCTGTACCACTGCTTGAAGAAGGTGTCTTCCAGAAACTGGCAGTAGGACTGGGAGTTGAGCTTGACTCCATCCTCAACCCGAAAAGGCCCCACAAGCTCATCTTTGATGATACCAGTACTCCACCTCCACCTTGCTGGAGTCGGACTGGAGCTCTCTGCCCTTTACCAATCCATCCATCTGGCCCATCAAGACTCACTCTCATTTCATCAGTCCATAAAACCTTGGAAAAATCAGTCTTGAGATATTTCTTTGCCCAGTCTTGACGTTTCAGCTTGTGTGTCTTGTTCAGTGGTGGTCGTCTTTCAGCCTTTCTTACCTTGGCCATGTCTCTGAGTATTGCACACCTTGTGCTTTTGGGCACTCCAGTGATGTTGCAGCTCTGAAATATGGCCAAACTGGTGGCAAGTGGCATCTTGGCAGCTGCACGCTTGACTTTTCTCAGTTCATGGGCAGTTATTTTGCGCCTTGGTTTCTCCACACGCTTCTTGCGACCCTGTTGACTATTTTGAATGAAACGCTTGATTGTTCGATGATCACGCTTCAGAAGCTTTGCAATTTTAAGAGTGCTGCATCCCTCTGCAAGATATCTCACTATTTTTGACTTTTCTGAGCCTGTCAAGTCCTTCTTTTGACCCATTTTGCCAAAGGAAAGGAAGTTGCCTAATAATTATGCACACCTGATATAGGGTGTTGATGTCATTAGACCACACCCCTTCTCATTACAGAGATGCACATCACCTAATATGCTTAATTGGTAGTAGGCTTTCGAGCCTATACAGCTTGGAGTAAGACAACATGCATAAAGAGGATGATGTGGTCAAAATACTCATTTGCCTAATAATTCTGCACTCCCTGTATGTGACAATCTAAATATCTAACAAGCTGGTATAACACATAGCTTCCTCTAATTTATTTAAGTTCTGAGGCCTAGTATTACTAGTATTACTATGACTGTTTCCACAACCACCAAAACTAAGACTGCTACTATCACCACCAAAACTACGACTACCACCACCACCACCACCACCACCACCCTTTCCATTTCCCAGTTTAAGGGTAATACATTTACCTATTGCAGTAGGATGAAAGTCTACGTCAATCGCGTGATAATTAAACCTGCAACCCTGGTGCTGTAATAGATACTGGGGATACTTTAGCTGGTTAGTAATCAGCTATTATGCTCGTTAAAGTATTTGTGTTTCTTTTTGTGAAGGGTACATGTATATTCTAACTACACTTCCCCTTTGAAGTGTGAGGTTCAGTGGGGATTATTCTCGCCTTGGTGTTTGACTTATCTAAGTTTTGCAGCAAGACAGGGGGCTTCATGTTTTACAATTTTAACACCTAGAAACAAAAGCAAACAAAGAATAAGGAAAGGGACCGAAATAGAAGATCTGAAAATTTGATTCACGCGACCAATCAGCTATCAGCCACTTTCAGAATATCCTACAGTGAACCATCAAGCTGCAGCACCCTAAACAAAGTGTGAGACAAAGGAACCTTCCACGATGACGAGTCTAAGCATCCAGCGTAACCACTGTGCCACAGTAAGGGCAGAGACCGGTTTAATAGTAACCGGTACATATGAGATCAAAATTTTACCATGAGGAGTTGATTCAACTAAAGATTTAGTGTCAATATAACACCGTAAGCAACGAACCATGCAGAGATGGGGTGTGTCAGGGAAATAAGGGTAAAACACTGAAGAGGAGTCGGATTTAGTCCTACGAGACGCATTTATTGTGTGATTAGCTATGGCTGTGCATTTATTATTCTATTACACACAGGACTGTCCGTCAATGATACAAACAAACTGCAAATAATCTTGCTAGGAATGAAGAGATGGTGACCCACCAGAAACCAACATTTCTCCTAACTACTTTGTAGAGTAATGATGTGTCTGCATTACAACATTTATTTAGTGATTTATATATAGATATATATATATATATATATATATATATATATATATAGGAAACATGGGGGGATGGTTGCACTCACCTAAACATGCTTAAATGGGGTGCTGCTGGGGGCCATATTATACAATAAATACACAAGATCCAGCGCACTCTCCTATCTACTAAACAGCAACTTCAATGTTGACAGATTTTATTAGTTTGTAAAAGTTTTTTTTAAAAACACCTAATCTAGGCAAAAAAATGGGGATTTAGTTACATTATATGATCATACATTGCATAAGCCTGCCACAACGTCAATGTACCCCATCTTTGGCAGGTCCTACTCTCACAGTCTAATGTCTGCTCTTATGAGATTAACCACTTACTTGGGAAAAAATTCCATCTGAGGCTCTCTGCAGTACAAGGCTAAATAGGGACCTGAGATGAGGCACCTGTAACAGGGAGGGGTGCAGAACCAAGGAGTTGGCTAGACTCCCAAATATATATATAGGAAACATGGGGGGATGGTTGCACTCACCTAAACATGCTTAAATATAAAATATATATATATATTTTATAGGTTTTATAGTTAATTATTTTTTGGCAATTGAAAAAAAAAATAAAAAAAAAAAATATATATATATATATATATATTTTCAATTGCCAAAAAATAATTAACTATAAAACCTATAAAAATATATTTGCAGGGTTATTTACAGTGAGAATTTAAAGTAAATTTAAAATTTAAGTAGCCGCAGTGGAAGCCTGGCTGACTTAATTTTTTTTTCCAGTTTGGATGATTTTGGCCTTAAGTTTATTAAATTTGAGTTCTTTGTTTAGTGAACAACACTGTTGGTTTTGTCATTTCCCTAGGGTTGACAGCTTCTGCATTAAATGGAAACTGTACTTTAACAACTTAATTTTATTGACTGCAGTGCTGCCCTCACTCTCCCCCAAATCCATTTAGTTCACCAATCAAAGGACTTGGAAGGGCAGCTTCAGGCCACGCCTCCAAGCCCTCTAGGTATGAGAGTTCTCATACTATAACATAATGTGACGTCACGGTTGACCATAGAGAATCTTTGTATTTAATGATTTGCTATGGCAGAATCTTAGGCGCATTGCGGCAAGCTCGGCGCCTGCGCCTAAGGTGAGAAGAATTGGATTGGCCCATCATCCTGGAGACAGACAACCCGAGGAGGAGGTGGAGAAAAGGTGAGTAATTCTTTAAAAACATTTTTTCTTTTTAATTTCATTTTTCTTTTACACGTAGTGGAGTCGACCCTAACTGATTAGGGGCATCAGTGATGTAGTGTTAGGAATACAGCTATGCTTTCCTAATGCTACAGTGTTTTTTTAAGGTCTTGCCAAACCAAGATATGGTTCATTCAGTCCTTTTTGCTCCCATAGCTCTCTAAGAGTGTCGATCAGATCAGGGGTTTTGTGAGATGTAGATTCTGTTGTCCGTGACAATCCAAATTCAGAGCTATAGTATATGCTCAACTAATATAATATAATAATGAAAGAAGTCATTATACGTTGCATTTTCAGCTGAATTTGAATTTGTTTGAATTGTTCATTGCAAACATCTGAAAGTCTGTAAATTTTGACAATAAACCTGATTTTCAATGGGGATTGGATAATTTTTTTTTTTTTTTTAATTCTTTATTTTTGGAGTGCATGAAAATATAACAAGAGGGCTCGTCATGCCCCAACAGCATTGACAAGTATATAACCAGACATATGTTAACAGTTGGTCAGCATGTGGAAAGATCAGCACAATTTTTATATAATAACATAAACAGATTCAGCGTTCCTGTCTATCCGATCAATGCATAACATACTTGTTGGCAGGAACTGTTCTAGACATGCTGGGTGAAAGATTGCGGTCTAATAGAGAGTGAGTGCTTACTTCGGAAGAGGTAGGTTAGTTAGTGTGAGCTGCCTCTCTACGTGTAATCCCTATTGAGAAATACTAAAATAATAGAAATAGTAAAATAATGGAAAATTAAACAGGCTTACATCTATGCAAGTTAGAGACACAAAATGCTATGATGCTTGGTAAGTTAAGCTAGTGTATCTGCAATATGCAAGCATGTTGTGCCATGTTTTTTATATTCCTTATTTTTGTTGTGCACTTATTAACAGTTGGTTACAATATGCCAAACCGGCGGTGTCAGGACATATGAGGTATCCAGTGGCGTACTAAGGGGGGGGCGGGGTATCAACAAACAATATACCATGAGACATTTGAGGGTTCTGCACAGTTTTTTTAAGATTTTTTGAAGTAACATGCATCATGTATGTAACGTTATTATCTAAACGCTGCTCTCTAAGTTCTGTGTCTAACTGAGAACTAAATTAGTTGAAGTTGTATGATGATATGGCTAGTTTGAGCCGTGTCTCAAACTCAAACTAATAGACTATGGGTTCAATGCAGGTGATAGCTGTAGTCTACTAGCTTTTAAGTTATTATGGTTTCTGTGTAATGCAGGGTCTCCCCCGTGGAAGCGCGCCTGTATCGCGCGCCCACCTAGTGGCCTGTGGAGTAGGTTGGCTCCCGTAAGGCTGTTCCTCGTCTGTGGAGTCGTGAGGGTGGGAATACACTGGGTGAGACGGTCTACTATGTTATCCCATGTGTGGGGAAGGTTAGTCAGAGGTGAGTGGGTAAGTTTGTGTGCTATGTGCCCCTCGTGCTGTTGCTCGTAGGTGAGCTGGTTATCTGCTGCACTGCACTGCTGAGTCTATCGGCCTGTGAAATGCGCCCGGTGGTAGTGGTGTGTTGAGTGCAGTGAGAAATATCCCGTATGTTCTAGAGTGGGTGCATATAAAGAAGATGAGGATAGCCACCCATCGTTATAAGAAGAAAAAATACTGACATCTGTTGCCTATTCTTAGACGGTGTGGGTGTCTCTCCTGTCATCTTGCGGTTAGTATGAGTAATGTGTGTGTGTGACTCTACACATAAGTGTTGCGCAGCTACAAAATGTTATGTTACAAAAAAAGAGAAACAAAGGATAAAAAAACAAGGTAGTATAAAAGTAAACTTATACTAGAGAAGTGTGGAGAGCTCCACATGAGTCTGAAACACTCTCTCTTCTCCGGTTAGATTGTCCATTGTTCAGGTTGTAGCCAAGACATAAGAATCCGGCGTGGATGTTTGCGGGACGAGCTCAGAGGCTCCTGCCGGATTCCACTGGTGTCTCAGTCTAGGGGTAGCATCCCAAACCTGGTGGTTCTGTGGGTCAGCTGGGAGTCCCATTTTCTGTAGGATCAAGTCGCATTCGTCTGGCTCCTGAATCGTGTACATGGTCTCTCCGTGGAAGACTGTGATGGCTCTGCAGGGGCGCCATTGGTAGCGGATGCTGTACAGCCGCAGAAGAGTGGTAAGCGGCCTCAGAGAGCGTCTCCACGCTAGTGTACTGCCCGACAGGTCCGAGAAGAAGGTTAAGATCATCTCCTTAAACTGGTAAGATAGCCTCCCCCTGGTAGCTGTCATCACCGCTACCTTATCTTTGGTGTTTTGAAATTGGATCACCAGGTCTCTCGGGGCTGTGTCTGGGGCTTTGGCAGGTCGAGGCACTCTGAACATGCTGGTGATTATCACTGATTTGGTGCCTTTTGGTGTCAGCAGGGCCACCATAAGACGCCTAATAAAGTGTGGCACCTCAGCCTCCACCACTGTTTCCGAGACACCCCTTATCTTTATGTTGTTTCTCCTCTTGGCATCTTCGTGGGCAGCGAGGCGGTGCTCAAAGGAGCGGTTCTGCTGTTGTAGTTCCTTCACTGCGTGCTGCAGTGAGGTGATGTGCTGAGTTCCTGTGTGGGAGGTATGTTCCAGCTTGCTGATTCTGCCCGTTAGGCCTTGCAGGTCTCCTCGCAGTGCTTTCACATCGGCTGCTATTTTCTCGTGATGTTCTGCAAGGAGGTCCCTCAGGACAGCCGCGGTTACTGGAGTGGAGTCTGGGTTTGTTTGTGGGGTTGCCGGCTGGTTCGACGCGTGCTGGGTCGGAGCAGGTAACATGTCCAGCTCTGTGTCATCGGATAGGTCGTCTGAAAAATCTGACCGCCATCCGCAAGGGAGGCCATCTTGGGCCCGTGTGTGCCCTGGGCCTGCCGCCATAGATCCCCTATTGTTAGTCCTTCCCTGGGTTTAATTGCTTTTGTTTTTTTTTGCTTTGCGCCCCATTGGGTCAACAGAGGCCAGGGGGCTTTCTCAGATACCGTTAGGGTTAGGTTTGCTGTGTATTTTGACCTCTGAAAGGCTGCAAGGCTCGGAGCTCAGGAATCATGCGACCGGTTGCTTCTGTGGCTAGGCTCCTCCCCGGGGATTGGATAATTTTTTTGAATTTTTTTTTTTAAATTCTGTATTTTATTTGTGCATGAATAAGACATAATATGTTCACATTGCCACAACATCATGGGTAAACAAATTTTCAACATAGTGGTACATCAGTGAGGCATGAGAGGACATTGCACATTTATTTTATATATGTTATTGTCGCTTGCCGAGGAGTGCGGCCTGGTCCGCTTATCAATAGGTGAGATGCTAGGTGAAAGATAACTAAACAGCGTGGATTAATATAAGAGTGGGTCCAGACGTTTGGGGGTTGCTAATCAGGTTCACTATGCCTAGACTGCCTGGGTGAGCATTTATTCTGGCTGGGGTATGTAGCGCTTGGGTATAGGATAGTGCTATACATGTTTACAGGCAGTGGTGTCGCCGTCTGGGAGTGTTGCTAGTACTCTGCTCTGCTCAGCCGGACCTGTGTATTGCCCGTTTAACTATAACATAGCAGATACATCATCATGACTGCACTAGAGAGTGAGGGTGGTCGGTGGTGGGTTGACACTGTCAAAGCCTGCGTGAAGGTGACGGTAGGCTACTCACATGTTGGGGGGGGGGGTCAGCTCAGTGGCTGGTTGCTCAGCGACAAATTAAGCCATGGGGAGATAGGCTAATCGCTAGCGCTAGGTATCTTGCGCGCCGTGGTATAATGAGACAATGGACAGGTAACTAGCGCCATACAGTGCGTGCACAGCAAAATAGGTCGGGGCTGCACATCATAACATAATCACAGTCACAATGCAGGTATTCGACAATATCAGTTGGGCGCATCTGCGTGCCCTGGGACACCGGGCTCTCTGTGTAGCAGCCATGGGGCCACAGACTAATTGTCTGACTCTAAGTGTGATTTTACCTCCATGAAAGGCATTGTACTTGCCCTCAGCCTACCTTGCCATAAGGCCTATTTAGTGGCCGCTTCCCCCAGTGGGAAATGCAGAGGCGGCTCTAGACTTTATGAGGCCTTAGGCGAAACGCAAACATGAGGCCCCACTAACAAAAAAGTGTCACATATACACATTGACGCACTGTCTACCTGTGTATGTGCCTGAGAGTGTGTCTGACAGAGAGTATCCTTGTGTGTGCTAATGTATGTCTCTGTGAGCATGTTTGTGTTTTTGTCTGAGACCCTATGTGTATGGGGTAGCTGATGGTGAGAGGGAGCGGGGGGTGATGGTGAAAGGGAGCTGGGGGTTGATGGTAATGTGAGAGGGAGCAGGGGGTGATAGTAATGTGAGAGTGAGTAATGTGAGAGTGAGGGGGTTAATGTGAGAGTGAGAGGGGGGTAATGTGAGAGTGAGAGGGGGGTAATGTGAGAGTGAGAGGGGGTAATGTGAGAGTGAGAGGGGGGTAATGTGAGAGTGAGGGTAATGTGAGAGTGAGAGGGGGGTAATGTGAGAGTGAGAGGGGGGTAATGTGAGAGTGAGAGGGGGGTAATGTGAGAGTGAGAGTGAGGGTAATGTGAGAGTGAGGGTAATGTGAGAGTGAGGGTAATGTGAGAGTGAGGGTAATGTGAGAGTGAGAGGGGGTAATGTGAGAGTGAGAGGGGGTAATGTGAGAGTGAGAGGGGGTAATGTGAGAGTGAGAGGGGGTAATGTGAGAGTGAGAGGGGGGTAATGTGAGAGTGAGAGGGGGTAATGTGAGAGTGAGAGGGGGGTAATGTGAGAGTGAGAGGGGGGTAATGTGAGAGTGAGAGGGGGGTAATGTGAGAGTGAGAGGGGGTAATGTGAGAGTGAGAGGGGGTAATGTGAGAGTGAGGGGGGTAATGTGAGAGTGAGGGGGGTAATGTGAGAGTGAGGGTGGTAATGTGAGAGTGAGGGGGTAATGTGAGAGTGAGAGGGGGTAATGTGAGAGTGAGAGGGGGGTAATGTGAGAGTGAGAGGGGGGTAATGTGAGAGTGAGAGGGGGTAATGTGAGAGTGAGAGGGGGTAATGTGAGAGTGAGAGGGGGTAATGTGAGAGTGAGGGGGGTTAATGTGAGAGTGAGGGGGGTTAATGTGAGAGTGAGGGGGGTAATGTGAGAGTGAGGGGGGTAATGTGAGAGTGAGGGGGGTAATGTGAGAGTGAGGGGGGTAATGTGAGAGTGAAGGGGTAATGTGAGAGTGAGGGGGGTAATGTGAGAGTGAGGGGGTAATGTGAGAGTGAGGGGGGTAATGTGAGAGTGAGGGGGGTAATGTGAGAGTGAGGGGGGTAATGTGAGAGTGAGGGGGGTAATGTGAGAGTGAGGGGGGTAATGTGAGAGTGAGGGGGTAATGTGAGAGTGAGGGGGGTAATGTGAGAGTGAGGGGGTAATGTGGGAGTGAGGGGGGTAATGTGGGAGTGAGGGGGGTAATGTGGGAGTGAGGGGGGTAATGTGAGAGTGAGAGGGGGTAATGTGAGAGTGAGAGGGGGTAATGTGAGAGTGAGAGGGGGTAATGTGAGAGTGAGAGGGGGTAATGTGAGAGTGAGAGGGGGGTAATGTGAGAGTGAGAGGGGGGTAATGTGAGAGTGAGAGGGGGGTAATGTGAGAGTGAGAGTGAGGGTAATGTGAGAGTGAGGGTAATGTGAGAGTGAGGGTAATGTGAGAGTGAGGGTAATGTGAGAGTGAGAGGGGGTAATGTGAGAGTGAGAGGGGGTAATGTGAGAGTGAGAGGGGGTAATGTGAGAGTGAGAGGGGGGTAATGTGAGAGTGAGAGGGGGGTAATGTGAGAGTGAGAGGGGGGTAATGTGAGAGTGAGAGGGGGGTAATGTGAGAGTGAGAGGGGGGTAATGTGAGAGTGAGAGGGGGTAATGTGAGAGTGAGAGGGGGTAATGTGAGAGTGAGAGGGGGTAATGTGAGAGTGAGAGGGGGGTAATGTGAGAGTGAGAGGGGGGTAATGTGAGAGTGAGAGGGGGTAATGTGAGAGTGAGAGGGGGGTAATGTGAGAGTGAGAGGGGGGTAATGTGAGAGTGAGAGGGGGGTAATGTGAGAGTGAGAGGGGGTAATGTGAGAGTGAGAGGGGGTAATGTGAGAGTGAGGGGGGTAATGTGAGAGTGAGGGGGGTAATGTGAGAGTGAGGGTGGTAATGTGAGAGTGAGGGGGGTAATGTGAGAGTGAGAGGGGGTAATGTGAGAGTGAGAGGGGGGTAATGTGAGAGTGAGAGGGGGGTAATGTGAGAGTGAGAGGGGGTAATGTGAGAGTGAGAGGGGGTAATGTGAGAGTGAGAGGGGGTAATGTGAGAGTGAGGGGGGTTAATGTGAGAGTGAGGGGGTAATGTGAGAGTGAGGGGGTAATGTGAGAGTGAGGGGGGTAATGTGAGAGTGAGGGGGGTAATGTGAGAGTGAGGGGGGTAATGTGAGAGTGAGGGGGGTAATGTGAGAGTGAAGGGGTAATGTGAGAGTGAGGGGGGTAATGTGAGAGTGAGGGGGTAATGTGAGAGTGAGGGGGGTAATGTGAGAGTGAGGGGGGTAATGTGAGAGTGAGGGGGGTAATGTGAGAGTGAGGGGGTAATGTGAGAGTGAGGGGGGTAATGTGAGAGTGAGGGGGTAATGTGGGAGTGAGGGGGGTAATGTGGGAGTGAGGGGGGTAATGTGGGAGTGAGGGGGGTAATGTGAGAGTGAGAGGGGGTAATGTGAGAGTGAGAGGGGGTAATGTGAGAGTGAGAGGGGGTAATGTGAGAGTGAGAGGGGGGTAATGTGAGAGTGAGAGGGGGTAATGTGAGAGTGAGAGGGGGTAATGTGAGAGTGAGAGTGAGGGTAATGTGAGAGTGAGGGTAATGTGAGAGTGAGGGTAATGTGAGAGTGAGGGTAATGTGAGAGTGAGGGTAATGTGAGAGTGAGAGGGGGTAATGTGAGAGTGAGAGGGGGTAATGTGAGAGTGAGAGGGGGTAATGTGAGAGTGAGAGGGGGTAATGTGAGAGTGAGAGGGGGGTAATGTGAGAGTGAGAGGGGGGTAATGTGAGAGTGAGAGGGGGTAATGTGAGAGTGAGAGGGGGGTAATGTGAGAGTGAGAGGGGGGTAATGTGAGAGTGAGAGGGGGTAATGTGAGATTGAGAGGGGGTAATGTGAGAGTGAGGGGGGTAATGTGAGAGTGAGGGGGGTAATGTGAGAGTGAGGGTGGTAATGTGAGAGTGAGGGGGGTAATGTGAGAGTGAGAGGGGGTAATGTGAGAGTGAGAGGGGGGTAATGTGAGAGTGAGAGGGGGGTAATGTGAGAGTGAGAGGGGGTAATGTGAGAGTGAGAGGGGGTAATGTGAGAGTGAGAGGGGGTAATGTGAGAGTGAGGGGGGTTAATGTGAGAGTGAGGGGGGTTAATGTGAGAGTGAGGGGGGTAATGTGAGAGTGAGGGGGGTAATGTGAGAGTGAGGGGGGTAATGTGAGAGTGAGGGGGGTAATGTGAGAGTGAGGGGGGTAATGTGAGAGTGAGGGGGTAATGTGAGAGTGAGGGGGGTAATGTGAGAGTGAGGGGGGTAATGTGAGAGTGAGGGGGGTAATGTGAGAGTGAGGGGGGTAATGTGAGAGTGAGGGGGGTAATGTGAGAGTGAGGGGGGTAATGTGAGAGTGAGGGGGTAATGTGAGAGTGAGGGGGGTAATGTGAGAGTGAGGGGGGTAATGTGAGAGTGAGGGGGTAATGTGGGAGTGAGGGGGGTAATGTGGGAGTGAGGGGGGTATGTGAGAGTGAGAGGGGGTAATGTGAGAGTGAGAGGGGGTAATGTGAGAGTGAGAGGGGGTAATGTGAGAGTGAGAGGGGGTAATGTGAGAGTGAGAGGGGGGTAATGTGAGAGTGAGAGGGGGTAATGTGAGAGTGAGAGGGGGTAATGTGAGAGTGAGAGGGGGTAATGTGAGAGTGAGAGGGGGTAATGTGAGGGTGAGAGGGGGGTAATGTGAGGGTGAGAGGGGGGTAATGTGAGGGTGAGAGGGGGGTAATGTGAGAGTGGGGTGGTAATGTGGGGGGGGGTAATGTGAGAGTGGGGGGTAATGTGAGAGTGGGGGGGTAATGTGAGAGTGGGGGGGCTAATGTGAGAGTGGGGGGCTAATGTGAGAGTGGGGGGCTAATGTGAGAGTGGGGGGCTAATGTGAGAGTGGGGGGCTAATGTGAGAGTGAGAGGGGGTAATGTGAGAGTGAGAGGGGGTAATATGAGAGTGAGAAGGGGGTAATATGAGAGTGAGAAGGGGGTAATGTGAGAGTGAGAAGGGGGTGATGTGAGAAGGAGGGGGTGATGGTGAGTGGGGGGAAGCTGAGGGTGGTGACGGAGGGTTATGCTGAGGGTGGTGATGCTGAGGGTGGTGGGGGGTAATGCTGAGGGTGGTGAGGGGTGATGCTAAAGGTTGGTGGGGGTGATGCTGAGGGTGGTGGGGGGTGATGCTGAGGGGGGTGGGGGGTGATGCTGAGGGGGGTGATGCTGAAGGTGGTGGGGGGAGTAATGCTGAGGGGTGGTGAAGCTGAGGGTGGGGTGAGGCTGAGGGTGGTGGGGGGGTTATGGGGGATGGTGAGGCTGAGGGTGGTGGGGGGTGATGGTGGTGGGGGTGAGGCTGGTGGGGGTGAGGCTGGTGGGGGTGAGGCTGGTGGGGGTGATGGTGGTGGGGGGTGAAGCTGAGGGTGGGGTGGTGGGGGTGAAGGTGAGGCTGAGGGTGGTGGGGGGTGAGGCTGAGGGTGGGGAGATGGTGGTGGGGGTGAGGCTGAGGGTGGGGTGATGGTGGTGGGGTGAGGCTGAGGGTGGTGGGGGTGATGGTGGTGGCGGTGATGGTGGTGGGGGTGAGGCTGAGGGTGGTGGGGTTGATGGTGGTGGGGGGTGAAGCTGAGGTTGGTGGGGGTGAGGCTGAGGGTGGTGGGGGTGATGGTGGTGGGTGGTGAAGCTGAGGTTGGTGGGCTGTGATGGTGGTGGGGGGTGAGGCTGAGGGTGGTGGGGGGTGATGCTGAGGGTGGTGGGGGTGATGGTGGTGGGGGTGAGGCTAAGGGTGGTGGGGGGTGAAGCTGAGGTTGGTGGGGGTGAGGCTGAGGGTGGTGGGGTGATGGTGGTGGGGGGTGAGGCTGAGGGTGGTGGGGGTGAGGCTGAGGGTGGTGGGGTTGATGGTGGTGGGGGGTGAAGCTGAGGCTGGTGGGGGTGGGGGTGAGGCTGAGGGTGGTGGGGGTGAGGCTGGTGGGGGGTGAAGCTGAGGGTGTTGGGGGTGATGGTGGGGGGTGAGCCTGAGTGTGGTGGGGGGTGATGGGGAGGGAGAGCCTACCTTTCCCAGTTGGTCCAGTGGGCTCCCTGGTGGTCCGGTGGCCACTGCTCCCGGTCTGCAGCTCCACAGAGCTGCAGACCGTGTAATCTCGCGAGATTTCAGAGCGTTGCCGTGGTAACCCGCGGCAACGCTCTGATTGGCCAATTCTCGCGAGTCACATGGTCTGCAGCTCTGCACACTGCGGAGCTGCAGACCAGTGTCTGCGGTGGCCGGCCTGGCAGCCAGGAGGGGCCTCGCACCCGGCGGCATACCGGGCAAGCCGCCGGGCCCCCTCCTGGTTTCAGGTCCTCGGTCAGTGACCGAGGACCTGACACACTCTGCCAACAGGCGGTTTAGGCGGCCGCGAGGCCCCAGCCAGCGCGAGGCCTTAGGCGGCCGCCTAAACCGCCTAATTAGAGAGCCGCCTCTGGGGAAATGTAGTAAGAGCCTACAGAAAAACCCACAAGAAGAACAAAATAGAAATATAAAGACAAACAAACTGTCGATTGAACTGGGCCAACAGGTTTCCGTAAAAGTTCTGTCCAATGTGTAGGGGACCTATGCAGGGTCGCCCGGTCTGAAGAGTAGTCGGGTGTGCCTTTTCTCATATACAGGGCTACGGTTTCTTGGTGTCGGATAGTTCCTCAGTAAGTGGTAAGTCAAATCGAAGAATTTTTTCTTGTCATTCTTTGAGTTCTTTAGGGGGTAATCCACTGTATGAGCCGTGCATTTCTTATAGCCCAGGGAACCGCTGCAGCGGAAAAGCGAGGATCCTTAGCTCCACTAGAGGTGTCATGGTTGGCTCATTGATGGTACCGTTGGGGAGTTTCTTCTCGGGACAAATGTCTCGGAGGTGGCCGGATTCCATGTATGAGTGGCAGTGGGTCTGGTAGGTTGTTGCAAGGCGTCATGAGGGAGGCCCCAGACCATTAGGTGTCTTCTTGCCTCTGTCAGGTCGGCTATCAGGTAAGAATCGTCCCCCTTAAGCACCTGTAGTTTATGAGGTGTGCGCCACTGGTACTTTATGCCGTGTGCGCGGAGTAAGGCGGTGAGCGGCCTAAGGGATGCGCGCCATGCCATCGTTCCTCTAGACAGGTCCGCATAAAAGGTGAGGGACATTTCTTCAAAGATATAAGGAGTGTGTTCCCTAAGGGCGGCCATTAATGCCGTTTTGTCCTGACGCTTTTGAAATTTAATTATTGTGTCCCGGGATGCCGCCGCCGGGGCAGTCGTGGGTTTGGGTATGCGGAATGCGTTTTCGATGCATATACCTTTGGCCTGCTTTGCAGGGAGGATCGTGCTCACCAGGCGTCGTATGAGGTGGGGCCCTTCGGCATCGGAGATGGGATTGGATAATTTTAATTACAATTGTACATAGTTTATGTGACATGAATGCATCCTTATACAACAATCATGCACTGGCAAACTCAAGTCATATTATACACACTACATTCATGCACATACACATGTGTGTACATATACATCTATTGTGTTTGTACAATCACATGCTATAGACACAGAGAAATTCAAAAAAGATATCTACATATTCAAACAGTATCCCCATAAAGCATTCACACACATTGCATAGAAATATACAGATACATTCTCCCATCAGCCCCAATACATACAGTAAAAACCAAAGGAAAAAAGTTACCTGCGCTCTCTCCTAAATCCCTATGCAAATTTAAACAAATGGAGGTTATTTAGTTACTCCAATGGCCATTGGAGGGAATGCCCGCCTGCCAACGTCAAGGCAAACCTCTCATGTGGGTCCTACACTGACCTTTCACCTCGCTTCCTTGAGCTTCTGGCAAAGATATTGCCAATGAGACAGAGAGGGGTATTTTTTATATCCACCCCTAAATGCTTATTAACCCCTAATAAGGAACACATGGGATGGGTTGCAGCATTGTAACATAGCTGTGTGATACAAAAGCAGATACAAAGAAACAAGTCCTGTTCTCAAACTCCCACTACTCTTGGGCAGCAGCAATGACCAAAGTACACATCAGCCCCAATGCATACAGTAAAAACCAAAGAAAAAAGTTACCTGCGCTCTTTCCCAAATCCCTATGTATATTTAAAGGATCACTATAGGGTCAGGAACACAAACATGTATTCCTGACCCTATAGTGTTAACACCACCATCTAGCCCCCTTGGGCCCCTCATGCCTTCATCAATATAGTAAAAATCTTACTGTATTCAGGCTTGAAGCTGTAAATCTGCATGCTGTTAGACTCAGAAAAACAAGCAGTCTGCTGACATGTGGTAGCCTGATCCAATCACAGTGCTTCCCCATAGGATTGGCTGAGACTGACAAAGAGGCAGATCAGGGGCAGAGCCAGCATGATTCAAACACAGCCCTGGCCAATCAGCATCTCCTCATAGAGATGAATTGAATCAATGAATCTCTGTGAGGAAAGTTCAGTGTCTGCATGCAGAGGGAGGAGATACTGAATCACAGGATGCTGTGCACAGTGCTGCCCTGTGCTCTGCTGACAGCAGATCTGAGTGGATGGAGGCATATTATGCCTCCATCAACTCTGAAGTCCCTCTGGTTCACTCTGAGTGACTGCAACTGGAGGTGTTTTTAGCTTTCAATGTACACTGTATTTTCTCAGAAAATACAGTGTTTACATGAGAAAGGCTGCAGGGAGCTATAGTTCTCACCTGAACAACCTCATTAAGCTGAAGTTGTTCAGGTGACTATCGTGTCCCTTTAAACAAACATTCACCTGTGGTGGAAGCTCGGTAGAAATTAAATTTAGTAGGCCGAGATTTCCACGTGGCATATGTGTATGTTGGTGTATCAGTTAGTCAGTTACACGTAGCTAAGATACAATCAACAGTGTACTGAGCAAGTGCAGGAATGCAGGAACTGAAAACACTTCCCCTCCTCCATTGTTCTGGGTGAGCCATGTGGTCTAACAGGTAAGGGAAGTTAGGCTTTGTTCAGCTGATTGGGTAAAGAGTATATGTGGGTAGAGTTAGCTATAGGAGGAGCTATAGGTCTATATCATGCATTTACACAGTCAGTTCTGGGCTCAGACTGTTTGTTGTGGTGACGCTAGTCCATCTGAGCCCCGGTCGGTGAATCGAATAAAGATCTCTTCCTTCCTGAAGAAACCTGTGTCCACTTCTCTGTGCTTGGCTTCCGTCAGTTTCTCCGGTATCACTCCCATTACACACCTCTCAGTACATAGTAAAATACAGATATTTATCCAATACACATACATGAATGCAAAAAGAAAACCGTTCATTTACACAAACACAAAACACCCCAATTCACAATTACATACATATTTACATGAATCCATTCGTTAACTATAACGTTACAAACTATAGTGTTATATCACATGTCTTCTCATCCAGTTAATATATGGACAGAAGATGTTTTTTGTATATCTTCATGTCTTGTGTTTATTTACATGGGAGTGCTTTTGTGTAATATCGCTTCTATGCAACAATAAACTGTTTATCTGATATGCACGTGGCTTATTTGAGTCAAACCTGGTAGCTGCTTTTCACATAGCAAATGTTAATTATATTTATGTTCATGTGTAATATTACAATACTGAATGTTTTCAGCAAAACTCTCACAGCTAAACTGCAACCTCACTTTTAAGCAGTGGCTTTGCTCTGTCAGAGAATGAAATGTTATGATGTCACATACAGGTTTATTATACTGGAGCATATGGTCAATAGACAAAACTAATATTTTATATTAAAAAAATAAATAAAAAAAAGTCTAAATGATAAACAAACACCCAGAATTTAAACCAATTTCAGATGTGTCTCTGGCATCACCCTATGAATAATCTGGAAAAGACAAATGCTTCACAATAGGTTTATATTATATATTATGTAATATCATTATTATTTTATTATTTATTATATATATTTATATCATATAAACCTATTTGCCTGCAGCTGCTATGACTATCAATGTAACACCTGTTTCAATTATAATTCTGCTTATTTAGGAACTAAAAGAGCATCCTATTCTGAAATTGATGGTTTTTTTTTTTTTTTTTTGATGAATGTTATCACTCATCAGTTAATATTAGGTGATATTTAGACTCCAAGAATAGACGGATAAAAACCTGCCTCTTACATATTTCATTTCCTGATTTTCAGGAAATTACTTCCAAGCATCGTGATTTTCTTCAGTGCAAGGTGAGAACACTCCCCATTCAAAGACCCTTTTTATGTTCCGAAGATAGTGGCTGCATATTTTGACGTGTGATACATCGCTGCATAGAATCACATCCATTTTGCCTAAAAGAACGTCAGATAAGCCGAGCCTCCAGCGGAATATGGTCGCGATTGTATTACCTTATAAAATTCATTGACGTCACCAGCAGTTACGTCGCTATCTCCATGCAACGTGCGGGAATCACAAACTGATCGATGACGCTGCTCGCCAGCATGTTAACATTCAGTGCACACAAATCACATGCACAAATACATTTCTCTGATGGTGGTAATGACTTGTTGTTTATCCTGAATCCATCTGTCTGTCTGTAGACTAAGCAAACTGAATCCTTTGCAAGTTTATTTAGAAACATATCACCAGATTTTTCCAGTCTGACTACAACTGGTCTAAAATGTTCAATTCTCTTATCAGTCCCTGAGAAATCGGTGAATAGCTCTGTAGGTCAGCCCAGAATATTTTTCTTATTTTGCATTAGCTGAGCTATAGAGACCTGTCTATTTCCAAATGAGCTTGCCTTTTTAATTTTGTAACAAATCTAGCAAATATTTCAGTGCTGCATTAAACGGCAACATTCCAGCTGTTTTCAGTTAAAGGGACGCTATAGGCACCTAAACAATTTTAGCTTAATGAAGCAGTTTTTGTGTATACATCATGCCCCTGCAGTCTCGCTGCTTAATTCTCTGCCTTTTTGGAGTTAAACCACTTTTGTTTCAGTCCATGCTGTCCTACCAACACTTTCTCATTTTCAATCAGGAAAAAAAATCAAAAGTTTTTATCTCCTGCTCTTTAAATTAAACTTTAATTTTAAATTAAACTTTAATGTGATACTAAATTATAAATTAAACAGAAATTGCAATAAAGGAAGTGTAAAAATTAGATGACTCTTTACAGGAAGTGTTCGAAAGGCTGTGCAAGTCACATGCAGGGAGGTGTGACTAGGGCTGCATGCAGGGGCATGATCTGTACACCAAAACTACTTCATTAAGCTAAAGTTGTTTTGAAAACTATAGTGTCCCTTTAAAATATGTTATTCTATGTTAGAATATATCCTGACAGTTAGTGAACCAGCAGAATAGCAAAATAGGCAGCTATCTAGAGGCAGCTACAATGGTGTAGAGATGTCATTCAAGCTGCCAACCTACCTGGGCAGCTAGAAATTCAGTGTGCTGCTAGGGGTAGATTTTAAAGATGTCCAATGTGTTCCTGATAGGCAGCACATGAAAAGTACTGCACTTTAGTATTTATAATTAATATGCAGCAGGAGGGAAATTAATTCATTAGTCATCAAAGGTCACAATACGAACAACCTTAATTAACTGATTTCCATTCTGCAGCAAGTGAAGGATAATATTATTCTGGAAAGCATATTTCATGTGCCACCCAACCGCATGATAAAATGATGTTATGCCAAAGTTTGCTACCCATAGAGAACCCATAGAGATCGCCTGGGAGCTGCACAAAACCTTGACTGAAGAGGTGGCTCACTGAGAGGTAAATAATGCTAAGGTTACAGTGGGATTTAGGGATAGGAAAGTCAGAATATATAAAATATAAAGCTGCATCCTAGGCTGAATAACCACTGCAGCATGTTTAATTAATTGTCAGAGTGTCAGCTGACTCCATTGGCCAAATAATTCTGCCCAGGCAAGGGCAGGATCGATAACTATTGTGTGGATGTAGGAACTTCTGCATTAGCAGAAAGGTAAGCTGGACCAGAGGTGCCGGAGAACAAAGTTAGGTTAAAAAATGGTTTGACTACATATTGTGGTATTTAATGATTATGGGGCTTAGACTAACCGTTTACATTCTAGACTTAAACTCATATTTCATGCACTGCCCTGAATGCTCACATGAATTTGTAATAAAACGTTCTGTTTGGAAAAAGCAGGTGTAAGTGGCTGTTATTGGACCAGATACAAAAGAACTGGAGTAATGGAAAAGCCTGACACAATATAGCCACTTAAACAATATTTAGGGAGCTATTTTTACAGATGTGAGCCTGTGAACGGATGTTAGTATGTGCCTGTGAGTGCATCTCAGTGTGTCTGTCTATATGTGTGAATGGTTGTTTTTGCAAGCATTGTGTCCTTTTGCATGTGTGTTAGTGTGGCTATGAATGTATGTCACAGTGTCTGCGTGTTAAAGCCCTATGTGCCTGTTTTGCTAATTAGCTTTGGGTGTGTGGAAAAACCAGTGTGGTCCCGATGAAATCCCAGCAATGTTGCTGAAGCTCAGTGTTGCAGCAATTGCTAAACGAGTCGCAACCTTAATCAATGAATCCTTGGTGTCTGGATACATTCTCAAACTTCGGAACCATACTAGAGTAGTGCCTAGCCATAAAAGCGTTGACATTACTTTGGTTTCTAACTCTGGCCCGATACCATTGCTCCCTGTATTGTCACACAATACAACTATGTGAATATTACCAATAATCAAACTATCTAACTCCTGATCAATCAGGCTTTTCGTCCAAATCACTCACGTAGAACTGCCCTCTTAAAAGTTTGCAATAACATCCAAACTGGCATGAAACAAGGAGACCTACCTGGGGCTATTTTCCTTGCATTTGCCAAGGCCTTAAACACAGTAGACCACAGCATTCTGTTTTAAAAACTCAGGTATTGGTGTAACTGAATTCTCTCTCAGGCACAGAGGATCATGGGAGGGATGACCCTGTAATGTTGTGTTGGAGACCCCTTGCATGGGGCTTTTGCATAAAAGGCCATGTGTGGCCATGAATAAAGAGATTCTACTCCTAGCATTAAGTCTCGGCTAATGTATGGGGGGAACAGCTAAACTGCTCTATTTACTTGTTATACCTGCAATACGCTCTGAAGGAGAGCCCTAACCACAGGGAGCTGCATCCAGGGCTTGTGTCCAGGGTGGGAAGAGGCGGCGAGACCCCAGCCAAGCTCCGGTGGCTAGGGACTGGAAGTGCTTATGGTGTCCCGGTGAAGTGCTTATGGTACTCGGTGGTAACTAGGAAGTGCGTTTGGCGGAGGGATCCAGTCGAGGTACCAGGCGGACCACCACACCATACTCGGCCCCCTATTATTCACAAATGATCTGCTTAACGTCTGGAAACCTCAACTGTACACATGTACGCAGATGACACCGTAAGCTACATCAGCAAACCAAATCTACAACAGCTTGAGGCTGTGCTCCAAGACCAGTTCACAGAGATAGAGAAATGGATCGCAAAAAAACAAACTCTTCCTAAACACTGACAAATCTCTCACAATGATCTTTGGAACAGTACCTAAATTACAAAATTCCCATCTATGAATCTGAACAAAATCAAATAAAACACTGGCTGCAGTCCGTTCTTTCAAATACTTAGGTATGTTGCCAGCATGGGCGTAGGAACCCCAAAAAATGTGGGGGGGATAGCATTTTAATCGCCGGGTATATTCTTATTCCGTAAACTAGGAGTTGTTTATCCCATTGTACAGCGCTACGGAATTTGGAAATCATTTAGTCTCTATATAAATGATTAAATAATAACATTAAAGGGTCACTACAGGGAAGGGGTTTTACTTACCCGGATACAGCACCGGGATCCTCCTGATGCCGCGCCTCCTATTTCGTCAAAATGACGAAATAGGAGGTTCGAGCAGGGAGCAATAAAATGCTTCTATTCAGAAGCGTCATTGCTCCCTGGTGCGCATGCGCAGCTTTGCCGCACATGCGCAGATACTTCATAGAGCGGCATTCATGTCTCGACTAGGAAGCACCTTTAGTGGCCATCTGAGTGTCCACTCGAGGTATTCCTCAGCAGTAATGTAAATGCTGCCTTTTTACGAAATGGCAGCAGGGCCGGCGCTACTATAAGGCGGCCCAGGCGGCCGCCTTAGGGCGCACCGGCCCTGGGGGCGCAAAACCAGGCGGACCGGAAGGAGGGAAGCGCACTGCGCTCCCCTTTATCCGGCTACTACTTGTAGCGTGGCCGAGCGCAGCCCTTACCGTTCCGCCTGCAGATCCCAGCCTCCGCCCGCCCACCTCCTACCCTGCTGTCTGCCGCAGGCTGTGTGGAAGGGGCGGGGATATGACATCATATCCCTGCTCCCTGTGGATCACACAGCGTGGCTGGCGCACAGTGATGAGGCTGCGCTGCAGGACAGGACTCCAAGGAGCCGGACAGCATGCACCCCAGGGACACGCTTTAACAGATGTAAGTATGTAATTTTGTATGTATGCATGCATGTATGTTTGTTTGTATGTAACTAATACAGAGTAATGGGGAAGAAAACTAGGGCTTAAATGGCTAAATGTATTTTTACATTGCTTTGTAATAAAAAAAGGAAATGAAGACTGTGTAAACATGGTGTTGAAATAAAAGAGGTTTACATTTTCGGAATGAGAAATTATGGATACATTTTAAACATGTGTTGAATACTGCTGAAGGAAAGTAAAAAAAAAAAGTACATTACTGTACAATATACATTTGTGAATAAAGCTAAACTATTACCTTTATAATAAACACAATATATACCATTGAAACACATAGGAAAGTGCTTCAAGTTAGGTTTAGAAGTATAGTATAATGTGGAAAAAAATGATTAAGATTTTTTGTTGCTTAAAAAATCATAATATTCCAGTCCTAAACCACATCTATTTTGATTGTATTTTTGTCTCTGAATGTCTATATATATGTCTCTGTATTCATGTATGTAACTGTATGCCTTTATGTTTCTGTATGTATGTATGTATGTATGTGTCTGTATGTATGTGCCTGAATGTCTTTGTATGTATGTTTCTGTATGTCTGTCTGTATGTATGTATCTGTATGACGGTATGCCTCTGTATGTATGTATGTGTCTGCATGCCTGTATGTCTTGTACGTATGTTTCTGTATGTCTCTGTATGCATGTATGTAACTGGATGTATGTTTGTCTCTGAATGTCTGTATATATGTCTCTGTATGCATGCATGTAACTGTATGCCTTTATGTCTCTGTATGTGTGTGTCTGTGTGTCTCTGTATGCCTGTATGTCTTTGTATGCATTTTTCTGTATGTATGTATGTGTCTGTATGACGGTATGCCTCTGTATGCATGTATGTCTTTATATGCCTGCATGTCTCTGTATGCATGTATGTCTCAGCTTGTATGTCTCTGACTGTATGTCTCTGTATGATTATTTCTGTCTTTGTATGCCAGTGTACCTGTATGACTTTGACTGTGTGACTGAAAAATTATGCCTGTGTGCCTGTGGCTTGGGAGGAAAGACACACAGGTGAAGATGCATTTTTTTATTTTTTTATGAGGGTTGGGGGCGCCAAAATGCATCTTCGCCTGTGTAACTAAAAATCCTAGCACCGGCCCTGAATGGCAGTGCTTACATTAAAAAGCCTGCAAAGACATGCTATAGACACCAGAACTACTACGTTTAGCTGTTGTGGTTCTGGTGACTATAGTGTCCCTTGAATATAGAGAGGAAAAAAGAATCATCACAAATGTAAGAAAAAAAATGTCTGCATCATTATTCTAAAAATTATTTTTAAAAAAATTAAAAAATCTGCACATTCCTAGCTTAATTTTTAGCACGACATATGACACAAACATTTTGTACTTTGCAGATTACTTTTTATATTTTTTTTATAGAAACATAGAAACATAGAATGTGACGGCAGATAAGAACCATTCGGCCCATCTAGTCTGCCCAGTTTTCTAAATACTTTCATTAGTCCCTGGCATTATCTTATAGTTAGGATAGCCTTATGCCTATCCCACGCATGCTTAAACTCCTTTACTGTGTTAACCTCTACCACTTCAGCTGGAAGGCTATTCCATGCATCCACTACCCTCTCAGTAAAGTAATACTTCCTGATATTATTTTTAAACCTTTTCCCCTCTAATTTAAGACTATGTCCTCTGGTTGTGGTAGTTTTTCTTCTTTTAAATATAGTCTCCTCCTTTACTGTGTTGATTCCCTTTATGTATTTAAATGTTTCTATCATATCCCCCCTGTCTCGTCTTTCCTCCAAGCTATACATGTTAAGATCCTTTAACCTTTCCTGGTAAGTTTTATCCTGCAATCCATGAACCAGTTTAGTAGCCCTTCTTTGAACTCTCTCTAAGGTATCAATATCCTTCTGAAGATATGGTCTCCAGTACTGTGTACAGTACTCCAAGTGAGGTCTCACCAGTGTTCTGTACAATGGCATGAGCACTTCCCTCTTATACATAGATTGTGTAATACTGCCCCTGACTTAGGGTGACCACATTTCCTAAATGCCATTCAGTGACACTGTCAAAAATGCATTCCATACATTTTACTACCCGTCTCTACCCCTTCCATTTATATTAGAACCCCGCCTACCCCTTCCATGAATATTAGAACCCCCCCTCCCCCTCCCATGAATATTAGAACCACCCCTACCCCTCCCATGAATATTAGAACCACCCCTACCCCTTCCATGCACAAAAGAACCCCACCTACCCCTTTCACGCATATTAACCCCCTACCCTTCCATGCATATTAGTACCCCCCTAACCCCTTCCATGCATATTAGTACCCCCTAGCCCCTTCCATGCATATTAGAACCCACCCTACCCCTTCCATTCATATTAGTACTCCCCTAACCCCTTCCAAAAAAAGTTCTACCCCCCCTCCTCCCATCCATATTAGTAGCCCCCCTAAACCCTTCCAATTATTTTTCTACCTACCCCTCTCCCCCTATCCTTATTAGTAGCCCCCCTAACCCTTTCCAATTATTTTTCTACCTACCCTTCCCCCCATCCATATTAGTAGCCCCCCTAAACCCTTCCAATTATTTTTCTACCTTTGTCCCCCCTTTTAGCAGACATAGCAGGGGGACCTCTGGACGTCCGGCAGGCGCAGTGTCAGACTGAGTGCCGGGTAGTCACGTGACACCCGGCCAGGGCCGGTGCAAGGATTTTTGCCGACCTAGGCAAAAGTAAAGTTTGCCGCCCCTCCCCCATGTGACATCATAATGCCCCACCCATATGATCTGCCATGTTAACTAACGCCAGTGCTGGAGTGCCGCCGTGTTTACATTAAAAGGCCTGCAGGGACAGGCTATAGACACCAGAACCACTACATTAAGCTGCAGTGGTTCTGGGGACTATAGTGTTTCTTTAATGTGAGGTAAATTAGAGATTAGTGCCACGAATAATTTGCTAGATTGCCTACTTAAAACCAGATGATGATGATGATGGGCTCTAGCTGCAGTCTGGCTCCACTGGTCTGGTGTAGAACAGGCTCTCTGGAGGCTGTTTGTAACTGTGGTCACAAAAATCAATGTTCTGGGAGAATGGGAAGCAGCTCCATTTTTGGGGGGCTCTTTACACAGCTCAAGGTCTGGGTCCCAGGGTCCACCTTCATGTTCCACCAATGAGTTTGTTCACAGGGGGTGGAGTGTGTAGGGGATGTCCTGATATGTGTGTAAGGAATGCATTGTGTGAATCTATGTTTGTATGTGTAAGGGCTGCAAGGTGTGTTTCTGTGTATGTACGGGATGCAGTTTGTGCGTCTGTAAGGGGTGCATTGAGTGTTTCTGTGTGTGTAAGGGTTGCCTGATTGTGTGTGTGTGTGCGTGATGGATGTCAATCTCTCTCCCTCCCTTGTCACTCTCTTTCTCCCCCTCCCTCCCTCCCTTGTCACTCTATTTCTCCCTCTCCCTCCCTCCCTCCCTCCCTTGTCACTTTCTTTCTCCCCCTCTCTCCCCCTCCCTTGTCACTCTCTTTGTCCCCCTCCCTCCCTCCCTCGTCACTCTCTTTCTCCCCCTCCCTCCCTTGTCACTCTTTTTTCCCCTCCCTCCCTCCCTTGTCACTCTTTCTCCCCCTCCCTCCCTCCCTTGTCACTCTTTCTCCCCCTCCCTCCCTTGTCACTCTTTCTCCCCCTCCCTCCCTTGTCACTCTCTTTCTCCCCCTCCCTCTCTCCCTTGTCACTCTCTTTCTCCCCCTCCCTCCCTCCCTTGTCACTCTCTTTCTCCCCCTCCCTCCCTTGTCACTCTCTTTCTCCCCCTCCCTCCCTTGTCACTCTTTCTCCCCCTCCCTCCCTCCCTCCCTCCCTTGTCACTCTTTCCCCCCCACCCTCCCTCCTTGTCACTCTTTCTCCCCCTCCCTCCCTGTCAATTCCCCCCCCCCGCTCCCTCCTGTCACTCCCTCACTGTAGCGTGGCCGAGCCCTGTATGGTCCGCGGGTACAGGGAGCTTTTGTTTCCTGTACCCGGCTGGACTAAAAGGAAGTGCACACTCAGTGTGCACTTCCTGTAAGTCCGGCCGGGTACAGGAGACAGATGCTCCCTGTACCCGCGGACCATACAGGGCTCGGCCACGCTACAGTGAGGGAGTGACAGGAGGGAGCGCTGAGCACTTCCCTCCTGTCAGCCCCTCTCCTTATGCTGCGCCTGGGCGGTGTGCCCTCATGGACGCACCAGCCCGGGCAAAGCTGCAGCCGCCTGAGGCTCTCTACAGAGCGCTCGGGTGGCTGCAGCATGAGTGGGGCCAGCGGAGCTGGGGGCGATTTCCCTACAACCTGTCCCCCCCGCATGATTTGCTGGGGGGGATGTGTCCCCCCCATCTCCCCCGGTTCCTATGCCCATGGTTGCCAGACCCCAATCTATCTTTTGGCCTTCACATTGAAAAACTTTCATCAAAACTTTATCCAAAACGAGGTGCCCTGTACAGCAACAGATACTGCCTAAGCCTCACAGTAAGGAAACAGATTGTACAGCAAACGCTAGTCCCAGTCATTGAATACGAACATATAGTGTATTCACCTGCACCGCAAACCCATCTTCATAAACTTGACCCACCATTGTGACATGCTAAAATTAATAAACTGTCTGTCGCTGGAATCCAGACGCACCCTTCATCTTTCCAGCCTTGTGTTTAAGAGCTTTTCTGGAAAGCTCCCACCCTACCTGAACAAAATGCTCTCCCCGGCTGTTCCCACCTGCTATAACCTCTGATCCAGTACCAGCACTTTATTTAGTCTACACCAATACAAATAGAAAGTGGCCCGATCCTCCTTTTCCTACAGAGCGCCGCAATTGTGGAACGATCTCCCGCACACTTTCAAATCTTTCCCAAGCCTAAGGTCCTTTAAGAGATCCCTTTCTCCATATCTCAAAACAGAATGCACCTGTCATGGTTGATTATATTTCGTACCTGTTCTGTGTTCTGTGCAACATTATTTTGTATTTTTAATAATATATTGTGCGTTGTTATAACCATGCAGTGTTAGCCACCCAGGACATACTTGAAACCAATAGAAATCTCAACGTGTCCGTCCTGGTAACATATTTTATAGAGAAAGAAATAAAAGTGGCCCTGTATGAACTAATCCCTCTGGTTCCTATGGATCCTGGCTATGGTGAATTAACTGACTTTATTTACTGGCTAGAGAATTCTGTATGTCTTACCTCCAACATTAACTTTCATGATCTGTGTTTTAAGTGACAGGTCTACCTGCAGCTGTTATAAATTTGGTAGAGTTTTGCTGTTAGTGCTGTAACATCTAAAGACTCAGAATTCTACAACCAAGGGTTAATGAGATGTTTGTAATAATATTACTCTGTCTCTCCAGGAAGGATGGATACATTCAGATTGAGGTCCTCTGTGCCTTCCAGGTGTTTTTATGCATGATGACAAGAATCACATGTAAGAAAATAAAAGCAAAAAAAAAAAAAAAGAAGAAGAAGACAGAGCTTGAGGTTGAATGGTAACCAAAGCAGCAATATCCTGCGCTCATCAATCAGCTGATGTCCTGCTTCAGATCCTCATATAAAGAGCAGCGTTTTCAGGAGTTAGGAGTCTGTACATCACATATAGGTGGCTCTGAGTCTGGCCGCAGCGCCCTCTGCTGTCCGAAAAGGTTATATACACCGTCCCCGATGCAACCTGCAATGATGATGTTTTCGTCCAAATATTGGGCCAGGAGGGGTATGTCATTAGATTCTGCAATGTGCCCGGATTTTCTGAATAACCCAGCGGTGAGTAGTGAACCTACTTTCTTTACACCATGTATACAAAGGGAATCATAGAAAAAAAATAAAAAAAAAATAAGTAAATAGAAAATAAATAAACTTTGCTCCTCCTAAAATCAGTAATTCCAACATCTTTGGGATATTTGAGCCATACTTTAGGTTAATTAAAACTTTATTTTGTTGACTATTTTCCTGGCTCTGAATACCAAGTCTTTAATCTGCAGATCCCTTTATTAAAACAAATAATGATAAAATAAATATATAAAATTAATAAAAAATATACATTGAAGAAAACCTAAATAAATAATATATATATATATTTCTACATATGCAGGAAAAGATACAAATATGTAGTTTAGTTTCATTTCTGTGTTTACTTCTAGTGCTGTTTTGAACTTCAACATAATTCAGTTTTGCATTGAATTTAACCCAGGTAGCATTATCCCATTAGCTTTAATGTTAACTCAGAGATCAAGTCATCTAGTGGTGTAACTGTAGTACTACAAGTCTGTGATGAATTAGCTTTCTTCAAAGCCACCACTTGCAGTTTCATAGATAAATTGCTATGTTCACTTGGGTCTGGTAGGTGTTCAGCCTTCACATCCATCTTAATAATGAATTCACTAACACAACCTGAATGGAAAGCCTTATTGTACTATCGAGTAAACAATATTTTCTTTTATCATCAAATTCAATTGAGATAACAGGGTGGATATTTACATAGTTGGTATAAAAAAAAATATCTTGATCTTCTGTATTCTACCAAGAACTTACCATTTTTGGAAATGCAATAAAGAACTATTAATTGTACAATAACATCAGATGTTCACTTTCTGTTAGTTACTGGGTAACATTATAACGTAATATAATACAGTCTAAATACAACGTATAGGAGTCTATAAAAGCCATTCTAGTGATCTAGTGTGACAGTGACAGGGCACCTGACAATAACTATCTCATGCAAGAGAGGTTTATTTACTAAACCACAAATTGAAGTTGATGGAAAATTAAATAGCAAATGTTAACCAAAATATTAAAGATCATCTTGGCTCTCTGCAGTCTGTATTTTTTTAATTTGTTTGTGAATTAACTAGAATCCAGTGGTTAGTGAAAAATCAGCAACAGAGTTTGAGATTTAAGGTTCTATCGTAAATAATTCACATTGCAGTCTGTTATTTGTGTTTTTAATTTAGGACGGTGGTTTATAGCTGTTCATTGTGCTGGCACTATATAAGTCATTGTAATGTTCAAAAGAGATTTTCTTTTCTTTTTTCACTAAACATCGAATTCTAGCTACTGGGATGTCAATTTGCCAAATTGTGTCTTTAGCTAAATTGGTCATTTTTAAAAATGTCAGCTATTTTTGCCTAAAATATTATTATTATTGGAGTTTATATAATGCCAACTTATTAGGCAGGGCTTTAAAATATTATAAAAGGGGGAAATACATGTTGTTACATGTTATGTTTCTAACTAAAGGGTAAACTTTTTTAAATAGGAAACCATGCTACAAAGCTTCCCAAATGTTGTATTTATTGATTTTTTGTTTGCAAATTCTATCACAATATCAGATGCATTGTTTAACACTGGGAATGGAAAGGTTATTGTAAATATTCTTTTTTCTCATATTCCCATTATTGAAACTCCATAGAAAAATGGGATACCCACTGATAATTTTTTTTATTTTTGGAGAATTTCTGAGAATTATTTCTGTTTCCGATGCAGATTGTAGTTGTTGATACCAGAATATTTATAGGAGTTTGCATTTCCTTAAAAAAAAAAAAAAGTGTATTGTAGTGAAAACAGTATGGTAAAGCAAATTAGCGGTTGCCAACATCTGGAATTTCCAGTGGAGCTGAGCTTGATGGGGGTTGTATTCGGTAGCAAATGAAGTGCCAGTATTTGTTTGAGTTACCTTCTCTTTGGATCAGGGCTGCTGTGATCACACTGACAATGTGAAAAAAAAAACATGTATATATTTCTGCCATGGAAGGGAATTTTGTCATAGATGATTTTAAAGGTTTGTAATCTCGAGTATAAATGCAAATAGAAGATCTATTCCCTATTCTTTATGATGTTTGTACATCCAAAACCCTAGAAAAACATCAATCATATTATGTGCTATTGACACAGTGTAAAAAAAGGGTGGAATTATGTTGATGAATTAGTGAGATAGAATACTCAGAAAATTCTAAAACAACTCTTTCCATTCTACAGTAATAAAGGGTTACTCCAAGCCTGCTGTAATGGTTATGATGCCAGGAGGGTTCAGGTTCCCAATTAATGGGAGAAACCGTTTAGCATTGGTTTGCCCCCTTATCTGGGTCTCCATCAGACTACGATTTTCCCTGGTGTTCCAGTGACACGCTTCCATCTTCTGTAGAAGCCGGAAGCCATGACGGCCAACATTCATTGGCAGAGTCAGCTGAATTGACTTTAGGCAGCCTAGAACTCTTGTTCCGGGTGAGCTGATGACACCCCTATGATGTTACTGGAGGTTACACATCCAGCAAATAAGGGGATCATCTCTGTATGTGCAGGGTTTTGTACAGACTCCATGCACCATGACTACTCCAAATTACTGAAATGGTCATGGTGCTTGGAGTTACCTTTTAATAATATGCCATAACCATTCATAGGTGGTAATATCAGTTTTATAGCAAACAGACCCTTGCTGTGCTGGTCTGTACTTCCCCCCATCCCCCAAATTTCTCCCTGCAGCTGGATCCTCCACAGTTGATGTCACTCCCCCTTGCAAAAAATGGAAGGAGATCAAGGAGGCTGGGCTGAGTGGAGCACAAGTGCTGCATCGGATGGGGGTTTGGCTGTGTGTGCTGGCATCAGACTCCAAATTTTGAACAGGACTCCCATAAGCTTCCCGGAACTCTTGAGCTGGTTAATGACGCCCCAATGACGCAGCCGGAAATGGAGTTACACCTCCAGCAGTAGAGGGGTTAAACATTTTATGTGCAGAATTTCAGAGTGAAATGCTAAATGTGCAGGCTCCAGGCACCATGGCCACTTCAAGTCACTGATGTGGTCATGTTGTTTGGAGTAACCTTTTTCATGATCATAGTGAGCAAATCCTTTAAGATTTTGAAAGTCCTGACTTTTTATTGGACCCTGTCCATGCCAGCTATTTATTGAATATATGCATTGTGAAATAATGACTTCTGAAAGTCATGTATTCCAGATATAGTTGTAGAAACATGATTTCTCTGAGTTTCTGTGCCCAAGGCGAACTTCCCAAAGTTATGCAGGTAATACACAGCCATAATTTTTATACCTGCATCAAATTGTGGGGAGGTTTATCATGTTTGGTCTCACCACAGATTATTTGGCACCTAGCTTATTAGAAACATAGACGGCGAGGGGAATGGAGTAATTGCTTACCCTAATTTGTAGGAAGACCCTAAGTATTTCCAAACAAACCAAAACAGAAAGCATGAGAAGACTGAGATTGGACAAGAACTCATGTAGTTTGCTCTTCCCACTCACTGTACCAAGAGAGTAACAGCCACACATCATCGATGAGGCCCACCAAGACAAAATGATCATCTGAGGCTGCGGTATTTCTACTGCAGAGGGAACTTGCCAGCTGTTTTGGCCTGGGATGCACTTTTCAGTTGGGTGAGTCTTATATATAAATGGCATTGGTTATCTTTGTAATGGGACAAGTGAGATAAAACTAGCGAGAGACCTAAGCAGGGACCCACGAAAAGGGCAAGCTATTTGAGTTGCCTATTCTCAATATTCTTTGTCTGTTTTAATAAATACCCACATGCATAATCAGCCACCGCGTATGCCCTTTGAGTAAAGTGAGTGGTGCCCTGGCACTTTTGAGAGCCCTGCATTTATGACTTCTATGGTTATATTGGCTTCTTCAGTAAGATCAGATAGATGTAGTTATAAATGTGAGCGTGCATGGAGCTAGTTGTGTATGGGTGGCTAACTATATTTATTTATTTGCTGGGGCTAATTAGATATGTGACTATGGCTTCAGGAAATGGGATCTAGTTGTGTGACATCATCTTGCTATTGGACCCAGATAGTAATATGTCTTGGCCAACTGCGATTGAGCCAGAAGTCCTTGATTGTTTTGTATGCACTCATGTTGACATTTCTGTGAGACCTCCCATGCCGTTAATCTATCTAAACAGACTGATTTCTAAACACATTTATACATTCAGACTCCCCAAGAATACTGAACTAATACTCCTAAAAAAAGAGGGACATTCAGGTAGAAAAGAGGGATTTGGGATCAAAATACAGACATTCTGTCCTAAATAGGGCTACTTGGGAGGTATACAAACACACACATGCACATATGTAATTAGACACATATACGTACTAGTAAGTCACAAGATTAACAAATAGACCTATGTGGCCAAACACAGGTGTAGGCAATGTGGTACTCATGCACATAGACACTCCTTAACGTAAATAAGTTCTGTAAATTAATTATCTACCCTGTCCTACTATGCTGTTCATCTTTGCCTATTGTCTTTAGGGGTCTAGAGGAGGGGTTGCAGGGTCAATGGATTAAAGTATATAGTTGCTAGGTGTAACGGATCGCCTGGCACCCCGACTGGGTACCTCCGTTAAAGGATGCTCCTAGCGTTTCCTGAGGACTCCAAGCACTCTGGCAGACACCACAATCACCATATCGGAGAAGCATATGAATCCTCTCAAGCCTCTGAATACTGTAGACAGTTGAATAGGAACCATACGAATAGGTTTGCACTCCTAGCAGTCAAACTGGAACAGCATACAATAAATCCTCCCCCAATAATGAGACGACACTTCACTTTGAGGGTTAAACAGGAACTCTGGACTGGCACATCCAGCCTGGCTTTTATTACAAGAGTACACATACAGGCCACACCCAGGGGGAGGCATAAAATAACCAATGACATAGATGTTACCTCCCACACATCCCCTTAGTGTGACACATAATCCCATTATTCATACAGTTTAAAATATACTTTTTACACAATATTTATAACTTCAAAACCATACATCACATTCACACAAAATTACATATCCACAATCAATCCATTCAGGGGAACAACATATTAAAAAATGGCATGGATCAGACCAGGGGTTCAAAAGTTAGTAAAGTATCTCTTTCCAGCTCAGACCAGTTTTTACAGAGCCTTCTCTGTGCTGGAGAAGTAATCCAATTACCTCCCAGCACAGAGACAGACTCCATTGAGCACATGGGGGCACAAAGACAGTAAAACACTTTAAAATACATAAATTCACCTTTTACACATAACACACATTTCACCTATCACCTATCCCCAGATAGCTGGGATCTGCGCGCACAAAACTACAGAATAGCGCGCAGATCCTACTCACACAGTTTACTCGCCACGGAGCCGAAGTCTTTAACTACACGAATGGGCTCCATGGCATAGCTATCTGGGTTAACACATTCACATAAGGTCTGGTCCATAGTCCAAAGGCAAGAGGTGGGCAAGCAGCCCCCTCCAAGGACACGTGGCGAGGTCGGTTTTGCCACACTAGGTGGTTTAATGCTCTGTGGTACCTATAAAGGACACTCACCTGCTGGTCCATGTACCTTCCCACATCCAAATAGTGGGACCAAATGCTGAGCTATCGATGGTAGAGGTAGTTGCACTGGGAAGCACCACCTAGGACAATTGTACCCACTCTGACTCCTGATTACCAGCCCTGACCAAATGAAGACATAAAATCAATAATTAAAATTAGCAGCTTCCGTATTGTTTGTCTTATATCACAACAATAGAATGATTGATCGTTCTGTAAAAATACTGTATATTCTAAAGAAGATTGTGGCATGGTGTTAGAAAGGCTAAAACAAAAACAAAAAAAAAACAAAAAACAAAAAAAAAAACAATACTTGCTTAATTACTGCCAAGGCGTGACAGTCTTCTGTTATATGACAATTTATCTTCTATCTGAGAATGGTACTTGCCATCACCCTTCCATTACTTTATTATATTATATTTTTTTATTTTTTGCAGCGAGACAAATTGAATGCTGTGAAAATTGATGAGAACAAATGCAGCAAGACTGGACCAGCTGCTGAAATAGAAAAAACAGCAGTTGTCCTTACATTGAAGAATGAAGTTGGAGGATTGTTACAAACTTTAAAAATTTTCAAGGTATATTTTCAAATCTGTTCTGCTCCAATGCACGTTTGAAAATTAATTTTATGATCTCTTTTCACAATAAAGTATTCAGTTTCGATTAAATAGGCAGTCGTGACTATTTATACACATTTAGTGGACATGTTATACACATTTATATGGTTTTGTTTAAAATTTAAAATTTTCTTTTTGTTTTTTTTAGTTTTTTTTTAAAATTAAGTTTTATTTGAGGCTGAAAATTTCCTCTTTTATACATTTAGATCAGGTTTTTTAAAAAAAATTTTGTTTTATTTGAGGCTGAAAATGTCCTCTTTTATACATTTAGATTTTATTCATATATGATCAGATTGCATAGAGAAAATAGACTATATTGTCCCTTTAATTACAGGATATCACACATGGTGCATAATAACATAGCTCTGATGTTCATATTTAAAATAACTTGTTTGCAATTAATAAAAATACTGACTCGTAGCAGTTTAGGTGATCAGAATAACCTCTTTAATAAAATGTTCGCAAAGGATGCATCAAGCTGCGCAGCAATGATTTTAATGCAATCCTAAAACATACATTTTGTTTAAGTCTCCCTGGATCAACCTACTTCAGCTGTCTAATTTAACAAATAACCTAATTATGACCCATCTCTTAATTGACACTAATTCACATAGGTTCATTACCACTAGCTGTTCACTCAGTGCTACTAGCTAATGCTCAGATTAATTAATTATAACTGGGAAAGAAAATTATCAAATCACCTAACCTGTCTTCGACCTAGGGGCTTTAATTGGTGTGGGTATTAAAATGATCTTGTTGATTATCTTTTTTTTTTTTTAAGACTGAAAGTATAGCACTATATCGTTATTTAAAGGGACACTATAGGAAACCAGACCACTTCATCTTCTTGAAGTGGTCTGGGTGCAGTGCCCCTGTCCCCTTAACCCTGCAATTGTAATTATTGCGGTTATTGAGAAACTGTAATAATTACCTTGCTGGGTTAACTCCACCTCTAGTAGCTGTCTACCAGAAGGTCACTAGAGGTGATTCCGGGTCCTTAGCAGATAACTGAAGTTGGACTTCCTCACGCTGTGCATAAGGACATCCAGCGTCCGCTAAAACCCCATAGGAAAGCATTAATTAATTGCTTTCATTTGGGGAAGTCCTGATGCAATTGCGATGCTCGCCGCACCTCTGCATTAGGTCACCCCATCATCTGACGTCGGTAGAGGAGTGGAGGCAAAGTCTGACCCAGCGTTGATGTCCATTTTGTCAAGTCAGTGACAAAAGGGTTTTAAGGCTTTTCAACGCTGAGTGAGGGGCGCAAGGAGAGGGGCAGAGGGTACTACAGTGCTAGGAATACAACTTTGTATTCATAGACCTATAGTTTCCCTTTAAATCAAATCCAGACCCCGAAAGCACTTCAGCTTGCTAAAGTTCTTTTTGTGTGAATAGTGTGTCCTCTTTTTTTTTTTTTTTAAGTTTTTGAAACAGTGCAGTTTTCAATAGAAAGTGACACTTTAATAATTTTACCTTGTTACAACCCCCTGGCTGTCAATCAGACAACTGGTCCTGTTACTTCCTGGTTTGGTTAGCTCAGTGGAGCTAAACTAAAGAGGCAGCAATTTCTCAGGGCACCTGCCTGGCAAAGACTTCTCATTGAGCTGCCTTAGGAAGTCTTTGATTGGACAGCCACAGAAAATGTGGGCGGGGTTAGAAGGGGATGGCTTGCAAAGGCTTGCAGCTTTTACGAATGTGTTTTTTTAGGCATATCCCTGTGAAAAAATGCATAATTTAATGCAGTAATGCTTTCACAAATGTTTTTACAAAAGTATCAAACAACACACGGATCAGACCAGAGCCAGATTACGTTGCCTAGGATCCAAGGCAGGGTGGCAGATTGGAAACCCCTCCTAGAGTCAATGGCTCTGTTTCTGTGAGTAGTGTGCGCAGTGGCTGAGTCTTGTGTGTATGGAGGAGGGTGTCTGTGTCTTTGGCATTGTGTACCTGTCTATGTGCCAGAGCATTACTGTGTGTGAATGTGTGTTTTGGTGTGCAAGTGTTTTTCCGTGTCTGCGAGCATATGTGTGTGTACGGTAGTTGCCTGTGTTGTGTGTAAGGGGGACTGCTTGGTTTTTGTGTGTTATGTATATGGTCAGACTGTGTTTCATGTGTGGGAGGTGACTGTGTATGACAATTACTATTTTCAGGGATGATTGTGATAGAGCGAACAAGGGGGGTGACTCTGGAAATGTTTGGGGGGTAGGTGTTACAGGGTGAGGGGGAGAATGTAACAAGGTGAAGGAGGTGATTGTGGCAAGGTAGGGGTGACTGTGAGCATTTGAGTGGTGAATGTGACTATTTTAGGCAGGGGAGGGCAGTGTGAGGGTAGGTGAGTGTTACAGAGTTAGTGTGACAGGGTGAGAGGGAACCAAATGTGAAAGCAAGGTGGAAGGGTGGGTGAGTGTGGCAAGCTGTGGGCATGAATGACTGTTGCAGGGTGAGTGAAGGAGTGACAATTGTGGAGTGTGTGTGAGGGGAATATGTGGGGAGGCTGTGTTAAAAACAGTCTCCCCACATTACATGCCTTTTATTTTTATATACAATAATTGCCCCCCTTCTTACCTCCTGGGCAGGCAGGGTGTAGGGGTCCAGAGCTACAGGGCTCAGAAACATGTCCGCCAGGCCCTAGGCAGTCACCTAAAAGTAATCCGGCTCTGGATCAAACTATGAACGTACAAAAATTGGTTTCTCTGTAACTATCAATAATTTAATTGACAAAAATAGGATGTGTCAGAAATACATGTTTTGGAAATATTTGTTTATTGAGAAAGTAGACTGTTCTCTATTATGAAGCATGTGATTCACTTTTTATGGCTACATGCTTACTAAGAAAGGTAGTCTAAGCACCATGAGTGCTACAGCACGCTGCAGTGTTTATGGTGCCAGGAGACACAAGCAGTCAAGTCATTTTTTATAGGTTGACATTTACCTGGCTCAGTTGAGTGCCTGGGGTTGGCCTTATGTTCAGAAATACCTAAAATGGCCATTCTCCTTTCACATTAGCTATATCAGTGTTGTCCTTATTTGAACAGATTTCCAAAGACAGATGGAAATGATGTCTCTAAATGTGGAAGTAAGAAAAGGGGTCAGGGGAGGACTGGGAAAATAATTTGGCCACGGTAAACTTCTGTAGTTTATTCACAAAAGTAATGAATTTATTGTAGAGTACTGAAAACCACAATACAAACGTAAGGCCAATTTAGCGGATTTGGATAAATTCTCCAGTTCTGCTATAGTCCCAGTATGTTTTTGGTCTTGCTTTTCACGGATAAGCAGTACTACAGCTCATTGAGAAGCATTGGAAAGCCGTGATCATGTGCGACTGCATGCATGACTCCAGCTCAGAGGCTTCTTAGTGAGGAGCCTCTGACTGGAGTATTCCCCAGCACAGACTGAACGTCTGTATTTTGGAAAGAGGAGATGGCATGCAAAGGCTACGGACAGCAAGTATGCAGCTTGGCAGAAATAAATCATTATTTTTGTGTGTGTAGGTATATCTACTAAATAGTGACATAAAATCAAAAGAGTTTCCATTAATTCAGTAATGTATTTTTAAGGATGTCATTGTTCAACTTCTCTTTTTTATGTCTCCATAGTTTACTACTTTACTCCTCATTCTCTCTTCATTATCACCTTCCCGTACTCAACCCCCATCTTTATCTCTCTTCCTTTGTCAACCCCATCTGTGTCTCTCCTCCTGTTAACCCCCATCTGTGTCTGTCCTGCCCAAACACCTAATCTGCTGCTCTCTTCTTTTCCAAACCCTCCCTGCATATCTCCTCCTGTATCAACCCTCATATGTGTCTCCCCTCCTGTCCAGAACCCCTTCTCTGTCTCTCTACCAGTCCAAACCCCCATCAATGTATCTCCACCTGTTAACCCCAATCTGTGTCTCTCTTTATGTTCAAATCCCCATCTGTGTCTCTCCACCTGTCCAAACCTGTGTCTTTCTACCATGTCTCCTCCTGTATCATCTGTGTCTCTCTTGCTGTCCAGAACCCCTTCTTTGTCACTCTACCCCCATCAATGTCTCTCCACCTGTCCAAACCTGTGTCTTTCTACCATGTCTCCTCCTGTATCATCTGTGTCTCTCTTGCTGTCCAGAACCCCTTCTTTGTCACTCTTCCCAGGGCCGGATTAACATAGGGGCTGATGGAGCTTCAGCTCCAGGCCCAGGCCCATGGAATAGGCCCATTGATTTAAAAATTTTTTTTTTTTTTTTTTTAACAAAATTTTCACACACTACTCTTAGGGATTTCACCGGGCTTTTATTTTATTGGCACAGCCAGTATTTGAGGTTGCCTGGCTGGTGCCAATATTACAGTGATACTGGCAATACAAATGCTGGTATTTTTCTCAGTATAAACAAGAGATTACTATGCAATACCAGCACTGGCCAGTAGGGGTCAATGTGTGTGGAGACAGGCAGGGATAGGAAGTTCCAGCATATCCCTCCCTGCCTATCTATACTCACTGATCTGCAGGGGTGCAGCTGCAGAGAGTCCAGACAGCAACTCCCACCCTGCAGAGACAGCCTACAGCCCAGGGAAGTAAGGGATGGGGGGAAAGGTCTTCAAGGAGACATAAACTGAGTCCCCATGTCTTCCAGTGTCCCCATGCGTCCCAGCCAGAGTTCCCTAGTCTCCCAGTATCACTGGTGTCTCCGTGTCCCTAGGTCTCCCCGTGTCCCCAGGTCTCCCCGTCTTCCTAGTGTCCTAGTGACATGGGGACCCTGGGATACATGGGGACACAGGGAAACATGGGGACACAGGGAAACATGGGGCATTGAGACACTGTGATACATAGGATCGCTGAGAGACCTGGGGACATGACACTAGGGGACACTGGGAGACATGGGGCACTGAGACACTGATACATAGGAACACTGAGACCTGGAGTAATTGACACATGGGGGCACTGAGAGAAATGGGGCCACTGGGAGGAATCCATCTATACAGCAGAATCAAATTAAGTAATTTTTTTGGTGATTTTACAGCATTTTCACTCCTTGTGATTTACTTCATGTGATGTCACCCATACATATTAAATTATGCAAATTAGCAAGGCCTGTATGTTTTTCCAAGAAAGGTGGCAACCCTAAATACTTTTCACATACTCTTACTTAAGTATGGAAGCTTAAGAGGGATGTATGGGAACAAAACTTGTGTGGACTGGCTGAACAATGAATATAGTTAAAGGGACACTATAGTCACCAGAACAACTACAGCTTATTGAATTTGTTCTGGTGAGTAGAATCATTACCGTCAGGCTTTTTGCTGTAAACACTGTCTTTTCAGAGAAAATGCAGTCTTTACATTACAGCCTAGTGATCACTTCACTGGCCACTCCTTAGGTGGCTGTTAGAGATCCTTCCTGGGTCATGGCTGCCTAAAATGCATCCAAACATTCAGTGTCTCCTCCCTCTGCATGCAGACACTGAACTTTCCTCATAGAGACTTATTGATTCAAGTCATCTCTATGAGGAGATGCTGATTGGCCAGGGCTGTGTTTGAATCATGCTGGCTCTGCCCCTGATCTGCCTCTTTGTCAGTCTCAGCCAATCCTATAGGGAAGCACTGTGATTGGATCAGGCCACCACTTCTAATGATGTCAGCAGACTGCTTGTTTTTCTGAGTCTAACAGCATGCAGAGTTACAGCTTCAGGCTTGAATACAGTAAGATTTTGCTATATTTATGGAGGCATGAGGGGCCCAGGGGGGCTAGATGGTGGTGTTAACACTATAGGGTCATGAATTCATGTTTGTGTTCCTGACCCTATAGTGATCCTTTAAGGTAATGCTGACTTTGGCCTCTCTAACACTGTGGCATGTTCCCTTTCTTATACACTCACTACATGCAGCTTTTCTTTGTCCCAGACTATATACCAGGAGCTTCTGCCTGCTAGTAAGAAGGTAAGGAACCAAGTGGACCAGCGAGTGCTAGGGGACAGTCCTTAGAAAGCGTTTAGCGTTTAGCGAGCGCATCATTATATGCATTTATGCCAAGCTCAGGGTGCTGTCTGCATAGTATGCCCTTAGTTGGACAGCTGCATGATTGGCAGGCAGCCTGACATGCATTCATGCCAGACTGGCCTTCTAATTCTTTGGGCAGACATGTCCTCTTTTTGGGCATGTTCGCCCCTTTTGGCAGGTTACGTGATTTGAGTCAGTGGCACACCCTTTTACCGTGCCCATTGACTTCCTGCTTGACTGGACACTGCTGTTAGGGTTATGGATTTACTTGAAAGATGAAAACATAAATTAGAGAGAGATTAGCCTAGGGTATGTGTTTTCTTATAGCTGCTGTTTTCTTTCTCTCCAGCACCATCTCCATCAGATACATGACGCTTGGGAGTGTTTTACTGTTTTTGGTCGATATGATTCTGTAATTAGGCCCGTCATAATTGTCAGCACCAGGCCCACTGGGCTCTTAATCTGGCCCTGACTCTACCCCCATCAATGTCTCTCCACCTGTTAACCCCAATCTGTGTTTCTCCTTCTGTTAATCCCCATCTGTGTCTCTTCTTCTGTTCAAACCCCCAGCAATGTCTCTCCACTTGTTAACCCCAATCCGTATCTCCTTCTGTTAACCCCCATCTGTGTCTCCCCTTGTCTCCCAGTGTGTCTCTCCTTGCAGCTTGTCCTCCCACTAGTTTTCCCCCATCCTTCACTTACCTGGTATACAGTCTGCAGGCTTAGAGCTGCTGTCTGAACCTCTTATGTAGTTTGCCTTCCTCACAGATTTAATCGGTAGAGAGAGATAATGTAACTTCCTATCCCTGGTTCTCTCCACACACCGCAACCCTAGTGGTCAGTACTGGTATTGCAGTCTAATCTCAGTCACAGAGATTACTCCGTAATATCTTTGAAGTAATAAGGTGCAGCACTGAAACTTATAAACCGAAAATAATTGGGTGTTTGTAGGACTCTCAAATAACACCATGCAAACTTTGTGTGATGTCTCAAGATAACAAACAAAAAACAAATGAGGGGATCCCCGTAGATGGTAGAGACCCCACTTAGCCTCTTTCTTTGGAAATACAGATAAGATGTGATTTAGAACCAATAGTCCCTTCCTACCACCATCCCGTGTGCAGTGGGTTAAGGGTAGACTTTTATCAGGTGGGGTCCAGATAAATGGGGTCTGATGATTAAAGCGTTTAAATGTTTGTTTGAAGCCTTCAAACATTTGGCGGAATCACTGAAAAGGTTAAAGCAGTTCGAGGTAGGAATGTTTTTTCATGCTTATTGAGGATTTAAGGCTCCGATAGCTCAGGATTTGTGTGTCCAATTAGTTTGTTTGTAATTGCTTTTCCTTTGATGTTGTTTATACCGAGTCCTGCAAAAATATTGCGATCTGGCAAAACTAGCCACAGCTAACTGTCCAGCTTCAGAGCATGTTACATGTCCTATATGCATTTTAATCTCACCTTCTAAAAGAGTTGGTTTGTGACTAACTCCGTATTAAATGCGCAGATCTATAAAGGCTGTGAATAATCAATGAAATGTTTAATCTAAATTACAGCCTGTAATGGAATTTTACATTGACAAATGGATGTTACGCCTCTTGCTATCAATTTAATCCACATATATTTCTATGTATATTAATCTACATATATATGCATATTCCAGAGACACATTGGTGTAGGCAGTCATACATCTTTGTGTCAGTGATAATAGCACAAAATTAGGGACCAGTTTGATGGTATATCCTTTGAGCTGATGGAAGTAAGATTTGTATAACCACCCCGATATTATTGTAGGAATCATTGACATACATCATACACTTACACACACACAGAGGGAATGTCCTAAAACGTATATATATGCGAAAATTGGATTTGATTAAACGCCCAATTTTGAGCAAACTACAAATATTTTTAGTATGCAAGGTGATGCATTTTGCCTAAGAATTACTGTGATAAATATTTATTATTACTATTATTATTATTACATCAACAATATTCTTCAGTGGTTAAATAGAACGATGATGTATCAGTAATGAAAGAAGTGAGGCATACCAAAAAAAGAGTTGAGAACCCTAGTAAAATGATCCGGTATTTGTTAAATGTGTGCACAAAGAAAAAGTGTCTTTAGCGCAGATAATTAAGTGCAAATTATGTACACAGAATAAGGTGCATGTCTTTCAGAATAGCTTTACCTTGAAATACTGGGAATAAAAGCACCTCTACAGTGCTGGGATTAAGATGATCTCAGATAAAACATAACAAATATTTTTATACACATTTTATGCTGCAATTAATAGTGTAGTATTTATTAAAGCATAATGTAATTAAAACCAATAAAGACAGGCAATCACAAGTATATAGCACAAATAAAATTGTGCAATATTCACATTGTCCACAAGGGGGCCACTTATCTCTGATACAGAATAGGCTTCAGGTCCATGAAATCCTTCAATTCGCTATTTTCAGATATAGTCTTGTGTAAGGTGCATAGAAAAGCAGTTCCAATATGTTGAAAGTCTTGGATAAATTGCAATTCGCCAAACGTTCATTCAAAGTTGTTCGCTCTACACGCTTTGTCCACAAGCCGGACTTTCCTCCGAAGATCCGTATTCTCCAACCCAAACTTTCACCATTTTTATAACCCTACTGATTGGCGAATCCCTTTCTCCACCTCCCTTGTAGTTTGTTGCTTCTGAACAATCATGCATACATATCTGGTGGAAGCGCCCCCATATCCAACCATTTTGGCATCAAGTACACAAAATCCTATAGAAATTAATACATTTCCCTTTGCCTTATACTCCGGAAATGTTTCTTTTACACACTCAATAGGCAAATACAAGAGCTCAATTCTTCTGCACCTTGTAAATGAAGCCAACAATTTGATTGCGTCAAGCTGGTGGAGGGACTAGACCCCATCGATTAGGGAGTGGATTTCAAGGGTGGAGGACATTTGATCGATTAAAGAACTAATGTTGTCGGTCTCTGATAATTACCAGAGGTACAGTATGTGGCTACGTGGCTGCAATGGATGACACTTATTGAGTCTGACCTCCAAGAAGCCTTGTCTAACCCATCAACCGCAAAAGTTGGGCTCTCTGGTGGCTGGGAGTGGCACCCCTGGACCATCGTGCACCAGCCCATCGAGAAAGCAGGCCGGCCCGATGGATGACTTTCTCTCTACCCCCAACGGTTTCCGAGCCACGAGGCATGCAGACAAAATGGCGGCGGCATCCCCTGGAGCTGAAAGTGGAGCAGACTCGGAGCCTTGCTCAGCAAGAGGGGAAACACTAACGCAAATCACTGCAGAGCAGGCGGCCATATCGGCTAATATGTTCACCAAACGTGATAAAACCGCCATGGTAGCGGAACTGAGAGCGGCGATCCGTGAGGAGATTCTGGAGGTGCGCAGGGACCTCACAGCCTTAGAGGAGCGTGTCACAGAGTTGGAGCATGAAAACATACAAGCTATACAACACTCCCAGGCAGCCGACCATGCCACTACCAGACAGGGCTCAGTGCTCTTGGAGCTCCGCAGGCAGGTGGAGGACCTGGACAACAGAGGAAGGCGGAATAATATTAGGATCAGAGGCATGCCAGAAGCAGAATCCGAAGACCTCAGTACTGCCCTTACACAGCTTTTTACTCACATTCTGGGCGACAGAGCTCTGGACGACTACCACATCGAACGCGCCCACAGGGCCCTACGGCCCCCGAGAAGAGATGGCCTACCCCGGGATGTGGTCTGTTGCCTCCTCTCCTTTCAGCTTAAAGAAGCCATTATTAAGGCGGCACGCACGCAGACCGTCACCTATCACCTATCAAGACGCCCCGATCTTATTATACCAGGATCTTTCGGCCCTCACCTACGCCCACTGACATGCATCCTCCAGGAAAAAATCATCCCATATAAGTGGGGCTTCCCTTTTAGCTTCCAGGCCAAAAAGGGCTCCTTGCGATGGCCTAACGATCTACCCAGCTTCTTGAGAGCCCTTGATCTGCCGCCAGTCAACATCCGCAATTGGATCCTGGATCAGCCTCCACCGCGTCCATCTCAACCCGAGCTCCCCGAGGCTCTCCGCAATCAACCAAGAAGAGACGCACAACCCGCACGCTGGGGGGCCCTGCTGGCCCAGAAGAATAACTGCATTCCTCCAGATCTGTGTCCCGTCGTCACGGTCCAGCCTCAGCAGAAGCCGACCCAGGGGCGCCTTCCCAGACGACGATGACAGATAAGTTACCACACTCACACTCACACAAGAACCCTTAGCACACAGTCTGGGTGGGAATCGGGACATTCCACCAGCAGGGCCTCCCGACACCTTTGAGACTGTATGGACAGCCACGGCTTTTCTAAGGCCCCGTCCAGGCCCTTGCTGATTTTGGGTGGGGAACGGGTAAACTCTAACACCGTAATGCATGGGATATTTGAGAGACTACACTCCCTAACACCCCCTGCGGGTCCATCCAGATTGGCCTATTGCATTTAACCGCCTGGGGACCGACCACCTTGCCATACGGTGGCAGTGTATTGTCCAGCTCACCATATTGTCCCCTAAGGCCTTCCAGACCAACCTTTTGGCACACATTTTGCTATGGGGCACCCACGGGCAAGACGGGACGATTTATAACTGCAATGGGCTGTACATGAATAATGCACGGGGGCAGGGGCCCGTACTATACTGTGGAGTACTGCTTTACCCGACCAAGCAGCGCATACTGCCCCACAGCAGGCCGTGGACTGTTGGGTCTACGCCTGTGGTCTGGCGGAACTGAATGGCGACAGAGCCCCGGAGCTGCCTGTCCATTGCCGCAGGCGCAGCCCCGGGACCGCACCGCCTCGCCCACGTCACAAGCTATCATCTTCAGTTACACTGCGAGCGGTATCCCTGTGATGGCGTGGCTGATGGTCCTGGTCGCGGTCCTGGGGCTGCCTCCCCATGAGGTTCCTGAAAGTTAATATATGTCAAATGTTATGATTGGTTTCTAGATGTTTTATCTTCGTTATGGTTAGCTTTGTTAGCTGAATTTTGCATAAGTACTGTCAAGGACAGGCCGGTTATGTCCAGCTTAACCTCTTATGACGGCCTCGGGGTCACCTCGCCTCCTGTGGCGATATGTTTCACTAACAAAACTGGGCCTCCCCCATCAATTCATCAACTCCCCCGACCCGCAACTGCGAGTCGGACACCGTCTGGCCCTTAAACTTAGTAATGATATCGCCCCTTACTGGGCCTCCCGAGGCTTGGAGCCAACCGTATTAAGCCGATATATGTACTCCCCCACCAACCAAACTCGTAGACTTATAGGCTTTGACATTACGCAGGGCTCCATGCCACCGCCACTAACCACATAATGACAGATTCATTGGGTGGGATATGGCACAGCGGGGTGACCCCGGGGCCGACTACCTTATTAAGCACTGTAAAGTTGTATGCAAACTGACTAAAGCTGTTGCGGTATGCCGACTGCATGCGGCTGCAGCACTCGCATAACCGCGACTCACACATTCCTACCTAGTGGGACCCCCCCTTCCTATTGTACAGATAGCCACCTAGCGGCCCGCACACAACCATTCTGAGAGCCACGTGCCGGCACTGACATGCCAACTGCCCTGCCTACTCCACTGCTCTGGCCCTCCGCCACTAGACTCCCCACTCCCCAGACGCCTAGTAGATGAGATGAACACCCCACGACGTGGGTCGAGGGAGAGTGGACACCGATCTCCTTAGACGAACTTCTCCTACCGGACATCCTCATCCCCCAGCAACTGACCCACCTGTAGATTAGGTCTCCCTCGCACGACCTAGGGTCTTAGTTGCATAACCCTCTGACGCCCTCGACGGGCCACATCCCCTGCACAGAGACAGCACCCACTCCTTCCCCCCCCCTCTCCCCACTTTTACCCCCCCCTGGACAGCCATGGCGACCACTTTTACTCCCGCCCCTTTGACCCTACTCTCCCACAATACACGAGGTCTTAATTCCCCTGAAAAAAGGCGACAACTGCTGAGAACCCTGTGGTCTCAGAGGACCTCGATAGCATTTCTACAAGAAACACACCTTAAAGGAAACGATGCCCCCCAGATACGGGATAGAAGGTTCCCCCTGGGATTTTACGCCAACAATCTTGACTCCAAACGCTCAGGCGTGGCTATCATATTCGCCAATACAGTCCCGATCGAGAACACTGCTTCGCAAGCAGACCCACTGGGGAGGTTTTTATTCGTAAAAGGCACAATCACAGCACATAAGTACACCTTCGCCACGATCTATTGCCCCAATAAGGGACAACACCGATTCCTTGCAAAAACCCTGACACAGTTGGAGAGGTTTCGGGAGGGAACCCTGATACTAACTGGCGATCTTAACATCCCGCTGGACCCCCGGATGGACACATCCACGGGCACCAGCACCATCCCCGCACATTGTATAAGGCAAGCCAAACAAGCATTGGGCAAAGAAAGGTCTGGTCGACTGCTGGAGAGTGGCGCATCCCGAAACTAAAGACTACACATGCTATTCCGCGGTACACAATAGATATAGCCGGATAGACTACATCTTCCTCGCCCAAGAATACCTCCCCTTCCTCCTCACATCCAATATAGGGATTAACATGATTCGGACCATGCCCCAGTACTCATTACACTCAAATCACCGCTCTTCAAACCTCGAGAGCGTCACTGGAGACTTAATGAAAGCGTATTGACGGACCCCGCCTTCACCGCACAAATCGCACAGACGTTGACGCACTATTTCGCTGACAACAACGGCCCCGACGTAGCCCCCCTTACGGTTTGGGAGGCACATAAATGCGTGATCCGGGGACAATTTATCAAACTCTGCACCCAACGGAAGAAAGACCACGCCGCACAGATCCAGGCATTGACACGTACAATAACAGACTTAGAGACACAACACAAACAGGATCAAACAGACGACACCTACCGCCTTCTCACCGACCAGCGCAGACAGCTTAGGGATTTACTTTCTCAGAATTTGTTACACACTATCCGAAAGTCCAACAGACATTTCTATGAATTCTCCAACAAATGCGGGAGAATGCTTGCCCGCACCCTGACACAGAGGCATAGACAACAACATGTTCATCAGATAGGGGGTAGGGATGGGACGTTGAAACGGGCCCCGCCGGACATCTTACAAGCTTTCAGGCTCTTTTACGCGGATCTCTATAACATCGACGCTGCCTCGCGCCGTACAGATCCCTCCCTGCACCAGCATAAGATAGAGACCTTCCTTTCGGAGTACGTGGGGCGCAAGGTCCCAGAAGAAATGGCCGAGGACTTGGATCGCCCTATCACCGAGGAGGAACTCACCGCCGCCCTTAAGCTAGCCAAATCTAACAAAGCCCCAGGCCCAGATGGCCTGCCGACCTCGTACCTGCGTAAATTAAAAAACACACTGCTGCCACACTTGCTGCAGGGCCTTAACTCCCTGTTGGACGGTGGTAGGTTCCCAGTAGACTCCCTACACGCGACAGTGATGGTCATACCCAAGGAAGGTAAGGACCCCACCGACTGCGGGAGTTATAGACCAATATCGCTCCTCAACGCGGATCTAAAGCTATTCGCCAAGACCATGGCCCTGAGACTCTCCCGTGTACTCCCCGCGTTGGTCCACCCGGATCAGGTGGGCTTTGTCCCCGGCAGGGAGGCCCGGGACAATACTATCCGAGCCCTCAATTTGATCCACTCTGCCCGGTCGACCAACAAAAATCTGGTTCTTGTCTCCACGGACGCCGAGAAGGCCTTCGACCGGGTGAACTGGAAGTACCTCGAAGCCACCCTCCGTCATATGCAACCCAATATCCGCTCCTGGATCCTAGCTTTATACACTACCCCCACAGCCCGTATCCGGATCAACGGAGTGCTCTCAGCCCCGTTCTCCATACGCAATGGCACCAGGCAGGGCTGTCCCCCCTCCTGTTTGCCCTCACCCTGGAACCTTTCCTGGAGGCGGTCAGACAGGACCACGGGTATCACGGGGTACAGCCTGCACCGCGTGGAGCATAAGGTGGCTGCTTACGCGGACGACATGCTGTTTTTCATAGACAACCCCATAGTGTCATTCCCCAACCTACTGCGGGCCTTCCGGGAGTTTGTAGACATCTCCAATCTCAAACTGAACATGACTAAATCAGAGGCCCTACCGATCTCACTCACAGCGGAGGGAACCGCACACCAACACTCACAATTCCGTTTTTCATGGTGCACCGCTAAACTAAAATACCTCGGGATCTGGCTACCCACTTATCTGAACCTCCTATACCAGTTGAACTTCCTCCCCATCCTTTCGGTCCTACAGAATGACCTCCAGCGCTGGAGGGGTCTCTATGTCTCCTGGTTCGGCCGGATAAACGCCGTTAAAATGAATGTGCTACCTCGTCTGCTATTTTTGTTCCAAGCGGTCCCCATCTCACTACCACAAACCTTTTTCCGAACGATCTCATCAGCGGTACGCCACTTCGTGTGGAACGGGAAAGCGAGCAGGGTGAGCAAGGCAATACTAGAACGTCCAAAAACCAGAGGAGGCGCTGGGCTCCCTTCATTCCTGAGATATTACCACGCAGCTCACCTACTCAGGTTAGTTGACTGGCACGCACGCCCAACCACCAAACTGTGAGTCCCCATGGAACTCGCGCAGGCGGGCGGCACGCTGCCCTCTCGTCTCTTGCTGAGCTCTCTGACGCTAGGATCCCTGCAAACTGGCAACCCACTGATAGACGCCACACTGCAAATCTCGTGCACACTGCGATACCCGCACCAACTCACGACTACGGGCAGCCCTCTCACGCCCTTAACGCACAACCCTAGGGTGGGAGGGGGACTAACACCCACAGACCTCAGCGCATACACCGATACCGACTGGCTCAGCTTCCACCATCTCACACAAGGGAACCGACTTAAGCCTCTGGCGGATATCCTAGGGGACAAGGAACCCACGGGACTAGACAACTTCCATTACCTACAAATTCAATCATACTACAAGACCTTCCCAGCCAAACAGTGCCTACACAGAGCCACCACACAGTTTGAAACACTTTGCACAACTCGGACTCACCTTGATAAGGGGGTCTCCAGGCTATATGCACATCTCCTCACTAGCGAAAACCTGTCACACCCGAGATATGTGACCAGATGGGAAAGGGACACGGGGACCACGCTCACCGAACAGGAGCGGGAAAAGATCTTTACACTATCCCATAAATGCTCCATCAGCTCCAAATTCCAAGAGACGAACTTTAAGATCCTTACGCATTGGTACAGAACACCAGACACTCTGCACCGTATGGACGCGGAGATACCCGGAGACTGTTGGAGATGCGGAGCTATCGACGGCTCCTACCTCCACATCTGGTGGAGCTGCCCCGATATTAACCCCTTCTGGACAATGGTCAGAGACTCCATCCAACAGATCACGGATGTTGCCCTGCCGTTCCAACCCCTCTCCATGCTTCTACACCACACAGACATGTCGCTCGCAGCCTATAAAAAGTCCCTGCTAAAACACTTACTGACAGCAGCCACCTCACTGATCCCCACAATGTGGAAACAGCGGGATGCGCCCACGCTCCGGCAGTGGATGGATAGGGTGGGAGAAATTTACACTATGGAATCCCTTACGGCAGCCTTGCAGGATAGACAGGAGAAATGTACCCGTATCTGGACACCCTGGCTGTGGCACATATCGGTTGCCGGGGCGGGGGGCCGGAGGCCCACAACCCTGCCCACCCCCCTCCCCCCCACTCTCCCCTTCCCCCTCCTCCTTCCCTATGTCCCGACGGACTCGTTAAAGCCTCCGTAGAGACTGTCCTCCTGACTTCCTCACTGTGATAAGTAGCTGTGGCAACCGCCACAAACCGTTCTCTGACGTTCCGATTGACGGACCCACAGACCCCCCGGAGGGTCGTACCCCCCCGACACGACCTACTAATACTCAGCTTACCATCCAATTTCATCTGAACCAGTACTGGCCACCTCACACTCGACTTACTCAGACGTGGCCTTATAACCCTAAGACGACGACTCATATAATGGCTACTAACGATTGGCAAGACTGCTATGATGCGGGTAGGAAAAGGAGGGGCAGGACGAGACTATGAGATTAAGTAAGACAGGATGAAGCTACACGCAGCAATGTAGGGGTATAAATTCATTACACTAAACTGCTAACAGGAAACTAGACAGCCTTGTATGTTTTACAGTAGGTTTCCACAAGTGTTCAACAACACCCCTACCACCCTTAACTTACCATAGTTTATCCAGTTAATTATAGCAGTTGAGAATACTGTGCACATTAGCACGCTTAGCTTCTAATTTTGTCTACTTAGGGTTAGCCTATGAATACCTGTTATGTGCTTATCGAAATGCAATTTCGTAATAATGTTACTCAATATTGTTATTATGTATCTCGCTATGAAAACCGAAAATAAAGATTGTCAAAAAAAAGAAACAAGTTTTCGATGTTTTCTAGTTCTGCTTTAAGACTTTTCTTTAAGTTCCTATGTTTATGCCAAATTTGTCTGTATTTGGTTTAGAATAACCCTGATAATATCTATGTAAAACTGTACTGCTTGTTAATCTGCCACTCAATAAACATTAAAAAAGTGAAAAGACAGATTGTGGGAGAGAGAGGTAGATCTGACAGAATGTCACTAGCGTATATAAATGACCCATCAATCAAAATATTTTTTTTTCTGAATTAGACATTTTAAATAAAAAGCAGAATTGGAACCAGGACAGAATTTTGGAGAAGACAAAAATAAGAGTTATTTCAGTGGAGCTTTCAAAAGATGATGTAGAAAGAGTTGAGAAGTAAGGAACGACTTTGTCACTTGACTAGGTCAAACATATAAAGGACAATAAACGTTAGTAGGGAGTCATTTTTTTTAATTTTATTTAACAGTAATCAGATAATCGGTTACAATGATTTCAGTAGAAGTCCAAGCATCAAGCACACAGTTAAAATCAAGACAGCTGACTGTATACAAGTCCTTAAAAAAACAGCTGTAAAGAGATTGGGTTTAATGGAGCATTCTGCTGTCCATATACAATATATCAATTTATTTGTACAGAGACATTACTTTTATATAATTGCAATCGGGCTCTAAAATGCTTCAAATGAAACCAACAGCTCTTTTCTACAATGTGTGACGCTACATTCTGGATGATTAGGTAACTTGCTGCCTTGTTTAACTGCAAGCCAGCCTACAAATTGTATCATCATCGACCATTAAACGCCCAAAGGTTCTTGTTGAACTGTGACTTCCATTTATGTCTAAGTCACTGGTTCCCAACCTTGGTTCGGACAAAGGCACACAGCACACTTAAACAAGAGAAAGATTTCGAAGGCAGGTAAAGTTTATTTTTTCTTTTATCAGCAGTTTGTAGAAATGTCATGTTTATTTGAAATCTTATTAAAGATACAAGCATTCTTGTAGCCAAAAAGTCTTATTAGTTGGAATTAAATGCTAAATGTGAATTCAAATTTTCACCTGTTACAGCCCTTACATCAATGTATTTGTGGCAGATTTTAAAGTGGCTTGAGCCATACCCGCATGCCTTGTTACTCTATGGGTCTAGGCAACAAACACACATCACAGCTGGTTTCCACAAGCTCTTGGATGATATATATCCACTCTTTGATGTTTGCAACTTTGTTTCTGCAGTTGCAGAATTTCACATCATTTTCCCAGTCGTTGGCTGGCAAATAGTTCCTGGCGAACATAGCGTGTTCACGTTCGCCACGGATGGCGAACATATGCGATGTTCGGTCCGCCCCCTATTTTTTTTTTTGTTTGTGGCCAAATTTACTAATACTAAGTAAAAATTACTTAGTATTAGTAAATTGTGCCCCAACTCGCAATACCGCGAGTAGGGGCATGTCTGTTAAACAGTGAGCAGCCTGTGGCTGCTCACTGTTAAAAAAAAAAAAAAAAAAAGGGTCCCCCCTCCCTGAGCGGGTGGGGGCCCTAAAGTAAAAAAATAGGTCCTCCCCCCTGGCCCCCACCCCTGAGCGGTGGGTGGGGGCCCTAAATACCAATGGGGGGACCTATTGTCCTCCCCCTGGCCCCCACCCCTGAGCGGCGGGTGGGGGCCCTAAATACCAATAGGGGGGGACCTATTGTCCTACCCCCAGCCCCCACCCCTGAGCGGCGGGTGGGGGCCCTAAAAATAACAATAAGGGGGGGACCTACTGTCCCCCCTTGCCCCCACCCCTGAGCGGCGGGTGGGGGCCTTAAAAATAACAATAAGGGGGACCTACTGTCCCCCCGGTCCCCACCCCTGAGCAGCGGGTGGGGGCCCTAAAAATAACAATAAGGGGGGGACCTACTGTCCCCCCCGGCCCCCACCCCTGAGCGGTGGGTGGGGGCCCTAAAAATAACAATAAGGGGGGACCTACTATCCCCCCCCTGCCCCCACCCCTGAGCAGTGGGTGGGGCCCTAAAATTAACAATAAGGGGGGACCTATTATCCCCCCAGCCCCCACCCCTGAGCGGTGGGTGGGGGCCCTAAAAATAACAATAAGGGGAGAACCTTTTGTTCCTCCCCGGCCCCCACCCCTGAGCGGTGGGTGGGGGCCCTAAAAATAACAATAAGGGGGGGACCTATTGCCCCCCCCGGCCCCCACCCCTGAGCGGTGGGTGGTGGCCCTAAATACAAAGGCGGGGGAACCCTAGTCACCCCTCCCCCACGAAAAAAAAATTATCCCCCTACCTACCCCCCTCACCCTAAAAATAATGAGGGGGGGACCTTTAACAAAAAACCTGTAAAAAAAAAAAAATTAGATAAAAACAACTTACCATTCGATGTTTTCTTTCTTCTAAAATCCTCTTTTTTCAGCCCCAAAAAAGGGCAAATAAAAAACCATAATAACCGACGCAATTAAAAAAAACAAAAAAACCCAAAAACGAGCGCAAAAAAAAAAAAATCCATCTTCACCCATGGAGGGCTCCGCGCAGACTGAGCTCTGCAGGGCGGGGGAAGGCTTATAAAGCCTTGCCACGCCCTGCCATCAGAGTGCTCTTTGTCAATTTACACAGCGTGGGAAAATTCCAAAGAACTTTCCCACGCTGTGTAAAATGACACAGAACACTGTGATTGGATGGCTTGAAATCCATCCAATCACAGTGCTCTGTGTCATTTTACACAGCGTGGGAAAGTTCAATTTTCAGTAGGTCCCCCCTTATTGTTAATTTTAGGGCCCCCCCCCACCGCTCAGGGGTGGGGTCTGGGGGGGGACAGTAGGTCCCCCCTTTATTGTTAATTTTAGGGCCCCCACCCGCCGCACAGGGGTGGGGGCCGGAGAGGGGGAGGACTGTAGGACCCCCCTCATTATCTTTATGGCCCCCACCCGCCGCCCAGGGGTGGGGGCCTGGGGGGGAGGACAGTATGTGCCCCCCCCTCATTACCATTATGGCCCCCACCCGCCGCCCAGGGGTGGGGGCCGGAGAGGTGGTGGACAGTAGGTCCCCCCCTCATTATCATTATGGCCCCCACCCGCCACCCAGGGGTGGGGGCTGGAGAGGGGGAGGACAGTAGGTCCCCCCCTCATTATCTTTATGGCCCCCACCCGCCGCCCAGGGGTGGGGGCCGGGGGGTGGGAAGGACAGTAGGTCCCCCCCTCATTATCATTATGGCCCCCACCCGCCGCCAGTGGGTGGGGGCCGGAGAGGGGGAGGACAGTAGGTCCCCCCCTCATTATCTTTATGGCCCCCACCCGCCGCCCAGGGGTGGGGGCCGGGGGCGGGAAGGAGAGTAGGTCTCCTCCCCCCCCCCTTCAACCACTATTGTGGCCAGAAAGAGTCCCTGTGGGTTTTAAAATTCACCTGCCTATTGAAGTCTATGGCGGTTCGCCCGGTTCGCCCAGTTCGCTCGGTTCGCCCGGTTCGCGAACATTTGCGGAAGTTCGCATTTGCGAACCGAAAATTTTATGTTCGCGACATCACTAGTAAGCAGTTAATCCTCTCTAAGAACGATATCTATAGAAGTGTTGTTAATAGAAATATGGGGACAATTTGTAATAGTGGAGCACCTACCACAGAAACCGGTAGAAAGACTTTCATGGTGATTTATCCAGGTTTAGTCCTATGCACTACTCATCTATTAGTGGACTCTTCCCCTCTGACAGATGGATGTCAGGCGGAAACGGTGACTTGTGCATTCAATTTTGGATGAATTGAAATTTGCCCGAATTTAGGCTAATCAGCAGTTCGGACGAATTCTGTGTATTCAAAGCGCCATACGAAGGTATAACAAGTAAATGACTAGCGCAATGGACAAGCATATTTGTTTGCTTCAGAATTTGGAGTTCTGTCCATGGCACTGAATTTATTGATTAGGAGTACCGCCATTGGCAGATTTCCTAAAAAGCCACATAGACCACAGCCTCAGGGTAGCAGGCAGAAGAGGGACACCATGCTGTGGGGCCGAGGCTGACAGGTGAGGTCATGGGACCAAATATTTCTGTTGAGCACAAATCTACTGACATGACTATCATCCAAACAATGTATTCAGTAAGTGAAAACTTTAGCTATGCTTTACTTACACAAGTCTGCATTATATTTTCATTCCACAGGAAAAGTATGTGAACATAAACCACATCGAGTCTAGAAAGTCCAAAATGGGCAACTCCGAAGTGGAAGTATATGTGGAATTTGAATGCACCAAGAAAAAACACCAGGAACTCATTCACTTATTAAAGCTTCAAAGCAACACCATATCCCTGAATCCAGCCGAGAGGAAATGGCATGACGATGAAGGCAAGAATCTAAACTTGAAAATGTCACTTTCTGAATTGTGAGAATTCTTCTGAAAATAGTTTGGTTCCTCCACAGTATGAATGAGGCATGCATGGTACCTTTATTGAGGCATATTAGATGGGATACAGAATAGAGAGAGTAAAATGTGCATTTAGAATACAGTATAGGGTTCAATAACAGTGGTATCTAACATTTCCTTAATATTTGTACCTCTTTTTTTTATGTTTTATGGTTTAACGTTGCTTTTGTAAACAGGTTTAGGCAATATGCAATTTAAGTGGCTTACCATTGACTAGTTGTAATAGGTTAAGTGAGCAAGTTTTGTATAGGGTGAGTGCGCAGGCTCAGTAATTCCCTGTTGTGTAAAATTTACTCAAATAATAAGAACACGCTAACATAATAAGCGATTAACTGCTTGCTAATACTGACGTGCCTATATCCCCGGGCACCCCCCCACTGCTATCTGCCATACGTGGAGTGGCATATGAGCAGACTGGCTAATGTCCAGGCTCCAGCAAATAAATATGTGTTTGAGCATATTCAAAATCAGCTTAGGGAGACATAGCAAATGAAGGAAAGCAGTCTGCAGTGCGTGGGGGCCGTGTGACATATTAAGCATAACAATAAATCGTTACCAACAGCAGTCAAACGTGTAGCCTTGCTTTGGGCGAAGGTTAAGCAATGAATTAGAGTGAGGAGAAAAGGTTAAAGAGTTCTGCGTGTCCGCATTCAGTCCCTTTCATCCCATGCCTGTTCGTGGTCAGTTGTTGTCAGGGGTAGGAAGGCATGTGGAGTCGGTGCGGTAGTTGTGGGTCGAGGTCCCCCTCCTGCCCCAGGCCCTTCTGGAGGGTGGCTTCTTCGGACCACTGACTCGAGGGCTCTGAGAGATCGAGGCATTCCCTTGTCGGGTGCAGGTGTAGCCGGTGTATCTTCGCCGCCTGCCGCGGGCATTCCTCCTGCAGGGTGGTTGATGCTGCGGAGGTGGTTTCCTCACGGCCCTCGGCCTCGGCGGGCATTGTGCTTGCGTTGCTGGTTTGGGGTCAGTCGCTGTGCCCAGAGTGGGGCGCCTCTTCCCCTCATTCCCAACTCCATTCTTGTGTACTGTCTGCTTGTGTGGCGGTACTTTTCTCTTTTCCCCGTGGGCACGGTCGTGTTTACTCGTACCTGTTAGGGGTTGCAGGGTCGCTTGAGGGGTTTGCAGCTTTTTATTTAGCTTGTGCCAGAATCAGGCAAAAGCAGCTTCTATTCACCTCACATCTTCGCTGTGGATCTCCGTTTCAGATTTGCAGTGCAGCTCGCCTGGTGTGCTTGCCGTACCCACGCACCCAGCTGCCCTTGTGTTGCGGTTCGTTAAAGTGTTGGTTCAGCTTCTCGCTGCCCTTGCTGTCGCTTGGTGCGGACCGAGATGACCCCCGTCGGTCCAGAGAGGGGGGGGGGGGGGTAGAAATGGTCAACCCCGAGGGCACTACGATGGTACCTTCATTACATTTCACGACCTGAAAGAGCAAATCAAGCGGAAGACATGAGTTTGTTTTCAAATCTTGGAGTAGTCAGTCTGTAGGCTCATCTCCCCCTGTTTCACCTGTGTCCTATCACTGTCCATACATCATACAGATTGTGCCCTGTTTTAAAAAAAGTACATTATAATATATATACAAAGATGAAACCTGCTGGAAGGTATAAGCATTCACTTTTCCTGACATTAATTGCAATATTATTGCAATTGCAACATTATTGCGAAACAGAAATATTCTTGCAAAACTTTCCTCTAGATATACCTTTTGAATTAATGATTTGTTCCAACAAGAAAATACCTTTAGAAAAATGGTGCAAAAGGACATAAAGGAATAATAATAATAATAAAAATATATAATAAAAAAGTTATTCATTATATACATATATAATTATAGATATATATCTATTTCCATACGTGTCTGGTGCTCGGAATAACACTTATGTAAATAACTAGATGACTCCAACACTCTGGGTGTTTCAGTTCTATATTAGAACTATCTTCAGGACAGTTAAAAACTATCTGGAAGAAAATTCTAATATAGAACTGAAACGTTTACTTTTTTTGATGAAATAAAGAAGAGAATTGCTTTACATGACTGCTGGACTCATCTAACTATATATAGTTGATATGGACCCTCAAAAAAACACCACCTTCTCAAACATTAAAAACATCATTAAACTTATCTGTAATCTAACACCAGGGACTCCTCACTGCACCAATTCCCCTATTTTAAGATTAGCAAGATTGATGACCTGTGTCCAACGAAATATGGCAAAATTATCCTGCTGCATACGGGGCCATTCGGACTGCTATTCAACAATGTATGGATTTTGCTATTAATGAATATGGTCTGGATTTCAGTTGGACCAGATGCCGATGGACAGCTGAAACCTGGATCTGAATATGTCAAATTTAAAAAATTAAAAAATAAAAAAATAAAAAATCAGAGCTACTTGCCTATTAGCAGTGGTGCTAATTACGTGGCTGGTGGCATATGCTTGCTAGACAGCTGCCACATTAAAAAGTACCAAAAAATACATAAATAAAAAGCCAATGGGGGTCAATAAGGATCATATTACCATAAAAGTGGTTTAAAATCTTCCTGTGCCCCCACAGGTGGTTTGACATTTTCCTGGCAATGCAGCAGGTGGGAGCAAAACTTGCGACTGGGTAGTCATTGCTGGCCAGTCAATAGAATGGACCCATCCTATGGGGATCAGGCCTGTGAAAAAACATTGAAAAAATGGCATTGGTGGACAGATTACTTTCCACCCACCTTCCACCACTCATGGTCAGCGGTTAGAGCTGTTATAATATAAGGTTAAAGCTAGTGTTGCCCTAAACCGTAACCCACTGGTGGCAGGTGGGGTGATAATTATAATATTCGTGGTGACAGACCTATTGGTGGTGGGTGGGGGCTATAAATGATCAAAGAATGGAGGGTGGAGATGCCTTATTAAAAATAAATAACCCTATCTACTCCCTCTCTCCCTAATAATAGTGTGTTTGGGGGGATACAACTAATATCTGTAAAAAAATATACTTACCATGAAGTAAAGCAAGTGGAAGATGGACTATTCTAGTAACATTTATTTGCAATCTGTTTTTGTATTTCCAGTAGAACTTGATGGTGTTCCGTGGTTTCCGAGGAAGATCGCTGAACTGGACAAATGTTCTCACAGAGTCCTGATGTATGGATCTGAATTGGATGCTGACCACCCTGTAAGCATGTAATGCATGAGATTGTTCTAACATTGGTGGCTCATTCACTAAATCACTAATCATAGACAGAATGAAAATTCCTGTTGTCCGAATCAGGACAGAAAAAAAGGTATGGAAGGAGGAGGGACCTTTGATGCCTACAGTCTAGTTAATTGTTTAATTGTTTCCTGTCCTGATCTGGCTGAGGGTGGAGCTACCCAAAAGTGATGCTGCCATGATTAGCCAGGAATCACAATTTATTGACACTTTTATTTGTGGACAATATTAGTTATAGGGACATTTTATTTGTGTTCTATTTTATAGAAACTTATAAACATAGAATGTGACGGCAGACAAGAACCATTCGGCCCATCTAGTCTGCCCAACTAGATGGGACGAATGGTTCTTATCTGCCGTCACATTCCATGTTTCTATAAAATAGGACACAAATAAAATGACCCTATAACTGATACTGTTCACAAATAATATGTTTTAAAATAACCGAAAGGGATTTATTCACAAAAAAAAAAAAAAAGAAAAAGAATTATAGTGAATATGAAATGGAATTGCAAAATAGAGGATTTGGAAAAATCCGGCAATAGTCACAGGTTTTTCGAATTTGGCTTCCAGTTCACTATAGATCATTGCTTAATAAATAAACCTCACGGAGAAGGAAATAATTCCTAATCGCATTTTAAACTAAGATTTTCCCACTTTTTTTCTAAAGCAAAATTGATTTCCTGTAAAACATCAGGTGTTCTTGATGGTGACTAACAAATATTGAATGCTGTGTACATGTACTAATTTGTTTATTGATTGGACCATAAATATGTCACAAATGGAAAAATAAAACAAAAGCACACCAAAGCGTTTAGGAGCTGCGTGTTACATCACTATCACATGCTCAGTACTTTTAATAGCATTTATAACGTTTTATTTTTTATTCCAGACTGATATTCTAACATAGTAAGCTCGTTTGAGCAAGGTCCTCATCAACCTACTGTTCCTGCAACATTATGTAATTGTCTCATTTATTGTTAAATCTCACACTCTTATAATATTGTAAAGTGCTATGGAATATGTTGGCGCTATATAAATACTAAAAATAATAATAATAATAATAAGTTAAAGGGGCACTGTACTACAGGCACAATTATTCACTAAACTGAGCGTTGTCATGAATTAAAAGTGAATTATTATAAATGTGAATTTAAGGCCAGAATAGCCAAACTACAAAACTTCTTCAAGCCCTCTACTCTTTCATTTCAGCTGCCTTGCCCCTCTCTCTTTAACAGATGTGCCAAGTCACATGATCTCCTTCTTGACACATGGTTTTCTAAGAGTCCTTTGGTCACCTGGAAGATCTGCTCCATCACTCAATCTTGGTAGGGCCATTTTAAAGTGCAGCATAAGTGTGTATTTAAATGTGTTTGTGCAACACATACTATGAGAGTTAAGGAGCTGCTGCTCCCAACTTGATGTGCTTTACCCACTTACCCCAATGAGATGCCATGCTATGTTCAAAACCAGCTGCATCTCCAGTCATCAGGAGAAGAGGAAATAGAAACTGATAGACACATAAACTAAAACAGAGAATATGAAAATACAGAGAGTGGACAACAACTCAAGTAACGTGCTCTTCAGTGGATCCCTGCTCAGTGCCTGTACCATTATAGAGATTATTGAAACTATTTGCAGATCAGAATGATCCCACCCAAAAGGGGAGACCCAGATCTAGAAGGCAGACTGGTTCCCTCTGCATGAGTGATACAGAAACCCAGAAAGTTGTTTCAGCCTTATTGGGCCTCGTCAGTGTGGTATTGCTGATACCCCTCTAGGCACAGTGAGCAAGAGGTCCACCCACCTTCCCATGATTGTCCTTTTATCTCAGAGAGACCCAAGGCAATTTGCAAACAAACCAATACAGAGCACAAGGGAATAGCTAGAACGGACAACAACTCAAATAACTTACCTTTTGGTAGGTCCCAGCTCAGTTCTCAAGCTGGTTTTAGCTCATCTTGTGACATTTCACACCTCTCAGTAGTCCTTACAGTGGACACCTGCCCCCCAGAACCAGCCTCCACTGATTTTAGCCCATACATGAGTGCCTCAGCAGGAGTCTGTATATGGGCAGTCCTCATTGACTTCTCTGTCAGACATCATGTCATCCTTGTGCGTGAATCTGCATAGGCGGGACATGTCCCCTTACAGCCACGCAAGTCATTTTGTGATGTTAATTGTGACAAAACAAGCCGTCCTGCCGGTCACTCCTTCTCCTAATTTCAGTGCTGCCAGTTCTTGGCAGTCCTTCTCGAAGAAATAACAGAGATTGGCCCCCACGGACCACTTTTCTTAAACATCGCCGGTTGAAGTGGTCACAAACAAATGAATCGAAGAAAAACCCTGTGCATTAAACCTTTTAGAACAAACTACATTACAAATCTTCGGAATGATTTATTGCTTTTTTCCCCTCCTCTCTGTGTTTGCACTTTACGTGTGGGTGGTTAAGGGAAATCTTATATTTCCTATCAGATTCCATTAACCCACTTTATAATAGCAGTTAATTTTGTATTAGCTTGTCAGAATGTCTGCTACGTTTTAAGGACAATGTTACTGTTATGCAAGCTCTGTTCAACTTCAAATATGTCACCAGTTTAAAGTGTACAGGCTTATCAGAATTTAATTTCTGTCTCAAAGTGGCAATTTCCTTTTCAACCGATATTTTTCGCTGCCTGTAACATCTGGAAAATAAAGGGGGCTCAAATTAAGATTGATATCTTCCATCTTTTGTCGAATAATGAAAACCTCATTTGTATTCGTGAAATAGCAAAAAATTTAAGAAGAACCGTGACATTTACTGCAATGCTACTTATTGTAAGCATGTTTTATAGCATATTTTAAGCTCCACTGTTTGTGTTTCTTTTACAACATTGAAAAACTACACTGTATATGGGCAATATTCTTAAATAACAAAAACAGACTTTTGTGGAATTTTCCGAGGTGTTTCATGGTTTATAATGTAGTTAAATCACCTGACATCCTAATCTAAAAGACATAAAAATATAAAGGATGCAATGGATCTGGCTTTACTTAAAGAGCAACTCTATGTCCAAATATGTATATAATTTATTAATGCAAAAAAATAAAAAACTAACAACACAAGTTGGGCATGGTAAGTGGCACAAAAGGAGGCGTGGAGAGGGACACGCAAAGAGGGTACGGAAAGGGACACAATAAGTGGGCATGGAGTTACTAACGAGGTTATTCAGTAAACTCAGAGTTTTTAATGCAGGGTTTTAACACAATGGTTGCTGGATAAACGCAGCATTACAAGCTTGGAGTTAATACTGCGGGTGCAGAGTTAATGTTGCATGGTGTGAATTTAATACAGCAGGAATGGAGTCTATAACTATAGGTTTATATAATAATATACAATCATTCAAATATTTTGTGTCATAGTGTGAAATAGAAAAAATGGTTTAGGACTTGACAATAAGACATGTTCAGTGGCGGAACAAATATAGAGAGCCCTGGTGCAATGAATTATTTTGGGCCCCCTCAAGCGCAAGAATGTCCACAAAGTAGATTCTTAACTTTTGTGCAATTCCCACAATTCTTTGTCAGCTTTGGATCTACCATTTTAGTTGTGAGCATGTTTTTGTATGGAGTATGTATATGAATGCAGTGGTGTGTTTATATGTAGAGTTAGCATTCGCGTGCATTTGTGTGTAGTGTTGGTGTTTGAATATAGGTATTCATGTGTGTGTAGTGATGGCATTTAATGCAGTGCTTGTGTATTGTGATGGTGTTGGAATTCTGGGATGTACGGACATATACGCATACACTGCCACACACACACACACACACACACACACACACACACATACTAATACAGATACACATGTACACTGCCACACACACATACTAATACAGATACACATGTACACTGCCACACACACATACTAATACAGATACACATGTACACTGCCACACACACATACTAATACAGATACACATGTACACTGACATACACACACAAACATACTGACACATACACACATATACTGACATAGACACACATACACACAAACACATAATGACACAACTACACATACACACTGAAACAGACTCATATACTGACACAGATATACATACACTGCCACAAACACTGATACACACACGTACTGACACAGATGCACATACACCCTGACAGACAGACACACTGATACACACACAAACATACACATGCACAAGTCATTATTTACAAATGTTTAGTCACTCTTCTGTTTCCAAGCCTTTTGGGTGCAGGAGGGAGGGTTCCCTGGGGTCCATTGGGACTGCTGGCTGATTGGAGTCCACTCCTTCCTTTCTATGTCTACTTTCTTTGCTCCTTTCTCTCTGTTAGATGGGAGGAAGTGAGCTGACCTCCCTGTGCTAAATATAGATGTCCATCGAGTTTCCCTAAGTGTGAAGGACACTTGATGAGCTCTCCCTGTTTGCGGGCCATGGCTGCACCGGTGGTAATTCCACTACTGGTCATGGTTTAGTGCAGGTCCTGGGAGGGCCATTCAATTCATTCTTGGGCTCAAGCCCTCATCTTTTTGTAACACCTCTGCTTATCTGGCTCAGTTATAGTCCTCAGTGAAAGGGAACTTATTGTATTTGATGGGGCATAAATTGCTAACAGAGTGTCTTGTGTTTCCCCCCTTATCTCTGTACATAGGACGGGCAGAGATTAAAACCATGACAGATTTGAGACTTTGCTTTATCAGGAGTTAAAGAGTTAAATTGTCTGAGACTTGGGCAGCAGGAGCTTTGTAACTGTGTAATTCACTGTAATTCACCTAACCATGGGCAGTCTGTCCCAGAGGCGGCTCTAGACTTTATGAGGCCTTAGGCAAAACGCAAACATGAGGCCCCACTAACAAAAAAGTGTCACATATACACATTGATGCACTGTCTACCTGTGTATGTGCCTGAGAGTGTGTCTGACACAGTATCCTTGTGTGTGTGAATGTATGTCTCTGTGAGAATGTTTGCGTTTTTGTCTGAGACCCTATGTGTATGGGGTAGCTGATGGTGAGAGGGAGCGGGGGGTGATGGTAATGTGAGAGGGAGCGGGGGGTGATGGTAATGTGAGAGGGAGCGGGGGGTGATGGTAATGTGAGAGGGAGCGGGGGGTGATGTGAGAGGGAGCGGGGGGTAATGTGAGAGTGGGGGGGTAATGTGAGAGTGAGTAATGTGAGAGTGAGGGGGGGTAATGTGAGGGGGGTAATGTGAGAGTGAGGGGGGGTAATGTGAGAGTGAGAGGGGGTAATGTGAGAGGGGGTAATGTGAGAGGGGGGTAATGTGAGAGTGAGAGGGGGGTAATGTGAGAGTGAGAGGGGGGTAATGTGAGAGTGAGAGGGGGGTAATGTGAGAGTGAGAGGGGGGTAATGTGAGAGTGAGGGGGCTAATGTGAGAGTGAGGGGGCTAATGTGAGAGTGGGGGGGGGCTAATGTGAGAGTGGGGGGGCTAATGTGAGAGTGGGGGGGCTAATGTGAGAGTGGGGGGGGCTAATGTGAGAGTGGGGGGGGTAATGTGAGAGTGGGGGGGTAATGTGAGAGTGGGGGGGGTAATGTGAGAGTGGGGGGGGTAATGTGAGAGTGGGGGGGTGATGTGAGAAGGAGGGGGTGATGGTGAGTGGGGTGAGGCTGAGGGTGGTGACGGAGGGTTATGCTGAGGGTGGTGAGGGTGAGGCTGAGGGTGGTGAGGGGTTAATGCTGAGGGTGGTATGGGGGTGAAGCTGAGGGTGGTGGTGGGTGGTGAAGCTGAGGGTGGTGAGGGGTGATGCTGAGGGTGGTGGGAGGTGAGGCTGAGGGTGGTGGGGGGTTATGGGGGATGGTGAGGCTGAGGGTGGTGGGGGGTAATGGTGAGGGTGGTGGGAGGTGAGGCTGAGGGTGGTGGGAGTTATGGGGATGGTGAGGCTGAGGCTGGTGGGGGTAATGGTGGTGGGGGGTGAGGCTGAGGGTGGTGGGGGTGGTGAGGCTGAGGGTGGTGGGGGATGGTGAGGCTGAGGGTGGTGGGGGGTAATGGTGGTGGGGGTGAGACTGAGGCTGGTGGGGGGTGAGGCTGAGGGTGGTGGGGGGTAAGGCTGAGGGTGGTGGGGGGTAAGGCTGAGGGTGGTAGGAGGTGAGGCTGAGGGTGGTGGGGGTTATGGGGATGGTGAGCCTGAGGGTGGTGGGGTGATGGTGAGGGTGGTGGGGGGTGATGGTGGTGGGGGGTGAGGCTGAGGGTGGTGGGGGTGATGGTGAGGGTGGGGAGGGGTGATGGTGGTGGGGGGTGAAGCTGGGGGTGGTGGGGGGTAATGGTGAGGGTGGTGGGAGGTGAGGCTGAGGGTGGTGGGGGGTAATGGTGAGGGTGGTGGGAGGTGAGGCTGAGGGTGGTGGGGGGTAATGGCAGGGCCGGACTGGGAACAGAAAGCAGCCCTGGAAAAAAATTATTTCAGCCCTCTAATTCATTGTGTCACATAGTATGCTTGTATTGTTTATATGTATGCACTTTGAAGAAGACTTTTGTCTTACCTGCAGCCCCTCGCTCTAGATGATCCATGGGTGTTACAGTGCTATAACCACCACCCTCCAGGACGCTCCCTGTCCGTTGTGACTGGCTCTGCTTGGAGACAATTCTTTAAGCAGGGAAACACTCCATGCCAATATCAGCATATCGGCATCAATGTGTCAATTGTATAATTTCTGAAAATATATATATATATTAAAAGAATGTCCCACATTAATAAATCACAATGGCACACACACACAATCAATGGCACACACACACACACTGACTATAGAAAAGCTCACTGACACAAAAGAGCTCACTACAGACAAGCTCACCGATAAACACAAAAGCTCTCTGACACATGCACAAGCTCACTACAGACAAGCTTACTGCTGTACACAAATTCACTGACATTCACTCAAGCACACTAGAGACAAACTCAGTGACAAACACAACCTAACTACAGACAAGCTCACCACACACACAACGTCTCTGACCAACACAAGCTTGATAATGACAAACACAGAAGTGCTCTGACCCACACAAGCTTACTGACACACAGAAGCTCTCTGATACACACACAAGCACATTACAAGCTCACTGATACACACACAAGCACACTACAAGCTCACTGATACACAAGCACACTACAAGCTCACTGACAAACACACAAGCACACCACAAGCTCACTGATGCACACTACAAGCTCACTGATATACACAAGCACACTACAAGCTCACTGATACACACAAGTACACCACAAGCTCACTGATGCACATACAAGCTCACTGATACACACAAGCACACCACAAGCTCACTGACAAACAAACAAGCACACCACAAGCTCACTGATGAACACTACAAGCTCACTGATATACACAAGCACACTACAAGCTCACTGATACACACAAACACACCACAAGCTCACGGATATATACACACAAGCACACCACAAGCTCACTGATACACAAGTACACCACAAGCTCACTGATGCACACTAGAAGCTCACTGATGCACACTAGAAGCTCACTGATGCACAATAGAAGCTCACTGATATACACAAGCACACTACAAGCTCACTGATGCACACTACAAGCTCACTGATACACACACAAGCACACCACAAGCTCACTGATACACACACAAGCACACCACAAGCTCACTGATATACACAAGCACACTACAAGCTCACTGATGCACACCACAAGCTCACGGATATATACACACAAGCACACCACAAGCTCACTGATACACAAGCACACCACAAGCTCACTGATGCACACTAGAAGCTCACTGATGCACACTAGAAGCTCACTGATGCACAATAGAAGCTCACTGATATACACAAGCACACTACAAGCTCACTGATGCACACTACAACCTCACTGATACACACACAAGCACACCACAAGCTCACTGATACACACACAAGCACACCACAAGCTCACTGATATACACCAGCACACTACAAGCTCACTGATGCACACCACAAGCTCACTGATGCACACCACAAGCTCACTGATATACACAAGCACACTACAAGCTCACTGATACACACCACAAGCTCACTGATGCACACTACAAGCTCACTGATGCACACACACACACTCTCTCCCTCTCTCACACTCACACTCTCACACTCTCACTCTCTCACACTCTCACTCTCTCTCACTCTCTCTCACACACTCTCTCTCTCACACTCTCTCTCTCACACTCTCTCTCTCACTCTCACACTCACTCACTCTCTCACACTCACTCACTCTCTCACACTCACTCTCTCTCAGTCTCTCACACTCTCTCACTCACACACTCTCTCTCACTCACACACTCTCTCTCACTCACACACTCTCTCTCTCACTCTCTCTCACTCACACACTCTCTCTCTCACTCTCTCACTCACACACTCTCTCTCTCACTCTCTCACTCACACACTCTCTCTCTCACTCTCTCACTCACACACTCTCTCTCTCACTCTCTTACTCACACACTCTCTCTCACTCTCTCTCACTCACACACTCTCTCTCTCACTATCTCTCACTCACACACTCTCTCTCTCACTATCTCTCACTCACTCTCTCACTCACACTCTCTCAGTCACACTCTCTCACTCACACTCTCTCACTCACACTCTCTCACTCACTCTCACTATCTCTCTCTCACTCTCTCTCTCTCCGTCTCTCACTCTCTCTCTCACACTTTCACTCTCTCTAACACTCTCTCTCTCTCACACTCTCTCTCACTCACACTCTCTCTCACACTCTCTCTCTCTCACACTCTCTCTCACTCACACTCTCTCTCACAGTCTCTCTATCTCTCTCACTCTCACACTCTCTCTCTCTCTCACTCTCACTCTCTCTCTCTCTCACTCTCACTCTCTCTCTCGCACTCTCTCTCTCAGTCTCTCACTCTCAGTCTCTCACTCTCTCTCTCTCACTTTCACTCTCTCTAACACTCTCTCTCTCACACTCTCTCTCTCACTATCTCTCTCACACTCTCTCTCTCTCACACTCTCTCTCTCACACTCTCTCTCTCACACTCTCTCTCTCACACTCTCTCTCTCACACTCTCTCTCACTCTCTCTGTCTCTCACACTCTCTCTCACTCACACACTCTCTCTCTCTAACACTCTCTCTCTAACACTCTCTCTCTAACACTCACACTCTCTCTCTCAGTCTCTCACTTTCACTCTCTCTCTCACACTCTCTCTCAGTCTCTCACACTCTCTCTCACTTTCTCTCTCTCTCACACTCTCTCTCTCTCACTCTCTCACTCACACTCTCACTCTCTCTCTCACACTCTCACTCTCTCTCTCACTCTCTCTCTCTCACACTCTCTCTCTCACTCTCACACTCTCACTCTCTCTCTCACACTCTCTCTCTCACTCTCTCTGTCTCTCACACTCTCTCTCACTCTCTCTCTCTGTCTCTCACACTCTCTCATCTACACTCTCTCTCTCACACTCTCTCTCTCTCTCTCTCAGTATCAATCATACAATTACCTGTCACTAGCAGTGTGGATCCTGTTCAGGTGCTTCCTGTACTTCCTTTTCCTGTGTGGAAGTTCACCAGGCTGAGGCTGGTGGGCGGAGCTCCAGTGCAGGGGCTGGATCCTTACCAGACAGGCCGTGGAGAGGAGCTGGCAATGTGAGAGAGATTCTCTCTCCTCCTTGCTGCAGCTGGCTGCCACCTCTGCCTGTTTAGCAGCCACTTCGGTAATTGTCTGCCCCAGCCTCACACAAAACCTCACAGGAGGGAAAAATGTGTCAAATGCTGCACTGCCGGCCCCAAGTCCACCGGCCCACCGGGAAATTCCCCGGTATCCCGGTGGGCCAGTCCGGCCCTGGGTAATGGTGAGGGTGGTGGGGGGTAATGGTGAGGGTGGTGGTGAAGGGGGGTGATGGTGAGGGTGGTGGGTGGTGGGGGGTGATGGTGAGGGTGGTGGGGGGTGATGGTGAGGGTGGTGGGGGTGGTGGTGGGAGGTGAGGCTGAGGGTGGTGGGGGTAATGGTGAGGGTGGTGGGGGGTGAGGCTGAGGGTGAAGGGGGGTGAGGCTGAGGTTGGTGGGGGTGATGGTGAGGGTGGTGGGGGGTGAGGCTGAGGGTGGTGGGGGGTGAGGCTGAGGGTGGTGGGGGGTGAGGCTGAGGGTGGTGGGGGGTGAGGCTGAGGGTGGTGGGAGGTGAGGCTGAGGGTGGTGGGGGTTATGGGGATGGTGAGGCTGAGGGTGGTGGAGGTAATGGTGAGGGTGGTGGGGGGTGAGGCTGAGGGTGAAGGGGGGTGAGGCTGAGGGTGGTGGGGGTGGTGAGGCTGAGGGTGGTGGGAGGGTAATGGTGGTGGTGGGTGAGGCTAAGGGTGGTGGGGGTGAGGCTGAGGGTGGTGGGTAAGGCTGAGGGTGGTGGGAGGTGAGGCTGAGGGTGGTAGGAGGTGAGGCTGAGGGTGGTGGGGGTTATGGGGATGGTGAGCCTGAGGGTGGTGGGGTGATGGTGGTGGGGGGTGATGGTGGTGGGGGGTGGGGGTGAGGCTGAGGGTGGTGGGGAGTGAGGCTGATGGTGAAGGGGGGTGATGCTGAGGATGGTGGGGGTGATGGTGAGGGTGGTGGGGTGTGATGGTGGTGGGGGGCAGGCTGAGGGTGGTGGGGGTGATGGTGAGGGTGGGGAGGGGTGATGGTGGTGGGGGGTAATGGTGAGGGTGGTGGGAGCTGAGGCTGAGGGTGGTGGGGGGTGAGGCTGAGGGTGGTGGGAGGTGAGGCTGAGGGTGGTAATGGTGAGGGTGGTGGGGGGTGAGGCTGAGGGTGAAGGGGGTGAGGCTGAGGTTGGTGGGGGTGATGGTGAGGGTGGTGGGGGGTGAGGCTGAGGGTAGTGGGGGGTGATGGTGGTGGGGGGTGAACCTGAGTGTGGTTGGGGGTGATGGGGAGGGAGAGCCTACCTTTCCCTGGTGGTCCAGTGGGCTCCCTGGTGGTCTGGTGGCCACTGCTTCCGGTCTGCAGCTCCGCAGAGCTGCAGACCGTGTAATCTCGCGAGATTTCAGAGCGTTGCCGTGGTAACCCGCGGCAACGCTCTGATTGGCCAATTCTCGCGAGTCACATGGTCTGCAGCTCTGCTCACTGCGGAGCTGCAGACCAGTGTCTGCGATGGTGGCCGGGCAGCCAGGAGGGGCCTCGCACCCGGCGGCATACCGGGCAAGCCGCCGGGCCCCCTCCTGGTGTCAGGTCCTCGGTCACTGACCGAGGACCTGACACACTCTGCCCACAGGCGGTTTAGGCGGCCGCGAGGCCCCAGCCAGCGCGAGGCCTTAGGCGGCCGCCTAAACCGCCTAATTAGAGAGCCGCCTCTGGTCTGTCCAGCGTGTCAGGGGTGAGCATGATGTGTGATGATAATATAATAATTATGACCCTGGAGATTCTCAGTTGTCTGTGCTCTTAAAGTGATCCCCCCCTTCCAGGGACCTAACATCTAGATCTAAATCTATCCTTATTAAAAAAAATACTTATTACAAAAAGTGTGAATTGCCATTTTGAGCACTGTGATTGGTTGGCTTCCAAATCAACAGTGCTCTGCTTTAGCATTCAATTTGTAAAATACTTTTCTGACCTAAAAGCTCAGTCTTAGCAGATTTTTTTTTTTTTGGGGGTTGGGGGGGGGGGAATTGGGATGTTTTTTTTATTTTTAACTATTTTCATTAGGTTTCAATGGCTTTTTTTATATGAACTTCAACCAAGACTTCATATGGTAAGTATTATTATTTTTTTTATTTTTTTGCAGGACTTTTTTCAGATAGTTTGGCCCTCTCACTACTATTATTATTTGGTAGTTAGTGGCATATTTGTTTTTATAAACTCACTTTATAACAGGATAGACACACCAAGCTAAAATAATCTATTTTGGGGTTAACCCCTTGCTGTGTCTAAAGTAATGCACATAAGGATTATGGCTCTTATTGCATGCCCTGCTCCCTCTCCCACGTTTATTCCTCCTTCAGGGATCTATGCTGGGGGTTGAAGGTCTTTATCTCGGTTTTGACAAGCACTTCTGTGATGTCTCAATAAGCAGATTCCAGGACACCTTTTAGTTTGGAAGTCTGTGGACCACTTCTGAGAGCAGTTAGAATGAGTATTAAAAAAGAACCAGTGTACCCAATAGATGTGAAAACAGCTTTTAGAAGGAAATAGTGTTTTTCTTTTGAACTCCATTGAGACATTTTCAATGTTTTCCTTGTTTCACAGTATCTTGTGTACTTTTACGACTCCACTATATCTATACATGTATCACTGGCATAAATCCACAGGCCTCACAATCTAGGTAGTAGAAACAGAAAATGTAATTATACCAAAGGACAAAAATAAGATACAACATTTCGGTTGTGTATTATTGCACTATTTAGCATATACATGTATCACTATTTACAATCCCTTCTTAGTTTGGGCATAACTACATTATGTTGGTCTCGGCCCTTGGAATATTTACAAGTGCTTCTCATAAAAGATTATTTTTTGTTCTCAAGAGTCATAACGCTGTTTGCACTTGTAGTACCTCTTTGTAAATAAATTCTCTCAGTGGTTCCCAAATGTTCAACAAATAATTGTAAAATTCAAAGAAGAAGTTTATTATACATAGACAATGTTAGATCTCATGCAAATATGTTGGAATTTATTTCCCTTTTATAATCTCTGTGAAAATTAGAATGCAGTCTAAAGTGGGTTGGAACTCTTTCCAGCCGACAATCAATTAAGCCGTCTCTTTATCTCTATAGTTATTAATTACTTTTCCAGTTAGAAAGACGCTAAGTGGTTAGAATCTCGGCAAATGTATCAAGAACCAATAAATGCACCCACAAGGTTTTTCACAGTGCACCCTCATAGGAAATTGTTTTTGTAGATATTCACTAAAGAAAGCCAGGTTATAAACCTTTCTTCTTTTCACTTCACATGACAATAGAATCTGAACTTCCACCATTCTTCTAGTAACGGGGAAAGTGATGGTTGCATGTACCACAGATGTACCACAAAAAAAGCTGATATATCATAAAATTATTGTGACTATATTTGACTTTCTCCTCATTTCTAACTTGCCTGTTTGACATACTTTCTTTGTTTAGGGATTTAAGGACAATGTTTACCGACAAAGGAGGAAATATTTTGTGGACGTTGCTATGGGTTATAAATAGTAAGTTAGACCTCGACATTGAACTATTTGTAGATATATTTATGGTTCCTTTGCTTTTATACTTAGAAAATGTTTTTAATTGTAGTGGACAGGCTATTCCAAAAGTGGAGTACACTGCAGAAGAAATAAGAACCTGGGGAACAGTATTTCGGGAACTTGCAAAATTGTACCCAACGCATGCCTGTAAAGAATATTTGAAGAACTTTCCATTACTATCCAAACACTGTGGCTACAGAGAAGACAATGTACCACAGCTTCAGGACGTTGCAATTTTTCTGAAAGGTAAAAGTCATTTCATTTACTAATTTTCTCAAATCTCTGTGCACATATAAGACCAAAACTAATTCAAAATGAAGTGTAACACATTCAAATTAAGCTCCTTCCACAAGTGTACAGGTTTATTTACTAAAGTAAGAACGTGGATTTGAATTTCAAGATCAAAATTGCCGAACTGGAAAGATATAATTAGACAAAGACGTTATAAGACAAAGTAGGTGCTGCTGAGGTGAACAAAAAATGACAAAAGTTGGAACTTCTGCCATCAACTTTTGTAGCTTTTGTAATTTCTTAGCAATTGTCGCTACCAATGTCTGGGGTAAACAAAAAGTTTATTCTCATGCCCCTTGAAAGAGATTATCTGGGGGCCTGTGGTGCTCCCTTTGCTGTACTTGTTGTATGAGTATAAGTGAACTCCTGAAGAATGATGCGCTAGGATCTGAGATCAGACCCCAGAATGAAGGTGTTGGCATACACAAGGGATAGCTTCAGGTAACTATATCTCTCTTCATCTTGTGTCTACTTGGATTCCTGTCCTTGCATAATTTTAAAGAACTCGAAAGTAACAGGGCCATTATTTTTGTATTCAAAGAACAGGTGTGTAAAATATAAAAACACACAATAACACTATAACTATATAAAAATGAAATAATCATGCAATATCATTATCCATACTAAAATTGTGCGTTTAGATCTGCTTTCATTACCACCGATCTATGATGATGATTTTCTTCGATTTTAAAGGGCAGTCTAATTTCCATATCTCTCTCTAGAGTGGTTATGGTCCAGGCCCTAACACCTGGTTTTATGTCAATCCTATTTTTGAGTTGTTTTACAGAAAACAATTGTTTTATAATCACCTCAAAAGTATAGAATACAAAAGTAGGTGAAGAAGAACCATACAGCAGTGGGGTGTTTATTTTTATTTTTTTAATTTTTGTTGTGCACAAGATAAACAAACAGCCTTGGTATGCCACAACAGCGGGGTCAAGGTAAAGAGTAGTTCAGTGTACAATATTGGTTGTGACATCTCTTAGTGTAAGTATGCTAGCTTAGCCTATGTGTCAAGAGGAGGTGGACAGAGGAGTGACAAAAGATCATGGAAACATGGCATGCATATTAGCATTTATAATAGATAGTGAGACGTTTGTGAGCTGTATGATTATACAACATGTTAGGCTAGGCGATGTGTAGACAGGTACTTTGTCTGCCTATATACCAGTGCTGCTGGCTGTTGGAGCTCACTGTCTCCCACGTTAACATATTTATGAAGTAGTATATTTGTATTCCGTGCAGCGGTTGGGCTGTCAGACTTAAAGTGTGAGTACATAAGTAAGTGTCACTAAGACTGGTAGGATCTGACTGTTAGTGCTCGTACCTATTTAAGCATAGTTTGAAGTGCACCGTTCACAAATGCCCACTCAGTTAAAACTTTATGCATGTATATATATATAGGCAGGTACACTTATGCATGTTGTCATCATCTCTGGCATTCAAAGTTTTAGCCCTTTACATGTAAGCATTGTGTGGTGTAGTTAACGTAGCCCTTATTCTCGTTAAGGAGCTGGTCAGACTTTCGTCTCTAGAGTGTACGTGTGAGACTCTGTACTTTGTTATGGCTTGAGTGTTTTCGGGTTAATCATGAGTGGAGGTACCGGTAGGTGCCTTATTGTCGATTATTGTCGTGGTGTGCCCAATGTGGTGCGGTTCTAGTATGTCACGTCTTTTGTGGCTGCTTGGCGGTTCAGCAGAGAGGTGTGTGTTGGTGCAATGGGGTGTTTATTAAACTTACTGTATTGGTAACTTATCTATACTCGGAGAGAGTTATTATTTTCAGGATTAAAATAACTTTCCACTTTAAGTCTCAAAATACAGTGTTGAATGTTGACATACCTTTTTCTTTCTTTATCACACTGTCAAAATATGTAAAACATCCTGATTTCTTTTGATACACACAGAGGCAGACTACATGAAATTAATATTTTATACCTCACAGTATGATGGATCAAAGGATCCTTGTGATTTGAGTTTAGCTACTGCCCTTCCAAGCAATGTATGGAATCTTTAGAATATAAAGGAGAGGGTTCTTATCATTCCACCACCTTTCCATATGATAGCTGATGCTTACTCTACAATTGTCACAAAAGGATCCGTGCTAAAAACGGCCACATAAAATATAATATATTTTAAAAGGCTGAAACCAACCAAATTATTATCTGGAATACACCCAGATACCGTGTTTCCCCGAAAATAAGACCTACCCTGAAAATAAGCCCTAGCTGAATTTTCGGGGTGGGCTGCAATATAAGCCCTACCCCGAAAATAAGACCTAGGCATTTTACCTTTGCGGGACTTCCTTCTTCTATGAGGAGGAGGGGGAGGAGCGTTGGGGGCCGCGGCATCGCGCAGCGTGATGACGACGTGCGTAGTGTGATGACGACGTGCGCAGCGCCGTCAGTCTGCCTTCACGGATCTTCAGCGGAAGGATCCATTCCGGGCGGTGAGGCACCCAGTGGTCGGACTCTTTAAACTGTGAGTAGATACCGGTATTTTATGTCTGGGACTTAATTAATTAAAGGGGGGGGTGAATTAATTAAAGGGGGGGTGAATTAATTAAAGGGGGGGTGGGTTAATTAAAGGGGGGGGTGGATTAATTAGAGGGGGTGGATTAATTAAAGGGGTGGTGGATTAATTAAAGGGGTGGTGGATTAATTAAAGGGGTGGTGGATTAATTAGAGGGGGTGGATTAATTAGAGGGGGTGGATTTATTAAAGGGGGTGGATTAATTAGAGGGGTGGATTAATTAGAGGGGGTGGATTAATTAAAGAGGGGGTGGATTAATTAAAGAGGGGGTGGTGGATTAATTAGAGGGGGTGGATTAATTAGAGGGGGTGGATTAATTAGAGGGGGGTGGATTAATTAGAGGGGGTGGATTTATTAAAGGAGGGGTGGATTAATTAGAGGGGGGTGGATTAATTAGAGGGGGTGGATTTATTAAAGGAGGGGTGGATTAATTAGAGGGGGTAGATTTATTAAAGGGGGGGTGGATTTATTAAAGGGGGGGTTCAATGTACATACCGGTACCGTAAATAAATAAGCCCTACCCTGAAAATAAGCCCTAGTGTGTTTTTTGTGACTAAAATTAATATAAGACCCGGTCTTATTTTCGGAGAAACACGGTATGAACAATGCAACATGTGTGACCACAATCTGATATAGTAAGGATCTACAAATAAAAAGGACAATACATGATGAAGTACATAGGGAAAAAACGTACAAAATGTAAGGAATCATGCGCTTGTCTCCCCTCAAGGGCATAGAAGATGATGAGGATCTTATCAAAAGGAGGCATGAATCTCAAAAAAGCAGAGGTACAGAATGGTGCTAAACGTTTTGAAGTTGGATGTAGCAATGGGTATCTGAAGGGCTTGGAAGAGGTATAAAAACCTCGGTAATAGATTCATCTTTATTGAGGCCAAGCGGTTAAGCCAAGATATTGACATGTCTTCCCAATTCTCCAGGTCCTGTGTGGCTTTGTTGAGTTAACATAGAAACATAGAAACATAGAATGTGACAGCAGATAAGAACCATTCGGCCCATCTAGTCTGCCCAATTTTCTAAATACTTTCATTAGTTCCTGGCCTTATCTTATAGTTAGGATAGCCTTATGCCTATTCCACGCATGCTTAAACTCCTTTACTGTGTTAACCTCTACCACTTCAGCTGGAAGGCTATTCCATGCATCCACTACCCTCTCAGTAAAGTAATACTTCCTGATATTATTTTTAAACCTTTTCCCCACTAATTTAAGACTATGTCCTCTTGTTGTGGAAGTTTTTTTTCTTTTAAATATAGTCGCCTCCTTTACTGTGTTGATTCCCTTTATGTATTTAAATGTTTCTCTCATATCCCCCCTGTCTCGTCTTTCCTCCAAGCTATACATGTAGGTGCAGGAGTAGGTGTGTGTAGTTATGGCTGTAAGTTTGTGCCAGGTCGGCAGGGAGAATGGTGCCTAGGTATTTAATTGTAGAGGCCTGGAGATTAAACGGATATTGTATTTGTAGGGCATTAAGTGTCGAGTGGTCTATGTGTATGGGTAAGACTTCAGTCTTGTCAATATTTAATTTGTAGCCTGATACTGCGGCGTAGTCGTCCAGAGCAGTTAAGAGGAATGGAAGAGAGTGTAATGGTCGGTTACCGTTAGCGTAAGCAGCTATTTTGTAGTTATCGCCTCTGATGATCAGGCCATGGACGCCTGCGTTTGCCCGGAGGTAATTGAAGGAGTGGTTCAAGGGACAAGGCAAGAGAGGGCATCCCTGGCGAGTTCCGTTTAGTATTCGGAAGAATGGTGGGTGTGAAGAGGTGAGGAGTAGATTGGCTGTGGGGGATGAGTAGAGCATTTGTAGAGCATCTATGAAAGGTTGTGAGAATCTAAATTTTTGAAGGACAGCGAAGAGAAAATGCCAAAGTAGTCTGTCAAAAGCCTTTTAGGTGTCGAGGGAGAGGATCAGGGTGGGAATCTGTCGGGAATTTGCATACCAAATTAGGTAGAATGAATGTCTGGTGTTGTTGCTGGCCTGTCTATTGTGGATACATCCTGCTTAGAGCAGAGCACTAGATAACAGAGAGAAATGGTTTTTGTAGGAGTTGTGGGATAGATGTTGTTTTGTTCATTCCTGCACGCCCTATACGTACATGAATGCCAGAAACAAGGCAATGCCACATTGCTTCCGTCATAATTTGTATGCATGGATGCTGTATCCTAAATTGACACTGTGACACAGCGACACAATTGATGGAAGAATGGTGCAGGATTTGGGAAAGAACGCTATACTGACATAGGAGCTGGTGGAGAATGGGCAGGTGGCAGGAATGGGCAGGCACAGTGACAGGATGGACTATTTGGAATTTCGGTTAGGATAAGAATATTAAAACTCTGACCAGTGTGGGAAATGAAGGAATATGGAAAAGTTAGTTGGTGAAGAGATATATAGATAAGAATTTGGGCAGAATGACTGGTGAGCAGGGAATAAGGACTCGCAAAATTGACTACATCGATTGGGAACACGAAATATGGACATGACCATTTTGGCATGGTGGACATGGGGGAGGATAGATAGGTAATAGAATAAAGTTCTGTAAGGGAATGAAGGGACAAAGATAAGATAGCCGATTAGGGTTGAAAATGATCACGGCTATGTTGTAAGTAAGTGAATGAATAAATTTAGTGGGAAGGCGATGAACTCCAAACCTAAATACATTCTAGAAAGCAATACGTTTAAAGTTTGCACGTTGGTTCCATATTGGCACCGATACCATTTAATATTTTATGCTTTGATATGAGCCTCATGTGCCTTCAGGTCCTTCCTGTACTTCAGTCACAGCATGAGGACAGAGATAAGATTCATGCAAGTGTATAGTGACAGCGAATGTTAACATAATGCTATATTTTAGCCGTGTTGGCAGGCACGACGCACTCTGATCAAAGCTGATCACAGATGGTGATTCATATCTGGTCTGCGGCCTGTTTAGCGATTAGCTACAGTGTCAAGTTAAATGTGAAAGAATTTACTAGCATGTCAAAAGCAGGAGAATCAGGACTGTTTAGATGCCTATGTTAGCGATTATGAGTAGAGAATGCCAAAATGCTCCCCTGGTAATATGCTTGCATTCATTGTAAAAATTCTTTCTGACTCAAAACAAACAAAAAATCTTCAAACACAGTGACCACACGTGGGAGCAAGAGAGTAATCTCAACTCTTATTTATCTTGTAACTTTTTAAGTACTAATTGCAATACACACACACACACACACATTGTTTTTTTTTTTATATATATATTTAATGTATGTGCCCACTGCTTGCTGAAAATATTCATTATAATTTTTTTTTCTTGGAAATTGCTAAATGCAGAGTCTGTGGTTTCTCCTCCCTCCACCTGTTGAGTGAAATGACTGTAAATGTAATGCTTACGCCAACACTGGGTGAATTAAAAACAATTGATAAAGTTAGTGTGTATGATTATTTGTATTAAAAAATTATAAAAACTATTATAAGCTATTTATTTAACCAGTTTCTGTTTATCTATAATTAAACAACCATTGTTGATCGGTTCATACTCCAAGTCAGAGAAATGTGGAAATAAAAATGATTCTAAAAGGCTCACATATATACCGGGTTATTCACTATAGTGTGAATTATCAGAAAGGTCAAACTTCGGGCTACAATAACTTGGAAAGCCAGCTTATGTTTTCTATTCAGATGTTTTTGCCTTAAGATTGAAATTCAACGTAAAATCCCTATCAATTCCCGTTTTAGTAAATAATCCGATCTGTATCACCGATCTTGTAGCTATGCATTAAAAGCGCGTTTGTGAAGAATTAACAAAAGGATTACAAATTTTATGCCAAAAATAGCTGTTTTGGGAAATTTTCCAACTCTACAAATTTTCTATCACAACCAATTTATGGCCAAAATATTTCCAATTCGCAGTCAATTCTTCACTGTTGCCATCTTAATAAATGTTTCATAACAGTTTGTTCTAACTTAATTTATGTCTCTTGTTCTGTCTAGAAAGGTCTGGATTCACAGTACGGCCTGTTGCTGGATATCTCTCTCCTAGGGACTTTCTTGCTGGCTTGGCTTACCGCGTATTTCATTGCACCCAATATATTCGCCATGGCTCAGACCCTCTCTATACTCCTGAACCGTGAGTACGCCGTGTTTCTATCATGTAGCACGACTAAACCTTGCTGTGACAATTAACATTCAACAGAGGATGCAACATTTAAATAATAGCACATTCAATTATGCTAACGTTTCCTTGTGCACAATAAGGATAATGAACAACATCTGTCATTTTCTGTCCAAGAAAATCAATAAAGGTTGGGTTCACCTGATTATAGGAAAATACATGTTAGAAATTTCCTTCTCGAGATGCAATTATTTTCTTCTTCCGAAGGCAGAGCTCAGTGTGTTATTGTGTAGGTTCTTTAACACTATTTCTCAAAATCAATATAATTAGAGAGCACTCTCGAACAACCTGCGATAATGGACATGTGTGGACTGCGGCTTTTGTCCTCTGAATGCGTTTTCTCTCAAAGCAGGAAATTATTGGATCAAGCGTTTTTGGGGGACGTTTGTTGTTACCCATTAGTTATGAATTAGAGGAAAGGAAGCCTTGCCAAGCACAATATATACTATTATCTCAGTCAATAGTCAGAAGTCAGTTTCGTAGAAACATATAGATGTGTACACTGAATACAAAAATCTGTAGTTTGTGATTACAGTGTAGAAATCATAAGTATAAAATACGTGCATTATATTGGCTTATTTTTGTTTGGCTGTGTGGATTTGGGCTTGAATATAAATAAGCAAGTACTTAATTCAAGTAATTTGCATTACAAAGGTATGCTTGCTAAAATACTGTGTCAGACCTGTGCCATTCCTCTCTTTCAGATAAAAGAAACATCTATGTAGGAGATGATATATTAGGCATCACTGCCATTATTTAGCTCTATAAATACATCGTGACTGATTCATTCTGAAGTCAATCTGTTTTCATTTTGAATAACGTTCCGTCTGTCATAGTTGTGCTGAAATGTGCATTAACTGAAAATTTTATTGACTGAAAGATTTTTTTGAACCAACCTTGAATATATTTAGTAGCCTTGTTTCGTACAACTATCACACTTGCTACAAAAAAAAAAATCCGCACACACGCGCACACACACACACACACACACACACACTACAGAATAAATTTGGATGAATATATACAACGCATCCAATTTACCTCTTACACAGTAAGGGATATAATTATATTTACTTAGAAGGAACATTTTCGTGGCCGAAATGCTAAGAACACATTAATAGGAAGGCCGTAATGATACGTAAATTGAACAACGTAAATTCCAACACTAACTAGCCTTGTTTTTTAGTCTAAATTATACAAAGCTAATTTAAACTGGGGAGGGAAGCAATTAGTGAGCCAAAGCAGCAACAGGAAAAAAACCAAAGAGTTATTATGGTATATCTTCTAATAATTACAGTTTAGCTTTAATTCTGAATGTATTCCAAATTGCCTTCCTTATGTTGGACTATATTTTACTTGAGAATGTGTTGGGTTTACACAAGTGTTTCATTTTTTTTTTTAATTGCTTTTGAAAATTGAATGGAATGTTTGTATGCTAATAATAAAGAGTTGGGATATGTTTTGTAGGTTTTTACTGCATATTAGGAATAGTGTATTATTTACACTTGTATTTTTTTCAGTGCTACACACAGAGTGCAAAAATGTCTAGAAAACAGAATATCGTTTCTTTTTTAATGTCAGGGATATTTCCCCTTTCTGAATACATTTGAACTTCATTGTACGAAAGGAAGAAAAGAGAATTGCATCTTTTTTTTCTACAAGACCATAATATTCTCATTTCAAATTGCAGACAGCTGCAGTTTAATGTAGCAAATACCAGGTAGGTATCTCATACCGTATTCGCTTCATTTGATCGCAAATCTGATAGACAGCTGGTTCATTTCTGCACTTCTTTGGAACAAAATAAAAGTAATATTGGTACTTATGATTTGTTGAGTTGGAGTTCTATAAAATTTCACCCTAAAAATATCAAACATTCTGTAAACTATATTTATTGTTTAAATATACCTTAAAGGGATAAGGAAGCCCATTTTTTAAAATCATGGATACGTGGATGTAATATGACTTTGATCTATGTCTTTGAGAATGCAGAGTCTGTGTCCTCTTTTTGCTATGTGCCACTCTAGGCTGAAGCTGGTTCATGTTAGGCTCACATAAACAAACGTTCATCGGGACAGAGCAGGTCAAGTTCTTACCTTTCCCATTTTCCATCCAATTCAATCCCTTTACTCTGTCACTGCTTCTTGTCCTACTGATGTCAGAGTGACGATTTTTGTGATTATGGTGCAATGAGTGTTTGGGTACAGTCCCTCGGTTTTTGAGTGATTTGATCTTTCCTGGAACCTAAAGTTCTGCACCTCTACTGCTGTCAAAATAATGTGGACATTTTAGTTCTGCATAGAGTATGACCAGAGAAGGGTCTGGCAGCAAGTGGGCCCAGCAGACAGGCTGTCGCAGACAAACATAAAGATGGCCACCCTAGATATCCCTACCTGGATGACGAGGTGGGGGATTATTATTATTGCCATTTATATAGTGCTAACAGATTCCGTAGCACTTTACAATATTATGAGAGGGGGGATTTAACTATAAATAGGACAATTACAAAAAACTTACGGGAACAATAGGTTGAAGAGGACCCTGCTCAATCGAGCTTACATTCTATAGGAGGTGGGATGTAAAACACATTAGGACAGGAATTTGCAGTCAAATAAGGTGGGCTGCCCTTTAGGAGAGAGCAAGAGACAGGTATGCGAGGTAGAGGTTAGTCTTGGAGGCCATAAGCTTTCCTAAAGAGATGGGTTTTAAGGCACTTCTTAAAAGATGCAAGACTAGGGGAGAGTCTGATGGTGGTAGGCAGGCTGTTCCATAGGATGGGAGCCACCCACGAGAAGTCCTGCAAGCATGAGTTGGCCGTACGAGTGCGGACAATGGACAGGAGGTGGTCACGGGCAGAGCGGATGTTGGTGAGATGGGGCATAAGTTCATAGGAGTTAGGTGGTCGGGGTAGCTTGAGGTAAAGAGGATTGGGTGAGGTAGGTAGGACAAAGTGAAGGGAATTTGGTGAGGTAGGGGCATAAGGAGAGAGGATTTTGGGGTGCACAAGGTGACAGGCAAATGTGGGGGGGCAAGGTGAGAGTTGTTTGGTGATGTCGGGGTGGTCAAAAGGGGAGAGGCACAAGTATGTTTTAATTGCCTTTAGTGGTTACAGTGCTCAGACTGCTTTTTAATGGGAACGTTTTTGTGGAAATGCCCAGAAAACGGATAGTTTCCTTAGTTTTTTGTCCAAACAAAAACTCGATGCACCATACCCATGGCAATAAGCTGCTACATGGTTCACTAGGGAAGTTGGAGCAGTGAGTTTTGACAGTAAAGCCGACTATTTAAAAGTGTTCCTTTAAAATATCACCGGAGAGATTCAATGTTTTGAAAATCCTTTCCTGAACTTAATCAGAAGTGGCAACATTTTACAAGTACGATGGGCCGGAGAATGTCTATGAAAATGAATAGAAGCAATGGTAATGATTTGTGTTAAGGACAGACTTTCTACATAGGCTCAGTGTACTTTGTTATCTGAAAAAGAACAGGAACAAGGTGATGTTATTCCTATGCATTTAAGGTCAATAAAATGTTTGTTTGATTGTTATCTCTGTCCCATATTGCTCTTTGACCCTGAAAATGTTCCTTGAGCAGCTTCTTACTAGGGATTTATTTTATTGCTATTGTGTTCTAAAGTGTAATTTCAATGATAAACATCCTTTAAAGACCAAAAAAAGCATTGACAGTGGTTTTCAAAGAGTGTGCCTCAAGCCGCCATAAGTCTGCCACAAAACACTTTCACTACAGGTAATTGGTTTAATGCAGCTTTTTAAAGAAAAGTTTTTTTTTTAAATAACTAGGTAAAGTGGGTATATATTCAAAAATTTTCTCTCACTGATGGGTACCTTGGTCCAAAAAAGGTTGGAAACCACTGGTCTATGTATTAGCATTTTCTACCAAGGTCCGTATTGTTGAGGTCGGTCAATAATTGAAGAATACACACATGTTTGTCCTTCACCCTTAAACTAACTATATAACTTATTTTTTCTAGGGATACCTGTCATGAATTACTAGGGCATGTCCCTTTACTCGCAGATCCAAAGTTTGCACAGTTTTCACAAGAGATAGGCTTGGCATCTCTTGGAGCCACCGATGAAGATGTACAAAAGTTGGCAACAGTAAGTTGAAAAACAAACAGAATGACATGCCTCAATTATTTTTAATTATATTAGTACAATACCTGTTCTGAATGAAATGACATGCCCGAGTTAAAATATTATCAGTAAATATATTTAAATTTTTTTTTTTTATGAAAATGTATGCAAATTTTCCATTCTCAAATTTTGCTGTCGATCTTATTCAACCTTTGCCCCACCTAGCCTTGTTGTAGTTTATCACAATTTACAAATGTTTCATGTGATGGTACAAGTGACCCATTCTCCCCAGAGACATCAGGAATTTTTAGCTAAGGTAAAACATGAGAGAGAGTAAAAAAAAATACAAAACTTTTTGCAGGTCTATTTAATATATGAGAATTCAATGCAAATTCAAAGTGAATTTAAATTTGAAGCCAATATAGCTGAATTGATATCATAGTTGGCTTAGAGAATTTTTCCAGTTAATCTATGTTGGCCTTAAATTTGAAATTCACTTTGAATTCTGACCTCTTTATGCATTTTTTTTTATTCTATTTTTATTATTATTTGTTTATGGCTATAGTTCGTTCGACTTCATCCCATCATTTTTACTCTATTTGCATTCCATCCTCTGACAAGTGATGTTCCATATTCATGAAAAGTCTTGTGTTCTTCGTTGAAAACCTTTTTTTTTAATGTGGCTTTAGATTTTATATAAAAAAAAGTATAGGATTTAGAGATGCGAAAATAAAATGTTCATCTGTTACACCCATGAAAAACTGATTCATTTTTTCAAAAGGCATTTCTTTGTGACATTTTTATATAGAGATATATGTACAAATTGTACATATAAGGTCATTTAGATTAACAAATAGTAAAATATGTATCCCATCAATATATATTTCAAGTGCAAGTTATTGGATTCAGGGTCTGATTCCTACAATAATACATACAACTCCAAGTATATGAAAATGCCATCAATTTAGCAACATGTTCAGGATTTTGATGAATGACTGATACAGTAAACCCAAGATTTATCCATAGAAACTGCGAGCTATGTATATCTTTTTCAAAATAAAAATGTATATTACCATCAGTTTCCATTACGTATAGATTGAGTTTTCTGAGATTGCTATATATATTTTTTTTGTGATGTTACATGTTGTTTTTCACTTTCAACTGAGATTGATGAGTTAGTCCTTTGACCTTTTATTACGGCTGCAAAAAAACCCCACTAAGCCACGACTTTAAATCCTCTTATTGTGTGCTAAGAAAAAAGTTATGGAAATTGGTGTCTTGCTAGAAAGAATACGGTTAGTCTTTGAGTTCTAGGTATTGGGAATGCCATTTTACTTAAGGGAATCATTAAGCTAGATCTCACGAGGCTTCTGCAATTGACGGCAGTTGAATAAGGGCACTGCTCGTTAATTCCAAGATAGTTTCTAGAACAATGGCTTTTGTTAGAATCATTCTTTTCTAATGGATTCATCGCCCTCTCTTTGCCACAAACTCCAATGTTTTATTGCAAAGATAATTTCAAAGGCACAACTATTGGTACATAGCGGAAGGAGAATATAATGCTTGTCAAACGTTTAATAGCAAGTAAATACAATTTCTCTGCGTTCTTACTCTTGTGGTCTTATTCACTTTTTAAAAAAAGTTTTTAAAGATTTTTATTTCTTGCTAATTCTTCTTAATGCAGAAAAACACAATTAAACATATTGTTGTAGGACTGCATTAATGAAAAAACAATCAGGAAAGAAACTCAGATTATGCCTTATTTCAAACTCTTCTAAACTGTTTTGGAAGAATAAAAAAAAACTGTTTAAATGAACCAAGATCTGCAACAGATTGGAAAACCATAAGCGTGTATATGAGCAACACGTTTTTTTTTAATGTTATATTGATAATAAAGTTTTTTTTATCAATCTGCGCTTGCTAGGCCTGCAGCCAATACAACAGCACGGTTGGAAAGTATTGCAGTATAAAGCGTTGCCGTTTCCTAATCCCAGAGGACTATGTGGTACAATTTTAAAACTGCTCATATACAGCTCTTATAAAGCAATGGTTGTATCTTATCGGGAATGCTTAATTACTGTTTATACTTAGCAGACATAATACAGTCATTTTGTAATATTGAATTAAGTAATATATATTTATTATTTGTATTTGAATGGAAGCACCAAACTGGTGATTACCTAATATCTTGGCTTTTGCAAGTTTATAATTTAGGGGAATCTATCTGCAAAAAGATTCCTGTATGTTTAAAGATTCCATTTGTAATGTTTGTTTCTTATTTAGCATGTTAGAGAAGTGATAACGCCACTGCCTTAGAACTTGAAAACCCAGGTTTGAATCTTGGTTGGAAAGGTAGAGCCAATAATAAAATAATATATCTAAAATGTAACAGTGTATATAAAATAAAATACAAAGGTCCACAGTAAAAAAGTCCAATCAGATTGAGATAAAATACCATTTGTAGGGGAACAACCAAATCTTGATAGAGGTAGACGTCTTACATTGGGTTTAGGGCCATGTACGGCTTGAAATCCAAACATGCATATATATGAAAAACAGTAAAAAAGGATCCAATGGTACATTATATTCCAGAGATTAGTACTGTGCCAATTACAAATAAGTCCTATTTACATTTACCGGAGCTAGAGCCAGCTCTGGTATAAACATCGTAGAGTGGTATTATCCCCACTTCTAGGATATATGGGTAGGTGGAAAATTTAGGTCTCTCAGCGTAGTGTCGTCGAAAGAGCCCAGGGTAATACAAAACAAATAAAAAGAGGAAAAGATAGTGCTCTCTGTAGATATAAAATCCAGGAGTAATAAAAGTATGTTTCCTGGCCAATCCATGTCACCATCACTCTCAGTTGATAGGACAGGAATCCAAACTTCAAATGATGGTATATCCACCTCCCCAGAATAAGCAGTCATTTTTCCTGTCTTCCAGCTGTTAGGCAGCACAACAGTTTTATTTTAAAGTTCACCTGCCATTAGTTTTTCATTATGGCATGCCTGGGGAGTCCACCCTATCTCCCCAAGGAATAACTCAGATACAGCCCAAGCAGTTTAGGACTCCCTGGGTTAAGATTACTATGATAGTTCATAGTAATTGAATATTGGCTTTTGCGGGACTACAACGATTAAATAAAAGATGAGGTGGTAAGAGAGCCTGGTTACCTTAAGTTTATGTTGGGTGTACCAAGATGACCGCCGTGGTCGATTTTGGCTTTGTAAGTAATTATTTTCATCTTTATTGACTTCAGTGACCTCTGGCAGACCTGTTTCATAACTTTTCCATTTAAAAAAAAATTGTGTTTTGGTGCTGTTGTTTAGTGCAATTTGCTAACAACCAGACTTGGTGATTCTATCTAAACAATCCAAAATGGCCGATTGCACATGCTCAGTGCAAACAGGAAGATGCCAAACTGCCTTAATGGGCCAGAGTGAAATTTAAGGAAGTTCACTGAAAAGGTTTGTTAAAGGTCCTTCTGGATGGTTTGTTTGGTGAATTTGCTGCTGCTAATGTTGGTTATAACCCTGATTATTATTAATAGTGTCCTCAAATGCCACTGATGGTTTTAACCATCTCAAATATTATTGATATCCTATTGAAATGGGTTCAAACCCCACTCGTGGTACATGTTCCAATGGGCAAATGTCCGCGTGGGTTCAGACCCCATTCCTGGTACAAAATGCCACCAATAGTTTTAACCATCCTAAATATTAATAATAAAGGTAAGGGAATTACTATAATTCGATATTAAAGGTTTTTAATACGTTTTATTTTGTTGGTATATGTTTGTAATTAGAGAAGATTCCTCAAACTCTATGTCAGAGGTTCATATCCATGAGGGCTCTAACTCATCAGAGGATGAAGAGAGCATGGGTTACCCTTTTAACCTCGACGGTTATGTGGTTGATTCACTAAGTTATCTAATTAGAGACACTCTAATAATCCCAGAGGATTGTGCAGAAGATAAGGACTCAGATATATATACTTTGAGGACCTGCACAGAAGAAGAATTATTTTCCCTATTGTCTGGGGTTCTTACCTGAGGTGGGAGTTTGTAGCGCAGATATGTTGCTCACCCTTGCAGATAGACACAGTCCAAGGTGACCAGATAAGAAGCCACCTGGGCTGTGAATCTGTGCACAGGGGCTGTGCAGGAAAGGTGATTCCAATGCAGTACCGACAAGGACACAAGCAGCAGGATAGCCAAGGGATAGCCAAAGTCAAAGGATGCCAGAGGTCAGGATAAACAAAGACAGAAGCCTCGGTCAATTTGGAGTATAAATTCAAGAGACTGGAACACAGGAACTGAACACAACAACAGGATCAAAGACTTGCTAAAGTTCCCAGGGCAAAATGTGTTTATATACCCAGCTGGTGACTGATCTGAGTCAGGTGAAGCACAGCCATAGACGAAATCCAGTCCCCAGTGCTGCAGACAAGCCAGTAAGTCCAAGGACTAGGAACTGCTGTGGATCAAAGGTAGATAGGACAGCAAAGTACCCAGGTTCAAATCCCCTGTTGGGTACTTATGGGGCGACCACGTCTGGATGTCAAGGTAAGAACTGTGACAGCTATATACTCCACCATAAATGATCTGATAAAATCAGAATGGGGATGTAACGGATCGACGGGCATCCCGACTGGGTACCTCCGTTGAAGGATGCTCCTAGCGCTTCCTGAGGCCTCCAAGCACTGCAGCAGACACCACAACCACCGAACCGGAGAAGCATATGAATGCTCTCAAGCATTTGAATGCTGTAAACAGCTGAACAGGAAAAGCATACAATCAGCTTACACTCCTGGCAATCAGCATACGATCCAATTCCCCCAATAACGAGATGACACTTCGTGTTGATGGCCAAGCAGAACTGACTGTACTGGCACATACAGCCTCTTTTATTCCCAATCCACAAACATAGTACTGCCCACAGGGTTTTACAGAACAACCAATCAATGCGTACAATACACACAGACACTCCCACACAAAATCCTCCCCTCTGCCTGTGATATAATTACTGAACACAATGGGTAATATAATTATCACAGACAGAGAAATACAGTTTTATAAAACATATCACAGGGACCCCAAAACATGCAATAACCCCATATAAAGTATATCCTCAGAACCGGGGGATCTGGGTGAACCACCCAGATCCGTTCAGTAGTTTCGAAGATACAGTTTAATGCAGATTCCGCAGAACATATACAGATTATATAAAAAATAATTACTGTATAATGTGTCCCCCGTTGTATAGTTTAAAACTACTGCACGATGTCTTTGTGCACCAAATACCGGCGAGATGGCACCGTGTAGAAAAGTCACAACAGTGTCTGTGAGTTAAAATGGCCGCCATCCATTGTTCTCACCATGTGCTTCATGCATTGTTCTCACCATTTGCCTCTGATACATGAAATGGTGGCCACCCAGTAACTCCACAGTATGTCCCCAGATGGTTCTTAAAGGGCCAGTAGCAGCATAATACAATACAACATGCCCAAATCCTGTATTTAAAGGGTCAAATCTCCCAGGGGCCATAGTCAGCAGGCAGGAGGCAGGCAAACAGGCTTCTCCAATGCCCAGTGGCGAGGTTGGTTCCGCCACAGGGGATAACCCCCAGCCCCTCCCACCCACCCTGAGACATGTTTTGCAACCCAAGGGAAAGTCAATATACTGTATTATTCCCATTACAATTATCAAACACATAATTCTTGAAAATGCTCCCACTAAAAAAAGAATATCATGAATTCAACGTTACCTTCAAATCATTTTCTTGGGTGCCATTGATTCTACTATTTAAAAAACACAACACTGAAAGTGGATGCGACTGTAATCAAAGTGACAAGTGATTTTTGGGGAACACCGGATATAGATCTGATGGTGAACTACAGAAACAAACAAGTTCCCCATTTTCTCTATTTCATAAGATTTGACCCAAGAGCAAAGGTCAAGATGCCCTAACACAGAGATGTAAATTTTGGCTGTGATATGTATTTCTTCTCCTTCCATTAATCCTCATAACTTTCAAAAAGACCTGGAAGGACAATGTAGAGGTGATAGCAATTATTCCTCATTGGCCAAGGAGGCCTCAGTTTCCACTGCTGTTAAGTCTGTCACAAGGCGTTTCTTGGGAACTGCCAATCAAGAGGAACCTATTATCACAGGGTCCAATTCTCCACAAAGATCCTGCAAGACTCCATTTGAAGGCCTAGAGATTGAGAAGAACTTTCTGAAAGCTAGAGGCTTATCAGATTATGTAGTGGAGACTATTCTCAAAGCTAGCAGTCACACTATGTCAAAAGTATACAATGGAATTCTAGAAATCTTATGTTGATCTTCGAATAGTTTCTGAAACTTTCAATCTTCCTTATTTGTTTGAAGTTTTACAAAATGTTGTGAATGAAGGTTTGAGCCTTAGTTCTCTTAAAGTAAAATTATCCTATGATTAAACGTTTTAACAAAGGAGTTTTAACAAAGGAGCAATGAAAATTAGACCATCTGTTTAAAAACTTCATCCCAACATGGGACTTGCCTACAGTTTTGCATAGTCTGACAGGCACACCCTTTGAGTCTATGGATTCTTCATCTTTAGGGATCTTAACACTGAAATTTGTTTTCCTTGTTGCCATCACCTAAGCCAGAAGAGCTTCAGAATTACAAGCTCTTTCATCTTATCATAAGGCGGTTCTAAGGTTGGTTCCGATATTCATTCAAAAGGTTCCTTTCCTAATTTCACCTAAACCAGAAGATTATCCTACCTTCTTTTTTGGAAAGCCCTTCTTCTTCTGAAGAATCCTTTTGGCATACTTTGGATGTGGTTACGTTTTTACGCATTTACCTTGATCGTACTAAAGAATTTAGTGAGTCAAATAGCCTTTTTTTGTACTTGTTTGGTTACCATAAATGTATATCTGCCTCTGTTTCTACTATCAGGAGATGGATTACTTCTGCAATTCAGGGTCACTGACCATCCAGTGCCGGAAGGTGTTAAAGCTCTCTCGACCTCGGGCTGTCTCGGCCTATTTGGCAGATACTTCTACAGAAGACAAAAGAACAATTGTAACGAGCGCTTATTTGTACTAATAATTTCAATAAATCAATATAATAGAAATTCAAATATAGCTGCTATACATTCAAGTGTACCCTTACAATAACACCGTAACAGAAAATGCAAACAGAAAAGAATGTAGCGCTTATCAGTATAGATGAAACTAATAAATCACCTTTTTATCGATTTTGATCGAAGTTTTCTCTTTTAAAGAAATGTAAAATATGTTGATATCTATAAAAGATATATGTACAGTGCCCAAAATGTATGAAAGAAATCCCAAATGGGTACTTACAAAATTAGAGTCATTAAGTAATGACTCAATTTCCGAACGATATGAAGACTAAGGGCTGCACTCCCTTCTTTGGTAGTATAAGAAGCTGGGAACCAGGATGCAAAATTTAAAATAAAAAATAATGCATTTATTCACATCAATAAAATTTCACAAATAAAATTGCAACAATGTGCCAAATCCGGAACGCGTTTCGCCACTACTCCTGTGGCTTCATCAACCGGGTAAATTCGTTACATGTCTCCAGAAGACATGTCTACAGAAGAAGTTTGTAGGGCTGTAGCCTGGTCATCTTTCAACACTTTTGTGAGGCACTATCGCCTAGATGTTTCAGGCTCCTGTGCCTCTTCATTTTGGAGAAATGTCCTACTTCCACAACTAATGTTTGATTAAATTTGATATAGCATTGATATGGTATAATAGTTTTTTTTATCACCCACACTTTACTTTTTCTTGGGAAGTCCCACAGGTTTGCCAGGAAAACAGAAATATCCATGTTCCCTTTTTTCTGGACTGACTTGGTTACAAGACTGCTTATTCAGGGGAGGTGGACTCCTTATATACCATCCTTTGAAATTTAGATTCCTGTCCTATCAGCTACGAGGGAGGAGCTAACCCACAGGTGATGCTGACATGGATATTGGCCAGGAAAAGAAAAATTACGGTAAGTATTGTAACACTTTTCTGTTATATAGTACTCACATTTGGTCAAGCAGTCTCACTGCTCGATGTATAGGGCATAGGTGGTATGAGTTCCTAGAGTCGGTAATCAGGATGCCAGGAAGTTGATTGTAATAAATAAAGGAAGTATGGCACAAATGTTGTATAAAATAGCCAATGTTCCTTTATTAGTATAAAATAAATAAAAAATTCTTCTACAACACGTTTCACCTTTCAAGGCTTTATCAAGTAGAGATAGATAGTAAGCCTGGCAGACAGGGTTTTTTTTTATAGGGATTAACAATAACGTCATCAAAGAGAGACATTACAGATAAATTCTCTATATAAAAAAAACACCTTTCTTATGTGTAGATAACATGCATTCATATTAAGTGTATATATACACTGTTACATTTTATTATTGGCGCTACCTTTCTCCCATTCTCTTTTTCTATTTCCATAACTGTTTAGGGTTTGTGAGAGAACCATATTCCTTTTGGTGTGCTGCCTTTACAACATTTTTCTTTGTAGTTTTTTTTAGCGCTGATGCTTTGTTTTGCTATACCTGGTGAGATATTGTCGGAGATCCTCATAGATTGTAAACTCACTTGAGAAGGGCCCTTTTCACTTGTCAAATATCTTCTTTCTATATTTGCACTATATAAATAATAATGCACTGTTAGATCAAGAGCCAGAACTTGAGATTGCTCCTTAAAGCCCAGAACTATTGGCCGGTAGTGTTTTGTATTATGTTCAAATGTCCCCTAAGCTATTTATAAGTGACCAGTAAGAGAGAGGGTAATAGTGTACACAAAGGCTTTGTACAGAATGTTAGAACCCACATATAATCCAGTCTTTTTGCATGGTCTCTGAGCCCCTGATGGATGACAAAGGCACGGTAGATCTTTAAGAATTTTCAGTTTTAAGAAGTTGTAGTTCATAAACATGACCAATTATAATAATATAAACAAATGCAACTCCCAAATATTAGTATATTCCAGTCTCCTTTATACTGGCTAAAAGTATGTGGATGGCTCTTCTAATTAGTGGGTTCAGATAGTGCAGGTCCACCCATTGCTAACAAATGTATAAAATCACGCATAGCGTCCTGCAATCTCCACAGACATTCAGCCCGTATTGCAGAGCTCATAGACTTTCAATATGACACATTTATATATGCCACTTTAATAAGAAGTTAGTTTATCAAACTTGTACCAAACTTGTGCCTGCTCCGTGTTATGTGCTGATTAGAGCAACAACTGCTCAGCCATGAAGTATCAGGCCAATCAAACTGACAGAATAAAATAGTTGAGGTTTGGGAGCTGTGGGCTTTGCAGGCGACCCTTAGGGCAGCCAGGTGACTTGGGGGAAAGGCCGTCCCCGGTTCCCGCCTCTGCGTCAACCTTCTTTACACCTTATCTCTCTTTCTCATCTTCTTTTCTTTCTTTTCTGTCTTTTTTCCCCTTTCAAGTCCTGAGAGGGTTCTCTACCAATCAGGAGACAATTATTGGGGAGTGGGTGCATATACTGTATTCATGGATTGTTATTGTGACAGTGAGGTATGGCGTGGAGGGCCTCATTGAACTGTAAAAGCGAATCATTTTTCTGGCCATGTTCAAAAATATGCAATGGATCTATTCCCTAACTATGATGTATCAAGGTTGATTGGTGGCCTTTACTGCTCCAACCTACTGTCTCCATGAGCTGTATCTCTCAAAATGTCTTAATGTGTTGACATTATAGCGTTTTTTTATTTTATTGACACTCTTAATTGTCTTATAAATCCACTGTTATTGCACCTACTTCCGCAAGCATAAAAAAAAGAATGAGAAAAATAAATAAGATAGTTGAGTGGTATAGAACTCTATGTGTTAGAGTTGCTCCACCTCAAAAGTTTTTACACAGACTACAGAGTTGTAAACCAAGTCTACAAGCATATAAAGCTTCACAAAACATGGTCGTATGGCTGAGCAGTTGCACAGAAGCCCGAAAGTCTCTTGTCCTATTTTAGCATTGCCATGTGCCCATGGAAAATGTGAAAGCCATGAAGAATGCGGTGAGATTGAGATATTGAGCAAGAACATGACTTGCATGCTCACAGCCCTGACCTTAACTCTGCTGCACACCCTTGGAAAAAAAATGGAAATGCTCTTCGCGATTCAGGCCTAATAACCCAGGATCAACGACTGACCTCCTAAATGCACTTGTGACTGACTGAAAGCAATTTACCACAGCTGTTTTTTGCATCTTGCTAAAAGTCTTCATCGCAGTTTCGGGGCTGTTATGGTTATAAAGGAGGATATTGTGTACATTAGTTCCCAGATTTTAAAATGCGATGTTCGATGAGGATGTGTCTTTCCACCATATTAAGCTTGGATTCACAGTTAAAAGGATAGTTTACAGCTGTGTCTGAGAGCAATGGGAGTTGCAGCTGAAAAGCCCTGTCTTTTTTTTTCTTGCTATATCAATAATAGTTCATGTTTTCTATCTAGATACTAAAGGTGCTGAGCAATTAAGTACTGTCCTTTATCATTGTATAATATTTTCCTTATTTTATCCGATCATCTGTCCTGCCCTCTGTGCAATTCTAAACTCAATATTTCTATTCATTTTTATTATTCTGTTGGAATGTTTTTTTTCTCTAATCAATGGCCAAAAAAATACCCCTTTTTGCATTCAGCTCTTATAAAGGTCCTTAAATTCTTTGAAAACCAATCACTGTATAATTGAATTCATACTAAGGGCACCTTCCTGTGAAGCAATGCTACTTTGTATCCTGTAATTGATATACACATCTTTGACGGATTGAGACACTTCAAGAAAGGACAATGGTTAGAAGCAAATTGATTTATTAATTCTTCCATAATTTCTTGCAGTCGCATGACCTCTATAAGTACAGCACCTGCTTTCTCTACACACAGTTTGATTGCTTATTCGGTTCTTATAAAAATGGCCATTTTTTTTTTTTGCTGTATCCATGACATTTCTCTGGTAATACAACTGATGCCCAAAGGTCTCTAACTGAGCTTATTTATAATCTTGCTTGCAGATGTTTAACCCCAGACTTGCAGTCTGATTGCTTTTTATCCGTGTGTTACTTGCGCTGCAGTTTTTTTTTCTTCCATACATTATATGTGTGAAATCAATATTCCCATGAAAAGCCGTGGAACATGAAAAAAAACCAAACATTCCTGGTCTTCCAAATCCTTGCTTGATTTCTCTTTAATCCTGCATCATAGTAACTTTTTAAAATTTAATTACATTGATTTTCATACTTTTTAAAAAAAAATAATTCTGTTTTATTTTCTTATTTCCCCATGGGTTTATTGCTTATGTTTCCCATTGCCAAAGTCAATACCAAAACTAGGTTATGTATCTCATGCTGGATCAAATGTAATTAATGAATTGGGATCTTTTTAGTTGCATGGAAATACTCTATTTATCTTTCAAACGATTCTTACGTTTTTCTATTTTTCCTATTGTGTGGGCCATTATTCCCTAGTCATATTATATCTGAGCTAGGTCTTTCTAAAGCACGTTAAGGGAACAGTGCACACATTCAAATTATTTTCCATTTTATAGGGATACTTTGTATTAATATGGGGATTTGGTTACACCATTTAACCATAATGTGTGCAAGCACACCACTTCTTCAAAATGATCTTCTCAGATTTAAAGGGACGTGAATAACTGAACAATAATGTTTTTAAACCAGCAAGCAAAAACTTTAAACAAATATACAAACCAAAATAGAGCAATAAAAAAAACTAATTTAAAAAAAATGAGAAGTATGTAATAAACATTTATAAACTTACTATAAACTTGGCCAGATTGCATTGTTGAACACCCCTCTCAGCTAGGGGGGTTTCTTTAGCCCCCACCCCCTGCTCTTACCCACCCATTTCAGTTTCAGACAAATCCCACCAGTGACAGAAACAGGAGAGAGAAATTGGAGCCCGAACTGCATTAATTACCCTGAACCAAACTCCCTCTCTTCTCCCCTGTCAGGTTGTTGCAAGGTGTAGAAAACTTCTGACTGCAGATATATAAATCTGCCAGGCATCCTTAATGCACTTTTACAGTATTCCTAGGGATACAACACTGATTGGTGCAAAAAAAAAAAAGAAAAAGAAAGAATAAGCAGAGAAAGGCTTCAGCTAAAGCTTTTGAATAAGACTGTTGTCTCAAAGTGATGCCTGTCCGTTTAAGATCCTGCAGTCAATTCCAAATGGTAAAGGGGCACCTGGAGTTAGGGTAAAGTTGCTCAAACCAAAAAATTGTGGAGGCATAGAAAATAAATATGAAGATTAAGTCACACCATATCATCATACTGTGTTTTAAGACCACCAGTGCTTTCAAAGCACCCCAATAATGATTTTGTTAATGATAGCTGATTATTAAATGTATATCTTTCAATTGTTTTTTTATGGATGTTTTATTTCCAATTATATACTAATGTAATTTTTTAAAACTAGTGTTCATATTAGCAACTTGACTTAGCACTCAGATGTTAGTTTAAAGATCTGTTATATTTTCTATAAAAGATTGTGAGCTTGGATCTGAATGCAGCTCATTTTAGTCTGTTTAGATATATTCCCAGCACAAGTGAGTGTACACTAAAATGTCTCTACTACTTGCAGCTATATTGCCACCGGACCTGTAGGAAAATAACAAACAAAAACAAAAGAATAAAAAATGTGATGAGAAATCAGAATAAATAACAATGTTAGTGTCATGGTGTCATGCCTTAACTATGGTATCCTCTTACTTCCTGGTTCCACGGAGCCTAGCCACACCCCTTTATGACACGGTCTGCCTATTTAATCTGACTGCACCAGCTGATCTAGGCTGGATTATTGAACTACGTTCCGTACTCACGAACCGGCTACAACTTCGTTGTGAAAACCTCTGTTACCAGACCGGACTGAAAGACTCTGCAAGTTCCCTTCACCTCTCCTCATCCACAACTAAAAGCTTAACACTCTCCATCCAGGATAAACGCCTCTGAGGAGATCTCGGGAACCAGTGTTCTATGTGCCGGAAGCTAAGTAAAACCAATGTGATAAGCGGTGCATCTAAAAGCTGTTATTACCTGTCTCCAAAGTCCTTCGATAAAACCAACCCCGTTACAGCTAACTTCAACTCATACTGCATATCAGTTATCTGCATCAGTCTTGCTTCTGTTAAAGTTATGGAACAGCTATTGTAACTACTTATCACCTAAACCGTTAATTCTACTAAGAGACTTTATTTGATTCAGTATCTGCAATTTACTATCGTTTACTCCTTAAAGCTACAGTGCCTATAATTGTGGACTTCAGTTATCGTTTACTCCTTAAAGCTACAGTGCCTATAATTGTGGACTTCAGCTATCGTTTACTACTTAAAGCTACAGTGCCTATAATTGTGGACTTCAGTTATCGTTTACTACTTAAAGCTACAGTGCCTATAATTGTGGACTTTAGTTATCGTTTATTACTTAAAGCTACAGTACCTGTAAATTGGAATTAAAGTCAATACCTTTTACTTTTTATAATAAATATTCAACCTATAAGAAATCTGCAGTTGTGTTCCTTCATATCAAATGTTTAGACGTGACACATGGTAGTGCTTGCGAAACCATTACAGGCAAGTGTTAGGATGGGGTGACCCTTACACACAGAATAGGGAAACAGCTGGTAGAATGTAAGAGAAAGAGAGAGTTTACCTATAGGCTGTATGGCCTTTGAGTCAGAAGGAGTAGAGCATGCAGTATTCAGCCAGACATGAGAGGCACGGGACAACAAACATCGAGGCGGCCTCGTGGCTCCCACTGGAGCATGCGAGTGTTGTGTGGCAGCCGGAGTTGTGACAGCAAGTCTCAAGTGATATTTTCCTAAATTGTGTTTTAGAACCCAATCCATCAGAGAACACTAAACAATTATTATTTTTTAAGTTAACAGGGGCAGCTATGAAGCTGATCCCTACTGCAGATTATATATTTGCAATGTGTGTTAACAACAACAATAACAACAAAAATAATTTTGTGTCATCATTTGAGACACCAGATGATGGGCCACTTTATCTATTACCCAAACTAACTGCCTCCGTAGACTGACTCTCAGAAAGCTTGCTCGTTCTAGTTCTCAGGTTTGGTTCCAGTTAGATTGGCACCTCTATTTTTCTAAGCTTACCTCCTGTAAGCTGATAAGGCACCTGAGTGAGTGAAGCAGTCTTTCGAGCAGTACCTCCACTTTTTTCTTTATCTCTAAACACCAAAATAACTCATCTGATCTGTTGTGTTGACTGTTGACATATGCCTCTGAATAAGGCAAGTTCTCGACACAGCCTGTTTGTGCCAAGAACAGCTTCTGCTGTTGTATGTCCACCGTCCTTCTTTATATAGAACATCCATCTCTAATCATCTGACCAGAGCACATGCTAAATTTCAGATTTGCTATAAAAATAAATGTGCCAGCTATCTTCGGCAACAGTAAATTGTGTAAATCTGGAGCCTGCAGAAGGGTGTTCCTGGCACAGGGAAGGTGGCAGATGTCTTTCCTCTGATACCCACTTCAACCTTTTGGGCCTTGTTCTATATTAATCCTCGACCCTACACCATAGCCATTTGACATATATGCAGGAAAAAAAGTGGCTGTGGAAATGTTAATGCATGCATATACTACTTGTATATATTGACACAGTATCTGCACGCATGCATACACTAACTGCATATATTCACACCAGAATCTAGCACCCCACCATCCTAAACCTTCTTTGTCATTACTGGATGTTCATATTATTTAATCTAGCAGTACTTCACGGAATTGATCTTGGAATGATAAATGGCAGAATATGCTCTGCTAAGAATAAATGCTCGTACCATAAAGTTACTGTGACAAAACCATCCGGTTGTCTGTTATATTGGATTCGTCTGTTTGGCCGTCCGTGCATATAATGACTGTTTCCCATAGCCCAACCGTACGAATGACTATTTTGACCGAACAAAGCTGCCGAACGGATGGCCACCCAGAATAAGAAGTGTGCTGCTGGTTAACCTCTTGATCCCAATTAGAACGTTGTGGTTAACCGCAGACACTTCTCAATTAGACCGACTTCAGGGTGGCCGTCGTTCGTATGTCGACCACGAGGCAGCGGCCATTTTAAAATGCACGAAAGCCCAGCGGTGTTCGGCACGGATTTCATGGAACTAAAAACGGAAACTCGTGCTGCCGAACACCGCTGAACCAACGGGTCGCTTAGCTGTCTCGACGAGCCCGTACGAACACCGGCTGTTCGGTAGTTTTGCTGCATACGAAAGTACTGAACCCAGGTAGCCTTCCCATGGAGTCAATCGCATACTGAAGGACTGTACGAACTTTGACTCCATGGCGATTGGACTATACGCATAGGATCTGAGCGCTATTCGTCAATAATATGCCCTCAGATCCCGGCTATCTGGGGATATGTGATACGAATGTAGAATATTCGGTTATTATATATTAAGTTATATATTTTTATGTACTTTCTGTGTTTATGTTTAAAATGGCGATGTGCCTTTGTCCTGGAGATAATTGCATTACTTCCCAATTATCTCCAGGGCAGAGGGGAGGGAAACATAATGCATTATGGGAGAAGTCTGTCTGAACTGTAATTTGTCCTACTGTAATTAGAGTCTTCCATTTGGTCCCCTAGAGGAGTGTCCACCAAGTGGAAGACCTGCATAAATACGGACGGGTAGCCCACAGTAAAACCAGATCTTGTTTGACCCTCAATACGGAGCTTCTGTCTCGTTTGTGGGGAAGGGGAATTACTATTGGAACGGCACTTTCGTTATTTTTAGCTGTGGATGGAGTTCGACTGGATTGCTGATCGGGAGTTGCCGTGTTTGTATGCTCCGTTCAGGAGTATGCTCCGTTTGACGGTCGGCTGGATTAAACATTGCGTTTCTGGATAAAAGGGATTATCTACTAAACGGCGGCTTTACCTACCTGGCGGTGAGTGTCGTAACAGTTACCCTAGGGGAGACTAACCCTTTGATACACTACCCAGATGAATATCAAACTAGACATGCAATCCTATTTCTATGTATTACTTTTTTTATAAAACTGTAAAAAAAAAAAAAAACTCCAGAAAATTATATGAAAAAAGTAAATGGTTTGAGACAAAAGAAAGATAAAGATGCAGAGTTGGCAACTTCAGAGTAAATACTGAGACAAATGAACTGACAGATAAAATGCATATTAATGAGTCTGAAATATATTTTTTTTCATTTAAAAAAAAAAAAAAAAAAAATAGTAAGAAAAGGAATCTATTATTCTGACTCTTTGAAAGCTCGCATGTTGAATGGTAGAAATATAAATGACTTTAGAAAAAGAAGTGTTTCCCTTGGGAAGTAGAAAGAGCGATATAAAAACAAGGTGTTAAAAACGCATTTCATTTATCTGAAGACTTCATAAACAGTAAATTGAGAATTCCTTTTGTACAAGCTTGGGTGCTCTGATTAATTTGTAGACAGAAGTAAATCTCTCACGGTCATACATTGAGGAAAGGGCACTTGAACATCTTAATATGCTTATGGAAAATGGGCGAAGTGGGCACTTGAGTGCCCGTTCTGGTACTTACATAGTGGTTTCAGACAAAGAAGTATATTTTGATACATACATATTTATAAATGGTTTGCAGTGGGAATGCTTTTTTTCACATTTTTAAAACTATTTTTTTTTTTATATTATGTGCAGCGTCAAGCTGTGATAAAGTTAAAGGCTTGTAGTCAGTTCTTTAGGCTTCCATAGTTACTGACAACAAGGTAAATAAAAGGATTTAGAAGTTGCCTTTATACTACGCCTCAGTCCATTGTCCCACGAGGCTCTTGTTCCACACATAATAAACTGCTTATTCTTTTTGTAATGATTTTTTTTCAGCAAACAATGTCTTTATTGTCCTTTCCAGACAAATACTTTAATTAGACGTTCATAATAATTTTCTTAGAAACTGAATTACATAGTAAAATCTCAATTTCTAATGTATTTTTTTTGCTACTTTAAATGTTCATATATATTTATTATGGATTGTAGCTTTTCAGGTTGTCTCACCTGAGTGCATGTTGTGTTTCACCGTGAATATGTTTTTATTTATTTATTTATTATTTTTATCATTTTTTTCTGAGCTGATATTTACCCTTGACTTGCCTCTTTTTTTTCTCCCAAGGATTGTGCATTTGTTGAAATTAGGAAAAAAAAAAAAACCGAAAAAGCTGAAGGATATTTTGCTTTTCAATTGAAACAAGTAATAGATTTTTAAGCTGTCAGCTCTTTTCAATTTTTCTTTTCTAACAATGCTATAAACACCTTTGTTAGGGTTGACAATTTGTTTTTCCCTTTTTGTGTTCGGCTTTAACTTGCATTTGTCTTTTATTTAAAAATCTAGATAACCAGTTGGGATATGATGTGAAGGGTCAACCACGGGGGAAAAAAATAAGCCATGTCCCAGGGAAGGTTGAACCTAAAGGTTCTCTCTAAAGAAAGTGGTGTAAATGGGATCCACAAGAGCCCCGTTTATAAGGGAAGCTTAAGAAGTATTCTTAGTGTGCAAGATTGTAGAGGATAATAACAACACTCTGTGTGATATGAAGCTTAGGGTGACTATGAAGGCATCAGGGGATGCTTAGTAGTTTATTAGGGCCTGGGGTTCTAATGCAGCGTGTGATACCTGCATTTAACTGAATGACCAGGAATCACATATCCTTGTTTATAATAACACTCCCCACATACCTTGGCCATAGGCGTGCGCAGCCTATTGCATTAGGGTGTGCACCCTAAAGCACAAACACACGCCGCATGTATATGTATGTGTGTATATATATATATATATATATATATATATATTTATACACACACACACACTGCTGTGTGTGTGTGTGTGTGTGTGTAAGGGCGCTGTTTGTGTGTGTGTGTGTGTGTGTAAGGGCACTGTATGTGTGTGTGTGCTGTGTGTGTGCTGTGTGTGTGCTGTATGTGTGTGTGTGCTGTATGTGTGTGGGTGCTGTATGTGGGTGTGGGTGCTGTGTGTGTGCTGTATGTGTGCTGTGTGTGTGTGGGTGCTATATGTGTGTGTAGGTGCTGTGTGGGTGCTGTATGGGTGCTGTATGTGTGTGTGCTGTATGTGTGTGCTGTATGTGTGTAGGTGCTGTGTGTGTGGGTGCGGTATGTGTGTGTGTGCGCTGTGTGAGGGTGCTGTATGTGTGTAGGTGCTGTGTGTGTGGGTGCTGTATGTGTGTGTTTGCGCTGTGTGAGGGTGCTGTATGTGTGTGGGTGCTGTATGTGTGTGGGTGCTGTATGTGTGTGTGGGTGCTGTATGTGTGTGTGGGTGCTGTGTGTGTGGGTGCTGTATGTGTGAGTGCTGTATGTGTGTAGGTGCTGTGTGTGTGTGTGTGTGTGCTGTATGTGTGTAGGTGCTGTGTGTGTGCTGTATGTGTGAAGGTGCTGTATGTGTGAAGGTGCTGTATGTGTGAAGGTGCTGTATGTGTGTAGGTGCTGTGTGTGTGGGTGTGTGTGCTGTATGTGTGTGGGTGATTGTGGGGGGTGGAGGTGGGGGTACATGACTCAATATCCCCCCTCCCTTCTTACCTTATGTAGGGAGGGGGGATTCTTGTTCCTGCTGCCTTCCCTGGTGGTCCAGTGGAGGTGAGGTGCAGTTTAGTTAATATCCCCCCTCCCTTGTTACCTTATGTAGGGAGGGGGGACCATGCTACCGCCATCCCTGGTGGTCCAGTGGAGAGTGAACTCTACCCTGCGGGGCTAGAGTTCACTCTCGCGAGATTTGAGCGTTACTGTGGCAACGCTCAGATCTCGCGAGAGGAACCCGGCGGAGCTGCTGGTTGAGCTCCCCGGGTCCTCTCCTGCCTCCCTCCCTGCCTGTGGGTCGGTGAGGAGGGAGGCTGAGAGCAGAGCCGGCGCTCGGATAGCGCCGGCTCTGCATGAGCCGACAGGGGAGATCCTGAGATCTCCCCTGCCGGTCTCAATACATAGGCGTGCTGCGGGGATTAGGGTGTGCCCAGGCACACCCGGCACACCCCGTGCGCACGCCTATGACCTTGGCCCTGAAAGCTTTTTCTTACAACACTTATTTGCCTTGGATATTTTCTGTTGGAAGCAACTCTCCATCTGTTTGTCTCCTTCCTTGCATCTTTACAAGCAACACAACATGTTGCGACCTCTATAGATACTGGTCTCTGTCATGCTGTGCCAGTTTATAACATTGCCAGCATGCATCAAAGTATCACACATCTTCCGGTGGCATAACAATAGACAGAGGTCACTTCAGTGTACATACCACTGGAGAATTAAATTAGAGATGGTATTCTAAAATATTACAGAATGGAAAAGGGCAACATTTTCTATATGTTCTTAGCAGACATGCCATCTCCTGCTGGGTAGGACTTCAATGAATTCAACTTTGCCTCCATGAAGGAATTTGCAAACAACATCAAACAAGTGAGTTAGTTACTTAAAGGGACAGATCCATGAAGCAGTAGCAAAATCATGTCAAAGCCCACAAGGGTAAATGCCAAACAATCTTACCCAAAAATCGTAAAATTCCACAAATTATTTATTGCATCATTTAAAAAAATAGAAATGAGTGCAAGAGGAATGATGGAAGTGAGGACTAAATGCCAAAAGTGTTTTGTTCGTTAGTACTTTTTTGAAGGCAATTTGACTATGTACATCCACATAATTTATAAAGAGAAACAAAAGTGATTTATCTCCTAAATGGCAGAGACTTGAGCAGCGTGACTGATCTATACACCAAAACTGCTTATTTAAAACAATTGTTTGTTTGATACTTAGATTATCCCTTTAATGTGTTTAAGGACGGGTTATATTGATACTGTAATAGCTCTACAAGAAGTCAATGTGAGTTTGGATGTGTAGCGTCACAAGAAAAATGACAGAATGTGCAGGTTAATGAGACATTTAGATAAACTCCCAAGCTTAGCACAGGTCTGGACTCCCTTACCTTATGAGCGCAGCACGCAGCCTTATCCATAGATTCTGGAGGCAGAGATCAGTGCCAACAATTTAAGATTGGAGACTCAGGGTGGAAGATATATGTTCTAAGAAAGAACTGATCCTCCTGGCTTCTCACAGGAATCAACAATACATTAATACTAGGTATCATTAGTTACCATGGCTGTCTAAATGGTCAGTGGCTTTCGGGGTGACATACTTAACTTATAGCTGCCAGCCTTGCCTACTTTTTCTAATTTTACTCATTAGTTGATAGGCTCTCAGGTCAGAGCCTGGAGTCCTTTCTCCCTTTCTATTCTCAGGTCTCTCTCTTTGTCTTCAAACTGCATCTTCATCCTGCTCCCCCACATCATCCCCCGATCTCTCCTCTTTACTCAAGCAAATAGTTCTCTGCCAATCTAACAGTCCATGGCACTTGGATACCTGCTGAAAAGTTTGGTTAACTCCCTTTCTCTAGATCTTCTCTAAACTATTGGTATTCTACTTTATGGAACACTTATGAAGCAGGTAGAGGTGATGGAGGCAGGTAGATTGACCTCCTCCTCCAATTCACACGCTTCCATTTGTTTTTAAACTTAAAGTCACCTTAGTGGGTGTACGTTCCTTTGATGTATTTGCATAATATTGTAGCTTTTGTTATTATTTTTGTTTCATGGAATATGTGTTGACATTTGTAAGTAATTTCTTTGTTTTATTATATTTGACTTAATGATTTAGACCTTTGTTATCAAGGCACATCATTTACTTATGTGGCAGAACATCTTCATGTTAGGGGAGGGGGTGGGGAAGCTGGGAATATATCATTGCATTGCAAAAATTAAGGAAACCAAGGAATAATCTTCAGGAAATCTTGTTTGTTAGGCAAATTTTCGAGTTAATAATTTAGTCAATGATCCGTGCATCAGTACCCATCCCGCAATACTTTGCATCCTCAAGCAAATTGTTGAATCATTTGAAATCATTGTTGGATATAAAAACCTAATGACAGATTAATCTCCCATTACATTCCTTTATGGAGAAATTCAGCACTTTCAAATCTGTGTTCTAACTCATTATTCAATATGATATTAGAGTGGGATATAAAATAAATAGCTTACAAATCAAGCAACTACTTCCGTGCGATTTAATTGTGATTACTTATCATGCCAAGAATGATCTAGCTGATTACATTTTGACCTTGACAGTTCTTAATCAAACTTGACACATGTCTGTTAAGGTCAAATCATCGCACACTTAACCTAACCGGCACAAAACCAAGACTCACTTTACTTTTAGGAGGTGGGATACCGGATTGTAGGGACACACAGAGAGTCCATCGTTACTTGTAACTTTATTTGTAGTTTTAACCACTTTGTATAGTTATAAAATACATGTGTAGGGAGTGTGGGGTGGAGAAGTTTAATTCCCCTTTGAAAAATCTAGTGGGATGGTGAAAGGGGTTAGACATAATGGTGTAGCATTTAAAATCATGTATTTTATTGCTAAAATACATATTTTAAAGTAGTTGGTTATGTTCTGTATTTAGCTTTTGATATGGTTACATTTCAACATTTCAACAAGAAAATTCAAAGTGGTTTGAATATTTTTTTGTGTGAGAACCTAGATATATCCAGGATAGGATGATACACCTCACTCTTCGTCCATATTAAACAAGCAACCAGCATCACTAGCTACTCAATCTCATCTTTATATACATATATAGGTGAGATTGAGTAGGTCTATAGTCCATTCCTGTAATAGCCTCTACAATTACGCTGTATTATTTTGTCTTCAGAAAACAGAATTTTTAAAGTATGCTCCTAAGGAGGCACCTGTTAGTTATGAAAGGCTTTCACCACCAGATTTAGTTTGATCCCTACACTAAAAGACTACTGTGTCAGGATACTAGTTGATCCAGCACCCAGAATTGTATCACACGTAAGACTAAAGGTAACCTTTAGAATGGCCTTAGAATGGCTGAACTTAACATACCAGAGAATAGTCAGTATACTTGCCGAGGTCAGGGACACAGAAGGAGACACAATGATGAGGGAAATCCGAAAGTCAAGGATACCAAAATACAGGGAAGTCAAAATGAAGTCAATAACCAGAAATAAACACTCAGGAACACTCCCTCGGATAACCTACTAAGGGAAACAACGACAGGGCAATGAGGAGAAGTAAAAATGTGTTTAAATAAGCCTCTTACAGATCTGATTGACCGAAATCTGCCTTTGACCTCAGAACGTGTGTGCGCGTCTCCTGTGTGACGTTACACGCACGTCGACATCGTCACTACTATGGGCAGACATGGGGTTATAAAATGGTGTAGATCCGCAGCGGCCGGTGTCCACCAACATGTTGCAGGAGTCAGATATACTGACGCATGCCCGCTGAGCGGCACTTCCGTTATTGTCAGGAAGGCAATTACTGCAGATACCGCAAGGTGAGGATGAATATGTTACTTACTGGTCTTTATCCCTTTGAAACAAATGTATTGTTTTTCCTCTTAGAAACATATTTGCACTTATTTACCAGTTTGTCTAACCATGGAACAGTACTAGCTATGCGAGAAATGTTTGCAGACGTGTGTATGCTGTTTCATTTTATATGAATACACAATTCGTCTTAAGAAACTCAATGTTTGCGTAACAGTTGGTTCTATAATCTTTTAGTATTTTCTATATATAAGAGAAGGTAGTTGAACAATTCATTTTCTTTTTGGTTTTCCTATAGAATTTATCACTTTATTCGTGTAAAGCTGTGTTATAAAGAATTGTGCCAGTAACTGATCTTGTAATCTAAATTAAATTTTTCTATTCTCTTATCAATTTCATTTTCTAATACAGCCCTTCGCCATGGGCGTATTAGCCGCGAGGTAAACAAGGCATTTGCCTTGGGCCGCCCCCAAATGCCCAAGGCAAATGTCTTGTTAGCTTTGCCGCTAACAGAAATGCCGGCGGGCTGCTGGACGATCGAGAGGCACTGCCTGGCGGGCGGCCGGCGAGGGAGCACTTCCCCTGAGCTGTCTGCTCAGCTCCCTCGCCAGCCGCAGAGTGAGGCTGGGAGGCGGAGCCGGAATATGACGTCATATTCCGGCTCCCCGCCTCACTCTGCGGCGCGCGAGGGAGCTGAGCAGACAGCTCAGGGGAAGTGCTCCCTCGCCGGCCGCCCGCCCGCCAGCCCGCCCGCCAGCCCGCCCGGCAGTGCCGCCCGATCGCCCAGCAGCCACTGGACTACCAGGGAGGAGGTAAGGAGGCGGGGGGGGGGGGGGGTGTTAAATAAAAAAAAAATGTGTTAAAAATAAATTTAAAAAAAATGTGTTACAAATAAATTTAAAAAAATGTGTTAATGTGGGTGGGTGTGTCTGTGTCTGTTAGTGTGTGTGTGTCAGTTAGTGTGTGTGTGTCAGTGTTTGTGTCTGTTAGTGTGTGTGTGTGTCTGTTAGTGTGTGTGTGTCAGTGTGTGTGTCTGTTAGTGTGTGTGTGTGTGTGTCTGTTAGTGTGTGTGTGTCTGTTAGTGTGTGACTGTGTGTGTCTGTTAGTGTGTTTGCCTGTGAGTGTGTATGTATGTCAGTGAGTGGTTGTGTCTGCTAGTGAGTGAGTGGTTGTGTCTGTTAGTGAGTGTGTTTGTCTGTTAGTGAGTGTGTCTGTTAGTGTGTGTGTGTGTGTGTTTCTGTTAGCGAGTGTGTGTGTGTGTGTGTGTATTTAGAATGCGGGCGGGGGGAAAGGTTGGGTGGGGGTGGCGCGGGGGGAGGGAGGGGGGGCGCCTGAGTTTTGTCCTGCCTAGGGCAGCACAAAACCAGGATACACCACTGCCCTCGCCATAAAATATTGCCATAACTGATTAGCTTTGTTTTAGTCTCTACAGTTTAGAAAACTATTTATTTAATTCCTCTAAATTAAGTACTATCCGCTCTGTGTGTATCTGAGTGGAAAAAAAAAATAGTGGTGAGAGTTGAGAAACACAACTTGCTGTCTCAACATGTCACGTTCTATGCATTGGACATAGAAAAAAACAATAAACAAATGTCAAAACTATACAGTCCATGGCTGGTTTCTCGTCACTGGTCCTTATGGTTCATAACACATGTTTTTGCAGGAATATTCACTAAAGTGAGAATTGCAGGGAATTTAAAGGGACACTCCAGGCACCCAGACCACTTCTGCCCATTGGAGTGGTCTGGGTGCCAACTCCCACTACCCTCAACCCTGCAAGTGTAATTATTGCAGTTTTTGTTATAAAAACAGCCACTAGACGGCACTTCCTGCTCTAGAGCATCGCTGGACGTCCTCACGCTATGTGAGGACCTCCAGCGTCGCTCAATTCCCCATAGGAAAGCATTGGAAAGCATTTTCAATTCTTTCCTGTGGGGAGCTCTAATGCGCATGAGCGGGATTGCCGCGCATGCTTATTAGGTCTCCACGGCCGGTGGGCGGGATCAGTCTCGCCCACCGGTCGACGTACTGCAGAGGAGGAGCGGCGGCGGAGGAAGAAGCAGCGACGTGGGACATGTTGCTGCCTCTGGTAAGTGACTGAAGGTTTTTTTTTTTGCAGTGCCAGGAAAACGGAAAGTGAATTTAAAGTAAATTTCAAATTTAAGGTCAAAATTGCTGAAAAATTCTCCAAGTTAGTGCTGCTTTCACTTCTGCTACTTTGGCTTTGAATGTGAAATTTACTTTTAATTCACTTTCAAATCCCCCTGCAATGCCCAGTTTAGTGGATAACCTTGTAGGATTAAAAAAAAAACATATTTAAAACAACTTCCATTGCTAAGGGTACCTGCAGAGTAAAGTCTGAAATCCAATGTCTGGATGTTCTTTATTTGCCTTTCAATCTGGGAATTGCCATCTATCTGTCTACATGTCTGTCCGTCCATCCTTGTATCTGTCTATATGTCCGTCCATCTTTCTGTCTACATGTCTGTCCGTCCATCCTTCTATCTGTCTATAAGTATGTCCGTCTATTTATCTGCCTATATGTCCGTCCGTCCATCTATCTGTCTATATGTCCATCCGTCCGTCCACCCGAAAATGTATTTTAAAGTAACTGTCATAAAAAATAAATAATGATAAATAATAATAAAAAAACAATATATTTTATTTTAGAATCATGTAACCTCAGCCAGCATCAGTAAAATGTAGCCTACTGCCAAATCCCTAAAATGTATTTCTAAACATATTTTCCCATTGATTAAGTAGGCATGCCTAACCTTGCGTTCTCCGTACATCAAGAGAGTGTGAAAATAAATAAGTAATGGATTAGACAGACAGCAGATAAAGGTCCTCTGAAAAAAAATAAAAAAAATCTACTGTTCTAAATTCAAAGTAATAGTTTGATCTATGTGTATGAGGTGTTACTAGAATGTTAAAATAAATCACAAAAAAAAACGTCAAACCACCATTTTTTTTTGCATCTAGTAAAGCATTTTTTTTTTAATTTATATTGCATATCTTGACTTGAGTGATTTTTCTGATAGTCTATTCACACGCATTATCTAACTATATCAAAATAATAATAATTTTTTTCCCATTACATTTTGCACGATTTTGACATATCAAAAAATACCAAAAGTTATATATTATAGAGTTATGTTTCTTTAAATAATTTGCAGAATGAGTGGTACAAAAATGTGAAAATGAATTCATGAATGTATAGCAACCATGCCTATCGCTACTTTGTTCGTATAACAAAGATATCACGAGTTGATTATTTTTACACACTTGGGGCGCAACAGCAGAAGGCGCTGTGAATTTGAAGCTTCAGTTCTTTAGGCAGACTTTTTACATTTGTTGTGTGTACAGTGTGTGATTTATCCAGTAATATTCTAGAATAGTTGCTTCTGTTTGTGTGTGGTGTATGACCAAGTGTCTAAATGACCTATCTGCATGTGACAATTATAAGTCGAGCATGCATTGACATACTGTATTTTTAAATTGACAGATGTTGTTAAAGTGTAATCATTCTCATCACATCTGGGATTTCCAGCCAGTCGTTTGCGAATGTCACTGTAACAGAGAAAGTGTATATGTTTTTAATTGGTCGCAGAGATTACACTTTTTTTTTAAAAGCTGTTTGCTACTTTGTTTAGTGCAGGGATAGGCAACCTTCGGCTCTCCAGATGTTTTGGACTACACCTCCCATGATGCTTTGCCAGCATTATGTGTGTAAGAGCATTATGGGGGATGTAGTCCACAACATCTGGAGAGCCGAAGGTTGCCTATCCCTGGTTTAGTGAACTAAAAGTTAGTTATCAGTTATTAGTTTATTTTTTTTATTTTTTTATTTTTTTAACGAACCTGTCCCCAAACTACTGTTTGCATCATATGCGACTTTCAAAGAACAGTATTTCATAAAATGAACAGCACATAGACGCACTTGTCATGCCATCATGGTTAGAATGCCAGTTTTGTATGCACACACAGCATTATACGAATATGGCACCCTGTGTGAATGATTGTAGGTGCAGAATGTGATGGTAAGATGTTGTAATTAGCTTCCTAACTCCATTAACAAATGTTGGGAACGTCATGCTGCCATGGTGATTGATCAAGTAAAAAAAATTGCAATTAAGCGTGGAAACAATCAGCCTTATTGCTGTTCCCAAAATGGCAGCATTAAATGATGGGTAATACTCAAGCTATAGCAGAAATGGGAGGGGCAGATAATCAGAAATTATATGAAAAATGTAATAACCTTTGTAGGAATGTAAGGAAACTTTCCAAAATGGATATCACATATTTATATATCCCACCAACATCAATATAAATAGATATGTCCTTCTACTGGGTACAACAAGGAACAACCATTTATAATCCTTACATTGGATATTATGTTAAACATTCAGTGTACGATAGTCATTTGCCAAGATCTTATGTGATTACAGGTGTCATTCAATAAATGTACGCTACCTGAAAACAGAAGGACATCATTTGGATAGAGGTTATTCATTAACAAGATCAACTGAGTAAAGGGGGTAGGGGCTGAGGAAGGGGACAAGGCTGAGTAAGGGGACAGGGGAAGGGGGACAGGGCTGAGCAAGGAGACAGGGGTTGAGCAAAGGGACAGGGGCTGAGGAAGGAGGACAGGGGCTGAGGAAGGAGGACAGGGGCTGAGGAAGGAGGACAGGGGATGAGGAAGGGGACAGGGGCTGAAGAGGCGGATAAAAAAACAAAAACCAAAGTGTACTTCCCCCCTCCCTGAGTCTTACCTTAGGCCAGGGAAGGGGGGGGGGGGGGCAGGAGCAGGAGCCAGCAGCCAGCAGGAGCAGCAGCCATCATACAGCAGCTAGTAAAGTCAGCCTCTCCTGATGATGTCAGGAGGAGGGAGTGTGACTTCCTCTGCTCTTCTCCCAGACTCCCCAGCGGTCCTGGGAGAAGAGCAGTGAAAGTCACTGGTTGCAGGCTGCAGGGAGAGAGGTAAATTTAAAAATCCAAGTCGGATTTTTCCTTATTTTGCTGTATGCAGACGGCTCTGGATTTAGAGCGGGCTGGGGGGCTATTTCCCCCATGCTACCTGGGCCAGCACGCCCCTGTGGATCAGTATACACTTCATTGGCCAGACCTTGCAGCTAGGGATCACTATTTCATTAACCCCTTAAAACCGGAGGGCGTACTATTACGCCGTATTCTAAGCGGCTTTAAACGCCGCAGGGCGTAATAGTATGCCCTCTGTTTTTTTTTTCTTACCCGGTCGCCGGCGATCCCACGCCGGCGATCGTGGTTGGGGAGACTCACCTGGGATCCCAGGGAGTCCCCCACGGCAGATGCCTCCTCTGCCCACCCCCCCACCTGGCCATGTGAGAGTGAGGTCCTTGCGAGGACCTCACAATCAAATGACCGGGTTAGCTGCCTGGTGCATTGCCAGCAGGGGGACTGCCTGTAATGACAGTTAGTCCCCCTGCTGGCTGGAAATGAAAAAAAATAAAGTTAATCAGTGTAAAAAAAATAAAAATATACTTAGATCATATATATGATCTAAGTATATATATACACATATACATACACACACATACACTGTCTAGGTGTATTTTACTATTAATATATATATAATTATATATATATATATATTAATTCCAAATTACACGTAGACGGATACTGATTAAATATATATGTAATTATTGTTATATATATATTTATATATAATATAAAAACAATAAACATGTAAATACGTTAAAAAATTAAATAAAAAAAAGAATTAGAAATAAATAATTAAAAAATATATAGATGTGTGTTATTTCGTTCTAACTGTATTGTGATATTAATATATATATATTTATATCAAAATACATGTAGAACGAAGTAATATATATATCTATATACATAAATATATACGTATATATCACTATATATATACCTATATTTTTACATAATTAGGTATCTTAATTAATTACAATTAGCGGAACCTGCCTGACAACCCATGCCGAAAGTATAGGGAATTTAATTTGCTAGCACTATATTTAACCCTATAACTTTCCAAGACACCATAAAACCTGTACATGGGGGGTACTGTTTTACTCGGGAGACATCGCTGAACACAAATATTAGTGTTTCAAAACAGTAAAATGTATTACAACGATGATATCGCCAGTAAAAGTGACTTTTTCTGCATTTTTCACACACAAACAGCACTTACACGGACGATATTATTGCTGTGATACTTTTTACTGTTTTGAAACACAAATATTTGTGTTCAGCAAAGTCTCCTGAGTACAACAGTACCCCTCATGTACATGTTTTATGGTGTTTTCAAAAGTTACAGCGTCAAATATAAGGCTGGTGTTTCATTTTTTGCACATTAAAATTCGCCAGATTGGTTACGTTGCCTTTGAGACCCTATGGTAGCCCAAGAATGAAAATTACCCCTATGATGCCATACCATTTGCAATAATAGACGTCTTTTTTAGTAGCCACTTAGTCACAAACACTGGCCAAAATTGGTGTTTTTTGCATTTTTCACACACAAACAAATACTAACGCTATCTTTGGCCAGTGTTTGTGACCAAATGGCTACTAAAAAAGACTGGACATACCCCATTTGCAATACCTTGGGTTGTCTACTATTGCAAATGGTATGCCATTATGGGTGTAAATTTAATTCCTGGGCTACTATACAGTCTCAAAGGCAACGTAACCAATCTGCCGAATTTCAATTTCAAATATAACGTGTTATATTTGACCCTGTAACTTCCCAAAACACCATAAAACCTGTACATAGCGGGTACTGTTTTTTTACGTGAGACTTTGCTGAATACAAATATGTGTATTTTATTGCAGTAAAAGCAAACAGTATTATGACATTGACAGTTAAAATGTCATGTAGAACAAAAAAAATAACAACATTTCTTATTTTCTCCCATTTTTTTCATATTAAAGTATGTTTCATAGCTAAATATTTGATATTAAATGAAAGCCATGTTTCCCCTGAATAAAATGATATATAATAAGGGAGGGTGTATTTAATATGAAAGAGGTGAATTACGGTTGGACAGACATATAGCGCAAATGCCAGGTTTTGTTTACGTTTTGTTTTGTTCACAACGTGTACATTTGGCTCAGTCCTTAAGGGGTTAAAAATATAGACATTGGAATAGATGTTGAGACTGCAAGATCTCTTGTAGAGCATAAAAAAAAGCAATCTAGCCAACGTCAAGCTGAAAGAGAAAAAGAAACAAATGGGAATATCTGAGCATGTGCTTGTTCAGGACCAAAGTACAAGAAGGAACAGTACATAGTACATGACATGCCGACTGCAAAGGTGCCCTGTAACTGCAACCCTATCTGACCCATCCATCACACAAAGAGACAAGCCTTACCGTGACCTAAAACCAGACCAGTGAAGTCTGCTTGAAGGGCTTTCCACTGCTCTTAAGTATTTTAAATGTTCAACTATGTTCATCAGCGGACAATAATGCATCACAATCTCTTCAGTGCCTGCACTTGTGAAGGAGCTGTTGAGACCCGCTGAGGGTGCTGCATTGGGGTTATCTCCACTGAAGCCTTTTTAAAGTCACTGGAACAGAGCAGTTTAAAACCAGATGGGAGAGGATTCTTTTTGACCAAGTACCAAACACAGTTATTCTCTCCGGACCCAATGATTCCGAAGGCTGACATTTTTGACACCTGAACAAATTGTACTTTTGCTTGCTCATCTGCAAACTTGCAGAAGGGAAATAGTGCAACAGCAACCGCAAATGGTCATCTCAGACCTAACATCCAAAGTCTCCCTCTTTTCTTGACGACTCACTCCTTGAATCTGGAGGCAACAGTGAGGAAGACAAGAAAGAGGAACAGCATGAAAAGGACATCAACGGCCAAGTTAGATATGAAGTTCAGTCATACTTTGTTGAGAGCCCCTTGCTTACTAATGCATCCTGGGCAAATTAACACCATCAATGGTGCACATTGCAGCCATATTGCCTCTTTGGCAATACACACGTGCACTAATACATGGACACACATACGAGCACCATTGGTATTGCTAGGCTCCAGAAACATCTGGTGCTTGAATAACATTGATAACCACTACACTAACACAGAGTTGAGGTTATGTCAATACATAACCTCTCCTCTTTCGGTTGTATCCCCTCCTTTCAACCTGTGAACGTTGTACTTATTATGCTCTCTAGCACAGCATAACGAAAAACAAGCACATGCTGCACAGCCAAGTATTTAATGTAATCCTCTCATGCTACCTATCTAATATAGCAATGTGCAGCAAAGTTCTGTTACCTAGCACCCCGTATTGTGGAGCACTTTACTAGTGGTCTTTCTTTTTATATCAGATGGCTTTGAGTAAAATGTAAAATGAAAAATACCACAAGTATACTCTTTGCCCCTTTATTATCTGGGGGTTAAAAAAAATCCACATCTGGAGCTTTAGTCCCTCCCTAGCAATGCCTATTATACACACATTGATACTTGCACACATATACAAATACACTGAGAGTTGCATACACACACGTGCGCGCACACACACACACACACACACAAACAGACAAAATGATGGCACAGAGGCACACGCTGGCACACAAGCGCTGACAGATTGTGTCTGGCAGTGTGTATCAGTATCTATGTGTACATCTCAGGCATTATGTATCTGTGCATGTGCCTGAGAGTGTTTTCTGGCAGTGGATATCCTTGCATATGTGTCTGTGAGTGTATATCTATGTGTATCCATTACTGTGTTTGGAATGTGTATCAGTGTGTGTCTGTGATTATGTATTTTTGTGAGCATGTTTATCTCGGTGTCTGGAAGAGAATGTGTGTATGTATGTGGGAGCTGCTTGCGGTGTGTTATATGGTCTGCTTGTGGTCTTGACATGTGCATTGTGATTATGCCAAGGCTGTGAGTTGTGCGTGAATTTGTATATGGTGTTGAATGTGTATATATGGGAATTGGCTGTGTGCATGGGGGTAACTGTGTGTGTATGAGGACCGTGTCTTCTCAAAAACAGACTTATCAATATAAAATTAAAAATTAAAAATTGGTCTGTAAACCAGGATACATCCCTTTGTTGTGGAGGACACGGAAAATCCTTGCTGTTATTGATTGGGCAATCCTGTTTATGTTACCATTAAAGAGATTATTTTCTGCCCTTTTGTTGTGCATGGGAGGAGCTAACCAATTAGCTAATTTTGCCATAATTTGGTCAGAAATACCATTTACTGGTGTAAAAGTTAGATTGTTACCAGCTCCAAGGTATGACTATTTACTGCATGTATTTAAAGAATTTAAACCCTTTTACCTGCAGAATTTCTCTCTTCTTAAACCGAATAAGGCGGCAGCTTATACTATTACTGAACTATTTCACTACAAATCATAATTACGGAGTATAATTATAGTTTGCAAGGTTTGCTGGGCAGATTATAAATTAATTGTGATAGATTTTATGGATCCATGTTAGAAGATCTACATTAATTACAACTTGCACAGTCTGTTCTTCTTATGAGTAATGTAAATAAATATCAATCTCTGTATTGATTTATTTGCATTTGCAGTGAACTCACCTACTCTATAAAACATCTGTTACATCAATGTAAGAGGCAAGTATTCTAGATATCAGGACTGACGTGTATTATTCTAAATAGTGAATCCGAGAACATGGCTGAATGCCCAGTCAGCAGATGATGTTTCAGATTGATACAGTAACAGAGGGTATGCTCTCCATTCTATCTTTTTCATTGGGGCGGGATGTAGAACTGGCATAGAGAGCTCATAAGCCAGGCTAATGGAATTTGAAATTTCCATCTGGGCCATATCTAGTGTGATAGCCTTCATTTATTTGGCTAATGTCACAACATATATTCACAATCATATTATTAGAAATGTGGGAGAACAGGTCCATTAATTATGGGTGCTCTCCAGGAACTAGACAGTGATGCAATAATCTATGTGTAGTGGGGGGAGTGTAGCTATGTGTATAAAGATGGCTGAGTATAATGTGTTCAGCTGGCTGAATGTGATATGTGTGTGAGTGTTGTGTTTGGCTGAGCGGGGTGTTTGTGAGCTTGGCCTAGTGGGGTGTGTGCATAGTCTAGCATATTTGACCAATTATTTATTATAAAAAAAAAATATATATATATCCCTCCCCCCTGCTTACCTGTCTGCAATGAGAAGGTTTAATTCCTAGTTGCCCAGGTGAGCTACGATTCCTGGAGGTCCAGCGTGGGCTCCCACCACTGGTGGTACTAATGTAGAGAGGTCCCTGATGTAAAATCTTCTTGGGTGGCCAAAAATTCCTTGTCTGTTGTATAACTCCAAAAATGCTATGCCAGCTTGGGATTTACTATTTTCCCACGCGTTGTTTTTAACACGAAGCAGCGTTTGTGTATTTGAATGTAAGCATGGTTTTATATGGAGTATGTGTGAGTGAATGTAGGGGTGTGTTTGGATGCAGTATTGGCGTTTCAATGCAAACATGCATTTGTGTTTGAATGCAGTGGTGTGTTTATATATAATGGTGGTGTTTTAATACAGGGGTGTGACACTCATACAGATACACAGATACAAACATACAGTACATAATGATCCACAGACACACAGATACAAAGACTGATACACAGACACACACAGAGATACACAGACAGACACACAATGACACACATGCAGGTCAAAATGTACACTATTTCAGCCAACCTCATGTTTCCTTCCTTTTGGGTGAAGGGGGTTGCTTCTGCTGGCTGAGGCTATTGGTAGTTTGGCGCTGGTCTTCCAACCCGCGCCCCCTCCTCTCTGCCTGTGCGGCTCGGTGTATTAGCTGGGAGAGAGAGACTGGCTTTGACTTTCTCCCAGCGCTGCCAGTACGTTATTACAGGGGCCACCTGATGGACATGCGTCTTTACCTGCCCATCAGGTGCCCTAAGTGCATGTGCCAACTGATGGACCACTCAGCATGTGGGCACAGGTACAGCTGTCCCGGTAGTGGTAGTTCTGCTGCTGGCTCCACCAGTTCTGCTGCTGGTCTAGTCAGTAGGTGTTTCCTGCATCTCTGATTGGTGCCAACTATAGTGAACACCCTCTTCCAGTTCACATTCATGGAATGAGTCAGGGTGTTATTTAGACTGGATGGAGACTTCATTACAAAAATCTAAACAACACAAAACATAATTTTTGCAAAGTGTCTCCCATAATCCCTCACTTGCTTTTGCAAATTTGCACTAAACTTTGGATTCCAATACACTGAATGCAGACATATGCAGCAAGACACAATATGTAGTTTCTTTAACCCCCCAACCAGAACATCTTTCCTTTCTGTATCAAAACCTAGATATGTTGATACAGGATTGTAACATACTGTATACGATTATGCATTTTCCTATCTTACATAAAGAAATATTTAACAACAATTCTTGCAAAGTTTCCAAAATATATTTTACATTCCTGCTTTCGAATGTAATTATGTTTAAAGTGTCTTTTTCTCCTTTAACAGAAGTTCCGTTTCACCTCTCAGAGAGCTGATCACTTGGCAGAGAGCCCGGTAGCTCAATTTAAAGAATTGTAACATATAACTGTATAGATCATTTCTATGGGAGACCTTTTCTAAATCTTGTTTCCTGTCTTTATCATAGCACAGCATTACTGTTTTCCAGGGTTAATGTACTTACTTTGTTGACAATGAGGTTTTGGCATGTTCTTCTCCAATCTTGTACAATCTGTCTTTCTGGAGCTCCAGGTGTCCTCTCGAACACACTGCCCAACAAACATGAAAGGGTACGCATATCGACAGGTTGTTACTTTATGTTCTAAGACCCTGCAGGGGTATACGCTAAACCTAGAATAGCTGGGAACTCAAAGTGAATTAAAAGTGAATTTTAAATTTAAGGTCAAAATAGGTGAACTGCAAGCATTGCTAATTTGGAGAATCTTTCCAATTGGGCTATTGTTACCTTTCATTTTGAAATTCACTTTGAAATCCTTGCTTTTCTCACACTGGTGAATAACTTTGCTGGAGTGAGTTCGCATTATATCTAGACATAGTGTTTTTCTTATGTAGATACTACTCATAATTGGGTTCTCCAGAATTACTATATTATATTCTGACAATTGTTCCGAGTTCCATGAGGCAGACTTGGCACTGACACTATTTCTCTATAGACCCAAATAGTATTGTTGCTTGTGGGATAAAAAGTATTGAGTATTGTATAAATTGGTGGATCCTGACTCAGGTGACATTCTATGATGTCTTTATATTCAGGGTCACTGTGCTATCTGATATAGGACATCTCTATTAAGACTTGTTGTTGTGGTGTACTTAAAGGAACACTATAGTCACCAAAACAGATTTAGCTTAATGAAGCAGTTTTGGTGTATAGATCATGCCCCTGAAGTTTCCCTGCTCAATTCTCTGCCATTTAGGAGTTTAATCCCTCGTGTTTCTGTTTATGCAGCCATAGCCACACCTCCCCTGGCTGTGACTGACAAAAAAATATGGTTTAATTTTCAATCAGTTGTAACTTGCTTTAAATGTTTCTTTTTCTCCTGCTCTGTAATCTGAACTTTAATTACATAGAACAGGCTCCTGTAGGGTCTTGCAAGCTATTCATAGAGCAGTAGATAAGACATTTGAAATTAAACATAATTTGCAGTGAAGGAATTCTAAACATTATGTGACTCTTTACAGGAAGTGTTTAGGAAGGCTTTGCAAGTCACATGCAGAGAGGTGTGCATAAGGCTGCATAAACAAAGCGATTTAACTTCTAAACGGCAGGTGAATGAGTAGTGAGACTGCAGGGGCATAATCTATACACCCCCCCCCCCCCCCCAAAAAAAAAAATAGTATTTCATAAAGGTAGAGTATTTATGAAATACTAATATTTAATGTGTTGGACTACTTTGTCCCTGTATATTTCCTATACCTAACATGCGTTTCCTAGGGCTGTCTCTGTATATTTCCTATACCTAACATGTGTTTCCTAGGGCTGTCTCTGTATATTTCCTATACCTAACATGTGTTTCCTATGGCTGTCTCTGTATATTTCCTACACCTGACATGCGTTTCCTATGGCTGTCTCTGTATATTTCCTACACCTGACGTGCATTTCCTAGGGCTGTCTCTGTATATTTCCTACACCTGACATGCGTTTCCTAGGGCTGTCTCTGTATATTTCCTACACCTGACATGCGTTTCCTAGGGCTGTCTCTGTATATTTCCTACACCTGACATGTGTTTCCTATGGCTGTCTCTGTATATTTCCTACACCTGACGTGCGTTTCCTAGGGCTGTCTCTGTATATTTCCTATACCTAACATGTGTTTCCTAGGGCTGTCTCTGTATATTTCCTATACCTAACATGTGTTTCCTATGGATGTCTTTGTATATTTCCTACACCTGACATGCGTTTCCTATGGCTGTCTCTGTATATTTCCTACACCTGACGTGCGTTTCCTAGGGCTGTCTCTGTATATTACCTACACCTGACATGCGTTTCCTATGGCTGTCTCTGTATATTTCCTACACCTGACATGCGTTTCCTAGGGCTGTCTCTGTATATTTCCTACACCTGACATGCGTTTCCTATGGCTGTCTCTGTATATTTTCTTACACCTTGCCTATGCCTGACACTGCTGAAGGGAATTGGCTCTATCTATGGAGGATCTAGTGGTCTCGCGGGATCCTCCATAGACCTCAAAGTTATGCTCATGCTCTTGCAGTACAGCAGTGATGTCAGCTCCTGGCGCTTCAGCCTTTACCTGTATTATTATGTTATGTTAATATGTTAATATTTATATAGCGCCAACAAATTCTGCAGCGCTTTACAGTGGGTGGACGAACAAACATGTAGTTGTAACCAGACAAGTTGGACACACAGGAACAGAGGGGTTGAGGACCCTGCTCAATGAGCTTACATGCTAGAGGGAGTGGGGTAAAGTGACACAAAAGGTAAGAATAGCATTAATGTCACGACTACTAGAGTGGTCCAGCACGCAGAAACTATGTAACCATATACATAAAAAAGGAAAGGGAAAAGAAAGGACAGAGCGTAAACCGGACCTTAGAATGGCCGGACTAATACGCTAGAGACAGAGAATAGTCAAAGGGAAAGCCGAGGTCAAGGAAGCCAGAAAATACTCAATACCGTTTAAACAAGCCAAGTCAGGGAAACCAAAAAATCAGAATAACCAGGGAAAAGCCAAGATAAGGATACCAGGAAATCAGAAACACGAAAATCCAAACGTGGATTGTGTTTCAGGAGCCAAGGGAAACCGAGTATTATCGGACATGTAGGTGAAGATATGATTTGAAAGGCCATCTCTTCAGAGTGGAGAATACCCACTGAGACAGTGATTGGCAGAGTTTCGTGTGTGATGAAAGGCTGGGTAAGAGGCCTTCCATCAATGGCCTCGACTGCTATAGGTTTCTCTTTCTGTCTTAAGGGCAGGAGATATTTTGCAGAGAACTCTTTGTCTAGGAAATTCTCCGCTGCCCCAGAGTCAATCATAGCCTCACACTGAACAGTGGTCTTTTTAAAAGACAAGGTAACTCTGACAAGGAAACGGTTCTTAGTCAATTTAGGGGACATATACATCACACCTAAGGTCGGTCCCCGTACGTGCCTTAGGTGTGCAAGTTTTCCGGCCGAACCGGGCATGACAATCTTTGATGCCCCTTCTTGCCACAATACATACATAGCCCTTCGTTACGTCTGTGTTGTCTCTCTGCCTCAGTGAGTTTAGCGCTACCCAATTGCATGGGTTCAGGTTCTGGAGGAGGAGCTTGGCTACTCACCACTGGGTTAGAGAAACGAGGAGCTATGGACAAATTAGGACGTCTATTACGTTGTTTGTTTTTCTCTCTCTCTCTGAGCCGGTTATCAATGTCTATCATATAAGCAATAAACTCATTAAGATTAACCGGAAGGTCTCTAGCTGCGGTCTCGTCTTGTATACTCTCAGCTAGACCTTCAGAGAAAGCAGCCACCAGACCACTATTGGTCCAGTCAACCTCGGACGCCAGTGTTCTGAACTCTATGGCGTAATCGGCTACAGAGCGACTGCCTTGTTTTATTCTCATAAGGGCTTTGGCAGCGTTCTTCTCCCTGCCTTTAGGTTCAAACATAGCCTTAAAAGCTGTGAGAAAGGCACTGTAATCACAGGCTACTGCGTCTCCACTCTCCCATAAGGGGTTAGCCCAGGTTAAGGCTTTTCCAGTTAATTGGTTCATCAGCCTATTTTTGATCTATCTGTAGGGAATGAACCTGGGGAAGCCTCAAAGTGGTATTCAATTTGGTTTAAAAAACCTCTAAATTCCTTGGAATCACCTCCATAATGAGAGGGAGGTGAAAGGGTTATGGAAGGTGGTTTATGTGGTACGGGAACCACTACAGGTGGCGGAACCACAGGTGGTACAGGAGGGACCTCTAAATAGGCAGTCCTCTGGAGCAAGGTCTGAAATGCCTGGGCAAATTGGTCTAACCTGTGGTCCATATCCTCCACCCTACTCTCACAGGCAATCATATGTTTGCATAGTTCTGCAGGATCCATGGCCCTGTCATAATGTCACGACTACTAGAGTGGTCCAGCACGCAGAAACTATGTAACCATATACATAAAAAAGGAAAGGGAAAAGAAAGGACAGAGCGTAAACCGGACCTAAGAATGGCCGGACTAATACGCTAGAGACAGAGAATAGTCAAAGGGAAAGCCGAGGTCAAGGAAGCCAGAAAATACTCAATACCGTTTAAACAAGCCAAGTCAGGGAAACCAGAAAATCAGAATAACCAGGGAAAAGCCAAGATCAGGATACCAGGAAATCAGAAACACGAAAATAGCACTCTCAGGAAACCAGGAAACGGAAACCACGACAGGGCAAAGTACTGGGGTGAATTAGGGGTTTAAATACCCTCTCAAAGCTATGATTGGTCAGAGGGCGACCTCTGACCCCAAAACGTGCGTGTGCGTTGACGTCATGACGTCACGCACACGTTGGTATAACTCTCGGGGGCGGGGCTATCCATAGACGCGACCACGCGGTCGGCGCCATATTCGATTCGGGCGTGATGCCCGGAAGAACTGAGTGAGCGGTTCCCGGCTCGCCAACGAGCAGGTAAGCTCGTGTTGTCGGCACGGTCGTGCCGGTCGGGCACGGCCGTGAGGCTCGGCGGGCCGGTGACCGCAACAATTAGACTAATGACAGTTGCAAGAGAGGAACCAGTCGAGAGCTATTAACAGTTTAATTGATACGATTTTATGAAGAAGTGGGTTTTTAATGATTTTTTGAAGGAGTGGAGACTGGGTGAGCATCTGTACTCACCTTTACCTGTACCCACAGGTAACTTAATTGCCAGCAGTGATGTCACTGTCAGGGGTCTTTGCAAATTCTCCAAAGTCCCTAGATAGTGACAGTGCAGCTGTAATATGAATACATATTTAGCATTAATAGAGATCTGAAGATCACTGCAAGGCTTTAAAGGGCCTCCTGGCAGCTCCTATCTTAACATAAATGATGACTATGGTAAAAAGTAAGATACAAGGACAGAGGAAACATTTCAACGAAACAGTACATCCATACAGATAATGTGCTTGGCCAGGATCCAGTTAATATTTATTAGTCAACCAGGGCTAGTGCTCAGGTGTCCTTGGAAAATGTGAAAAATAATAGATAAAAATGTGATATTGTCTAAATAATTTATCAAACTTTATCCCTAGATCAGTTAGAAACACAAAATGCAAATTACTGCAGACAATCCTGCAATAAATAAGTTCCCATGCACCATCCTTTAGAGAGTATCTCCTACACGCACACACAGACACACACACAAAACAAAGTTTATTTTTGTTTTACTTAATCTCAATTTTGCTAAATCGGCCAGCTGGCATCGGAGAAAACATCACTTTTTATTTGAAATAAAGAAAGCTGCAATGCCTGAGTGCATTTTCCGAGACGTAAACTTTATTTTCAGCTGACCGTTTTTGCTCCAAGAAACTTTGGAAGACACATATTCATAAATTGCAAATAAATAAATAAATAAATAAAAATTAGACGTTAATAAATTACTGCTTTTTTGAATTTTAACACAGGTAGTAATTTACTCATCAAATATTTAGTTGAAGTAAATTGCGAAAATGTAAATACATTCACAAATTAGAAGTATTTTAGCACATTGGCTGACCCCGTTAAAGGGACTGTATAGTCACCAAAACAACTACAACTTAATGTAGTTGTTCTGGTGAGTATAGCATGTTCCTGCACACTTTTTAATGTAATGGAACATCTCTAGTGGCAGTCAGGAGAATAGGCAGATTTTCCTATGGGAAAGCATTGGATTGGCTGAGATCATCAATTCTAATGATCTCAGCCAAGAGGGTGGATAGTGAGCAGGGCCAGCCCGTGCGGCACTGGAAAAAAGTGAGTAAATCACCTTTTTAACCAGAGGTAAGGTGGGCCGGTGGGGGCTAAATAGTTATTTTAGTGCTATAGTGTCAGAAATACACATTTATATTCCCGACACTATAGAGTTCCTTTAAAAAAGTAAATCACCTTTTTAACCAGAGGTAAGGTGGGCCAGTGGGGGCTAAATAGTTATTTTAGTGCTATAGTGTCAGAAATACACATTTATATCCCCTTTAAAAATGTGTTCTATTAATGAGCATTTTTTTTTTTTTTTTAAAGTGATAATATATTTGTGCCTTTTCTTCACTATTTGTTGAAGAAGCTTTTTTCTTTTTGGCAGGAGTAAGAATAATTAGAAGGAATGATTATTATTGACACTTTTTCACATGATATTTCTCTTTAGGATTTAATTTTTCAAATGCAGATGTTTACACCCTGTTCCAAATTATTATGCAAATGATATTTTACTCATTTACCTAAATAATTGATGTAAATAACAGTCAGCATAATTCTCATGTTATCAACTATTAAGAGTACAATTCAAATTTTATTAAACAAACCTCCTAATGATAACAGTATTTTTTTTTAAACATAAAAAACTTACCGTACAATGCACTTTTCCAAATTATTACACACAGTAAGTTTCAAAACACTTTATAGGTTGTAAAGAACTGAAAATTGTCATCTGTTGTGTTTGCAGCATATTTACTGAAATCAAAAGCTATTTCAATCAAACTTATAACAACATTTTAACTTTTTAAACATTTTAACAGGTCACGTTATATTTTAACACAGGGCCCCTTATTTGATAGCAGCTTCACAAGTCTTGCATCCATTGAACTTGTGAGTTTTTGGACAGTTTCTGCTTGAATTTGTTTGCAAGATGTCAGAATAGCCCCCCAGAGCTGCTGTTTGGATATAAACTGCCTCTCCCCTCATAGATCCTTTGCTTGATGATGCTCCAAAGGTTCTCAAAAGGATTGAGGTCAGGGGAAGATGGAGGTCACACCAGGACTTTCTCTCCTTTTATCCCCATAGCAGCCATTGATGCAGAGGTATTCTTTGCAGCATTAGATGGTCCATTTTCATGCATGAAGATGATTTTATTACGGAAAGCGTAGTTCTTCCTTCTGTACCAGGGAAAAAAGTGGTCAGTCAGAAACTCCACATACTTTGCAGAGGTCATCATTACACCTTCGGGGACCCTAAAGGGGCCGACCAGCTCTCTTCCCATGATTCCGGCCCAAAACATGACTCCACCACCACCTTGCTGACGTCGCAGCCTTGGTGGAACAGAGTGGCCGTCCACCAACCATCCACTACTCCATGCATCTGGACCATCCAGGGTTGCACGGCACTCATCAGTGAACAGGACTGTTTGAAAATTAGTCTTCATGTATTTTTCTGCCCAATGCAGCCATTTCTGCTTGTGAGCATTGGTTAGTGGTGGCCGAATAGAAGGTTTATGCACAGCTGCAAGACTCTGGAGGACTCTACTCCTTGATGTCCGTGGGACTCCAGAGGCACCAGCAGCTTCAAATATCTGTTTGCTGCTATGTCATGGTATTTTAGCAGCTGCTCTCTTGATCCGATGCATGGATCTGGCAGAAATCTTCCTCAATGTACTTTTATCTGCACAAACCCGTCTGTGCTCTGAATCAGCCACATATCTCTTAATAGTGCGATGATCACGCTAAAGTTTTTGTGAAATATCTAATGTTTTCATACCTCGTCCAAGGCATTGAACTATTTCACTCTTTTCGGCAGCAGAGAGATCCTTTTTCTTCCCCATATTGCATGAAAATGGTGATCTGCTTAATAATGTGGAACACCCTCCTTTAGTAGTTTTTCCTTAAATTGGGCTCACCTGGCAATCTAATTATCACCGGTGTCCGAGATTGTTTTCAGTGATCAAAAGAGCCCTGAGACACAATGCCATCCATGAGTTAAACTGAAAAACAAAATATTTAATCTTTGTGACACTTAAATAGAATTTGCATAATAATTTGGATCAGGGTGTAGTACATGCTTTCCTGTGTGTTCTGTGCAACCTACCCTCTCATCTTATTCAGTGTGTGCAGTATTTCAAGCTGCAACCCCTGTGACTGCGGTAAATCTGCCACTGAACAGAGGTAAGTATCTTTGTTTTTACTTCATCTTTGTCTGCCAATATTTATTTTTTTTAAAGGACCACTCTAGGCACCCAGACCACTTCAGCTTAATGAGGTGGTCTGGGTGCCAGGTCCTTCTAGGGTTAACCCATTTTTTCATAAACATAGCAGTTTCAGAGAAACTGCTATGTTTGTGAATGGGTTAAGCCTTCCCCCTATGTCCTCTAGTGGCTGTCTCATTGACAGCCGCTAGAGGCGCTTGCGTGCTTCTCACTGTGATTTTCACAGTGAGAGCACGCCAGCGTCCATAGGAAAGCATTGAGAATGCTTTCCTATGTGACCGGCTGAATGCGCGCGCAGCTCTTGCCGCGCATGCGCATTCAGCCGACGGGGAGGAGAAGAGGCGGATCGGAGGAGGAGAGCAGGAGGAGATCTCTCCGCCCAGCGCTGGAAAAAGGTAAGTTTTTACCCCTTTCCCCTTTCCAGAGCCGAGCGGGAGGGGGTCCCTGAGGGTGGGGGCACCCTCAGGGTACTCTAGTGCCAGGAAAACGAGTATGCTTTCCTGGCACTAGAGTGGTCCGTTAAGCATAGTGCAAGTAGTATTGTTTGAAATCTTCACGCAGATGGAGAAAGTCTGGGAACTGTGAGAGGGTTCTAATTTTCAGAGATATCAAATATCCTTAATATGGCACATAACCTCACACTATTAATACCTGGGGTTGGGCAGATTTTGACATTCATTTTTTTTTGGCACCTAGTCTGTGTCTGTGAAAGACGATATATTGGTGCGTATTTGATAAATAGATCATACGTTCATTAGATTTTCTGGCTTTGCAGGTGTTGTGGAGAAGAAAAGATATAATATTGTAACATGCTGACAGATGGTGGTGAACTGTCAGCCAGACAAAACAATGAAAAACTATATTTGTGCGCTTGAGAAAAATAGCTCTTTAATACTGCAAGTACTGTATGTGACGACAAGCAGCCAACTTAAGTAAGTGGTAGAGAAATGTGCTTACGGTATTGCATTAGTTTACCTGTTCGGTAACCAAAGCTTGCGTTCAATCACAGTCACCCACCACCCCCAAGTGTATTGAGCTACTAGTGATTAATTCACAATGACAAACCACCACCATTACACTTTAGCCCGATACCTTGCAGACTGTTATCAATTTTATATGGTTCATATCTTGGCTTGAACTTTTTGACCTTTTATTGTGTGATATTTTCATTTCGGGCCTTCAAATTGTAGAGCAAATTATTAAGTTTGGATTGCATTGGTACTTAAAAGGTCAGGCTCATTATTGATGTCCTCGGCGTGGACCAGCAGATTAACCACGCATTGCAGTTTGGGCTGTGCTGCTGCTGCTGTGAAACGATTAAATCATGTTAGAGTTTCTTGCGACAGAGCTCCTCTCTATTTAATCTAGTTAATGTATGCTTGTCTTAGATCGTGAATTTAATTGTGTTGGATACAATTTAACAAGTAAACCCTCTCTATGTGATAAAAGGCAAACCTTGACCAAGAATGCTGTATGTCTTAAGGCACGTTTGGTATTGTGCCTTTTGTGCATTAAATGAGCAGAGAAGAAATACATTCAGGTAGAACACTAAATTTATAACTAGAGTCTTGTAAACCTGGAACTAAGAGAAAAATCCATAATTAAAGGGAAACTCCAGTGCCAGGAAAACAATCCGTTTTCCTGGCACTGGAGGGTGCCTCTCCCTCCCACCCACCAATCCCCGGTTACTGAAGGGGTGAAAACCCCTTCAGTCACTTACCTGAGGCAGCGGCGATGTCCCTCGTCGCTGTCTCCTCCTCCGCGCCGCTCCTCCCTCTGATTCCGTCGGCCGGTGGGCGAGACTGATCCTGCCCACCGGCCAAGGAGGCCTAATGCGCATGCGCATTAGCACTCCCCATAGTAAAGCATTGAAAAAGATTTTCAATGCTTTCCTATGGGGAAATGAGCGACGCTAGAGGTCCTCACACAGCGTGAGGACGTCCAGCGACGCTCTAGCAAAATCCTTGCTAGAAATCAGGAAGTGACCTCTAGTGGCTAGACAGCCACTAGAGGTAGAGTTAACCCTGCAAGGTAATTATTGCAGTTTATAAAAAACTGCAATAATTACACTTGCAGGGTTAGGAGTAGTGGGAGTTGGCACCCAGACCACTCCAATGGGCGGAAGTGGTCTAGTTTTCCTGGCACTATAGGATCTTTGGGTTTCCCCCACCCTCAGGGTCCCCCTCCCGCCGGGCTCAAGAGGGGTTAAACACTTACCTTTCTTTAGCGCCGGGCTCCCTCGGCTCTGGGGAAATTTCCCCCTCTTCCCATGTCAGCGCTGAATGCACATGCGTGGCAAGAGCCCTACATGCGCGCATTCAATCAGTCCATAGGAAAGCATTTGGTGTCTTCTCACGCGGAAGCGCCTCTAGCGGCTGTCAATGAGACAGCCACTAGAGGCTGGATTAACCCTAATGTAAACATAGCAGAAACTACTATGTTTACAGCAGGCAGGGTTAACCCTAGATGGACCTTCCCCCTCCGGCCACCTCCATGCGCATCTAGACCGCCTCCGCCTGCTTCCATTCACCTCTGCACGCCGCCAGGTGACCTGTGCAACGAATATCTTTGTGGGCTGCATGCGGCTCATGGCCCACAACTTTGACATCCATGCTTTACAGGAAGTGTTTAGGAAGGCTGTGCAAATCACACGCAGAGATGTGTGACTAGGGCTGCATAAACAAAGTGATTTAACTCCTAAATGGCAGAGGATTGAGCAGTGAGACTGCAGGGGCATGTTGTATACACCAAAACTGCTTCATTAAGCAAAAGTTCTTTTGGTGACCGTAGTTTCCCTTTAAATTTATCATGAGAATGTATTTTTTATTTTTTTTTATTTTGGGTTCATACATGTCCTTTTTTTTTAAATTACCCACTGCACTTATTTTTCATTATAGTGCATGCTTGTATTATTAATGACTTTGTTGAGAGTTTAAGTTAGATGTACACAAGTAATGTCCATCATAAGGCACTCTGCGAACATTAACCCATTTATCTTCATAGCACAAGATTTACAGCATGTTACCCATTAGGTTTCAATTTATGGAGGACCACGTCCTGGATAGAACATGTGTTTAGCCTATATTTCCCCAGAGCCACAAGTCCCCTGGAATTGAGTTTAGATGTTATTTTGCTTTGAGCGTGAGTTTACACAAACATTGTTTAAAAACAGATGGATTCCTGGCAGGTTTACTCTAACTGAAAACCAATGTATGTATATATATTTTTTATAAATCCATAACTGCGGTCTCATAACATACCAGTTGTATTTTATAACCCAAACATCCAGCCATCCTAAATTCTAGGTTAAGCTCTATTTGGGATTTATACTTTGAAAAAGCTTTATTCACCAAATCAGCAACCGTGGAGAATCTACAAGGTAAATGCAAAATTTATACCAAAGTTACTGAACTGAAAAAAATGTTGCTGGACATTTTTTTCCAATTCAGTGTTTTACAGTTTCTATTTCAATTCTTCAAAACCTTAGTCTGGTAAATTAACCCATTGTTACCACAATGCAAACGTCTGATAGTTGCCATGTTTAGTAAATGGACTCATCTACATATCTATATAGAAAGACAATTTTGTACCCCATCTACAGTCACCCAGTTTAAATTCAGTTGACAAAAATCTGAATATTTCAGAGCCAAAACAGTTTGTTAGTTTATTGAATAACATACCAAACCTCTTTGGCCTTAAGAACATTTTTGTATTTTTCACAATTCTAATTCTGACACCGTGTAGACACATAGGGACTTATGGTTTGTTAGAGCAAAACAAGCATATAATGAGCATTGTAAGAAAAAAAGGGGTAAATAACCTGTTGCTTTCCAATGCATTATTTAGAATTTTGCTCCATAATTGCACTGTTTGTATACATTGTAAGGTACAAACCAGATAAATCCTTATATCTTCCTCATATGTGAGTTTTTTTCCAGAAATATTGCTGCTACCTGCTTTATGCAGAGCAATTAATACCTTCTATTACAGGGTTAGTTTGCCATCTGCCAAAACATAGAAATCCATTTGAGTTTGTGTATCCATGGGGTGTTGCTAGGTAACAATATGACCAGGGTTTTCAGCGCAAGGGTATATTTTATGTCCAGCCCCAAATACGGACTTAGGCATCTCATAAAAATCTTTTCTCAAGCACTGTCCTTCACCCCATCACGACAGCATCCCTTTTACCTCCCAACATTTCACATGGACAAAGAGGGACACTTTAATTTCAGGAGTGTGAGTGGGTGTGTGGCCAGAGTCTTGGCCGTTCTGAGAAATTTTAAGTGAATTACTAATAATTTATGAACCGAAAATGTAATTTAGAAAAAGAAGAATGTATCTTAATGACACAGATGGAATTCTGAACACATTTATTGTTGTTCAAAGACACATTACTGGGAGTATTATTGCTGTGGAGCTCTGTTATACACGCAGACACGCCAACAAATGGGAGCTCCTAGAAAAAAGGGACATTACCAAATAAAAGTGGGCTAGAGGGATTTGGGCCCAATATTGGGACTGTCCCTCCTAAATAGGGACACTTGGGAAGTATGCTTTACCGTTCACTACGGCTTTCTCCTTTACCCCATCACACTAGCATTCACCTTCTCTCCAGCAACCTCCCCATTCTTTATTCCAGGATCCTCCTTTATTCATTCCATCGTCCCCCTCCAAACATTTATGTGATGAAGCATTTGTGACCAATGTAATGCCTTTCGATACCCCCTAACACACAGTGATTTTCTATGGAAATCTAAAATATAAGAACATCCTATAAGTAAATACAGCGTGGGCAAGCCCTGGAGAAACAGCTCAACAACACTCAGGATTTCCCTCAGTGCTAGATTATAGGATCCTGAATTCGGGGTCATTTGAGATCCAGTAACAATAATAATTAAGCTGTCATAGAACATGGGGCGAGCCGTTTGCTTTGTGTGACTGACACCATGATTAGTGAGTAGTGTCCGTGTATATGGCTGATCAGTAGCCATTATGTTAGCGCAGATTTCTTGCATACTTAGCAATTTATTGTGATTCATGCAATATAAAATACGTGATATTACAGGCGTGCTTTTTTTGGATGCTAATCATTTGCTTCCCCAGAGTGTAAATACGGTTTATTTTAATGCCCGCTTGGTTTACATTAGTCTGAATATTTCTGCCTATTACTATTCATTATTACCTGTGCTGTAAGCACACAAATATTTAGCTTTTATTGATTGCTAGTAACAAAAGCAAAACAGAAAGTAATAATAGGCATTGTATTAGTAACTAAACGTCTGTAAATGGTGATTTTGCATTTAAACAGGCCACTGCATACCGTATGTCTCTGGCTTGTTTCATGGGTGATTGTTTTTAAAGTTAGCATTTTATTAAGGCGATTTCAGATCAGCAAGACGACTTTGTTTTTTTGCAAGCTTATGACAGTTAGTAGATAGAATAATCTATTTACAGCAAACATGGGGAATAGCTTTTTACTTTGCTAAGCCACTAAGTCACTTCACAAATCAATACAGACAATGTTCATTGGCACAGGCTTCTAAATATTCATATTTTGCTCATATTAATCTCTTACAAATTACTGTATTATAATGGCGGCTGACTATTAGACAGCCACTAGAGGGGGAGTTAACCCTGTAAGGTAATTATTGCAGTTTATCAATAAATTAAATAATTACAATTTCAGGGTTATGGGGGACAAGGGAACTGCATCCAGACCACTTCAATGATATGAAGTGGTGTAGGTACCTATAGAGTTCCTTTAACTATAATATATTTTAATATTTAATTTGTTTTATATAATATAACCATAGACCTCTAAAGTCTTTAGCAGGTGAGGGAATCTGCGCTCTAGTTTCTAAATATTATTTTTACTATGTAATCATATATTCAGCAGGAATGATGAGTTTATTGGTAGGAGATCTGTTTACCAAAATGGTTAACTGGCTTACAGTCAATGTTCAGTCCCTTGGATACATGGAATTCTGTATCACATTAGCCTATGCTTTTACAGTTATCTGTAGACATTCTATTAGCTATGAGATATGCCCTAGACATGCCACATGCATTGCACTCTGAGATGGAAACTGGTCCAATCACAGGCTTCTCTATGAAAAGCCTGTGAATCAACTGCGCAGGGGGCGTGGAAGATCAGTGCTGGGAGCTTTATCTAGTGCTGGATTCCGGGTAAGTGAAACCATTTTTTTGGAGGTAATACTGCAATTGGAGGTGGGAAACCCTATCCATAGTGCCCAATAGGGAATATTACACAGGAAAAGTCTCTCCTAAAAAGGGGTTACAGTAACCCTTTAAGGTAATACTACCTAAAATGCTACTTTACTTCCAGCAAAGCATAATAACGATTTATTTGGGACATAAAAGGAGGATATAAAGGTGGTTATTTATTACTAGTAATATAGGACAATATCTGAGAGGTAAAATATAATTGTATCAGCCACTGCTAATTACATGGCAATAAGTTAAAGGGACACTATAGCCACCTGAACAACTTTAGCTTAATGAAGCAGTTTTGGTGTATAGAACGTGCCCCTGCAGCCTCACTGCTCAATCATCTGCCATTTAGGAGTTAAATCCCTTTGTTTATGAACCCTAGTCACACCTCCCTGCATGTGACTTGCACAGCCTTCCATAAACACTTCCTGTAAAGAGAGCCCAATTCTTTATTGCTCTTTTTAATTAAGATTTTCTTATCCCCTGCTATGTTAATAGCTTGCTAGACCCTGCAAGAGCCTCCTGTATGTGATTAAAGTTCAATTTAGAGATTGAGATACAATTATTTAAGGTAAATTACATCTGTTTGAAAGTGAAACCAGTTTTTTTTTTTTCATGCATGCTCTGTCAATCATGGGGAGGTGTGGCTAGGGCTGCATAAACAGAAACAAAGTGATTTAACTCCTAAATGACAGTGAATTCAGCAGTGAAATTGCAGGGGAATGATCTATACACTAAAACTGCTTTATTTAGCTAAAATAATTTAGGTGACTATAATGTTCCTTTAAAGTTGTATAAATGTATGAAATTCAGTGTCTCAGAAGCAGACTTTAAGGGAGGAATTATGTGAATTCTCTGTTACTGGATTGTGCATCATAGGACTACAATGCCCACAGTGTCCTTTATTTCTTCATTAAAAACATCACAAGTAAAAGACACTGTGTACGTTATAATCTACAAATATTGAGCCTTTGCCATACTGTTGCAGAAACTGGTTTTGCATGCAGGGACTTTCGCAAAAGGTGATAACGTTTGACCTTGGACCTATGTATGAAGGAAAAACTTGCTTAACATAATGTTTCGTGAGAGGTGTAGCTCTATAATTCTGTATAAAATAGGACATTAGCTTCTTCCTTCATTGTCTGCTTCTTTAAATGACCACTATAGGCACCAAAACAATTTTAGCTTAAGGACAGTGGTGTATCCTGGTTTTGTGCTGCCCTAGGCAGGACAAAACTCAGGCGCCCCCCCTCCCCCCGCGCCACCCCCACCCAACCTTTCCCCCCGCCCCGCATTCTAAATACACACACACACACTCGCTAACAGAAACACACACACACTAACAGACACACTCACACTCACTAACAGACAAACACACTCACTCACTAGCAGACACAAACTAACATACACACACACTCACAGGCAAACACACACTAACAGACACACACACTAACAGACACAGACACACACACTAACAGACACACACACACTAACAGACAAAAACACTAACAGACACACACACTGCCACACACACACTAACAGACACACTAACAGACACACACACACACACACTAACAGACACAAACACTGACACACACACACACACTAACAGACAAACACACTCACTCACTAGCAGACACAAACTAACATACACACACACTCACAGGCAAACACACACTAACAGACACACACACTAACAGACACAGACACACACACTAACAGACACACACACACTAACAGACAAAAACACTAACAGACACACACACTGACACACACACACTAACAGACACACTAACAGACACACACACACACTAACAGACACAAACACTGACACACACACACACACTAACAGACACAGACACACACTAACAGACACACACACTAACAGACACAGACACACACTCACCCACCCACATTAACCCTTTTTAAAAAATGTATTTTTAACACATTTTTATTTTTTTTAACACTTTTTTTTTTAATTTTTTTTAACACGTTTTTTTAAAATTTATTTCTAACACTTTTTTTTTAAATTAATTTTTAACACATTTTTTTTTTTTAATTTAACCCCCCCCCCCCCCCAGCCTCCTTACCTCCTTAACTATACCAAGGAACCTAGTGGCACAGGTAAAATCTTACTTTAATCTAAATACCGTCACCAAACGCACACAGCTTTAAATTTTACAGAATTTCTGAATATTCCCCCTATTGCCTTCCAACAATTGCGAGGTACAAATGTATAAAACGTTTTAAGTGTTTTAATACCTTTCATGACTTTAGTTGCTTTAACTTGAACATTTAGAACCTATTTTTTTTGTTATGTTTTAAATAGTCCATTATTTAAGAATTTATGTTTTTGTTACCATCTCTGTACCATTGGTTAAATAACTGGTTAAATAATAATGAAAGAAAGGCTTGTCCTTTTTATCCTGTTTGTTTTCTTGTGTCCTGTGTAGTCCATATATTGCTTTGAGGATTTTGTTGACTTTTTTTATTTTCATTTTAAGTTTGTCAAGATTTTATCTGTTCCTTGCTTGACAATACAATCATGTCTGTCTGACTCTTGTCAATGTTCTATTAAACTCTGCTTTGCTTTCTTTTGAATATGTTGTTTGTGTTGTGTACCATGGGCGTAGGGCTTCCTTATCAGTAATCACAATGAATTGGTGGACGAGCATACAGTGAAGTCATGTATCACAACATTAAATAATTATGTACCCTGCCGAATAAGGCCTTAGAAACTCCAAACTGGTCTTTTTAACAGGAAACAAAATAACAGAATGACGAATTTAGAAATCTATTCTTTACATGAACACTCCAATAATGAAAATAAATATATATATTTTTAACATCAGAGTGTTGCTTTTTAATATAGATTCAGACCCATTGTTGAAATAGAAAAAGAAAAAAGAACAATTAAGTTTATCTGTAATCCAGTACTTGGATAATCTCCTCTCTGCAGCCTTATTCTCCCACAATGAGAACATCAATCATGATGATCATTGGTCCAGTCTAGTACTTCTCATAGTAAAGCGCGGCGGACCTACAGTGTATAACAATCTACCTGTCCAATGCTTCTCATTGAGAAGCAGTGAATCCGATGCTTCTCTATGAGAAAGATTAGTGGTGGTTGGCATTATGATGCTGTGTGTGATGACGATGAATGCGAACACCTTAAAAAATTGAAGATCTTAAGGAGGGTCTGCCTTAAACAAATGTAAACATTACCATATCTCAGATATCACAGTGGTTTACATTTTCAGACTACAAACGTAGTAGGTTTGATGCTTCAAGTGTCCCTTTAATAAGCATTTCTTTAAACGAAGATATCAAACATAACTGTGCTATTTTCTGTACATTTATTTTAATGTTGTAGAATTTTGTGTTCACATATTGCACTTACTGTTTGCAGATGTATTTATACTTTAATTATTTCTATTATCAAAATAATAATTGGAAGCAGAGCATCATCATTTTGTCATCTTTATCTTTCTATTCTAGCTAACTGAATAACCAATTTTTGCATATAAATACTGAAACCCATTTGTTACCCCATATTATGTGACTTGTCAATATTGTTTTTTTTGATCAGTTTAATAATGGAACTTTTGTGCTACCTTATGTGTTTGCCCGTTAATCTTACTGGATGTTGTTTATTAAGATCATAAATCTTAACACGTAACCAGCAGATTGATAACTTGGATATTGTATCTCCTGTAAATAAAATCAGCCAGTCTTCAGATGTTTTAATATTGCATTCTAGGTATTTGCTTTGCTAAAAAAAACAACAAACAAACAAACAGACACTTTTTGGGCTCATTCTTGCCCTTCCTCTCCATCCCTTGTATTTTATGTACATGCCGTACAAAAGTAAACAAAAATTTCAAAAATTCTGTAAAAACTGTAATTTCTTCGCTAAAGTGAACTATTTGATGGTATGTCCCAACCCCCCCTCCCCCCAATAATTTGCTTGAACCGGCTACATCTCATCCAATCAAAAAGTAGCATTGCAAATAATCTCTTGTCATTCATTCCTATGACATAGAAAATACCACGTGCCTGATTATTTAAAAAAAAAAAAAAAACTATTGTTATTTACAATACTGTAAGTGGCTATCATTATTTTTAATTGCGTTAATTAATGCCAGTAGACACATCTTAAAGAAGTGCTTCGGTGATACAGAAAACCATAGTTAAAGATGTTGGAACATGTCACCTTAATGAATACAATAAGCAAGTAAAAATTCCTGGCTTCTTTTAATTGATATAAAAAAACAAAAAAAAAACAAAAAAAAAACAAAGGTTAGCGTTATGAGAATAGAAAGAGTTGACAATATACATTTAGCAGACGGCTGAGCACAGTATTTTGTAATTGCACTGACTCATAAGCGGTATTTACTTAATCGTTAGTTTATTCATACTAAGATTTAATAGGTTGGAATAATGATGCACATAATCATATTTCTGTTATTGAATACTTATCAGCCTGCAGCATATTTTATATTGTTTGGTGTTTTTATATCCATACATCAGCATGATCTGCTTGTCCGTTAGCAATAAGGGTTGGGGAGAGTAATAGAAGGGAAGAGAGTTTGGAAGAAACGTGGTGTGAGCAATTAAAAAGAGATTAAAAAGAGGGAACATTGAAACAAGCAAGGTAACGATGATGGGAGAGAGAAGAAAAGAGGAGAGACCGAAAGGATATTGGGAATATGGGAAAATATAAAAGAATGGTTGAAATCAGAATAAACCTGAATAAACCTGAAAAGATCAGTGATACAGGGGGAAGCAGCGATGCAAAAAGATGTGGAGCACAGCAGATGAAGAGAACAGTGAGGACATTACTAAAGTCAACGATTACCTATTGACTGTTGGCAAGAGTCCTGCAAGCTGACTGTAAGTGCTATTGGAATTAAATAGAATGAGACTTATAGAATAAAAATATTTAAAGCTTCTAGAATGAGGGGGTACCCATGCATTCTTTATATACTGCATTACAACTTGTGAATATGTTTGCCAATTTGCGTTAATGAGCAAGCATATATTTCCCAATATGCCTTTTTTTATTGAGATGATAGAACAGCAGTAAACTTAGTACACGTGTCATACACAGGAAAGAATTATGCAAGTATTAGAGTACATTGTACATAGTGTCTCATACAGTGACAATAATAACAATATATTAAGGTCATCATTACAGGGCATGATACATTTCCAAGAAACAGAGTTATAAGTGTATTACCATAATACATTGGATAATAGTTTACTATTTAATTTCTGTTTGTTCAACTTAAATTACACATGCCCTGCCGTAGAGCAAAGGGAAGGTGCACTCTGTACTTGCTATGAGGTAGAGATGTAATGATGCACAGAACAAAGAAAGGGGAGCAGGGAAGGTCAAGGGAAGAAAGAAAGAAAGAAAGAAAGAAAGAAAGAGAAAGATAGAGATAAAGAAAGAGAAAGATAGAGATAAAGAAAGAAGGCAAGAAGGCAAGAAAGTCCAAATACCAGTGGTCGGAACAGAAATGTCTTTACTTTTGCTCGTCCATCAGTTCCATAAGCCCAAACATGGTGATATCGTATAGGAAGGTGCTTAATACCGTACAGAAACAGTAGATGGGATTAGTGTTAGCATTAGTTCCCAACATAGGCCACATTAGAGGTAGTTGGACAGTAGTCTATTGATGTGACAGTCAAAGATGTATATGAGATACAGCTGGTCATATGAAATATATTCAAATTTAGCTTGTCCCGACCAACATCCCCACAGTTGTATATGATTGTGTGTCTGCATGTATGTGTCTGTGTGCATGTGTCTGTGTGTATGTGTGTATGTGTGTGTGTCTGTATGTATGTATGTGTCTCTGTCTACATGTATGCGTGTGTGTCTACATGTATGTGTGTCTGTATGTTTGTCTGTATGTATGGATCTGTGTGTCTGTACGTATGTTTGTGTCTACATATATGTGTCTGTATGTGTGTATGTGTGTCTGTCTGCATGTGTATCTGTTTATCTGAGGGGCGGGTATGTATGGGGTGGGGGTAACCATATGGGGGGGATGGGGCCCAGAGCAATTTTAGCATCGGGGGGCCCAGAGCAATTTTCGCATCAGGGCAATGTGGTTTCAAGTTACGCCTCTGACCATGACCAATCCATGGAACAGAGCTGAGTACAGTGCATGTTACTTCTCTTGTGCCAACAGACGTGACTGCTTGTGCTCGCATGTTTGCCACTTTGATAAGATTACAATGCTTATTTGCTGCTGCTGCTGCATAATAGGCACTGCAATATGAAGCTTTCCTATAATAAATCTGTATAGTGCCTTAAATTAATGTAGAACAGAAAGAGAACAAAAAATAGATATAAGTAGATATTTATCTGTCTGTCTGTGATTTTTAAATAGAAAATATATACAATATCACAACATTTTCGTAATGCATTCTTATAGATAATATATATAGCAGAAATGCATTGAAATTCTAGCCGTGAAGCTTTTTGAATTTTTTCCTATAGAGGGCAATTCCTATCAGAAGATCTACATTTAGGGACAGATTTACAGGAAGACTGCGTTGTAATGTGCAGAACAATACATCACTGCGAAAGAAAAATGCGATGAAGCAATGCAATATGATTGCACTATAGCCTGTGGGGTTTACAGAACGACTTTATATACAACAAGCCCAGATCTGCTCACAATGCGGTTACTCTTTAGGAAGGCAAATATTGCCTTTTTTTTTTTTTTTTTTTTTTACTTTTAGCACCTATGGGGAGCACTGCACCACTGAAAGGGTTGATTTTATTAGAGTAATTGTGCTTTTTTTTGAGCCTGTGAGACTGTACGCCATTTATTGAATACCAAATGGTTTTGCCGTTTTTATAGTTTCCTATAGTGCCTTTGTCTTCTGGACAGAACCCTTTACTAACTGGCATTTGTAGCAAACATACACCATTTAGTAAATAGCAATAGCGAGTAGCTATAATTGAGAGCGTTCCTGCTCTTGCCATTGTCACTCGCCATTCGTTAATAGAACATGATATTAGACATGTTATAACATGGTAGCAAATTGAGTTACTCAGTATACTTGCTTTTGTTTTTTTGTAATATTTTGCTCTCCAGCTGAGAACGCATTGTTCTGATAATTGGACTAATTTTTTTGCTGTTTCAGAGACTTTCCGAAAATCGCTTTGATGCATTCTTTGGCCTTCGCTGCTCCTTGCTATTACATTGTGCAAATTCCGTCATGTGTGATTGTAACATACATGGCAAATCAAACCGATTTGCAGTCACACGTGAAATCCCAGTTCCTCTAATAGTAATTTAATATCAATTTGTCACTTTAAAAATATAATTAGCCTTACTCTTTCAACTATATCAAACACGAGTTTTTGCGGTTTACTATAACATATTTATAATATCTTACAATATATGTTCTTCTTAAGACTGTGTATATCATAGCATTGATCTGTTCATATACACAGAAACACACACACAAAACCAAGAGGTTGCACTTACCTTACATGCATACTTATATAGGTGCTGCTGGGCCAGTTCATACAAAATATTAAATTGAGCGCACTCGCTCATTCATTAAACAGCAATTTCAAGTCTTCTAATAGAATATAATAGAAGACTCACCTAGGCATCAAATACTGGGGGTTTAGTTCCAGTATATGATCATACATTGCATAAGACTGCCACGCTGTCAGTGTACCCCATTATTGGCAAGGCCTATCCTAAAAACCTGTCCCTTGCTCTTATGAAAATAACCCACTTATTTGGGAAACATCCTTCTCCGGGGGCTCTCTGCATGGCAAGGTTAAATAGGGCCCTTGAGTGAGGCACATTTGACAGGGAGGATGCAAAACTGTGGAGTTGGCCTGGACTCCCAAATATATATATATATATATATATATATTTATATAAAGCCAAAAGGCTGCACTCAACTGAACATGCAAACATTATAAGAGTTCTGCTGGGCCAATTCATCAAACATTCAATTCATCAAAATTCAGCACACTCACTCATTCACTAAACAGCAATTTCAAGGCTCACAGAATGTAATAGTCTTTTTAAAAAAACACCTCACCTAGGCACAAAATAATGGGAGTTTAGTTATATGTATTCAGTATATGACCATACATTGCTAAGACTGACACAACATCAATGTACCCCATTCTTGGCAGGTCCTACTCTAGCAGCTTAATGCCTGCCCTTATGACATAAATCCACTTACTTGGGACTCTCTGCAGGTCAAGGTCAAATAGGGCCCTGGAATAAAGCACCTGTTTTATTATTAATAATAATAATAATAATAATAATAATAATAATAATATAAACAATTGGTTTTGCAATAATATATATATATACATATATTAATAATAATATATATAAATATATGTATGTAATAATATATATAAATATAACTACTATTTATATTTTAATAGCAAGTTCAATAAAGCACTGTTTAAGTGAAGTTATTTAAAAGACTTTTGACTCATCACTAGGTTATTTTTTCAGCAAATACATTCTTATAACCATTGAAAACTTACATTATTTTGCATATCAGTAACTAAATTGTACAGCGGCGTACGTGAGCATGGTATGAACAAGCCTAGCAATGGTTCCTAAATTTTCCGCTATACGTCCCAAAGGCAGTAAGCATCCAATATGTATTCACTCTGAAAGGCTAAGTACCCCTAAAGATACAATATTGAAGAGTTACACATCTTTTTGTTCTTGGAAATCTAAGTTACTCTTGCCATGGGGAGTACCCATCACTAGCAGAACTTGCATTGAAATTCATTTCTGAGATACTTAGAGTGCCTCTAACAAGATAAATTGTATTCTGATTTAATTGACTACTTGGGAGAGAAGGATGTTATTGCCTTCAGATTAGCCATTTTCCATTTCCAGACCCGTATTGCATCAATAACTCAGCCTGTAGATAGGCGTGTGCCTACTGGAAGTCTTGCTTTTTGAATCCCAGATGAATGTAGATGTTTCCTTTATTTTGTAAAATGAACACAATGTGTTGTGTTTTGGATTTTCCAACATTTGCCTTTGCATGTTTTGTTTAATTATTACTGAAAATGCTATATGAGTTATTCTATCTCACTTTATCCTTAAAGGGGATCTATCATAATTTTTGTTTTAAATAAAATCTCGGATGCCTTGTAACCTGTATATTTGATTGTACTGCATACATATAAGTAAATACTTGGTTTAGTGCTTACCCCTGGCTTACTCTTGACATGTAAAGGCATCAATCTTCAAGCAATTATTATTTAGACAGGACCCCGAGCATTGTTAACCATAAGTTGCTCCTAAAAGGCTGCCTAGGGCACAGGGGCCAGACAGGGACCGTGGAACCTTGAATTGTCTCTAAGCAACTATATATCATGCACAATAAGTGTATTAGAGTGGTGGGAGGGGTGGCAGTGTGTTAAATTGGGGGGAGGGCAGGGCATTAAATTAGGGGAGGGAGGGGGCAGTGTATGAAATTGTGGTAGGGAGGGCAGTTTATTAGAGTGGTGGGAGAGGGGGCAGTGTATTAAATTTGTGGGAAGTGCATTAAATTAGGGGAGCGAGGGGGCAGTGTATGGAATTGTGGGAGGGAGGGCAGTTTATTAGAGTGGTGGGAGAGGGAGCAGTGTATTAAATTTGTGGGAAGTGCATTAAATTAGGGGAGCGAGGGGGCAGTGTATGGAATTGTGGGAGGGAGGGCAGTTTATTAGAGTGGTGGGAGAGGGGGCAGTGTGTTAAATAGGGTGGAGGGGCAGTGTATTAGATTTGTGGGCAGTGTATTAGATTGGGTCTGCATGGAGGCGTTGAATGCTCCATATGGAGATGCTAATTGGCTGCACAATAGCCTCCCAATGCTTGCCTACAAGTTTGATGATCTCAGCCAAAGTGAAGAACACACGTCAAGATAACGTCATTTGTTTTTTTCAGCATACAATTACCATTTCAGTCCCATTACCAAACTTTTCTTAAAATGTCATGGTAGTTTGACTCGAACATAAGTTATATGCAAATGCAAGTCTCCTTAAAGCGGCACTGTCATGCCGAACTTACCTTTCCTCAATCTCTTCCTCTTCTACCCCTCTCTCAGGATCTGTTCTTCTTTTCTTCCTGTCTCCTTTAGTTTTCTTTAAAACCATAAGACAAAGTAGGGACTCTTTGTCTTATGGGATTCCTCCGCTTGACCAGCTCTGACCAGCGGAGGAGCAAAGTGTGCTTCATTTCCGCTGGTCAGAGCAATTTTCCCATGATCCCTAGCTTTCCTCCCTGTTCCCACAATGCTTCCTGTCAGTATTGCCAAACGTCCTGTCACTTAGACAGAACGCCGGCAAAACTGCCGAATTGCATCCTAACAGAATTCTCCATTGGTGTTAGGATGCAATTCGGTACTTTGTTTGTATCGGAATTTCATTCTAATGAATGAAACTCCGATCCTATTCATTGCCGCGGCTGCATCTTGCAGCCGCTTAGTAGATAACTCCCTAATTCCCACGGTATCAGGGAGCTATCTACTAAAAGGCTGAAAGACCCGAATTGGTCTTTCAGCCAACTTTACTAATACTAAGTAAAGATTACTTAGTATTAGTAAATAATATGCCCCTACTCGCTATACCGCGAGTAGGGGCATGTCTAGTAAGCAGTGAGCAGCCTGTGGCTGCTCACTGTAAAAAACAAAAAACAAAAAAAACAATAAACACCCCCCCTCCCCTGCGCGGGGTTAAAGATTGGGGGGGGGGGGGGACCTACTGCCCCCCCCCGGCCCCCACCCCTGCGCGGTGGGTGGGGGCCCTAATAAAACAATAAGGGGGGGGACCTACTGTCCTCCCCCCCGGCCCCCACCCCTGCGCGGTGGGTGGGGGCCCTAATAAAACAATAAGGGGGGGGGGACCTACTGTCCTCCCCCCCCGGCCCCCACCCCTGAGCGGTGGGTGGGGGCCCTAATAAAACAATAAGGGGGGGGGACCTATTGTCCTCCCCCCCGGCCCCCAACCCCTGAGCGGTGGGTGGGGGCCCTAATAAAACAATAAGGGGGGGGACCTACTGTCCCCCCCCCGGCCCCCACCCCTGCGCGGTGGGTGGGGGCCCTAATAAAACAATAAGGGGGGGGGGACCTACTGTCCTCCCCCCCGGCCCCCACCCCTGCGCGGTGGGTGGGGGCCCTAATAAAAACAATAAGGGGGGGGGACCTACTGTCCTCCCCCCCCGGCCCCCACCCCTGAGCGGTGGGTGGGGGCCCTAATAAAACAATAAGGGGGGGACCTATTGTCCTCCCCCCCTGGCCCCCACCCCTGCGCGGTGGGTGGGGGCCCTAATAAAAACAATAAGGGGGGGGGACCTACTGTCCTCCCCCCCGGCCCCCACCCCTGAGCGGTGGGTGGGGGCCCTAATAAAACAATAAGGGGGGGGGACCTACTGTCCTCCCCCCCTAGCCCCCACCCCTGCGCGGTGGGTGGGGGCCCTAAATGAACCCCCCCCCCCATCAAGGTGACTAGGGGTCCCAAGCCCCTAGTCACCCCCCACCCAAAACATTCTATCCCCTACCTACCCCCCTCACCCTAAAAATAGTGAGGGGGGAATAAAATAACTAACCTGTAAAAAAAATAAATTAAACTTACCATTTGACGTCTTCTTTTTTCTAAATTCTTCTTACTTCAGCCCCCCAAAAGGCCAAATAAAAATCCATAAACCCGTCGCACTTTAAAAAAAAAAAAAAAAAAAACCGAGCGCAAACAAAAATTAATCCATCTTCACCCATGGAGGGCACGCCGTGTACTGAGCTCCGCAGGGCGGGTCAAGGCTTATAAAGCCTTGCCCCGCCCTGCAATTAGGCTTAGAACACAATGATTGGTTGGTTTAAGCCAATCAGAGTGCTCTGTGTCATTTTACACAGCGTGGGAAAATTCAAAAGAACTTTCCCACGCTGTGTAAAATGACAGATCACTGTGATTGGATGGTTTTCAAGCCATCCAATCACAGTGCTCTGTGTCATTTTACAAGCGTGGGAAAATTCCAAAGAACTTTCCCACGCTGTGTAAAATGACACAGAGCACTGTGATTGGATGGCTTGAAATCCATCCAATCACACTGCTCTGTGTCATTTTACAAGCGTGGGAAAGTTCTTTGGAATTTTCCCACGCTTGTAAAATGACACAGAGCACTGTGATTGGATGGCTTGAAAACCATCCAATCACAGTGATCTGTCATTTTACACAGCGTGGGAAAGTTCTTTTGAATTTTCCCACGCTGTGTAAAATGACACAGAGCACTCTGATTGGTTTAAACCAACCAATCATTGTGTTCTAAGCCTAATTGCAGGGCGGGGCAAGGCTTTATAAGCCTTGACCCGCCCTGCGGAGCTCAGTACGCGGCGTGCCCTCCATGGGTGAAGATGGATTAATTTTTGTTTGCGCTCGTTTTTTTTTTTTTTTTTTTTTTTTTTAAAGTGCGACGGGTTTATGGATTTTTATTTGGCCTTTTGGGGGGCTGAAGTAAGAAGAATTTAGAAAAAAGAAGACGTCAAATGGTAAGTTTAATTTTTTTTTTTTTTTACAGGTTAGTTATTTTATTCCCCCCTCACTATTTTTAGGGTGAGGGGGGTAGGTAGGGGATAGAATGTTTTGGGTGGGGGGTGACTAGGGGCTTGGGACCCCTAGTCACCTTGATGGGGGGGGGGTCCATTTAGGGCCCCCACCCACCGCGCAAGGGTGGGGGCCAGGGGGGGAGGACAGTAGGTACCCCCCCCCCTTATTGTTTTATTAGGGCCCCCACCCACCGCGCAGGGGTGGGGGCCAGAGGGGGAGGACAGTAGGTCCCCCCCCCTTATTGTTTTATTAGGGCCCCCACCCACCGCTCAGGGGTGGGGGCCAGGGGGGGAGGACAATAGGTCCCCCCCCCCTTATTGTTTTTATTAGGGCCCCCACCCACCGCGCAGGGGTGGGGGCCGGAGGGGGGACAGTAGGTCCCCCCCCTTATTGTTTTATTAGGGCCCCCACCCACCGCTCAGGGGTGGGGGCCGGGGGGGAGGACAGTAGGTCCCCCCCCTTATTGTTTTATTAGGGCCCCCACCCACCGCGCAGGGGTGGGGGCCAGGGGGGAGGACAATAGGTCCCCCCCCCCTTATTGTTTTATTAGGGCCCCCACCCACCGCGCAGGGGTGGGGGCCGGGGGGGAGGACAAAAGGTCCCCCCCCCTTATTGTTTTATTAGGGCCCCCACCCACCGCGCAGGGGTGGGGGCCGGGGGGGACGACAGTAGGTCCCCCCCTTATTACCATTTTTTTTTTTTTTTACAGTGAGCAGCCACAGGCTGCTCACTGTTTAGTGGACATGCCCCTACTCGCGGTATAGCGAGTAGGGGCATTGGGGAGATTTTAATCTCCCTTGTCCTATTATGGGGGTCATATTGACCCCCATAGAGTGAGGGGGGACATGGGGGGCTTAGGAAGTGGCGAGGAGCACTGCTCCCTGCCGCTTCTATAGTTACATATTACAAGGAGGGAGCTGCACGCCGGTAGCTCCCTCCTTGTAATAAACTGAACGAACAAACTAACACTGATACACAGTGTTAGTTTGTTCGTCTGATTTTTTCTATTCATTCATTCGTCTGTCTGATGAATGAATGAATAGATGAAATTCCCGTTCGCATGTCCAGGTGTTTCACTGGGCATGTGCGGGAATCTCACAGTCTGTGTAGTGTGGGTAGATGACGTGTCCCACAGGGACTTCACCTACCCACACAAAGATGGCGGCGCCCTGAATAAAGATCGGGGCAGAAGATAAAGAATTAAAAAGAGGTAATGTGGGGGGCTTAGGGGCATTTGGGGGTGACTAGGGGGTCGATTGGATGTAGTGGAGGCGGGAGGGGGGTTAAAAAAAAAACGGGATTCGGCATGACAGTGCCGCTTTAAAATAAATCAGCTCTTTTGTTTACTTTGAAGCCCTACGAGCATGTGGACGTCCAGTGTCAGTTAGGCAGCTTTTTTATACTGTACTTTTTGAAATATACCTATGTATCTATGAAAAGTTTTTTAGTTTTTTTGTGGCCCACATAAACTTAAACCTTGTTTATTTGGCCCGTGTTAGCCTTTGAGTTTGACATGCTTTATGTACAGTCTCTCTGATATAGTATATCAGTTTATCGGCAGGAAACATTATTTATGGCTTCCATTACCAAGTGTAAACTAAGCACAGCAGCTCTGATTAATGTAGGGAGAACTTTGAGAGCTCTTTCTCTTCTACCATTGCTCTAATATTCAGTGTAGCCCAAAATACATTTGACTAGTTATTTCTGTATTGTCAGGATCGGGGCAGAGATCCAACACGCAGAGTACAAAGAGTAGCAGATACGTATACCGGACCTTAGAATGGCCGGACTTAACGTAAGAACTACGTATAGAATGGTCAGGGACAAGCCGAGGTCGAGAGAACGAGAAGACAGGTAAGCGAGAGACAAGCCGGGTCAAGGATAACAGAGAGAACAGGTAAGTAATAACAAAGCCGGGTCAGAACCAAAAGACAAGAGAAAACAAGAGCACTGTGCGACTTGACTGGCTAGAACCACGACAGGGCAATGAGTAAATGCTGAGAGCTCCCTTAAATACCCTGGTTCTAGAGACTAATCACGCCTCCGCCGAGACCTGATTCGTGTCCGGGATTTGACTGACAGGTCGGGCTAGCATAGCGTCATGACGTCGACTATTGAGCGTCATGTTACAAAAAGGCATAGCTCTCTCGCGGCCGGCATTTACATGCGCGAGGGAACCGCGAGGAACGGGAGAATCATGCCGTCTGGATGGAAAAACGTCTAAGTCTCTACCCCTCTCAGGGGTAGAGACTACAGGTACCCTGACATGTATATACATTAGTCTATTTTGTACTGGCATGTATTGTCCTTTGTTGGTTGTACCATTTCTGCAACACACACAGAGTTATTTACTAATGCAGGGGTAGGCCTCCTTCAGTACTCCAGAAGTTGTGGACTACACCTCCCATAACGCTGGCAAAGCATCAGGGGAGATGTAGTCCACAGTATCTGGAGTGCCGAAGGTTGCCTATCTCTGTACTAAAGCATGAAATGTTGAGTATTTAAAATGAGTTCAAAGTAAATTTCAAACTTCAGGCTAAAATACTTGATACAGATAAATCTGTGCGGTACAATTTGTAGGGATTTCTGTTTGTCCGTCCGTCAGTCAGTCAGTGGTAAAAAAATCTATATTGATATGTATTATTTGTTTAACAAGCTAAATTATCAGTCATGTGTACAGAATCTAGAAAATATACATAACACAGCTTTACATTAAAATGCACTGGCAAAGTACGTAAACTTTTTAAACAAGTCTAAATATAAATATGGTACTTTCTCTATTCTCAGCATACGAGGCAATTCCACCAGCATATACCAATATATATCAGCAAATGACTGACAGGGGAGTGGTTCTCCTGCACAGTAACTATAGTACACAACGTCTGTCACTCTATTCAGATGCCAACTCACTGACAATGAAGTTAGCATGTTGATATCATTAGGAATTTGCACCTTATGCTGCTGCTTTGGATTGCCAAGTGACATCATTTGGGAAGCAACACCAAACAAATGTACAATATGAACTTAGCACCCTTAAAAATATGTGGAAAGACACACAGTGTGGATATAAGGAAAAAAAATACCTAAAAGGTACTCTTTAAACTGTAGAATAGGATGACAGGACTCCTCCCAGTCCTCAGAATACAAAATATATACAAAAGATCTAAAGGACAGAGAATTAAAAATACACAATACGTGTAATTAATTAGATCATTAATATCCAATCTCCTGTGAATCATACTACACAGGAGATTGGTTCTTAATTCTTACCCCTGAGGAAGTCCGATTTTTAGCGGCCGAAACGCGTAGGGTTGGGCCACTGTAGGGAGTTTTTATTTGGCTTATTCACTTTTGTATTTTGTTTTTAACTTTATATTGTGCCTATACATATCCAATAAATTGCCTTGTTAATCAAGAAGCAGTATTAAATTATCCTTCACAACCAACACCTGTGTATGATGACTGGAGATCGTACTTTGTGGATATTGATATGCTCATATATCACTTCAAGCTTGTAAGTGTGATTTATATAAGCGCATAATTAAGTTTTTAACAGTCTACACGTATTGTGTGTTTCTCATTCTCTCCTACATGCCCATTTTCTGTGTTGTTGACCTTATACCATTTTTAAATTATCTGATACGCCTACAATCAATATACATTTGTGAGTGCAACCTTTAACACTAGTATATTGGTGTGAGTAACTATATTACTCAATGAGTTTTATTTTTCCTTTACTGTAAATCTTTTGTATATAATTTGGGAAGCGTAAGACGGAACCGGAGGTGAGGGTGGGGGTTAGCACAATATCCTCGATCATGGCGGTGGGGACAGCTAATTATTTAGTTATCAACTCATTAAAGGACCACTATAGTGCCAGGAAAACATACTCGTTTTCCTGGCACTATAGTGCCCTGAGGGTGCCCCCACCCTCAGGGACCTCCTCCCGCCGGGCTCTGGGGAGTGTAAAGGGTTAAAACTTAACTTTATTCCAGCACCGGGCGGGGAGCTCTCCTCCTCCTCTCCGCCTCCGATCATCCCTTTCGGCTGAAAGCGCATGAGCGGCAAGAGCTGCGCGCGCATTCAGCCGGTCTCATAGGAAAGCATTTACAATGCTTTCCTATGGACGCTTGCGTGCTCTCACTGTGATTTTTACAGTGAGAATCACGCAAGCGCCTCTAGCGGCTGTCAATGAGATAGCCACTAAAGGATTTGGAGGCTGGATTAACCCTTTTATAAACATAGCATTTTTTCTGAAACTGCTATGTTTATACAAAAAAATGGTTAATCCTAGAGGTACCAGGCACCCAGACCACTTCATTAAGCTGAGCAATAAAATATATCCTCTGCAAAAAAAACCCCAACAAACTATATATTATTTAAGGAGATGTAATCTCTCCTAAATGTTCACTTTAAGTTAATTTACAGGTCCTTTCTGGGTACTGAGCACAATATTTAATTGTCACACGAATATGTTTATTTTAATGCATGCATCTTGATAAGGTTTAAAAGGCACGCATATTACAATGTCAATCTGGTGAGATTTGTTACTTCTTTTACTTGCTGTTATTTTTGAATCACCATCTGTTCTGTCCAAACCCTCTGTGCTGCTCACTAGTGAAGGCAATTAAAACTGAAGTATGATATGGACTGTTCAGTCAGTACGTAGAGTTTTCTAAGTATGTTGTGGTATTTTCATGTTGATGTTTACTGTCGTCTGTCAATGAGTCGATGTCCATCTCTCTCACGACCTAACATTTGGAACTGAGGTTTTTCTTTCTTTTCCCCTAATTTTCATATTTGTCTCTTCTGTAATTCTCTCTCTCTTTGTCACTCTGTGTATTGTTTACTCCTTTGTCATCTTAAGCAAAAATGAAACACGACAAATCTTACATACTTATAACAGTTATTACATGTTTCTTGAATATTTAAATACATTGAATGTGCACAGGGTACTTTAAATTATGTTTCTGTTTCTAGCAACAATATTTATTAACAAACTTGAAGGAACATTACAAGCACAATAACCACTACAATGCTCATGCACCCTCCTTCCTCCTATTGTAAGGAGTCATATCATTTTGAAACCACCTGTTACGGCTCCCCCGGTAGGAGAGGGGTTACTGCCGTACAGGACGTTCCCTTACCTTCCACAACTGCTGGGTGAGCACAGCGGTGAATTGGGTTCCTTGATCGGAGAGAATCTCCTTGGGGAACACCACTCTAGAAAATACCTTAACCAGAGCATCAGCCACTGTCTCTGCCTCAATGTTGGACAGGGCTACTGCTTCTGGGTAACGGGTGGCATAGTCCACCACGGTGAGAATGTACTTCTTCCCGCATGAACTAGCCCTACCAGTGGACCCACAATGTCAACGGCTACACGAGAGAAGGGTTCCCCAATAATAGGCATGGACATAAGTCTAGCCTTAGGGTGGTCCCCCCTCTTCCCTACCCGTTGACATGTGTTGCACGTGCTACAATATTGTCGTACCGCCTGGTTGAAATTGGGCCTCAATAAATTCTGAGTGATTCTGTAGGCGGTGCGACGGGACCCTAGATGTCCCGCTAGCGGCACATCATGCCCAATTTGCAGAATTTCCTGCCGGTACTTGGCGGGCACTACTAGCTGTCTTCTCTGCGACGGGGCTTTGCTCCCAGGGGACAGTTTAGGGATTCTTTATAGCCTAACTCAAAGCGTTCCCTGTCTATCCCTTCCTCCTGGGTGTCTGCCTTAGCCCTATATTTCTGTAAAGTCGGGTCCTCCCGGGTCTCCCTCCCAAATGCCTCAGGTGTATTCCAGTCTAGAGGGACCTGGTCTAACGTACAAGTCGGGGAAGACAGTCTTACCTGGGTCTCAGCAGCAGGTGAGCCGGTTTCAGCAGCGCAAGCCTGAGCACGGGTTGTCACAGGGTTGGCTTCCGCAGGACCCATCGGAGCGTATGCAGAAACCAGGGGGGCCAAATCATTTCCCAGTAGTACGTCAGCTGGCAAGTCTTTCATCACCCTCACATTAACATATCCCGAACCAACCCCCCAATCCAAATAAACCCGGGCTACAGGTAGTCGGAATACAGTGCCTCCAGCTACCCGCACAGCAACAGTGTCCCCGGTGTGTTGGCTTTCAGATATTAGATGTTTCTGTAGCAAAGTCATAGTGGCACCAGTGTCCCTTAATCCACTAGCAATCTTCCCGTTGATTTTAACGGTCTGGCGGTGTTGGTTAGCAGCCTGTACAGGATCCGCCTCATGCAGAACACCCCAACATTCCTCTTCTTCTACGCAGTGGGCAGCCAGCGTCACTGTGCGGTGGTTGCTCTCTGCTGGCCTCCTCCATGACTGGGACTGCCTGGAGGAATTCAACAGGCAATCTTGCCTCCGATGCCCCACCTGGTTTCAGCCAAAACACCTCAGAGTTTGAGAATAACTCCGGGCGTTGAATCTGGGTGGCTGGGAATGAGGAGCCGCCTGAGGGGGTGGTGCAGCTCGGTATGCCGGTGGTGGGGTTGCTGTCGCTGGAGTGGATGTCATTGGTCGGTGATCCATGCGGGTCGGTATTCTCGTGGTCTGGTTGTCTAGCTTGTGGGCATCGGTGTACTCGTCTGCCAACTGAGCTGCTTCTGCCATGGTAAGGGGCTTTCTATCCCGTACCCATTCTCTGACCCCTAGAGCCATTTTCTCATAAAAATGTTCCAACAAGAACAGCTGTAACACTTCCTCTCCAGACACTGCTTGACATCCAGCTAGCCTGTGAGTCGCCTTGCGGTGGACTCGGCGTGAGAGTCGCCTGCTTGCTTGTTGGTTTCTTTTTTTTTGTAAATCTTTTTTATTGAGATATTAACATGACATAGAGAATGCGCAGATAATAAGCAGTGGGAAACACGCAGGTTTCAGGCACTTGAAGTAACATGTTATAACACGAGGTATGCAAATCTCAGCGGTATTATCAACAAGGAGATACGCAGGTCTCCTGGAAGGTAGACATAATATTTGTGTTCAATAGATAAAGTAGGCACTTAAATAAGTGTAATAAGGTGAACTCTTGGAGCACCAAGCAAAGGACACCTGTAGGGTTTCCCAAGGCACATCTATACGTTGAGAACAAGAGTGGCTAGCGTCGGAAGAAGCTTTTATTTTTAATTAGGCATGGGACACGAGAGGGGTACGTGAGTATGGGACTCTAGAGTCTTTGGCGGGATGCCAGGGCGGAAATAAATAAAAACAGGGGTAATCTATGTGTCTTTATCGAGTCAGGCGCACCAAACTGTAACTGTGGCGTCTATCAGTCGTGTGGACCCGTGAATGTCAGGGTCATCATGGGTGCCTTTCACAGTCTGCTACGGGGTGCTCGGGATGACACCTGTTCTCCCCAGTGCGTGGATCGTGGCCCAATCGCCCTCTCGAGACAAAGTGGTCGGAAAGGTTGCCCCTGCTGAAACTTCGCGTTCCCAGGGGCCTGTCCCTCATGTTCATAAACGTAAGTGGTCATGGGTTAAACCGTCGTCCCCATCGGCAAGGCCTGCGGGGCGCGAGCGTCTCAGGTGTAGGTCGCTTGTAGTTGTCATGGGTAGGTTAAGTGTTTGAAGTGAGAGATCGTGTTGTGACTGTAGTGTGCGTGTCAGTATTGTCTGGGGGGGGAGTGTGAGGTAATGTGGTGCCTCGACGTGGGCAGAGAACCAAAGTCGTCCATCACCATGGCAATTGTCATGAAGATGTGAGATGGTACTTATATTTCGCAATTGCCTTGGTTCAGGCAGTCGTCTGTGCCACATAATAGCCAGTGGCAGAGGCATCGGTGGAATGGAGCCTATAATTTGGTAAAGCGGTATCTCCCCGGTCCCGGTAACCAGCCCCGGGCTCCCCAGGCCCAACAGTCGAGCCTCAGCAGAGTTAGAGAGAGAAGAGGAGGAATTAAAGGTAGGAGGAGGGGGGGGAGGAGGGTGAAGAAGGTTGGTCTGCGTCAGGGGGACCCAGTGCCGACGTCCCCCCACTGGGGTGGCCGTGAGCATCCCTCGTTAGTCTATAGCGGGTGATGTATGTGAACCATGGGAGCCACATCTCCAGGTGTTTCGTTGTGCGGCCGGTCAAAGAGGCATGGATGTTTTCCGCTCCGTGTATGTCTTCTACCCTGTTGATCCATTCATTCTTCGTCGGTGTATCACGCGTTTTCCAATGTGCCGGTATGTTGGCTTTGGCGGCGTTCAGTAGATGGCGTAGAATGGATCTCTTGTATGTTCGGACGGGTTGGGTCGTGATGTGCAACAGGGCGAGCTCAACACTCCACTCCGGGATGTCACCCAGGACGTCAGTAATGGCATTTTTTATCATCGCCCAGTATGGGACTATGTCTCTGCACTCCCACCAAATGTGAATCAATGTACCTCGTTCAGCCTGGCATCTCCAACACAACGGTGTGATTGATGGAAATATCCTGTGTAGCAGGGTCGGGGTCCTGTACCATAATGAGAGTAATTTGTAGTTGACCTCCTGGTAGTATGTGCTCATGGAACTTTTCTGCTGCCAGAGTAGAGCTGTATCCCACTGTGCTGGAGTCAGAGTTTTCCCGAGTTGTGTTTCCCACTGTCGGTGGAAGGTGGGCGTCTGGGTCCCGTCCCCAGCGATTAAGTGCTGATATAGAGCCGAGATAGCGTGGTCCAGCGAACTGCCCCGGTCGCATAGGTCTTCAAACCAGGTGAGATCCCGATGCAATCGTTCTTTATGCGGTATTGAGTTGTAATAATGTTGTAGTTGTAGGTATCTGAGAACATCTAGGGGTGTCCTAGGGGCAGTTCCCAGTAGAGATGTTGAGTCGCGCAGTCTGCCCTCTGTAAGGACCCGGTATATGGGGATGTATGCCCTGTCGCTGACGGCGGGCCATGCCCTCGAGGACAGACCTCCTGCTAGGGTCGTGTTATGTGTGATAGGGATCATGGGGCTGGGAGTAGGCGATACGTGGCCTTGGTTTCTCAGAGATCTCCAGCCCATTACTGTTTGTTGTATCGATCCGTTTGCAATTACTCCACCCATCCGCCCCTTTGCGGTTCCCCATATCTCCATTTCAAGGGAGGGTCCGAGTAATCCTTTGTCAAGTGCAACCCATTGTTTCGACATGGTATCCATGTGCCAGTCCAATATGCGCTGCATTATCGTGGCCTGGTGGTATTTCTTAATGTCCGGGAGTGCTAGTCCCCCACGGTGCCTTGGTCGGCAAAGGATGTCGTGTCGAATTCTAGAGCGACCACCTCGCCAAACAAATTTAATTATCGCCGTCTTCAGAGAGGAGAAGAAGGCATTTGGTATTGCTATTGGAATGGTCTGCATGAGGTATAAGATTCGTGGAAGGACATTCATTTTGATGATCGCCACTCTGCCGTGCCATGTAATGTGGGGGTACGACCACCTATCCAGGTCAGTCGCGATTGCCTTCAAAAGGGGTGTGAAGTTAAATCTGTAAGTGTCCTCGGGGTCTGTGGCCACCCAGACCCCGAGGTACTTCATCCTACCGTGACACCACCGGAAGGGGAATTGTGAGTCAAGGGAATTGTAGTCATCCGTGGGGGTTGTGATATTTAGGACTTCGCATTTTGAAAGGTTGAGCTTAAAACCTGAAATGCGTCCAAATTTGTCGAATTCTGAGAGGAGGCACGGTAGCGTCGTTCTTGGGTTCTGCACAAAAAACAGGAGATCATCGGCGTACGCTGCTACTTTATGGTGTGAGTCTCGCCAGTTGTACCCCTGGATATCAGGGTTTAAGCGAATTGCCTGGAGCAGTGGTTCGAGGGACATCGCGAACAGGATCGGCGAGAGAGGGCAGCCCTGACGGGTGCCATTGCTAATCGGGAAATCAGCAGTCGTTGAACCGTTGACTCTTACTGTCGCGTGCGGTGTACTATATAGAGCTGATATCCAGGTGAGGAACCTCTGCCCGCATCCCATCTTCTGTAGGGTTGCTTGCATGTAAGTCCAATCAACTCGATCAAACGCCTTTTCGGCATCGGTCGATAAGAGTAGTAGGCGGGTTTTCGTTATTCTGGCGTGTTGTTGGATGGAGAACACCCGCAGTGTGCTATCCCTGGCCTCGCGTCCCGGGATGAAGCCCGTTTGGTCAACGTGGATCAGGTCCGGCAAAAGGCGGTTGAGTCTGCTCGCCATAACCTTGGTGAACAGCTTAGCATCCACGTTCAACAAGGATATGGGGCGGTAACTCCCACAAAGCAGCGGATCTTTACCCGGCTTAGGTAGGACCGTGATGGTCGCTGCCAGGGACTCTGCGCCCAGGCGCCCTCCCTCGCCCACCGCGTTAAGCGCTTTGGTTAGCCATGGCAATAGAAGAGTGGAGAAGTTCTTATAGTAGCCAGACGAGAAGCCGTCGGGGCCAGGGGCCTTGCCCGATTTTGTAACTTTTAGGGCCGCCGCCAGCTCCTCCAGACTGATCGGGGCGTCGAGTGCGAGCGCTGAGTCCTGATCGATCGTGTTGGAGACCGTGTTGGTCAAGTAGGCCATTATGCGGGACTTGTGGCTATCGGCTCCAGTCCCCTGAGGGGGTGGTGGCAAATTGTAGAGGTTCTTGTAAAAAGTCCGGAATTCGTTAGCTATCTGCTGTGGAAAGGAGGTTATCTCATTCGAAGCTAATTGCAGTTTTCTTATCTGCCTGCGGGGTGCTGGGCCCTTCAACAGCCTGGCTAAATATTTGCCCCCTTTGTTGGCATGGGCGTAGTAAAATCCTTTCGTACGCTGCAGTGTGCGAAAGTGTTTACGGGCGATGAGGTCCCTAAGTTTTCTCCGGTGTTCCATGAGCTCCCCGTAGACCTCGTTCAACCGTGATCTCTTATGTTGACATTCCAGGGTTGTTATCCTCTGATGCAGGTTGAGCATCTCTGACATATTTGCCTTGCGTTTTTGTGAGGCAACTCGGATGAGCACTCCTCGGATGGTACTCTTGTGGGCCTCCCATACGGATATTGGGGAGATGTCAGGTGTGTCATTTTCCCTAAAGTATTGTTCTAGCTCCTGAGTTATTTGGTCTTTAGTGGAGGGATCCAGTAACAATGCCTCATTGAGCCGCCAGGACCAGGTTGAGGGGCGGAATAGCGGGGATTCCAACTCTATCCAGACTGATCCGTGATCTGACCAAGTGGCAGGGTCTATGTTAGCTCTAAGTAAGCGGGTGAGTCCCTCTTGTACAATGAAAAGATAATCAATGCGGGAGTACCGGTTATGGAGGACGGAGAAGTAGGTGTAATCCCTCGCCGTTGGGTTGAGTGCTCGCCAGCAGTCTACCAATCTCAGATCTTCCAAGGATCTGCGGATGGAACGTATACTAGTCTGTGGGATGCAGCTGTGTCCTGAGGAGGAGTCCATTATCGGGTCCAAGGGTACATTGAAGTCTCCTCCAACTATAAGTATACCGTCTGTGAAGTCTTCCAGGATGTGCAGTGCATTTCGAACGAAGGGTGCCTGCCGTCGGTTCGGAGCATAGATATTGGCCAAGGTGTATATCTTATCGGCGATGACTCCCTTGAGGAAGAGGTATCGACCTTGGGAGTCCTGCGTCCTTTCGAGTTCCTTGAATTCTAGTTCGGCTGCTAGGAGGATAGCCGTGCCAGCTTTGTGGGACGTCGGGTGGTTGGAGAAAAAGTTAGTTGGGTAGTGTCTGTTCCGTAGTGTGGGAGCCGAGTTCTCTCGGAAGTGGGTTTCCTGGATCATGGCCACCATAATGCGTTTTCTCTTCAGTTCCCTGAGGAGTTGAGATCGTCGCTCAGGTATGTTGAGGCCTCTACAGTTCTGTGTGAGGACCCTCATGGGCGTCGTTTGGTATGCCATTCCTGCGAAGTGTTGTTAGTATGTCTCACAGTCTCAGCGGTTCACGGGTATTCCGTGGTCCCGTGGAGCGGCCGTCAGAGTGCGCCCCCCGGACACCGACCAACGGTGGGTGGGGGGGAGGGGGAGGAAGAGGAACTGAGGGAAGGATGGGGGGCAGAAAGTCGAAAAGTAAGTGTCAGAAGTGCCGCAGGTCGAAAGTCAGGTTCCGGGCCCCGGGGGAGGTCGTCCGAGAAGGTTTGTGGAGGGGATGTGAAGATGTAAGTGTGTGTGTGGGTCTGCACGGGGCAGTTTTAATAATAAGTCTCGTGCTGCAGCCGGTGCTAGAGGTGCCCCGCCCTGGTACCAGCCCAGAGGGCGAGGAAAACCACAGCCCAGTTGCCCAACTCGTAGCACGAGTGTGTAAGGTGGGAGGCGCGAGTCAGGCTCCGCCCAAGAGGATTGGTTAGTCCAACAGTGGAGTCGTCCGCCCCACCGAACCCCTCCTATCTTGTGTGGGGCTATATAGGTCAGCTTGTAAAGATTAGGTACCTGCATCTACTCTACAGCGGAACCCGGTGTCAGCGTTGAGGGGCCATATGTTAGTAACGATCTCATGTTTGAGGCCCCCGGGACCCCCATTAGTCCACCGAGTCTAAGAACGCTGTCCCGGATGAGGGGGAGGAGGAGAAATAGGGGGGAGAGGAGGGAGAGGGGGGTGGGGAGGGGAAGGGGAGGGGGGGGAAGGGGGGGGGGGAGGGGGGGGAAAGGGGGGGGGAAGTCAGTTGTGTGTTCAGTGTGTCAGCTTGTCGGAGGGGGGGTCTGGCATCCCTCCCAGGGTTACTGTTTGGTGTGGCTGACTCTGGGTTGGGGTTTTACGTAGGTCTTCGTGTGGGTGAGTGCCAATACCAAGCAAGTAGAGAAATTACATAACAACATCAAGTAAAGCACAATCAAACAATTTATCAAAGGCAACCTACTGTTGCCGAAGCCCAGCTCCCATACCGTAATGTCTGCCTATGGGAGGGGGGGAAGGGGGGGAAGACGGGGGGGGGAGTCACAATTCCAGGCACCGGCACTAACCCAGGGCCTCCCGCTGGTAAGGGTGCGTTGTGCAGCCCGGGGGGGAGTTGTCGGTAGGTGGGACTGGGTCAGGGCCGGAGCCCCGAATAGGCGGGCGGGGGTGGGAATGTTAGCACCATGCAGACACATAATATATTCAATAACAGAGTGTAAATCGGGATTGAGCATTGTGTCTAGAACAACCTTAGGCAGTGAAGTACCGTCCCCCCTGTAGTAACGTCTGTGCACCTGTCCAGCAGGACCTTGCGGACACCCGAGTATCGTGTGGGGTGAGGGGAGGGGGGGGGGGAGGACAGGGAGGCAGGGAGGAGGGGGGGGGGGGAGTCTGGGGTTTGCAACTTAGCCGGACCGGCTCAGGGTTGGAGCTTTGTGGGAGCGCCAGAGGGGGGAGGTGCTAGAATGATGCAGAATAACCATAACATATAATAACATCGTGCAAAACAGGGTTGAGCTAAACATTACCAGTATCCGAAACCCATCTCCCATCTCATAATGCCTGTCCGTGTAGCAGGCCCTCTCAGTTACCTGGGTCTCGGGTGTCGGGGTGTGTAAAGGAGGCTTCTTACAGTTTAATTTACAAAGCTATACAAGATCCTACTCAAGCTGCATCACGTGACTCACCCTCGACATTCCTAGCCATGTTGGGGGTAAAGACATACTTAAGGCATTTCCCCCCGACCCCCCGTGAACCCTCCTCCCTCCCCCGCGCACTTACATATACGTAGGGATAGCTCTCCTAGACAAAACAGGAAATGGGAGACATAACCACTGGGGGCTACCGAGGGTGAGAGGTTCTGCATTACTACGTGAAGTTCCCACCCCCACTCCCCCAGTACATATCCGTAAGGATCAAAAACACAGCCAGTGTTACATGTTACCACCACCCCCAGGTGCTGCACCTCACCCCCTCCCCCCGCACATCGGCACATACATGAACATTTATAATAAAATAACAGCAGAAATGTAGTTACTGTGCCCCAATGGGACCAAGAGATGCGTTGTAGTGTTGCAGCGGCAAGTGATGCGGCCGAAGCCCATGTTCTCGCCCAGTATTCCCCACCTCCCCAAACAAAGGTACCCCATCCCCTGCATCAATGCCGTCTAACCTGGGAGTCCGGTAGCAAATGAACTAGGCCAGAGGACGTTACACAGTCAGGCTTGAACTTTCAGGAAAAAGTAAAAAAATACAAAAAGGGGAAAGTTTAGAGAACCCCGGGATCAGTCCCCTGAATCCCCCCACGAGCCCCCCCAAAAGGAGTCCCATCAAACCTGTGGGTAGGCATTACCCCAGCCGGGGCTAAAACACGTGGCAGGTCCGGGAACAGCAAACCAGCGAGGGGTCGACAACCTGGGTAGGAGGCCTTGATGGAGCGTCCATGTTAGCGGGGAGTATTCACTCCTCCGGGGATGCCGGGTTTCTATGCCGCCTTACAGATTGAGCTGATGGAGATCGGGCGTCTCTCCGTCTCGGTGCCCGTTGCGATCTCGTGGCAGGGGCCGTCTGGCCTAAGATCCAATTGGGAACAGGTGGCGGTGGGAGGCCTAGTTCCTCCATGAACCGCGGGACGTCCTCAGGCCAGCGGATGGAGATCCAACCGTTGCCGTTTCTGGCCATCAGGGCGAATGGGAACCCCCATTTGTAGGGGATAGCTCGTTCCCGCAGAGCTGCTGTAACAGGGCGTAGAGCTCTCCGTGCCTCCAATGTGATAGGGGACAAGTCGTTGTACAGGGCAATTTGCGCGCCTCGGAAGGGCCATGTCGGTCGTTCCCTGGCCTTCCTCATGATGGTATCTTTAACGGGGAAGGAGTGGAGGCAACAAATGATGTCCCTAGGGCCCTCTTCCTGTGATCTGGGCCGTGCAGCTCTATGCGCTCTCTCGAACTCTATATGTTCCGGGGAAGTCGGTTGCAGTATTGCCTGGAAGAGTTCGGTGAGTATGTTAACTACGTTTTCAGCCTGGCCCTCGGTTTCAGGGATTCCCCGAACACGGATATTGCACCTCCGACCTCTGTTATCTAGGTCTTCGAGGTGTCTCCTCATAGATAACAATATCGATCCCTGGCGGGCAATTGCGGTGTCCGCAGATGTCTGGCGTGCTGAGAGGGCTTCAGTCGTTTCCTCAACACGTGTGATGCGGCCCGCGTGGGTAGTGACTTCGGACTGGATCCCCACTATTTCTGCCCTGAGGGTATCCTGTATGACGGTGGTGAGGGACAGCAGGTCGTCTTTGGTGGCCATAGAGGCTGTTAGACTCATCAGCTTCTCCTCGATCCTCTCTAAGGCTGTGCCCTCCGTCGCCGGAGGGGTAGCCGGCGCCATCTTGGGGCTTCCCACGTCCCCGCTAGCGCCCGGTTGTGGATGCAGGAATCCGTCCAGGGGACCTTGCTGGAGGTTCCTGGGGGTCTGGGGTTGCTCCGGTTTCTTGTTGCGACCCATTTAGCAGGTGAAAATGCTTTGTTATATAGCTATTTCGGGTCCGGTGGAGCGGAGCTCTTCCTTTATGCGGCCATCTTGGTCGGCACCGTAACCACGCCCCTTGCTTGTTGGTTTCCCTGAATCTCCTGCGATACGCCTCTGGGGTGATGGCGTATCTGGCTAGTAGCGCTTCCTTTACCAGTCCATAATCTGCAATGTCCTCGTCTGGCATGGCCCGGAATGCGTCACTGGCCCGCCCCGATAACTTCCCTGACAAAATAGCGACCCATTCATCCGTGGGTACCCAGTGTAGGGCACACTGCCTTTCAATCTCCCCTTCAGTTTCACTGAAATTTTTAAAAGCAGCAAAAGGTACCTTTCTCTTTTCTGGTGCAGTGGGTATTTCAGCTGCTGCAGTACCTCTTTGCTGAAGGTGCTGCTGGTTTGCCTCCGCAACTGCTATGACCCGTTCAATTATATCCGCTGAGGGGTTGGGGCCGAAATGTGCCAGCCTTATGCGGACTGCCCGGTCAAAGCTTGCCTCCTCGGGTGTCCTGTCTGTGATGCTGGGTCTTTCGCTGTTATCCATTTCTAGCAATTCTGTAATAATGTCCCTTTTCTTCCTGTTACTTGCTGAGCGGCCACGGCTCTCCAGTAAATCCTTATGGGTAGAGCGTTTCAGTTGTTCATATTGTAATTCCATCCGTGACTCTGTAGCTGACCTCCTGGGCTGTAGAAACATCCCGCCGCTTGCCACCAATTGTTACGGCTCCCCCGGTAGGAGAGGGGTTACTGCTGTACAGGACGTTCCCTTACCGAATACATAGGTAGCCACTGAGCGCTCCAAACTGCCGAATAGCGATCGTACGGTTCCCTTATTCTCATAAGCAGCCAAACAGCAATTATACAAATCAGTTATTCTCCCAAGACAGACGAACATGCGTACTCCATACGAATAATCCCCCCAATGACGAGACAAAGCTCCGTGTTGAGGGTCAGCAGGAATCTGGTTTAATGAGGACTACATGCCCGGCTTTTATGCAGGTCTCCCACCTGGTGGACACTCCCCTCGGGGACCAGATGGGAGACTGTGACAAGGACATTGTTGTAGCCAATCACAGGGTACACACTTAGCCATTCCCCTTTTATTACCCAGAACCCTCTGCTCTGCCCGGGGAGATAATTGTGAAGTAATTCAATTATCTCCCAGGACAGAGCCTAAAGGCCATTTTAGATGAAATAACAAAAAGGCATAAAAATACATAACTGTGACATGTTACAACATAATACAGACATTCAACAGGTCCCCAGATAGCTAGGATCTGAGCGCACAAAAGTACCGAATAGCGCTCAGATCCTATGCGCACAGTCCAATCGCCGTGGAGCCAAAGTGTTCACAAAGTCAGTTTTCATACGAATGAGCTCCACGGGATGTCTATCTGGGGTATGGTGTATTCATGAACAAAATACCGGACACAGGGCTGTTCGTGACTTTCTACTGAACAAGAAGGGAGGTCGACGGCTTCAGCGGTGTTCGTGCCAAAAAGTATAAGTTTTGAGTTCCATGAGTTAGGCGTTGAACACCGCTGTGTGTTCGTGGATTTAAAATGGCCGCGACCTCGTGGTCGGTGTACGAATGGCGACCACCCAACTACCGTATCAATTAAGAGGTGTCTGCGGTTAACCTCAACGTTCTAATAGGGCCAAGAGGTTAACCAGCAGCACACTTCTCTACTGGGTGGCCGGACGTTCGGTAGTTTTATTCGGTACTTAAAAAGGGAACGGCATAGAGTCCACATGAACGGGGAAACACAAATCAAACTAACGAATGAAGAAAACGGTTACTTAAGTCCAAGACAGAGGGATCAGTCACACCACCTTACCCACTGCCCCGTACCTCTACTATGAGCTCAATGAGAGCTGGTAGAGCTCTCTCTGAGCTAAGTCTGGTGGGCACCATGACCACTACAGCACATTTTAGGGGTTGTGGATATTGAAGTGTTAATTTAAGGGAACACTGCAGCCTATAGATGATTCCCAGTTTTGCTTTTTTTTTTTTTTAAAGGGATTTTCAAGGGTCTCGCCCATTATTTAATAGATAATGCATATAGCTGCACTCATCTGACATGCGTATGTCGTAAGGGGGTCAATTCATACAACAAACAAGATCCACAACAATATTTGAGAGAAATAGGCCTTTTGTGTACAGCTCAGTTCAGCTCATGAAAAATGGGGGCAAAAACAAGAGAGCTTTATATATCATAATCTATGTAACATCCCCCCCAACATCCCCCAACGATGATTGAGGGAAAAGAGGGTGGGTCAGTTCTGCGAGTTACATCCCTGGCACCACCCAAAGGGGTGAACCTGCCCAAAATGGCGGCTGGTCCAGCCAGAGTATTGGCAGTATTGACTATTTGCTGCACAGCTCTACGGACATACTTGACTGTGTTTCACTTTCCAAAAGAACATTGTAACTTGAAATAACAGGATTCTGCAAAAGTGTGAATTAATTACAAATAAATTTTAATGTTGCGCAACACTCAGAAGAATTGAATCGCAAGCAGTAATTTTAAGAATTAAATCTGCCGTCTGCTATCCTAGAGCTTTGCTGTTCCTGAATATATCTGCTAAGCGTAAAATAGCACTTGTCTTAGCAACTATGTTGCCAGATCTGGTATCAGAAATACACTCTCGTCTGCTGGATATGTAGATTTACAAAACTTTTAATAAAAAATTGACTGTAATGGCCAACAGTTATTTTATCTCAACAATTTTCACTTTTGTAATGTTTATGTCTCTTTTTATTTGCTTCGGATGAAAGCACTTATTTCATGCAAGCAACATATGACGGCTTCTTTGCAAGCAAGTTATCCATGCTGAAGTGTACATTTTTTTTTCTATGCTTCTATCGAAGTTCATTTCCTATTAAACTGTGTTACATGGTGTAATTTATTCTTTTCATGCTCAAGTGTTCAGGAAAGCTTATTGACTTTCATCCTTTGAGGCTGAGCAGTCTCCATATTAAATTTGCTTGTTCAACATTTTGATTGTTTCTACTTCATTTTTCTCGCTTGTTTTTTCCGTCATGTGACACTGTTGCTCAATGTGTCATTACTATGACACGCAAATGCCAATAGAATCCTGGATGTGTCATGGTTTACTGGAATGGAATGTATAAAGGGGAATATACAGCCAGGGGCTGTAGAGAGAACAACTACGTGCAAGATTATTGCTTATTTTAGTGTTTTGTAACGCCAACGTTTATTAAACTACACTTCCCATTAATTCCCTGCCAGTCGTCGGAAATGGAGGGACTAATAGAACATTGCTAATAGTTATTTTAGCTTGTTAAATGTTTCCTGTTTATGTAATATGTTGCCTATTTAGTTGGCACTCCTGTTTGGCAGCCCTGTGGTGGCATTTGGCTGAGATTCCAAACAAACAAGTGTATAATTTCTTCTTCTTTTTTTAAGAGAAATGAGTCAGACTTAAACTAAGTATTGAAGATGATGCCCAAGTCCCACACATTGCAGGGGCCAAGCTGTCTGGTGGATTTTTTATGATATGTTGCTGCTCTGGATTGCAGAATGACAAAATTATAGCACATGGCCAAAGAAGGCATCATCATTGGTGCAACAACTCCTTTGACCACCATGGCAACAGATTCAAACAATGAGTGTTGTATGCCTACATGCACCCTGACATCACTACTTGGCAGTCAATGTCCTGACATGGCAACATATAAATATACAGCACTTCTAGATGTTGTACAGAAAAGGAAAAAAGCAGTAGAATTCAATAAAACGGTATAGCCTAAGGCCACATTTCCCAAACCAGTCCTCAAGACCCACCAACAGTCCAGGTTTTGTTAGTATCCCCATTGGAATAAAACAGGGAAATACATAAATCCTGAACTGTTAGAGGGCAATGAGGACTGGTTTGGGAACCACTGGCCTAAGGCATTTGGGAATGGTTATATATATTTATGCAAAGTCTAGTACATGCTCTTCTACACCCAAGAGACCAGAAGTACAAATTCAAGATTACTGAATAGGTCCACCACAATTTTATTACCTTAAAATGTCTCTCCAAACACTGTAAAAAACATAATTGATTTGAAGTGTTCATAGTACCTGGAGTCTTTATGTGCAGCATTTCACTTTGAAACACTGTACATACACAGTAAACCCCCTCTGTTGCGTCATTGGACAGCCCGTAACTAGTGTTAATTCTGGGCAAACCATGCTGGCACCAGACAACCAATGTTGTCCACCCCCCACGAATGCTGCCTTGTTCTCTCCACAGCAAATCCTTCCTGACCTCCCTCCCCAGTCACAAGGAGAGGGGGAGATACAGCGCTCACTCAAATGACAGCAGATTCTGTTAATTGGATACCCTAACAATCCAAGGGAACACAATCACAATAGATAGAAAACAAGAAAAAAAAATATTTGTGCCAAGTATAAATTGAAACAAGTATGGATGTATATTTATATATATATACAGTAAAACCAAATAGGGATAGAAATAACTTAGATATACTTCAAAAGTCCCAGAGGAATAAAACAAGGGCCTTTTTTCTATAAACCTTTGAGAAGGGAATGCTTTAGTGTAGATCAGCAAAACTCCTCCTTGGCGTTCAAATACATTAAGTTTTGATTGCGGTAGGGAGTTCTGTTATTGGCATCTCATGTAAAATATAAGCAGAAAAGAAAAAACAATAGTGCATCCCATTATGTTCAATATCTCAATAATGTGAAGTAAAAGAATACACTCACAAGGATAGAGCCTCCAATCAGCTCTTAGATAAGGCTCTGAATGGTATAATCCCCACTCAGGGATTAAACTGGAATTTTTGTATTTGAGTGTTTACAGTGGATGCGGCGTATGAATGAATAAAAACAGGATATAGTGCTCACTGTTTCAAACCAATAAAAGAGTGTGGAAAAGTATGAAAATTACTTACAATTTTAAGAGCACCTTATGCTCAATGATATCAGCTTAGGTGGATCCCCACCAAGGATATATTTGAGTAGAGGTAGATGTTGTGATGGTCCCTATTTTCTTCCCATGCCTTGCAAGGAATGTTTTAATTTCAGATGCATTGAGGCATTAGACCTAACTGTCTGGTGTGTAACTAACTGGTATGACTAACCGAGGATTGTGGACTGCACTAGAGAATACTGTCTGTGCCTCCTCTGGGTACAATTCTCTCTTACTGTTGCCCCCAGTCTAGAGCTTGCGTAATGAATCTAGACGACATGCGATCTTTTGAAACTTGGTTGCCAATATGTCATAACTTGTTCGGTTTAGTTATTAAACTGTTGCCCTCTGACAAGCAATAGCCATATTTTATATCATACAATATTAATGATCCAGCAGGTTCTATCCTTCTGGGTTTTCTCCTAGAATAATCTTGTCCTATTAACAACAAAAAGTGAATGTTTAACACCAATGGAGAACTATAGACGTGTGCAGGGTAAATCACTTTGGTTCTTCTGAAGCACTTCGGCAGAAAACGGGTTGACACAATTTATTTCATGTCGCTATTTGTTATGGAAAAGCCATTCGGACAGCCAGAAAATCTGAAAAACAATGACTATGCTGTCATGCAAAACTGGCCACGTGCAGAAATGGCTACAACATATTTTCTGGCCTAATGGCTAATGTTAACTATTTTCTCAAGGCTAAACCTGAATTGCTAAAATTACAATATTATTATATATCTGGATTAAAAAAAAATAGGAAGTTAAATAACATATAGCATTAGCACTACAAACCTGCATTCTTACGCTATAGTTTCCCTGTTTCAAACTTAATAGGTCCCCCACTGTCAGGAGATTAAAGAGTGAAAAACCTTTTTTTCCACTTACATCTTTCCGTGCCCTCCCTCGGTGCTGCTAGATCTCCTCCTTCCGCAATGTCGCGGTGATGGTGGGACCTAGTGCGCATTCTTTCCTATGGTTTCCTATGGGGAGTTTGAAGACATTAGACGTTCTCATGCATACCATGAGGACAACCAACATCATTTCACAGAGTAAAACTCTGTTATGGACAAGGAAGTGCCTCTCAGCTGTCACTACTGTCAACTGTCAGACAAGGACACCTCTCCAATGACCTATAGTGTTCCTGTAAGAGCTAAAAACCTGTTAGACTCAGTGTAGGCAGGGTTCACTAGTGCAGTAAAATGCCACACATTGTAAATTACTGAGGAAAGAAGAGGAAAGAAGAGTGCATTATCCATCAGTCCTCAAGTGCAAGTAGTTCCAACTGTCAAAAGCTATGTCACTACTGATGATGTTGGATTGAGGAATTGGACACCCTCCCCTAGCGCCCCGCATTTTCTGCTACATGCATTTTATGGCAGGTCTATTTTTAATATTAAAACATTTTGGAATATGAGTAGGTTGGATATGAATAGTTTACACAACTTTATTCAGCAAAAATAGGTGTTTGTGTTGTAAAATAGGTTAGTGCTTGGTGAATTTACTTCTATAATGACATTGTGTTTGACATTAAGAAACCCCTGCACACTGCTCACACACTTTCACAGAAAACACTGGAGAGAACACAAAATAAAAAATAAAATAGGATTTTTAACAATTGTATACTGCTATACTAGTCCCACACTAGGATCAATGGCCATTTTTTTTCCATACGCCACCATCCACAAAAGAAGGATTTTATTCCCTCCAAACATTTATCAAACAAAACAAGCCAACTTACAAACATTTAACAACTGTACAGTAGGATGAATTGCAAAATGCCTGCCAAGTAGCCATCAACTATTTCACACTCAAAGTTTTATCTAGTGCCCCTGGTAGTACTATATGTTAGATATAACAAGGTAAAGGTAGTCTCACACTAGAATCAATAAAAAAAAAAGAAAACTCCCACACCAACACACTGTATTACTGCTGGTCTGTCTCTCTTAATAACTGAAGTCAAACGCGCACTACAAAAATAAAGAATAAAATTTTTTTTTACTGAAGTCAAAGTATCTTGAAGAATCCTGTTTGGAAGTATAGATGTTTTTAGCTCATTGTACAGTGCTACAGAATTTTGCTGGCGCTATGTAAATAATAAAATAATAATAATAATAATCTGTTTTTTTTATTGAGACATGTATAGGTTAATACAAACAGTATCAAGTATGCATCAATACAGTAAGGCAAGATAGACAAGTAGCTTAACATGACTCATACTGCGGAATTATGCCTCATTTTGGTGTTTAGTATAGTAAGGTTCTCTGACATGCTCAGTAGCGCGTAAACTGCCTCTATTTATATTAGTAAAACACAATCTAAGTCCACATGTCTGAGTATAAGAGAGTATAAGTACCTCTAAGCATAGACTATAGTCTTGAGAGATTTGGCAAAAATGAGTCAAAACGAGATAAAGCACACACAGAATAACTGAAATGCTGTCTGGACTGAAACCCTCTCTGGTTAGTAGCAGTAGAGGAGGTCTGCAAGTTGTGGCCAACTTAGTCACAGCATCGATATAACAGGCCAGTTATGACGAAAGAGATAAGTGACAGTCAGCCAAAACCAAGCTTGGGTAGGTGTCACTGGGGAGGGCGGGGGGGCACAGTTCAGCCATATGGGTTGTACAGAGGAATCGAAGCCTAGCATCTCGCTAGCCCCAGGCTTGGTGATGAGCCAGCAACTCCTTGCCATAAACTCTGTAACTTTCTGAGCCCAAGTTCTTCCCATCCTGGGACATGCAAAGGGCTACATGCTTGAAGGGAAGTCGTTGCTTGCTCCGTTTCTGTGGTCGATGCGTTGGGTTTGAACCCCTTGTGGCTCTCAGCCCAGGAATGCCATTGACAACGAAAAGGTGTAACTGTAGGAGGCAATTTGCCTGTGAGGGGCTTCCCAGACCATTCCTTGTGATGCCTCCGCTCCACCTTCCCTGGTGATCTTACAGTCTCCACCAGCTGTGTATACAAATACAAAAACACACAAGTAATGTTATGGCGCTGGTTCAATTAATGATAAATATATAATAAGCAGCACTATATACAGTGAACAAGCTCTATCACATGTGACCATATACAAAATAAATACATAAAGTGCGCTGTGCCTTTAAGACCACTAAATATTGAAATAAAGTGAAAATATGTGCAATATTATATAACACGAAAAGTGATCAAGTGCATACGTGCAAAGTCACACTTAAAATTATGTGCAAATATTCTGCAAAAATATTGAAGTTTTTTTTGAAAACACTCAGAAATACTTAGCTTATTTTCTACTGTGGAATATACCTTTAGTCTTTTATATCAGTATTCCAATTTAAATCTCAAAAAAAGGGAATATATAATCATAGGACAGTATGTTTGATAAATAAATGTATAAAATATGGAAAAGAAACACTCACAAAGGTAGAGCAATTTAGTCTGCTCTAAACTGAGATGGCATCTTGTGCAACATATGCAAACTGGAAGCTGTGGTGACAGTAGAAATCTTTATTAGTAGAAATCACAGAATAAAAACCGCTTTCCAGGCTGTAAAGTTCCTTCTTGTAATGCTTCCTCCGTGTAATAATGAGTTATTGACTCCTCTGGTCCTGTGCCGGCGTTTTTACAGGACCCATTCTATACATTACCTAAAGTTCACAAAGACATTAGAAATCCACCAGGGAGACCCATCGTTTCCGGTATAGGCTCCATCTCTGCGAACCTATCTAAATTTGTGGATATTTATCTACAAGATTTAGTAAAAACCATGCCCTCCTATTTAAAAGACACTACGGACATTATTAGGATTTTAAGAACTATTAAGTGGGAACAAGATTTTATATTGGTAACCAGTGATGTATTATCTTTGTACACCTCTATACCACATGATAAGGGGTGTCAAGTGATACGTAGTCAACTGGAAAACTCTCAAAGAATGTCTTTAGAATCTATCAATTTTATTGTAGAGAGCATTACTTGGATTTTAGAAAATAATTATTTTTATTTTAATAATAAATATTATGTACAGCGTCAAGATACTGCGATGGGGGCCAAGTTTGCCCCCAGTTACGCCAATTTATATATGGCAGGATGGGAGAACGAATTTGTGTATGGCAACACTAGGTGGGGGGCAAACTTGGCCCAATATCGTAGGTATATAGATGACCTTATATTCATATGGAAAGGTTGTAGAGATGATTTGGATATGTTTTTCAATAGTCTTAATCAAAACAACTGGGGTATCCAATTAACTAGCACATATAGTACTACAAAAATAGAGTATTTAGACTTGGAAATATATATAGAAAATAATGAAATAAAAACGAAAAATTTCTTTAAAAACGTTGATGCTAACAACTATGTGTTATACAATAGCGGACATTATACTCCATGGCTAAACAATATCCCTAAAGGTCAATTGAATAGGATTAGACGAAATTGCACTGATACAAAAATTTTTAAACAACAAGCACAAATTTTAAAGGGACACTTTTTAGACAAAATATATCCGGAAGATTTGGTAAATAGGGCATATGGTGAGACAGTTATTTTAAAACAAGAAGATTTAATTGAGAGAAAGGAAGCTCAGACAAAAGATAATAAAACTAAACAAAGTAATGTGCCATTAGTGTTTGATTTTAACATTGCACATAAAGATGTTAAAAAGATAATTAACAAACATTGGCACCTACTAAAGGAAGATACAGAGTTGGCCAAAATCCTACCGCAAAAACCATTTATAACATTTAGAGGTGCCCCTAATTTCAATCTTATTTTAACTCATAATCAACCTAGTTAAGTTACACATAAACATTTTATGAATGATAGAAAAGGTTTTTATTCATGTGGTAAATGTACTGGATGTAAATATAGTAAAAATAAAACTTTGAAGGGTATAGATAAATTTAAAAGTACATATAATGGAAATTAATTGAATATTGATGATTTTATTTCTTGTTTTACGAAGAATGTCATTTATCTTTTAATATGTCCACGTGGACTACAATATGTGGGACGTACTATACGCCCACTTCACAAGCGAATAGGAGAGCATGTTAATAACATTCTAAGAGGAGTTACCCAACATAGTGTTTCAGCACATTTTAAATCAAAACATAATATGGACCCCAGAGGGTTGATATTTTTAGGAATACAAATAATAAATAAATCTCATAGAGGGGGAGACCATGTGTCAAGAATAGGTAAAGAGGAAATGAAATGGGTACATAGATTAAAAACCTTGGAACCACGTGATCTGAATATAGAAATATATCTTTTTTTTTTTTTTTTATCTAAATATAATTTTCCAAGTTTATTGGATGATTTCTAGATATTAGATTTTTTTTATATAATTTGTTTTAGTATTATGCAGACTAACTTCTCTTACTCCTTTTTTTGTCTCCTCTTGAAATATAGGTACATTAGTTTAATAAGGTTTTATGTATATATTTTATATTAAGTGGAAAATGTCTTGTATATTATACCATAGCTGTATTTCTAATTGGGTTCATGTGAATATGTTTTTATCATGTTTTTATTTTTGATTTGTAACTAATTCTGGAATTGCAATAGAATTTTTTTTTTTACTTTTGCTTTTTCAGTAGTTTAGGTGATTATCCCCTATTATCTAGACCGCATATGTTTGCATGTAAATTAGATACAAAGTTATAGCCAATTGGAGAGACTCTTTTGGGTAAATCACGCCCTTCAATGAGACTTAAATTAAGACTGTGGTGAACTGTGGGCAGATCTGATGAAGCCGACCATATCGGCGAAACGCAGCATCACGTTGTGACGTAATCACGTCGTTACGCTCAACGGCCGCAAGCCCCGCCTCCCGAACGTGTTACTGAAAGAGATTGTGTTCGGCACTCAGGGTCCTGTAAAAAACGCCGGCGCAGGACCAGAGGAGTCAATAACTCATTATTACACGGAGGAAGCATTACAAGAAGGGACTTTACAGCCTGGAAAGCGGTTTTTATTCTGTGAATACCAATAAAGCTTTCTACTGTCACCACAGCTTCCAGTTTGCATATGTTGCACAAGATGCCATCTCAGTTTAGAGCAGACTAAATTGCTCTACCTTTGTGAGTGTTTCTTTTCCATATTTTATACATTTATTTGTGTAAGGGGCAAAGTAATTGTATAGGAAGTGAGACTTCAGTAGGACCAGGAATAGTATAAAAGAGCAAGTCGGTTGTGGTGTGCCGATACCGATGATACGGTAGGCCTGTAAATAAAGAGGGCCCACCAAGGAGTATGAAAGTAAAGTAATGGAAAGAAAAGAGAAAGTGTTGAAATGAGGAGTGGGTGGGAGGGGCATTCAGACGCTGACCTTGATCGGTAAGGAGTCAGGTAAGAGGTGTGGTTTATATAGGGGGTAAGTTAACTTAAGCCCCTCCCACAAATACAGGCCAAACGGCCTTAATACTTGTGTAAGGGGCAAAGTAATTGTATAGGAAGTGAGACTTCAGTAGGACCAGGAATAGTATAAAAGAACAAGTCGGTTGTGGTGTGCCGATACCGACGATACGGTAGGCCTGTAAATAAAGAGGGCAAAAAAGTGAATAACAAAGTATTTATTGCAGTCAACAATATACAATTATCCAGATATGGCTTTAAAAGCATTTCTTAATTCTTGTGTTGGTTTGGGTATATATGTAGTATAGGCAGATGATTTCCAACGTCCCAATGCCTTGATGACGTGTACTGGTACGTTTGCGCTGGATGCGGTGGAGGCTGCTCCTATGCGAAACGAGTGACCAGAGTAGTGTGAAGGTTTGAGACCCAGCATAGTTAGCAGGGATCGTATATATCTCATGAATGCCGTGGTGGTGAGTACTGTGTGTTGCAGTTGGAATAATGGTTGTGATGGTAGTGCTGTGGTGTTAAGAAGATAGGAGTCTAAGGCTGCTACTGGACACCATTTGTTTAGGGTAGGGTAATATGTGATCTCTACTGGATGCGCATGTTGGCTTGTCTTTGATTGGGGTAAAGAGAGTATGTAGTGGTCGTCATGTTTTAGTAGGTGTTTGTGTAGCAGGCACCTATCCTTTTGATTAGTTGTGACGGTGGTGAACTCTCTTGGCCTGAGGAACCCGTAGAAGGCTGTGTACATTGCTGTTTTGATGACTGCGTTGGCGGTGGAGTGGAAAGGTCTGGAATCTAATAGGTCGGCTAATGACTGAAAAAGTTTATTGTCTATGGGTAATCGCTGTGGTGGTCGTGGAGGTACGGATTTTTGGATACCTCTGAGTATAATTTTTACCTGGTATGATGACATGAAGCTATGTGTGTTAGGTTTTATGGTTAGTATGTGGTGTTGTATGCCTGTAAGATATAATTTGATTGTGTTGTATGATAAGTGTAATTTAAGGTGGCAAAAGGAAGCGAACGCTATGATAAATGTCATGATGAATGGTTGTGATATGTTGTGATCTGCGAGAAATCTATTATATAGTGTGAAGGCTCTGTTGTATGTAGCTTGAGTGTTGTGTGAAAGTGCTAGTGTGGCTAGATCCCTGCTATGTTCCATTATAATGTCTAGTCCATGATTAGTTGTGAGAACGGAGGTGCTACTGTGGCTGCTTGAGCTGCTGACGGGTGTGCTTGTCGAAAGTCCTGAAATTTAAAACGAGACAGGCTGTCAGCTGCTACATTACTAATACCTGGCACATGAAAGCAAACCAAGTAGAAGTTGTGACATGCTGCCAACCACGTGAGTCTTCTAAGAAACCTCATGATTGTAAGGGATGATGAACGGCCTTTGTTGATTATGTGACATGTGGCTTGATTATCTGAGTGGCAGCGAACAGACATGCCTGACCATTGGTGTCCCCATGCCACAGCAGCTGCTACAATAGGGTAGATTTCAAAGAGGGCTGAGGTTGTGAAAAACCCTTCTACGTCACGGACTTCTTCTGGCCATGTGCCCCAAAGCCATTTGGTACCAAAGATGGCTGCAAAACCCTTGTTGGATGCTGCGTCTGACCAGATGGTTGGTGACGTCTCTGATAATGCGGGGAGGAACAGACTTTTATCGTTCCAGCTGGTCAAGAACTTCCTCCACATTTGTAGGTCTGCTGTGGCCTGTAGATCCATGGACAGTCTGTGGTTCTCGTGTTGAAAGTGGGGAAAAAGACAAAGCAGTCTGGATATGAAGGCCCTTCCTTGAGGGATGATGCGCATGGCGAAGTTTAATGAACCTATAAGGGACTGGAGTTCCTTGCGGGTGCATGTACCCAGGAAAATGTAGTGGTTTATGCTATTGATAATGTTGTCAATTTTGTCGTGTGGTAAGCTTGCTTGCATGGATGCTGAGTCCAGTTGTATACCAAGAAATGTTATGATAGTGTCAGGACCTTCGGTTTTCTTGAGGGATACTGGGACACCCAAGTGGTTAAATAGATTGAGGGCTTCTTTGAGGCTGCTGGGCAGAAGTGAGTTCCCTTCTATCATCAGGAAATCGTCGAGGTAATGGATGACTATGGGGCATCTTGAAATGTTCAGTAGTAACCAGCGAAAGTGTCAAAAATCTTTGGGCTGCTTTTTGACCCAAAGGTTAAGCGGGAGAAGAAATAGTATTTGTCTGCCCATTTTATGCCATGTAGGTGCCAGAGTGTAGGGTGGATTGGTAGCAGTTTAAAGGCATTCGTAATGTCCGTTTTACTTAACCAAGCTCCAACCCCAGTTTGTGTGATGGCTGTAATGGCGTGATCAATGGTTGCATATTGAAGGGAACATTCTTCGGAGGGAATGAGGGAGTTGAGACTTGGGGTAGCGGAGGTATGAGGGGCTGAAAGATCAATTAGGAGTCTTTGTTTAAGGGAAGTTTTTCCCGTAACAATCCCGATGGGGTTTGTACGCCATGATGTAAATGGTGGGGTTGTGAATGGTCCGAACACGAACCCGTCTGCCACTTCTTGTGCTATTAGGGTATTGACCGCTGTTGGGTTCTAGTTTGCTGACTGTAAATTGGGGCATTCTAGTTGGCCAGTGGGCATGTGTATGATGCCTGTGTGGAACCCTTCGTTAAATCCTGTGACCAGAAAATCTACCAGATGTCTGGATGGGTGATTGGCTAGTAGTGCTGCTAGGACATCAATGTTAACAGACGTTAGGTAGGGTACATTTTATTAGGGCACATGGATTTGGCATGTGCCCTGAAACATTGAGAACAAATGTGCAACAATCTACATGCACTGAAACTACATGTGCCACCGTTAAAGTTATTGCAGATCTGTGATTTGCCGAAGAAAATGATAGGACGGCCCAGTTTGTCTCTGGCGTTCCTTCCTGTTCTACCGGCGTAGCTAGTGTTGGGGGCTTGGCTGTGGTCGTCTGCAGTGCTAGAACAAAAATTGGTGGTGTGTGTGGTAGAAGAACATGATACACAAGCCGGTGTCTTGAGCCCTGCGAAGTGTCTGCAGAAAATTTCTGTGTCTAGTCTGCTCCAATTGATACGGGTGCCATACTGGGAAAGAGCGCCAGCCACTTTGGAAGAAAATGACCTGTGATAATCGTAAAAAGGCCGACCGGCCATATTTGTTACCAAGGTCCACCAGCTTGTGCATGTAACGGTCAAATTCCTCTCTTCTATTAGGGTATACTTCACACATAACATCTCTGAAAATACCAAATGCTAAGACAAATTCCGGGATGGTCAGTTTCCGGTTCAACCTGGAGTCTTTAGATCTGACCACCACCAATACCTCATCATACATATACGTTTTGTTTTCTACCACATCCTGGGAGGCAATTAGTAAGGATGCTAAGTTGACATCTTTGCCCTCCAGGATGTCTTTCTTGATGTGGGCTGGGATAGTGTGTGTGGGATCAACGTCATGATGAGTTACCGTTTCCCGTAGCCCGTGGTTCGACTGGTGTCGTTAGAGCGGTGTCGGGAAGGCCTGCCTTGGTCAGGGCTGTGGTCACCGCCTCGAGGTTAGCCAGTCTGTCGTTGACCTTGCCCATGGAGCTCATGAGTGAGGCCAGCATAGCCTGGATGTCCCCCGATCTGGTAGTGCTGGGGCCTTCCCCTGCTTCCGTGTTGTCTGTTGTCGTGCTTAGGAGTCTAAATAATTCCGCTTTCCTTGCCGTAGCAGGGTAGGGAATTTGACGTCTCCGTAACTGGGTGGTAATGCGTGGCATTGTCCAGGATCTGATTGACGCTGGACTGGTCATGTCTCCCCTGTGAGAAGGTGTCTCGCCCCTAGCTGGGGTACTAGGAAGCGATAGCTCCTCACCACTTGCATGAGACATGTTTAACTAAAATAAAAGTTAAAATTATTATTTGACCCGGGTGTTTTAGTACTGGCTTGCTAGCTATGCCGTCGGGCAAAACCATTATGCTTGAGTTGGTGACTGGTGAGGCCCTGCTAGTGCCAAGTGGCTTGAGAGGCTCTATCTATGCGTTGGCGCGAGGGGATTTTTTGTGGCCACTGTTCATGGTGGCCGATTGCCGGCCTCTCGGTGCTTTTACTCAGAAAAAAGGGGGGAGGGAGTGACTGGTGAGGCCCTCTCTATGAAACATGCAAGGCGACTAGCTCACGAGTGGCCCGAGGGGTGTATGCCTCCGAGTATGGGGCGGGGTGTTGGCCTCGCGGGACCGCTAATCCGAAGCAAAGATGCTGAGAAGGAGATATTACCGTTTATTGGCCCCTATGACCCTAACTGCCAGTACATATCTATTTATTGGGGATCCTATGGATATACTATGAGCAGGTGTACGTACCTGGTAGTATGATTAGAGATTCTAGTCAATCCGTTTAGGTGGCAGTAGATACCTGTAACTAAATAAATGGAACCGTATGAAAATAAATACAATGCATGTTCTTTTTTATCAATGTATATCTGGTTGCCCTGGGGAGATCCGTGGAGGTGATGTTTCTAGGGCGTATGAAAGTTCAATTATCTCTATGTAAAGGGGTATTTACGTAATGATTGGTTATGTATATCCTAGTATGTGTTCGTGGATTTACCATTTGCAAATTGTTTTAGGGTCATGTTATGTACAGACCTGTAATGTCCTGCTGCATGTATGCTATGTTTCCAGGAAAAGTGATATGATCGTGTTCTACTTTATACATATGTATCTTTCTCAGTTTAATATAATAATTATGTATTTATTTGTCATGGGATATAACATGCATGGTGTGTTGGAATAAGCCTATATGACATAATTAATTAGTGATCAATAATGATCAATCGGCTATAGCCCGTCTGTAGTGAGAGGATGTTCCTGACGTATGTAATAAAATGTGAGCTTGGTGTCAGGATTTGTATGTGGTAAAATATGAGTACTGTAGTATTGTCTTATGTGACCTATATGTGGAATTTGCATGCTATTCTGTGGAGTAACCTGTAGGTGGCACTGTAGGTTCTGTACAGAATGTATCTGTGAGACAATATAACAAAGTTGGGGTTGATTGATCGTGAAGTGGATCAAGCGTGAAGTAACCGCAACGTTACACAATTAGAAATAGGTTTGGGGTAAGTAAATTATGTGGCCACTATACACATGTGATATGAATAACCAGCTGATTTGAAGGCTATGTAGTGGGAAGAATTGCAGTCACGTGACCGGCGCGCTTGGCGTTAAGCCCCCACTTGCTGGCGTGAGATTTAGCATAATTTTAACAGAGAAAAAATGATTGGGTGGTTTGTGTGGAGGAATCATGGGGAATGTAGTTCCGGCGCGGAAGTAGTTCCGGACGCCGTGAGTGAGTGCTGGCCCATGCTGTTCTTGCAAAAAGGTATGGGGGAATGTGTTATCATTTAAGTATGATTTAAAGTGTTTTTTATGTGAACGTGAGGCTTTAGCTGTCGGTGTTGTATTACCGCCCGTCGGGCAACATGAGGTTTTAATGTATGGGGTAGTTTAATTCCGTGTAAAATGCAAATCGAGGTATCTGAGTATGCTGAGGTTCTTTAAAATGGTTATGTTTATGTGAGCCCGATAATGGGGTGAAGAAGGCATGTATTTTTCCCGTCTTTGTATGTGCGGACTGGAAGGGGTCTTTTAAATAGTTTTGGCGGTAAAGTGTGGCCTGGCGTTATGACCGATGCCGTGGGTCTGTGGGCTGGCGTGTATGTATGTGTAACCTGTCCTGCCGTGCGTTTAACCGCTTGGACTGGACGCCATGGAAAAGTGGGCGGAAATGCTTAGTTAGAATGGCAGCACTGTATGTGAGTACATGTGTACAGGAAGCCGTGTACGCGACCGTTTGAAAACCGGCAAATTTAGTCGCTTGTGGACAGTAAAGTGAGGACCTGAAACCGTATTAGATGCCATGGGCCTTGTTGCCTGGCGTAATGGTTAGGTCTACTCACTGTTTATCAGTCACTAGGACGCGATCCGCGGCGATAGAAAAAGCAGAAACTGCTCCAATGGAAATCTGCAGAAGGATTCCTGGAACCACTCAGCTATGTCCACCTCGTGGGAAACAGAAGGAATACAAAATGGCGACTGGATGAACCGGAAGTGCATTCAGACGCTGACCTTGATCGGTAAGGAGTCAGGTAAGAGGTGTGGTTTATATAGGGGGTAAGTTAACTTAAGCCCCTCCCACAAATACAGGCCAAACGGCCTTAATACTTATCAAACATACTGTCCTATGATTATGTATTTCCCTTTTTTTGAGATTTAAATTGGAATACTGATATAAAAGACTAAAGGTATATTCCAAAGTGTAAAATAAGCTAAGTATTTTTGTGTTTTCCAAAAAAACCAATATTTTTGCAGAATATTTGCACATAATTTTAAGTGTGACTTTGCACATATGCACTTGATCACTTTTCGTGTTATATAATATTGCACATATTTTCACTTTATTTCAATATTTAGTGGTCTTAACCCCTTAAGGACCAAACTTCTAGGATAAAAGGGAATCATGACATGTCACACATGTCATGTGTCCTTAAGGGGTTAAAGGCACAGCGCACTTTATGTATTTTTTTTTGTCCACCAGCTGTGTGCATTCCAGCAGAGTTGTCCATAAATGGTCAAAAGCTGCCTCCAGGTTTGCCATAATTTGATTGTATAAGCACAACAGTTCTTTTTGGTGTTGCATCCTGCCTTGGATTACAGGATCTAGTGCGTCTGCCATCTTGGTCACTGTCACTGCTTGTCAGCCGGCAATCATCGAGAGGGAACCTTCGTGAATCGGAAGAGCAAGGTGACACAGCCCAGCAGGGACCGGGTTGACCACCACTGGCTCAGAGGGGGAGGGTGGAATTGGAGCAAGGTGAGTTGAGTTCACACGAGTATCTTCAGAGTGGGGAGAGCGGCCGTCTTTCCCCAGCTCAGGCACATACAGGATGCCAGCGAACACCTCAGGCAACCCGACAACTAAACCTCACGAGTGTGGGTTCATCAGGTTCACCAGAGCGTCCCCTACGCAGACATCACATGAAGGGGATGATTGCAGGGCATAGATCGGGATTATACCTGGAAAAGCTTGCACGTGGTCGGGAGCCCACTGAACACGTCCTTTTGGCTTGGCAGCCAAACTCTGCCCCCCAGTATAGATGTTTTATTGCTCCCCCCCTCTTTTAGTCCCTTTGCTAGATCTTTGAATAAAATCAACATTTAGTTACCTTCCCCTAACCATCAATCATCTTTTATTTTCTACCGCTTGATTGGACCAAAGATCCAGGGCACATGAGTGGGCAGAACGCTTGTCAATCCTGACATATTAAGCTGCTTTTTGCCCCCACCCAAAAGGAAACGTAAAAAAACTAGCATCTTCTCCATTCCATTCTACTTTTTTTGGTGCCAGAAATGGCACTCCGAGTCACGAATGAAAACGAGTGCGCTCTAGTCTCGTGCGAGTCAGTTCCTTCTAAGATTCTGCCGCGTTCTACTGATTTCCCAACCAGCCTGAATTTGGCAGTATATCAATTCTGATCTAGTCTAAGGAATAAAAAGAAACATTCAGGTAGGTTACTTGACTTGTGACTAAGATTATTCATCTACACTCCAAGTGCTGCAAACCACATGTCCCAGCATGTTCTGCAAGCCTGTCATTTTACATGATCCTTGCATTCAGAAAACGTACAATATATTTCATTTTACTCCTATCAAGGGGTTTGGTTGGAAATACAGCTGGGACATGGTTTTATGGAATAATAAGAAATTGATGCCTCTGATTGGTTAAGTCTTTTCCAGGTCTGGAAGGGATTGTCTGCTACAAGTGCTGCATTTTTAGAAACATTAACGGGGAGTCATTTTTGCTTTTATTAATTTAACATGTTCGTGTTTAATATATTATTTTATAAATGTATGAAAATGTTTACTATATTGTCTATGAATACATTTAAATTCTAATCGACATCCTCCAATTGTGCCCCTTTCATTACTTTTTTTTTATCATGTGACCCTTCAATGTAGCATAATGGGGTTTGAAGCTCTAGAATAGCTATGGGAATGTAGATAAATAGCCTTAATTATAGAAAGAGAGACGGTAATACGACATTAACATTTTTTTTTCCCAACGCTGCATTTGAGTTTTAAACTTTTTTATGTGATCTTGCAAGGCTGATAGATAATGAACACTGTAAATGACCAATAGTTGGAAAGCGTATCAAAGAAAGAACAATTAAGAAAGAATTCATGAATAGAACATCTAGCTCTGAAGTGGTTTTGGTAAAAACTTTGACTTATAGGACATTTATACCTTTTGTGACCAGCCAACCATAAAACTCATTATAAGAGAAGAGTATACTTGAGCATTTCAAATTTTCGATGTCTAAAGCTGCAGTGCTACATCCATCTCGTGCCTTATTAAAACTGGCTGAATAGGGAAGCGTGAAGCTCAGTGTCAGACAAATATTGTTCCATCTGTTCAGGGTACACACAGATCAGCCACAACATTAAAACCACTGACAGGTGAAGTGAATAACATTGATTATATCTTTAGGCAGTTCTTGAATTTCATGTGTTAGAAGCAGGTAAAAAGGGGAAAAGAAGAGATCTGCGGGACTTTGACAAGGGCCAAATAGCGATGGTTAGATGACTGGGTCAGAGTTTGCTCCTGGTATGCAATGGTTAGTACCTACCGAAAGTGGTGCCTGGAAGGACAGCTGGAGAACCGGTGTCATGATCATGGACCTTACTGTAGCTCAAGCTGTGACCAAGGGTGGCGCTGTTCTGAAAAGTATTTAGGTGACTAAAAACTATTTATAGAACCTAAATGTAATTTATAACAAACAATGCTGAAAATTATTGCTTTGGAACTCTGTTATACACCTAGAAACTCCAAAAACATGGAGCTCCTATTTACCTAGTGTGACAAGAAAATAAAAAAAGTATAGATCAATCTTTGATCCCCAATCTTTGATCTATACTTCATTCTTTTCTTGTCACACTAGGTAAATATTTTGAACATACCTATTGCGTCCATGATTTATACTAGCTATTGATATACTTTACCCCTCCCCCTTTTTTAACAACATAACAATAAAAAGTAAGGTTTTAGACATATTAATATCTCATCATTATCTTGTTTGGTCAGTGTTTCCTCTTTAACTTTACTTTAATAATTCTGGGTTCATGCCCCTATCCAGTCCTTTGACCACTTCAGACCTAAATGCCCACCCTTTCTAATTCTAAATATATTTTTAATCACAATAATAAAAAAAGAAAAATAAATACACATATATACATATGTTTTATTTTTACCCCACCCCGCAGCACCCCAAACACCACACTGCACCCCCACACACTACACACCAAACGCACACACACTACACCCCAAACACCACACTGCACCACCCCCCACACACACTACTCCCCAAACACACACACACACACACTACACCCCAAACACCACACTGCACACCTCACACACACACACAGCACCCCAAACACCACAGAGCACCCTAAACACACAATACACCCCTCACACACACAGTGCACCTTTCGCAAACACACACTGCACCAATCACACACACACACTGCACCCCAACCACCACCCCAAACACACAATGCACACCTCACACCACACTGCACCCCAAACACCACTCAGCACCCTAAACACACAATGCACCCCTTGCACACACAGTGCACTTTTTGCAAACACACACTGCACCCCTCACACACACACACACTGCACCACTCACACACACTGCACCCCAAACACCACCCCAAACACACAATGCACACCTCACACCACACTGCACCCCAAACACCACAGAGCACCCTAAACACACAATGCACCCCTCACACACACAGCGCACTTTTCGCAAACACACACTGCACACCTCACACACACACACACACACACTGCACCACTCACACACACTGCACCCCAAACACCACCCCAAACACACAATGCACCCCTCACACACACACACACACACTGCACCCTTCAGCGGGGCTCTGCACATTGAACCAACATGCTAACTTTGAGAGGGTGCATGCTTGATATTGGTGATGACAAAACACCCCCACCCCCTTCTCAGTTGGCTGCTGTGATTCATAAATGTCTGGGCCAAATTTCTTTCCCAGCCCTGCAGACCACTATTAATATTGAAGGGGTTCAGCTGACTCCGCAAGACGTCCACTAATTTTGAATATGATATGAACATTAAGATCAACCAACTGAATGCAGAAACCCATAATTAAAGAAGTACTATTGCGAAACATGTATTCCTAACGCTATAGTGTCCTAGTCCCTTTTTAAACTCAGGGACCCTCCTTTTGACCTGTAAAAAAAATTAGTGAAAAAAATATTTTACCTTTTTCCAGCACCACGACTCTGTGCTGCCACCCGCTCCTCCTCCCGCAATAAAAATTGCTATCATCTACCGCCCCCCGGTTATCCTAGACTATTCATTGAGCACTTTTCTTTCTGGCTTCCCCACTTCCTCTCATCTAGCACTCCTTCCCTTATACTTGGGGATTTGAATATCCCAATCAATAACCCCAATTGCACTGATGCCTCTCGTCTGCTCTCTGTAACCTCCTCCTTTGGCCTTATGCAATGGTCCAATTTAGCAACCCATACAGCAGGAAACACTCTTGATCTTGCCTTCACCAACCTCTGTACTGCCTCTAATCTCTCCAATATTAATTTTCCTCTATCTGACCACCATCTGCTGACTTTTGACATTGGCATACCTAAGACCCAATTGACACCACCGTCTGAACATCACTCTCACAGAAACCTCCGATGTCTGGACCTAGAGCATTTCTCCACTTATCTCCAAACTCTCCTTTTACCTATCTCAAACCTCACCTGTCCTAGTTCTGCAACCTCCTTCTACAATTCCACCCTCTCCTCTCAACTAAACATCATGGCACCTTGTACATTTAAACGCCGCAGGCCACCTCAACAACAACCTTGGCACACCAAGCTCACTCGATACCTCCAAAAATGCTCCAGAACTGCTGAACGCTGTTGGAGAAAGTCTCACTGTGCATCTGACTTTCTCCACTATAAATTTATGCTGAGCTTATTTATTACTTCAATACCCTCATAACCACACTCTCCCACGAACCCAAACGACCATTTCACACATTTAACTCTCTTCTTCGCCCTGCTGTTCCTCCTCCACCTACTAACTTGACCGCCTCAGACTTTGCAACTCACTTCACTGACAAGATCTCTACAATCAGAGAAGAGATCTCTCATCTTTCTTCTTCCGCCTCACAATACTTCCCCTAACTTCACTCCCTGCTGTTCTATGTTCATTCGCACCCGCTACATTGGAAGAGGTTTCTGCTCTGCTCCAGTCCTCCCGCCCCACCACCTGCTCCCTAGATCCAATTCCCTCGCATCTCATCCGTACTCTGTCTTCTTCTCTTTCTCCACCTCTCAATAAAATTCTCAATCTCTCTCTCTCTCTCCTCTGGTATATTTCCATCGCCCTTCAAACATGCAGCTGTAACCCCAATTCTAAAGAAGCCCAATCTTGACCCTAACTCCCCATCCAACTATCGTCCTATCTCGCTACTGCCTTTTGCATCCAAGATCCTTGAAAGAATTGTGTATGCGAGATTGACAGACTTCCTCGAGTCCAACTCTCGGCTAGACCCACTTCAGTCTGGTTTCCGCGCTAAGCACTCTGTGGAAACGGCACTGACCAAAGTATCCAATGATCTACTCGCTGCAAAATCTCGTGGTCACTACTCTATTCTAATTCTCCTTGACCTGTCTGCGGCTTTTGACACTGTTGATCATCAACAGCTTCTTCTCATTCTCCGCAATATCGGTCTTCAAGATATTGCTCTCTCCTGGTGCTCCTCCTACCTGTCAGGATTCGAACCTGGGACCTTGGCAGCTCTGGTGCTTTGGCTTACCTCTGAGCCATCTCTCCGATTCTGTTTCCTGTATCTAGCCCTGTCTAGTATTTAGTACCGAAGCTGGACATTTGTTGGAACTTCTCCTGTCACTCAAGTTACACCTGAGCCTGATGTCTCGTTAGCCAGGTATATAACACTGCCTCTCCCAGAAGGCAGTGTCAGTTCCTTGACTCTGGTGATCATTCTGCTATTTCCTGTTCTCCAGTTTGTTATTGACCTCTGGCTTGGTACACCGATTATCCTGACTTCTGGCTTCCTTTGACCCTTGGCTTCCCACGACTATTCTCCTGGTTTATTGTTCCTGTACCGCGTTTTGGATTTACCCTGCACAGCCCCCGTGCACCGACTCACAGGTCAGGTGAATTCTTGCCTGATCACCTTGGCCTGTGTTTTCTTGCAAGGGTGAGCAGACTTCTCTGCCTGCCGGACTCCCACACCCAGGTAAGCCCTGACATAAGGAACTGACCTTTATGGAGTCCGCAGAGATGTGCTCACCCCTGCTCCAGCAAGTGTCTAGCCTGGCCCAGACTGTTTTGGAGCTACAGCGAGAATTTTTTTTTCTTAAAGGGACAGTACGCCCAGCCATGGAACCTGTTTTTCCTGAACCATTTACAGTTATGCCGGAGAGATTTGATGGCAACCAAGCTTCCTTCCTATGCTTTAAAGTGGATTGTGAATTGGTGTTTTCCCTGAAGCCTCGGACTTATGCCAATGATTTCATAAAGGTCCGAGCAGCTATAAACCTGCTGTCTGGAAAGATGAAACAATGGGCACACGATATGTTGCTGTCTCAGAATCCTGTCCTTGCGGGATGGGATGCTTTCATGTCTGCCATGGAAGCACACTGCAAGACTCCTAGCAAGACCGCTGTGCCTAAGCCACCACCACGTCCCAGAGGATCCCAGATTCCCAGAAACAGAGGGAACCTGTACCTATACGACAACCCCGTGTTGCCTCATTATGCTCCTGATCCTATGAAGGCCCCAGAGCAATCCTGCCTTCCTCTCGACCCAGACGAACCTATGGAGATTGGATATATCGGGACTAGGTTGACCCTAACGGAAAGAGATCGTAGGAGAGCCCATGGCTTGTGCCTATATTGTGGAGAAAGAGGGCATTTCATTTCTTTCTGCCCAATTCGTCCATCCAAGCAAAGACCCCTTCTATTGAGTGCCCTACGTACCCATCCAGTCATCTCAGAAACTTTGTCTAGACGCTGCCAAGGTTTTTGCCAGTCATGTCCCCGTTATGTGACACAGAAGGGTACGCAAACTATGCTGTATGACTTACCCAGTGCTCCTGAGAAATCTGAACCTCCGCCGGTAGAGACTTTTGTTAAAGCTGGTACTATCATCCCTTCTTGTCAACCTAAAGAGGAGTTACTTACCGTCTGTAATTGTGACGTACAGAGGGAAAAAGGTTCAGAGAAGAAGACTCCTGGGATCAAGTTACCTGCCACTTGCATTGTATCCATTGCCAGCCCTAACCTCTCTCCAGTAGTACCTGAAAATGCTAATTGTTCGGGGAAGAACGATCCTCCTCCTGGCTGTACCTATGCCTCTAATGGGACACTAGTCCGGAAGGAGCACTTGCAAACATTTGAGAAGGCCCTTATAGCTATGTCCTCCGATCCTGCTGGCAAAACCAAAAACAAGAAGTCAAAGAAGTGACCTCCTGGGCCGTACTTGTTTTTGCCTTTCTTGTTTTTTTTCTCGCCTGGAGGCGTCTTTGAGGAGGGGGTAATGTCAGGATTCGAACCTGGGACCTTGGCAGCTCTGGTGCTTTGGCTTACCTCTGAGCCATCTCTCCGCTTCTGTTTCCTGTATCTAGCCCTGTCTAGTATTTAGTACCGAAGCTGGACATTTGTTGGAACTTCTCCTGTCACTCAAGTTACACCTGAGCCTGATGTCTCGTTAGCCAGGTATATAACACTGCCTCTCCCAGAAGGCAGTGTCAGTTCCTTGACTCTGGTGATCATTCTGCTATTTCCTGTTCTCCAGTTTGTTATTGACCTCTGGCTTGGTACACCGATTATCCTGACTTCTGGCTTCCTTTGACCCTTGGCTTCCCACGACTATTCTCCTGGTTTATTGTTCCTGTACCGCGTTTTGGATTTACCCTGCACAGCCCCCGTGCACCGACTCACAGGTCAGGTGAATTCTTGCCTGATCACCTTGGCCTGTGTTTTCTTGCAAGGGTGAGCATACTTCTCTGCCTGCCGGACTCCCACACCCAGGTAAGCCCTGACACTACCTCTCCCAGCGCTCTTTCAGTGTTTCTTTCTCTGGCTCTGCTTCTTCTTCCCAACTCCTCTCTGTTGGTGTCCCCCAAGGTTCAGTCCTTGGTCCCCTACTGTTCTCCATCTATACTGCCTCCCTTGGTAAACTCATTAGCTCCTTTGGCTTCCAATATCATTTCAATGCAGATGACACGCAAATCTACCTGTCCTCTCCTGATCTCTCCCCGTCCCTCTTGACTAGTGTCTCTGACTGCCTCTCTGCTGTTTCTAACTAGATGGCTGCCCACTTCCTTAAACTAAACTTGACCAAAACTGAAATTCTGGTCTTTCCTCCCTCAAGTGTTGTTACTCCTGTGTCTGTCTCCCTCCAAGTCAACGGTGCTACCATCAGCTCCACCACGCAGGCTCGCTGCCTAGGTGTTCTCTTTGACTCCAACCTCTCCTTCAAGCCTCATGTTCAATCTATCGCCAAATCCTGTCATTTCCATCTCAAAAACATTGCGCGCTTCCGCCCCTACTTAACGCCAGATGCGACTAAGGTGTTGGTTCATTCCACTGTCCTTTCTCGCCTTGACTACTGTAATCCGCTTCTCAGTGATCTTACGTGCTCCCAACATGCGCCGTTACAGTCCATAATGAATGCGGCGGCGAGGCTCATCTTCCTGTCCGCCCGCACCTCCCATGCCTCACCCTTCTGTCAGTCCCTACATTGACTTCCTATAAAATATAGAGCTCAATTTAAAATTGTTCTTGCTTTCTAATCTCTCCATAATGCTGCTCCCACCTATCTATCCTCCCTTATACACAAGTACGCCCCGTCTAGGCCCTTACGATCTGCTGAAGACTTAAGTCTATCTTCTGTCCGTACTCCCACCTCTGATGCTCACCTTCAAGATTTCTCGAGGGCTGCACCGTTCCTGTGGAACTCACTTCCCTCCTCCGTTAGATGCTCACCCAGTCTCCACTCCTTCAAAAAATCATTAAAAACCCACTTCTTCATAAAAGCGTATCAATTAAACTGTTAACAGCTCCCAGCTGATTCCTCTTCTGCAACTGTCACTAGTCTAATACTATCCTTACCTTTTGTGTCATTTTACCCCACTCCCTCTAGCATGTAAGCTCATTGGGCAGGGACCTCAACCCCTCTGTTCCTGTGTGTCCAACTTGTCTGGTTACAACTACATGTCTGTTCGTCAACCCATTGTAAAGCGCTGCGGAATTTGACGGCACTCTATAAATATCATAATAATAATAATAATATTAATAATAATGTCATCCTGGAGGTGTCACTTCTAATCAAATGCATCTTATAGAAAAGCACTGGGGATGAGATGTGCATGCACAGCCAATCAAATCCTTTTCATAGGGAAACATAGAATCTAGTGCTTCCTTGTAAGATGCATTTGATGATGTCCAACATCATTATGGGATGCCAAAAGTCACATGACTGATTGAAGCTCAGTAGTTGCAGCGCAAGTGCCTCTAGAGGCGTAGTTAACCCTTTAATCAAAATATTTACTACTTATCTACTAAACTGCAGTGCTTTAATCAGATGAAGTGGTCTGGGTGCCTTTAGAGTTTAATTGGAAAAAGGGAATAAAAGGTGATTTGTGGAATTTGTGGAGATCATTTTTATCCGTGGTAACTGGGAATAGCAAAGTACTATAGAAGGGATTTATATTATGGAAGGGATCCATGAGACAGAAAGAATGAAAAATATATTAATTATGTATCTCTTTAACCCACTGTGCATGTATCATGCCCCATAGGCAAGTTCCATTTTTCTAAAGTAGTAACGTTACCCTTTTATGTGTGTATATATCTCCCTCTGGATGTGTTTTTTTACATGACTGAGAGAGGCTTCTTAGAACAAATTATGATTTTACAGAGGCTACAATTGCAATTATTTATATAGCGGCAACATATTCCACACCGCTGTACAACAGGTAAACAAGACAAACTTTAATTCTAAACAAAAAACAAACAAAAAATAACACTTCTGACATACTGGAACAGTCGATAAAGAAGGCCCTCTCCATCTAAAGGTGATGTTAGTCTTTTTTATTTTGTAATAGTTAAATGGTATATTATGGAACTTAGCTGAGCATATTTAACCCTTTAAGGACACATGACAGAAATATTCCATCATGATTCCCTTTTATTCCAGAAGTTGTCCTTAAGGGGTTAAGGTGTCGCTAATGGAATGGTCAGAGAAAACAGGTCAGAGAACCCAGGGCTCAAAGTATTAACAGGGATATGTTGTAATCACTTTTAATTAACGATGCTACCAAAGGTGTAGGAAGTGTTCTGTAAATTTTGCAAGTTACACACATGCTAAACATGCTACACTGCAAGTTCCCTGAAGGTGGCAGTATTGGGTGATTTATTCTTGGCACGCAGAACACACGGAGCCAAACTGTCTAAACTTCAATAAGGAGTAAATGTATTCTATCATCAAGGTTCTATTTCAGAGGGTTGTTATGCATAACATTGCCGCAAATTAATGCAGAGAAGAATTGTTTACTTAGTTATATAATAAGCTTTATGCCTTAATACTGTGTCATCATTTGTATTGTAATTTATTTAAATGGGTTTCATTTAAACTCGGCGAGTTTAGCACATTACATGAAAGCAGATCTATTTTTTCAGAATTTGGGGTTTTTCGGCTCAGTATTAATTTTTTGGATTTTCAATTGTCCATTTAAATGAATGCAGGGCATCATAGCTAGTGTGCAATTAATTTAACACCATAAACTGTTGTATCGTGGCTGCTGTGTTAATTATAAAATGTAGCAATACAAAAAAATATTATAATAACGAACAGTGTCAGTATGACTAGCTAAATTAGGAAATATGTTACATTGACTTTTATTGCCTTTGCAGTCACAACTGGAAAATAATGCCCCCAAGGTAGAAGGCTTTAGATAAGCAGGGCTTACCACACCCTCATAGTACGTAAAAAGACAGAAAACTAGATTCAGCGATTGATGAAGCCCAAAGCAGGTCTGTCTGTCAATCTCAGGATTTTAGGGTATAATTTTGGGTTTGCCCAATAGGGGGCATATCGTTAACACCATGGACTTCATCAGTGACATAGTTTAGGAAGGGTTCCTGATAAAGGGGATTTCAGACATTTTTCCCAGCGACTGAGATAAAAAAGACAATACAGGCTTCAAAGCAACTTTTACCTACTCTGCAAATTGCACCATTGAATAAATAAGTGAAAATCACCTAAACATTGTGTTAACCTTTTTGAGTGATGCTCTGTTTTATTTTAAATGTATATTAAAGAGTTGAGATAAATGGAATCCCAACCCAGTTCAGTCTAGGCACAGTCAGGGCACACAATGCAAATTTGGAATCAAGAGTCAAGATTGGGCCGCCCATTTCCAGGATAGAGGTAAATACTTCTGTGTGGATTTAAACATTTAGTTTAATTTTTGAGACACATTTTTTTTTAAACAAACATATATTTTCTATATACAGGGGATAAGTACACTTCTTGACATTCTTTATTTGTATAGGTTTTTGCAAAGTAAGAGTGTTACAGTTTTTTTCATAAAGAGTAAAGATTAACGAACGGGTTAACAGCCTCAAAAGAAATGTCAGTGATGCAGTGATACACTACAGCTCAATTGTTATTAAGGTAGGGTATTAGTATCAGCCAGTGACTAACCTGAGAAAGTATTCATCCATATACAATCAGTGTCGATACAGCGATTGTAGCAAGAGTAAGAGTTTTATTTAGCACATTCCCTTTTTTTAAAAGAACCTTTACAACTGTAAAAAGGTGCCTATCGTATTTTGTTATAGCGATAGAGGAATGGTACCCCGTCTTGGTGGAATGTAAGGAGATGTACACTTTATATAAAAAAAAAATGGTACAATTTGTCCTCCTTAAAATCATTAAGACTAACACACGTTAATTAACTTTAAAAAATACCCCTGTAAAACAAAACAAAAGAAACAGTAAAAAATAGTTGAGCAATTTGAAAAGTAAGCTCTCTGTATCCTTTTGCAATGTTCTAACATTATTTTAATGGCTTTATGTTTCATCCACCTTCCATGTTCAGAGATCATTGTCATGCAGCTTGCAAGGCTTCACGCTCGGTCTGCCGGGAGCTGGGTGTTGGGAGCAGAGCCATTTCATGATGTAGTTGGCCAGCACTCCAAATCAATCCCCCAAAAAATAATTTAATACCAGCACTGCATTCTACAGGGACAGCATAGTACTTACACATATTGGCAGACAAATAGTGCTAAGATGAAGATGTTCTAACAGAATCTACTCTGCTTCAACCTTTAACCATCTCTTTTATGCTCACACACAAAGCATCTTAACCGAAAATACCTCGTGTATGTTGCATAAGTAATCACGCACCTCCTCACCAGCATGCTGGGCATACACAACATTTAGACACATGATCCATCTTTTGGTCCATTGTACAGCGCTGTGGAGTTTGTTGGTGCTTTATACATTATAATAATATTAATAATATATTATATTTACTAAATTTGAAGATTTGTTTCTGGCCGATCTGCTATTCAAGTGAATTTTGGACGATTGGCTGATCGGCCAAATTCCCAGTCAAAATGTACCTGAATATGTCTGTTTGGGTTTCTGATTCTGAATTCCCGTGGCACCAAAAAAAAAGATGATGATTGATAAGGGGGGGGGGGGGGGGGGGACTAATTTGTGTCCAGGGAACAATTTTGTTTTATTTATAAATTAGCGTTTTAATAAAGATATAATACATCAATCTAGAATCTTTTTACTGCTCCTCCTTTTTTTTCCCTCTCTTGGTTACTTTTTCTCACCTGATCTATGAACAAAATTGAGAGAAAATGCTAGATATTATTATACATTTTGCAACATTCTGATTGGCCCATTTTCACACCTTTTTGTTTTTTTCTGATTCTGCTTGTAATCTTGACTCTGCCGAGCCAAAGTGACATTAATCCAAAATTCAGATGTCACAAGAAAATGACTATTTCCAGAATAATGGTTATATGTCTGTTGAAGGAGAAAAAAGCTCAGCAAAGAAAAGTACAGTGAACCTCAGTGCTGGAACAGGAATTGTGCTCACAGCTCACAGGTCTATACAAGGCTAACATTGTGTTTTACTCCTTGAATGTTACCATAATGTCTACTGAAATCTAAGGCAGTCGAGCCTCCTCTACATCTGTTTCTATTTAACTCTCAGACCATGGATAATTTATAGCTCTTTTATGTTTTCTTCTGAGTGCTTCTCACTGAGAAGGGATATTTTTCTTTATGGACTACAATGCTAAGATCTGATCATACACTCAGATTATTTTACCCTTTCTCCTATTTCTGCTTAATGTCTGACCTATATTTGTGAGCCGGATTATTAGCTGATCCCGACAATCGGTTATAATGGCACTTCTAAAAGCATGGTCCTCGAAACACAGAAGTTCTAAAAAAAAGTATGTCCAACTTACTCCATTCTAAGGCTATTATATAGTTGGCTCTTAAGCAGAGTAAAACCAAGTGTGTTTCTTTAACTCAGCCAACAGTCCTTTAGACATCGAGTAAGCTTCATTCACACCAAGGCAAGTCAGATGCTCAGGAGGAAGATTTTTTAATAGTTTTTCCTATGTTTATTAACCAATTTCCAAGCTGAATCAAATCCTGTAACAAGCCACTGTGGCTGTGTTCAGTTCTGGAACTCAGGTGCAGTAACAGCTCTCCCTTACAAGCACGATCCACAAAGATCCTGAGGTTGAGAACAGGATTTTGTCCGGTAAGTGATGGCGCGGGGGCTTTAATAAGAATAACAGAATAATCCAAGGCAAGGTATATGAAGAATAGTCAGGCAGAAATCAGAGTCAGACGTCCCAGAGGTCAGGGTAGGCGTCAATCAGCAAAATCCAGAGAGCAGGCAAAGTCAGGAAACCAGCAATGACAGGAAACACAGGGAAACAAATGTTAGGAGTTCTGAGGCAGGCAACAAAACAACCAAGCACTGACTGAAAGGTGTGCGCTGCTTATAACCTGGTCTCACCTGTAGGAGGGGTTGCCTGAGGTCAATGTGACTGACTGTGAGACTCAGCCCCATACATCATGCAGTGGCTCCCATCTTGGAATGCTAGAACAATCACTGCAAGTTCCTCGGCCATTTATTGAGGTTTAGAGCATGCAGACTGGGGTGCAGCAGCCACAGGCACTATAACCTCTGCAGACAGACCTCTAGGGCGTGGCGTGAGTACCGTTGGCGAATGTGGCAAATCCATGACCGCATCTAAAAACATTTTTAAACATTAAAAAAGTTATTTTTTACTTTATTTGTTTTTTTTTCTCAGTCGTGAAAATGTATATGGGGAAATGGAAAATTACAAAAATAGCAATTCTAATTTTTAATGCTTGCGAAACGCACACATGTACATGATAAGGTCGTTGTGCGATCTACAAGATGAATAGTCTAACGGTATAAGGCTTATGTCTCAAGCTTCCATGACATTGAAGAAGACATACGAACGGAAACTACTGCTGTGCAATGCCATGCAGTGTGAGAATGATGCTGGCTACATACTCCCTAACAGCTGGCAAACCTAGGTACTTCCTCATTAAATGCAATTAACTTGCCCTTGATGAGTTACCATTGTAAAAACATTACTTGGAATGTTGGAGTAAAGATTACTATTTTTGCTATAAAACATATACAAGGATACTACCGTGTGTTATTCTGAGGCTCCTTCTGCCTGTATCTGTATACATTGTCTCACACATCACCTAAAAACTCAACCTAAGACATCATTTGTTACCTAGCAACTCGTGCCCTTGTTAGACCTTAACAGTTATCATAACAATGTTCGGATTATGCTAAAAGTAGAAATAATGGATTTCAGACTTTTATACTATTCCAGCAAATGTGCTTGCTCTTTGTTCTTTAACACATTTATCTATACAATGAACAATATGCAACATTACATTTAATGATTTTAATGCCTTTTCCCATCCTAGTACCCACAATATGTTTCAATCTACTCTGACTTGCTGTTCAGTTCACTTCTACAGAAAATATCTATCATTTATATCTATTATCTGAACTATGTGTAATATTAGTTGATCTTGTTCAAAACATACACAATAACCTTAAGGCTTGGGGCCAAGAATAATCCTATGAATGATGTAATATAGTGCTTTGGAAAATGTGTTTAAGTATAAACAGCTAAATTATTGTGCATGTCATAATAGAAAGACAACTGTCAATATACTTATTGTACAGTGCTGAGGAATTCATTGGTGCTTTATAAATTATAATAATAATATAATAATATCTTGAAGTGCAAATGGAACATTTTGATCACAGAGAAAATAGAATTGTATTTATCTCGGATAAAATAATGCAGTTGGCTATTTTTTGCTGAACGTTTTTGTATGCTGCAAAACAAATAAGTATACTGACCAGACATAACATTAAAACCACCGACCTAATATATGTATGTCCCCCTTGCAGTGTTAATTTTGGAGGCAAATTTTAATTTAGTTTTAGTCATAATCTTTTAAATAAAAAGACTTTTCAGTTTTAGTTTTAGTCGTATTTTAGTCATCTGAATTGTTTTAGTAGACTAAATCACTAAAATTTTAGTTAACTAAAATTGTTAGTCAACAAAATTAACACTGCCCCCTTGTGCTGCCAAAACAGCTCTGATGCATGGAGGCATGGACTCCACAAGACCTCTGAATGTGGATTGAGCTCGGGGGAATTTGGAGGCCAAAGAAACACAGTGATTCTTTGTCATGTTCCTCAAACCATTCCTGGACAATATTTGCAGTGTGGCAAGGTGTATTATCCTACTGAAAGAGACCACTACCATCAAGAAACACATTTCCATGAGGGGGTGTACGTGGTCTGCAACAATCTCTGGGTAGATGGTACATGTCAAAAATAATATCAGGATCCAAGGTTTCCCATCAGCGCATTGCCCAGAGCATAATACTGACTCAGGTGGCCTGCAGGGCCGGTGCAAGGATTTCTGCCGTGCTAGGCAAAGATCTATTTTGCCGCCTCCTCATGAGGTTTATTTACTAAACTCTGAATTGCAGTGAGTTAAAAAAACTAATTGCAATACTGCCTACTACCTACATCCATACACACATACTGCCTAATACATACATTGTACATTGAATACATAATTTATCACTGTGGTAAATAATGTATTCAATGCATTTGGTGAATTTAATTTATAAGACCAGCACAGACGAGCACACACACTGACAGACGAGCACAACTCTCTGACAGACATATACTCGGTCACTGACAGACACACTCACTGACAGATACATACTCGGTCACTGACAGACACATAATCGGTCACTAAAAGACACACTCACTGACAGACACATACTCAGTCACTGGCAGACACACTCAGTGACAGACACATACTAAGTCACTGACAGACACACTCACTAACAGACACATACTCAGTCACTGGGAGACACACTCAGTGACAGACACATACTCAATCACTGACAGACACATGCTCGGCTACTGACACACATACACTTACTCACTGACACACATACACTCACTCACACACAGACAGATACACTCACTGACAGTCAAACACATACTCACTGACACACAGACTCACACAATTGTATTTTTGAGGCAAATTCAACCTCCCTACCTCCCCAGTGTGGGGCAGCTTCTCACTCCTCCAGCGCACTGTTTAGTATGCCTGTGTAAGAATTACCTCATATTCCGGCTCCCGGCATCACAGAGGGCGCGCGAGGGAGGAGCGAGAAGCTGCAAGAACAGCCTCCCTCGCTGCTCACAAAACAGTCGCCTGCCTCCTGTACCCCTCTCCTCCAGCATTTCTTGGCAGAGTTGGCACCTGCCGTATGGCCACCTCCTGGGCCCCCTCTGACAAGGCTCCTCTGAGCGCCCCCACTTTCGGGGGCTTGGAGGATTGGCCCGGTGCTGAGGTGGGAGGCGGCTCATGAGCCGCTCACCCAGTTCTGCAGCCCAAGACTGGGGCTGTCCAAATATCTCCATTGGCGCCCCCAGCAGGCTGGCGCCCTAGGCAAATGCCTAGTTTGCCTAATGGTGGCATCGGCCCTGGTGGCCTGCCTTCATCCCATAGTGCATCTCGTTTCCATCTCTTCTCCAGGTGATACATGGATTTTGCTTGCTTAGTTCAGAATATACTTTACCTTACTGATTGGGGTGACCTGGTAACACTGATGTGGTACCTAGCTTCTTTAACAATGAATCGGTAAAGAAAAGGGATTTTATGAAAAAGGAACATTACAAAACTATAAAGAGTAGATTCCTTTCAGTAAGAACACCATCTCCTGCCAGAAATTTGCTATAAATACAAAGTGTAAATATGTATTTGTGGAAATGACTATTAGAAAAGCCAGTCTGGTTAACTCACTCTTTGTGGTTACTTTTCGACTGTTGCTACTTATGTAAACATTTTGCAATTGTTGTATGCAAGGGCATATGTAATAACAAAAAGCGACATTGAATTGATGCTGTAAATCCAGTGCTCTTTGTGAAATAGGCCAGTCTATTACAGTTTTCTTTTTTTCTGTAGATCTGACTGTTCCCAGTCCAGCATTCAAATTCTTATTCCTAGGAGCACTGCTGAGTGTGAAAATAGTCTACAAAGGCAGATGTTGGAAACAAAATACAAGGATGCTCTGAGCTGTATGTGCTAAATCGTGGTGCTGCGTAATATACTATTTTATATTATACTCCAATCTTGGGATTCTAAAGATCCGACTGTGAATGCTATGGACAAACTGTACAGTAGCCTGCTTCTTGTTGACATGTTAAAATAATTATTTAGGTCACGTCCTGACAGTTGCAGTACGAGTGTAATAACAGCATTTTAGCCAGAGAACATTTCATCCCTAAACACATATATTTGTTCACGCTAAATAACAGTTTTTAGGTACTTTTAATGTTCATGTCTGACTTGAGTTTACTCCGGGCTCTTGAACAGCATCTGTTGTATGAAAAGTGTATGTAATATCAGTAATTATTCCATCCTCCGAGTGCGGCCGGTAATAAATCAGAGCTGTGAACTGTACCAATCAAATCGATCCATACTGATGTGCACAGACATTCTATTAATTAACAATAATAGGTGCTTCTGCCTTCAGTCACAGCTACAATCAGACCTCTGCCACAGCTGATTAACTGAAAGTAGGCAGACCTTTGTTAATGAATCATCTTTAGAATTCTGCAGTCACACAATTGAAATTACACATTAGGAAAGATTGAAAGCTGTTGAAAAATAATAGACACTGTGATTATTCTTCAATTTTCCTTGCTATAGTTTTTGTTTGGTTATCTATTTGTGTGTGTATGTGTGTATATGTTTAGTAATGATGCATTGCTCATTTCATAACGTGCTCTTATGAATGTCAGTCTATTTAAAAGGTTGTTATGATAACGTGATGTCATATTTGATTGTCCTATTAAGAAGAACGAAATACGTTGGTAAATATTGGCCCACAGTATTAATGTTAAATGTCAAGATCCCGCAGACAGAATTGGCTATCAGAACGCAGATAAAGAAAGCCTATAGACAAACATTCATTTTCAAATATTCATTTATTTGTAAATAATAACCAGCATCACAGACCGTCAAGGTTTTTGTTTATATCAAAAATCTCCTTTCAATTTATTACCTTTTTCAGTACTGCTCAGAGGACGTTCTTTCAATCCGTCCATATCATAAAATGTTTTGTGTAAAACTGTCTTATTTGAAAGATGTAGGGATTAGAAAAAAAAAGGATAAAAATCCATTATATTAGTTAATCATTACTGCACCATTTCTTTTTAACCATAGGTTGTATTCGGCAACCCATAAATTAAGAAAAAATTAGGTTTGTTTTTTGCATAATTTGCCATTCAACAGCATGTACAAAGATAAATAGATATGTGTACAGATCTTTTTTATGTGTCTGTTTAAGCATAAACGAAACATCCAAAGGGTGTTTTGCAGTCTGTCCAAAAGATTCAAAATGTTATGAACAGTAGGTGAGATACTAATTTTTAGAATATGCAGAATTTACAAAATTGTAAAATTGTGAAAAATGCAGCAATCCTTGGCTTATATGTTACAAGAGATCAAGTTATATATTTGTTAGTATAAAATCTCAAACGTGAAAAAACAAAATGTTGATCCATATGGTAAATGTGGTCCCCTTGTTTAATGTGAATAGGAGCCATGGTGATGCCTTCATTATTGTCACTTTCTGAATATTCTACATCAGGGCTGTTGCTAGAAGTAATGTAGGTTTGCCATCTCGCTGTCCCATACACAGTAACTGACTGCGTGTAACAAGGTTGTTAGTGAAGATGATAACACACACTTACAATAGCTGCAATATATATATTTTTTTTATTTTATAAAAATCTTAATTTTGGCAACTAATATAACTCTGTGTATACATAGCATATGGGAAGAAATAGGTACTAACACCTGTAAAGTGATTTTTATTATGATTTGCATAAGCAATAAAATCAGATTAAATGCTGACTTCTTCACACTGTACTTCTTCATCCCAATGCATTTTAATTAAAACTCTACAACTAGGCCCATTAAATGACTTGTGGATTAGGCAACCTACAAGGATAGCAATTTTAAGTAAGCGCCTGTAGTTTATTGAGAACCCTGAGATTTACTTTGCAACAGAAGAAAACAAATAGGAGCAGATAACCAGGAGCTTTTTCTAATTTATATAGCAACAGCAGTTTAATCACCAGAACTATATTATCTCACAACACATTCAACAGAAAAATAGATGTTGTTGCAAAAAGTCAGCTTATTCTGTTTATACATTATAAATTGTAGAAAATATACAAGGAAATACTATAACAATGTATAATGTTCTTCAGCCACACTATGTTTTTATTATGGGAATAAGAGGTCATCAAATGAAGAGTCTTGTTCTCTGTTAAGTAAGTAACACCTTCAAACTGAGCTCACATGACGGAGAGCACTTTAATGCTCACGAGATCTGTTAAATGAGAGGTCAGTGCCCTCTGCTTGGATGTAACAATATGAACGTTATTACTTTTACAAGACTAACAACTGCAAAAAATGAAGGCCAAAAGGTGTTAGAAGACATCACATATTACAAACATAAATATTCTGATTGCATATCAGTAGTAGACGAATATTACTGTATAGTGCCCAAAATTAAATGTGGTCCTTTCTACTTGGACCAAAAAACAACTTGACACATAAGTAAATGTATTCAAATATGATGGACGTAATATATATTCTGCCAATCAAATCCATCCATAATCTGCCTCTAAGTGTTGTGTAAGCATTTTAGTTATTTATAGTGAATGTGTCATGTGTCATGTGTCATGTGTCATGCCTCCTAACAGTTGTTCCTGTTGTATGAAAAAAAACCTATCATGTCATTAGGTCTAGCCAGACAGAAGTGATATACCTTTTTTTCTGGCATTAGAGTGGGTTTGATTATGCAATAGTCTACACAAGCTTACGGAAATGAATATTAAAACAATAGCCCTCCAAAGAAGTGGATAAACATTTCTACAAGAAGGTGGTGGGGTATGTTTGTATGTCAGCAATGAGTTAAAGTCAAATCTTAGGCATGTGGAGTGTGACGAGGAAAATGTGGAAGCTTTATGGGTAGATATCTGCTTGGGGCAAACATAGGGAAATACGTTATTGGTTGGGATATGTTATAAACCACCAAATGTAAATATTAATGAGGAAGAACTGCTGTTAGAGCAAATTGGTAAAGCTGCAAATCGGGGTAACACGTTAATTATTGGAGATTTTAATTACCCAGTCATAAATTGGGATAGAGGGACTAGTATTCAGCAAGGGGAATCCGGTTTTTGAATGTGTTAAATGACACCTTTATGTCACAACTGGTACAAGCACCAACTAGAAAGGATGCTTGTCTGGATCTCGTTATAACAAACAATGTTAATCTTTTAACCAACATTCAAGTAGGGGAGCATTTGGGAAATAGTGATCACAATATGGTAACTTTTGAAATAAACTCAAAAAAGCAAAAGCACGTGGGGTATATTAAAACGTATAATTTAAAAAAAGCCAATTTTAATAAGATTAGGGCAGCTCTACAACATATCGACTGGCATAAACTCCTTAGTGATAAAAGCACTGAGGAAAAATGGAAACTAGTCAAACAAATATTAGAAAGGTACATTTCACAGTTTGTACCATTGGGTAATAAATATAAAAGAAACAAATTAAAACCAATGTGGCTTAGTAGAAGAGATTAAAAATAAGAAAAGGGCTTTTAAAGCATTTAAATCGGACAAATCAGAGGCATCCTATATAAGATATAAGGAAGCCAATAATACTTGCAAAAAGGCAATTAAAGTGGTGCAACTAGAAAATGAGAAATTGATAGCCAAAGAATGCAAAACCAACACCCACATTTTTTTCAAGTACATTAATTCTAAAAAAAACAAAAAATGAAAGTGTAGGTACACTGAAAACAGAGATGGGTCTGTTAGTCAATGAAGACCAGGAAAAGGCAGAAATTTTAAATAACTATTTTTCTTCAGTATATATTAATGAGGATCCTATGGTAAGAGATATGCAAATGATTGCTGCAACAAACTTGCAGATAACTTGTGATTGGATAACTTGAGACAAGGTGCTACAGCTATTAAAGAAAATTAATGTAAATAAAGCTCCGGGCCTGACGGTATCCACCCACGAGTACTTAAGGAGCTAAGTGGGGAAATAAGTGAACCTCTGTATTTCATTTTTCAAGATTCTTTTGTTTCAGGTATTGTACCGGAGGATTGGAGGAAGGCAGATTTTGTTCCTATATTTAAAAAGGGTTAAAAATCCTTGCCTGTAAATTATAGACCTGTGAGCTTAACTTCTGTGACTGGGAAATTATTTGAACGGCTATTAAGGGATAATATTCAGGAATTCATTGGGAAGAACTGTGTTATTAGCAATAATCAGCATGGTTTTATGAAACATAGGTCATGTCAAACTAACCTAATTGCATTCTACGAAGAAGTAAGTAGAAATATAGATCAGGGTTGCAGTGGATGTGATCTACTTGGATTTTGCCAAGGCATTTGATACGGTTCCTCACAATAGGTAAGTCTTCAAACTAAAAGAAATTGGTCTAGATGAATATTCTTGTTCTTGGGTAGAACATTGGCTTAAGGATAGTACAATGAGTTGTCATAAATGGTAAAATTTCAAGCTGGACAAAAGTGGTAAGTGGTGTCCCTCAGGGTTCTGTTTTGGGACCGCTTCTATTTAACATATTTATAAATGATCTTGAAATGGGCATTGAAAGCCATGTATCAGTGTTTGCAGATGACACAAAACTTTGTAAAGTAATAAAATGTGAGCAGGATATTGCCTTGCTGCAGAAGGATTTGGATAGATTGGGGGACTGGGCACTAAAATGGCAGATGAAATTTAACGTAGAAAAATGCAAAGTTATGCACTTCGGAGTTAAGAATGCACAAGCAATTTACACCCTAAATGGTAGTGAACTAGGGATAACCACACACGAGAAGGATTTGGGAATTGTTATAAACAACAAATTAGGTAGCAATATGCAATGTCAATCTGCCATTGCTAAGGCCAGTAAGGTTTTGTCATGTATAAATAGGGGCATAAATTCTCGAGATGAAAATATAATTTTGCCTCTTTATAAATCGCTGGTAAGACCACACCTTGAATATGCTGTGCAATTTTGGGCACCTGTTCTAAAGAAAGATATCATGGCACTAGAAAAAGTGCAGAGACGAGCTACAAAATTGATAAAAGGAATGGAGCATTTTAGTTATGAAGAAAGGTTAAAAAATTTAAATCTCTTCAGTTTGGAAAAACAACGCCTGAGAGGGGATATGATAACATTATACAAATATATTCGGGGCCAGTACAAACCATTATCTGGAAATCTATTCAAAAACAAGGCTATACATAGGACACAAGGTCACACATTTAGGCTTGAAGAAAGGATATTTCATCTAAGGCAAAGAAAAGTTTTTTTTACAGTAAGAGCAATAAGGATATGGAATTCTTTGCCTGAAGAGGTGGCTTTGTCAGAGTCTATACAGATGTTTAAACTGCAATTGGATAAATACTTGCAAAAACATAACATACAGGGATATTGTGACGAAGTGCCCTTTGCCACTTTGTCCTGGAGAGGCCTGCTTGCCTGCCTCCTCCCCTGCGACTATGGCCCCGGAACATATTGCACTTTAAACACTATATTTGGGCATATGGATTTGTACTAGGCTGACTCTAGCCCTTTAACTATGCTGTAGGTCTGGACTGCTAATATAACCGAACAGCCGGGGGATTTATACGAATATATATTGCATGGAAATACCATTACTGGAGAATGCAGCCATTCGTATGATTTCACACGAATCCTTTGTGCTCTGAATAGGTGGCCGCCATTTCGGGACTTTACACGTGTTCGCGGCCATCTTGCGCACGAACAGCGGTGTTTGCCTGTAACCGCATGGAACTAAGAACGGATACGTGAACAGGCGAACACCGCTGAGTCCTCCAGACCTCCATAAATTCGTACTGAAACTACCGAACGTCCCACCGTTCGGTAGTTATACTTAATCGTCTATGGGGATTTCAGCGAACACCGAGATTCGACTGGATGGCACGAATTTCATGTCTTTTCACCGTACGAATGGAGACCGCCCGCAGGCCAAAACTCATGGAACTATTTTCGGCTAGTTGGTCTGTGCGGTTGGTCAAAACTTTGGAACTCTGTATCTCCCGAACCATTTGTCCGAATTGACTGATTTTCGGATATGTTACTCCCCTGAACAAGGGCTATCCAGTGATGCTGGATTTAAAGGTGTACCCCCTGTTTTTGGGGTACATCCAGAACTTGACTAAAAATGTGTACCGTATAATTATGTTATGTGTTTATCTGAGGGGAGGAGACGTGGGGGTGGTACCATGTATGTGATTGGTTAATTTCATCCTCCCACTGGGAGTGTCCTGTATGTACCTTTTGTAATAAAAAGCAGGCTGGGTGTTCCAGTCCTCAGTTCTTCTTGACCCTTCAAAACGTAGCCTTGTCTCGTTATTGGAGGGAATTGCTGTCTCACACTGGGTATTGCTATGCTCTGCATATTCCCCTGAGCTTAATCACTTAGCTCTTTTAAGAGCTTGTTCCGGATGCGCTCTCCTGGAGGAGAGGTCTTCTCCACACGGTCATGAATGCTGGAGGTTCATTCCAGGGTGGAAGGAAGACGGCGCGGCTCCAGTTAAGCTACGGCGGTTGTGGAGCGTGCGGTGGTTGTGGTGTCGTCTGCAGTGCTTGGAGTCCTCTGTAAGTGCTAGGAGCATCCATCAACGGAGGGTACTCGGTCGGAGTACACGGAGCTCCGTTACAGATATAATTTCTAATTAGTGGGGTAATAGCTGCTTGATCCAAGGAGACATTTGACTGCTATTTTGGGGTCAAGAAGGAATTTTTTCCTAGTTTGTTGCAAAATTGGAAGCGCTTCAGACTGGGTTGTTTGCCTTCTTTTGGATCAACAGCAAAAGCATATGTGAGGAAGGCTGAACTTGATGGACACAAGTCTCTTTTCAGCTATGTAACTATGTAACTATGTAACTATGTGTCATGCCTCCTAACAGTTGTTCCTGTTGTATGAAAAAAAACCTATCATGTCATTAGGTCTAGCCAGACAGAAGTGAAATACCTTTTTTCTGGCATTAGAGTGGGTTTGATTATGCAATAGTCTACACAAGCTTACGGAAATTAATATTTATAACAATAGCCCTCCAAAGAAGTGGATAAACATTTCTAGAAGTACCCCTATCACCATAAAACACAATCAATTAAACTTGAAAATAAATAATGATTGCTTTGCTGTTAGAACACTGCCTCTTTTTGTATCTGTGAGTTTACAAATCTTACTCGTTATTCACTTTGCTTACCTTCTCCATTACATTATAGTAACTGGATTCTTGGTCTATGAAATATCAGATTTAAATAAATGTGGACACAATATATAATAAATAGAATTTTATTTTAAACAAAAAGTTTGAATTCAGTTTTGCACAATGTCTGTTAATTTTATCCTAACAACCTTGTGAAAAAAATATGAAGGAACAAAGAACCTGATCATTAAGAAACTCTTCTATATCACTTTATTTTTTTTTAATCTTTTTCACACTTTCAGTGCTTTGTCTTGTTTCTTCAAATCAATATTTGTTGGACTCTTGTGATTTTATTTTATTACTGAAAAAATATAAGAAGAAATAAAGTCCATTATTGCATATAAATTGTGAATTAAAGATTTTCTACGTCCTCATGATTTTGTTATCAATACCTATACTAATGAGAAAAATGAAGAAAATTTCCAACCTCCTCCTTCCTTTTTTTTTTTCTTCTACTGTTTTGCTAATGCCAACCTCATATGTTGTTCTTTGGCTTGGTGATTATAACTATACATAATTTTATCTTTGGATGGGACTGTCTTTATTATCTTATAAGGACACAACATTCCTTTATGTAAAAACAGAAAGTAATAGGTCGCGCCACACAAATAATATGGTATAATAACAAACATTAAAAAACAATCAGTACTTACATAAAACGTGTAAGGGAGAACAGAGTCCCGAGTAAAATAATATGGATAAAAGAGAAATAGTCCAAGTTGATTGAATGAATATATTGAGTCTTATGGGTTCTGAGATAATCCAATATCCAGATGATGTAGAGGCATGTAAATGAGAGAAAAATCCAATAGTGTAAGACTGCAAACCAAAGGCAGAGTATGATAGTTGTGATGGTTACTCCTACTCACCTAGTCGAGAGCTAAAGCCAGCTCAGGTGTAAACTGTATTCAGTGGCGTTGATCTCCCACTGGTAGGATATCGGTGTTAGAAGTTAGGTGAAGATCCTCAATATGTGAAAGAGAAAGTTAAAAACCCAATGGTGCTCTCTGTATTCAATTGGGGTAGGTGATATAAAAGGTATAATACTCACATGCGAGTGAGCAGGATATGCTGCTCACTTTAAAAGCGTGGGTGGTATAATCCCCACCTAGGATTCTTGGGTGAGTGGGAATTCCCCAGTGTAGAATGACCAGGTATTAAAAAAAATAATAAAATAACATAAAAAAGGTATATGGCAAAGACAGAGTATTGAGCCAATGTTCCTTTAATTTTACATATTCAAAAGAGTAAAAATCAGCCAAAACGCGTTTTGCCACACAGGGCTTTCTCAAATGGCAATCAAAACATAACCTGGTACAATGGTTGTATATATAGGCACTTACAAACAACAAATTATTCAAATTTTGGCGCCAAAATTACGTCACAATTTCCTAAAAACGTAAGAAATAAAACAGAGCTAGGTTGATATGAGGGTGATAGAATAGTTATACAGAATATAAATATATAATTTATTAATTAAAACGAGTGTTTTAAAACTTTAAAACAGAACATTTAAAGTTTTATTCTGTATATAAGCGCTGAATCCAACAACTCTTTCACAACATTCCTTTACCCTGTTTTTCCTATATTGTCTTTCTGTCTATCTTTTTTGATAGGTTTATTGATTGTAAACCTCTATGGTGGTTATGTGTTCTATGGTTCTATGGAACTTGCAAGTCATATTGTGTAAAAAAGTGGTTCCCTAACCAGTCCTCGAGGCACCGCTATCAGCCCAGGATTTAGGAATTACCCAGTTGTGTCTGAGATGCTTTTTTTTTTTTTTTTTAAACAGCGGTGGCAACATAATGTGCACCTGGTCCTATAAACTGGACTCACATTGAATAGGCATCCATACAAGACAATCATGAGATCAAATGATTCCCCAATGTGATTGTCTATACATTACAGATCCTCACCATATTTGGAAACAATGTAAATCAGAGTTCTCCAGAATAAAATAAATAAAGACTAAATGATCAAAGATAACAAATGGGACTATGTTACTGCATTCCACTGCTGAAAGAGTGGGGATAGGGAAATCTATCAAAATGACATGTGCTGACATGCGGTGGGAAGATATAAAAGAGGAGACGTCACCAATGGAATGTCCTGGCTGGTTCCACAGATTTCTGTGGTGAAGGCCTCACTTTTCAGTGTTCAGAAGACGTTTTGATGAATGTTCCTATTTGTATCATTACGTACTGATTTTTATACTTGTGGTTTTCAAAAGACAATCATAACATACCATCGAGGTTGAAGATTTTGTAAACACTGGGCCACAGTGATGCTGGTTCAAATTGATGTTAATTTTGCAGGTTATACTTTTGAGCCATTGACGATTGTAATTTTTAAGAATCTCTCTATACCTGTTAAAGTTTAACTTTTGACTACGGTTTCTCTTTTCTGATTCAGCTTGGCCATGTGTGACCTATGCTGTCATTTTTGCATTTATTCCCCTTGACGCCAACTCTTTGGCCACTTTGCAACTCTGTTAGGTGTCTCATGTTGCTTTCAAATCTCACATTTCAGACAGATTGTCAGACCTACTTGATAGCTGATACTTACTGCTAGTTGGCAATTAACTCATATTAGCACATTCATTTGCAATTGTGATCTAGTTAGTTCAAAGATAAAATTCCTTTTTCATTTTCCGCCTCAGTTATATTGTCCTTCTTACTATAATTCATATTGGCTTTAAAAATGTACATTAATAAAAAAGATATCATGTAACTAATATATTTAAGCAATATTTTTCTTATTTGTTAACATATATATTCTAACTGAAATATCCTTTAAACTAAATTCGAAATAATTATCATAGTTCTTTTTTTTTTTGTAGTGTTACTTCTTTACAATAGAATTTGGACTTTGCAAACAAGATGGACAGCTGCGCGCATATGGGGCAGGACTTCTATCTTCTATTGGGGAACTTAAGGTAGGATTAGCGAAAAAAACATGAATACTGTTGGATTTTAAGTTAAAAAAATATAAATGAAAATGTCATCTAGCATAAAAAATTTGAATGTGGTTGTTTTTTTCAGCACCAAAACCACTTTTGCTTTATTACGCTAAAGTGATTTTGGTGCTTAGACTGAACCCTTAACTGCATGGTGGAATTTCGACTCATCAAAAGCTACTATAAGGACTACTATAATTTATTGGGGAACTTAAGGTAGAATCAGAGAATGCATCATGAAGACTACTGGGATTTAAGTAACAGATATGAAATTGGACCTGTCGGCTCCCAGTGGACCACAGGTTCTAAAACATATTGACTACTTCTATAAAGAGGGTGAAAGGGCACTCCTGCACATTTCCAGTGTGATGCAGTGGTTATGGTGCTTTGATAGTTCCTTTAAGTACATTTATCTCTGAATTGCAAGACTTGATAACATTCCAGGTTTATGTTTTGCATTAACCAGGCTTCAAAGTGATGGGGAATCACACTTGAATATTTGCCTTCGGGTTTATTTTAATGACAATTTTTATTTTTATGTATGTTAGGGAGACAGCTAAATATTATATTATAAAGATGACACAACCTGGCAGTTTTCACTTATAGACTATTTTCTGCGTATGAAGTTTTTTTTGTCATCAGATCTATTAATATATGCCAGCATTATTACAGATCTTGTGCTTCCTGCTTAAGCATATACCATGGTTATACAAAAAACGCTATGCATTGCACACTGTGTGAAGAAAATGAGCTTAGGGCACTATTTTTTAGACATTACAGTCTAAATTTTATAATGATTGTTTTTCACAAGCGGTTGGTGGTTGCGCTTCAAACAGATGCATATGTAAAACAAAAGCAAAAATTCCAATGGTGGAGTATATTAGGATACTTGGATAAATGTGGAAAACCACTTACATTTGATAGAGCTTCAGGCCAGCTCTGGAATTCAGACTTGGGCGGAACAATCCCTGCCTCGGGATATATGAGTGTCTTTCTTAACGGATAAGGGTCCTCAGCAGAATGTTGGTATGAAATATACTCCACCATTGGAATTTCTTTCCGCTTTTGTTTTACATATTCATCTATTAGAAGTGCAACCACCAACCCCTTGTGAAAAACTAAACTAAAACAAAACGTAGAATTTGTGCATTGTATTCCACTGTAATTTACTTAAATTAATAATACATATTATGTATAGTTTTTGAAGGTCAAAAATTGCTTTCTTTTAATGCACACCCAACATAATGTTGTGAGAATAACATAATAAAAATTTGAAAATGGAAAACTTTTGCTTATAAAATTTTTAACACATCTATATATATTCAAGGATATAATCTTTCAATGTAGGGTAATAACTGCTTGATCCAAGGATAAATCTGACTGCCATTCTGGGGTCAAGAAGGAATTCTTTTCCTAGCTTGTTGCAAAATTGGAAGTGCTTCAAACTGGGTTTTTTTTGCCTTCTTTTGGATCAACAGCAAAAAACATATGTGAGGAAGGCTGAACTTGATGGACGCAAGTCTCTTTTCAGCTATATAACTATGTAATAAATACATTCAAAATCGCCATGGCTGTGCTCAGCTGCGGTGTTACCAATTAATTTAAGGGATGTATGCAGCTAAATTAAATGATTTCAAAACAGATTCATATCAGTCCTCGTTGTTTATTGTCTTATATGTCTAGGATTAATTTTTGGTACTTAACTTTAACCGAATACCAACCTCCGTAGCAATATACAAACCCTAACACTATACTTATGCTTAAACTAACTTTAATGGTATATTTGCCCCAACCTTATCCGTAACTTATACCTTACACTATCCCTAACCCTAAAACAGCATCCTTACCGTACCCTAATACCAACTCTACACAAACCCTAAAACTAACCCTAATTCTACCCTAACACTAACCCTAACATAATCCTGACCAGGGCCGGTGCAAGGATTTTTTCCTCCCTAGGCAAAAAAAATCCCCCCCCCCTCCCCCATATGTCCTGCCCACCATGTGACATCACAATGCCCCGCCCATATGCTCTGCCAAATGGGCCAACGCCAGTCTTCACAAAGTGTCTTTTATCTGAAAAGACAGTGTGTTTACATTAAAAAGCCTACAGGCACAGGCTATAGACACCAGAACCACTACATTATGCTGTAGTGCTTCTGGTGACTATAGTATCCATTTAATGTGAGATTAGTGCAACTAATAATATATTGGATTGCCTACTTACCACCAGATGAGGACAAGAGGCGGATGATGGGCTCAGTCTGGCTCCACAGGTCTGGTGTAGTAGAGGCTCTCTGGAGACTGTTTAACAGTGCTCACTACAATTAACGAACAGGAAGCAGCTCAATTTTTTAGGGCCCCTTACACAGCTCAAGGTCTGGGCCCCCAGGGCTTGACCGTGAGTATGCCTACAATGCCCACCCATAAATACCTACATGGCCCACCCATGAGTTCTCTCACAGGAAGTGGAGTGTATGTGTGTAGGGGATGTTTTATGTGTTATTGTAGAGGATGCAATGTGTGTGTGTTCTTATAGAATGTAGTGTATAGGGATACCAATTTGTGTAAGGGATGTTTATAGGGGATGCAGTGTGTTTGCGTGTAAGGAATGCATTGTATTTTTCTATGTGTGAGTGTGTGTGTAAGGGGTGCAAGGTGTGTTTCTGTGTATGTAATTGAATGCAGTGTGTGTCTGTAAGGGATGCATTGATTGTGTAGGAGATGCATTTTGTTTCTGTGTGTAAGAGAATGAGTGTTTGTGTGAATGTAAGGGATGCATTGTGTGTTTCGGGTGTGTCTGTGTGTGAGTAGGAATGCATTGTATGTTTCTGTGTGTGTGTGTGTGTAGTATAAAAGAGAGGGTTTGAGGGGTAGGATAGGGACTGGGAGGGGAGCAGATGTTTATTTTTTTAAAACATTTTCATAGTGCTCTCCCCTCCTGTCAATTATTGATTTCCCCTTCCCTCCTGTCCCTCTGTGTTTTCTCTTTGCCCCCTGTCCCTCTGCAGTCCCCCCTTGGTGGTCTTCTCACTCCCCCCTCTCCCCCTTAGTGGTCCTCCATCCCTCCCCTTAGTGGTCCTCCCTCTCCCAAACCCTTTAGTGGTCCTCCCTCTCCTAAACCCCTTAGTAGACCTTCCCCTCCTCCTCCCACCCCCTTAGTGGTAATCCCCCCCCAGTGGTCATAACACTCCCCCCCCTTAGTTGTCCTTACCCTCCTCCCCTCTCCTTAGTGGTCATCCCTCCTTACCCCCTTTTGGTGGTCCTTCCCCCTCTTCCTTTGGTGGACCTTCCCCCCTACCCCTTTGGTGGTCCTTCCCCCCTTAGTGGTCCTCCCTCTCCCAAACCCCCCTCCCCTAGTGGTCCTTACTCCCTCCCCCCTCCCCTAGTGGTTCTTACCCCCCTCCCCTAGTGGTCCTTACCCCCCTACCCTCCGCTAGTGGTCCTTACTCCACCCCTCCCCTAGTGGTCCTTACCTCCCCCTTCCCCTAGTGATCATTACCCCCCCTTCCCTAGTGGTCCTTACCCCCCTCCCCTAGTGGTCCTTACCCCCCCTCTCCCCTAATGGTCCTTACTCCCCTCCCCTAATGGTCCTTACTCCCCCCCTCCCCTAATGGTACTTACTCCCCACCTCCCCTAATGGTCCTTACTCCCCCCTCCCCTAATGGTCCTTGCTCCCCCCCTCCCTTAATGGTCTTTGCTCCCCCCTCCCCTAATGGTCCTTGCTCCCCCCTAATGGTCCTTGCCCCCCTCCCCTAATGGTCCTTGCTCCCCACTCCCCTAATGGTCCTTGCTCCCCCTCCCCCTCCCCTAATGGTCCTTGCTTCCCCCTCCCCTAATGGTCCTTGCTCCCCCCTCCCCTAATGGTCCTTAGTCCCCACCTCCCTTAATGGTCCTTAGTCCCCACCTCCCCTAGTGGTCCTTAGCCCCCCCTCCCCTAATGGTCCTTAGTCCCACCTCCCCTCCCCTAATGGTCCTTGCTCCCCCCTCCCCTAATGGTCCTTGCTCCCCCCTCCCCTAATGGTCCTTAGTCCCCCCCTCCCCTCCCCTAATGGTCCTTCCTTCCCCCCTCCCCTAATGGTCCTTGCTCCCTCCCCCTCCCCTAATGGTCCTCAGTCCCCCCCTCCCCTAGTGGTCCTTGCTCCCCCTCCCCTCCCCTAATGGTCCTCAGCCCCCCCTCCCCTAATGGTCCTTGCTCCCCCTCCCCTCCCTTAATGGTCCTCAGTCCCCCCCTCCCCTAATGGTCCTTGCTCCCCCCTCCCCTAATGGTCCTCAGGGCCCCCTCCCCTAATGGTCCTTGCTCCCCCCCATGCCCTAATGGGCCTTGCTCCCCCCTCCCCTAATGGTCCTTAGTCCCCCCTCCCCTCCCCTAATGGTCCTTGCTCGCTCCCCCCCTTCCCCTCCCCTAATGGTCCTTGCTCCCCCCCTTCCCTAATGGTCCTTACCCCCCCTCCCCTAATGGTCCTTACCCTCCTCTTCCTTCCTGCCTACGTAGCGAGGCCGGGCGGCGCGGAACGCGGGACAGGAACTTCTGTTTCCTGTACCTGGCCGCCGGCGGTGCTCACTTCCTGTAAATCCTGCCGGCGGCCGGGTACAGGAAACAGAAGTTCCTGTCCCGCGCCGCCCGGCCACGCTACATAGAGTGACCGGCAGGATCTTATATAAAAGGTTGTAAGCAGCGCTCACATTGAGTGCTGTATACAGTGCATCTGTCAATCTGATTGATTGATATCTGGGTATCCTGTGTGAGGAGGGATTTGAGTACTCATTTAAATGCCTGACTTTGAGCACTGCAAACAGAGCATTGGTAAGTCTGGGGCCACCAAGTCTGGTACCAGCTGACAGAGGAAAGCCCCAACTGCTAATGATACCTGGGGTTCCCAGTTATCAGCATGCAAATGATCCCTGCTAGCATGGGCGTCCGCAGGGGGGGGGACAAGGGGGGGCACTTGCCCTCCCCTGGATTTTTCAGCTTGTTCTGCTAATTTTCGTGTAAAATTTAAAATGAACTGCAATACCGGCGCCGGCCAGCGCTGTGTATGGAGAGAGACAAGGATAGGAAGCTGCATCTTATCCCTGCTTCTCTCTGACTGACTGAAACCGCAGGGGAGCAACACATGCAGGCAGAGACAGCCTACAGATCAGGTAAGTGAGGGATGGGGAGTTTAAAATAGCCTATAGATTAGGGGAGTGAGGGATGGGGGGAGATAGCCTATATATTAGGGGAGTAAGGCATGGGGGGGCAGCCTATATATTAGGGGAGTAAGGCATGGGGGGGCAGCCTATATATTAGGGGAGTAAGGCATGGGGGGGCAGCCTATATATTAGGGGAGTAAGGCATGGGGGGGGCAGCCTATATATTAGGGGAGTAAGGCACGGGGGGGCAGCCTATATATTAGGGGAGTGAGGCATGGGGGGGCGCCTATATATTAGGGGAGTAAGGCATGGGGGCAGCCTATATATTAGGGGAGTAAGGCATGGGGGGGCAGCCTATATATTAGGGGAGTAAGGCATGGGGGGCAGCCTATATATTAGGGGAGTAAGGCATGGGGGGGCAGCCTATATATTAGGGGAGTAAGGCATGGGGGTGCAGCCTTTATATTAGGGGAGTAAGGCATGGGGGGCAGCCTCTATATTAGGGGAGTAAGGCATGGGGGGGCAGCCTATATATTAGGGGAGTAAGGCATGGGGGGCAGCCTATATATTAGGGGAGTAAGGCATGGGGGGCAGCCTATATATTAAGGGAGTAAGGCATGGGGGGCAGCCTATAAATTAGGGAAGTAAGAAATGGGGGGGCAGCCTATATATTGGGGGAATAAGGCATGGGGGGAGCCTATATTAGGGAAGTAAGGCATGGGGGGAAGCCGATATATTAGGGGAGTAAGGCATGGGGGGCAGCCTATATATTAGGGGAGTAAGGCATGGGGGGCAGCCTATATATTAGGGGAGTAAGGCATGGGGGCAGCCTATATATTAGGGGAGTAAGGCATGGGGGGCAGCCTATATATATTAGGGAAGTAAGGGATGGGGGGGGCATCCTATATATTAGGGGAGTAAGGCATGGGGGGGCAGCCTATATATTAGGGGATTAAGGCATGGGGGCAGCCTATATATTAGGGGAGTAAGGCATGGGGGGGCAGCCTATATATTAGGGGAGTAAGGCATGGGGGGCAGCCTATATATTAGGGGAGTAAGGCATGGGGGGGCAGCCTATAGATTAGGCTAGTGAGGCATGGGGGGCAGCCAATAGATTAGGCCAGTGAGGCATGGGGGGGGGCTATAGATTAGGCAAGTGAGGCATGGGGGGTATAGATTAGGCAAGTGAGGCATGGGGGGGCAGCCTATAGATTAGGCAAGTGAGGCATGGGGGTGGGGGGGGGTCCTAAATGAAGAGTTAGCAAGGAGCCGGAAGGGTCTGCAAGGAGCAGGGGCAGCAAGGAGCAGGAAGGGTCAGCAAGGAGCAGGGGCAGCAAGGAGCTGGAAGGGTATGCAAGGAGCAGGGGCAGAAAGGGACAGAAGGAGCACAAAGGTAAAGGAGCAGAACGGATCAGAAGGAGCACAAAGGTAAAGTTGAAGAAGGAGCAGAAAGGGACAGCAAGGAGCACAAAGCTAAAGTAGGAGAAGGAGCAGAAAGGGTCTGCAAGGAGCAGAAAGGGCCTGCAAGGAGCAGAAAGGAATCAGAATGAGAAAGGAGCAGAAGGGCGCAAAATAAGCAGAAAGGTAAAGGAGCAGAAGGAGCCAAATATAGAAGTGAACCCTCCACTTTATTCTGGACACCACATCATAAGGCTTTGGTACCTGGGCCTGGCAGGGAAACTCTGGACCTTCTCATCTCCCCAGGTAAAAAAAAATATCAGTGTTAATGTGTTCACTTTTATTTACTGAGTGTCAGGAAGCACAGAGTGCCGCTGGGTAGGGGTGTTGCTGATTGGCTAGAGCGGTCAGCTGGCACTTTAAGCCAATCAGTAGCTCCCCATTCATTAAAAAGTAAAAAAAAATATGAACCAGGAACTAGCGATTGGCTTAGAGCGTCAACTGTCAACTCTAGCCAATCAGCGGCACCCATGCCTGACGTAAGTCTGCACTTCCTGACACTCCGTTTCAGATGCCGAATACCACTGAGGGACCTAGAGCTGGAGGAAGCCTTTGGGGATAAACCATTTGAGAGCGTTTTAACCCCTTCAAGAAAAGAGCACCCAGGGGCTTCCTGGCATCATAGCATTTTCATTTAGATGAAGTTGTTATGGTGACCAGAATGTTCCTTTAATTTGCTTAAAGGAACACTATAGTGTCAGGAATACAAACATGTATTCCTGACACCATAGTTGTGAAAACGCTATTCACCCTGGCTTTATGTGATAATGACTATGCTCCTCCCCTTCATGACACTGTCAAAAAGGGGCCAAGCATAGATGTCATTACAATTATGCCCCCCCCTGGAAAAATTTCTGCGGACGCCCATGCCTGCTAGTAAAGTATCACATGACTGAATAATTTCATCATAGGTCTTTAAGGGAAGGACAACCATAAAGGAATAATTCTGCCATGCATCATTAAGGGGTAAACTACAACAAATGTGTTTAGAAATCAGCATGTGTACATTAGATTCATTGTACTATATTACATTTTAATTGTAATAAAGTGCAATGCCCTACTCACACCCCTAAAATGAAAGTGTCCCTCTCTGTCCATTTGACATGGAGGTGTGCATGATGGCTGCTGTTTGGCCTTCTATGGGATTGATTTTCCTGATGGATTGTGGGTAAATTTGACTAGTAACTAAAACAAAACCTTGCATTAAAGGGACACTATAGTCACCAGAACAACTACAACTTAATGTATTTGTTCTTGTGAGTATAATAGCTCCCTTCAGGCATTTTAATATCATCACTGCCTTTTCAGAGAAAAGGCAGTGTTTACATTGCCCCTAGGGACACCCCCAAGTGGCCACTCCTCAGATGGCCACTGGAAATGCTTCCTGGCTCACTGCTGCACAGTAAGCAGCCGTGCCATTCAGCGTCCCCACGCTCTGCATGGAGATGCTGAATTTTCTTCATAGAGATGCATTCCTGTGGGAAAGCATTGGATTGGCTAAAAATCGACAATTTTGATGATGTCACCAAGGGGGTGGGGCCAGCGCCGGCAGACCCGTAGAGAGTTGAAAATAAGTTTTAACCCATTTTGAGGGGGCTAAGGGGGGAAGGCAAGCCCCCTAAATGGTGGATTTTCACTATAGGATCAGGAATACATGTTTGTGTTCCTGACCCTCCAGTGATCCTTTAAGCTCTGTCCATTGTCAACTGGACTGCTACAAAATGTAGTCCGTTTTCATTATGTGTTTTACGAAAACTAGCATGCTCAGGAATATATTTAAAAGAGATTCTGAAACAGGTAGCTCTATGAAACAGACTAGATACAGTTTATTTTTGGTGACAGAAGCTACAAATCCGTAGATTAACAGCAAATGCAGATCAATCAGATGTAAACATATCTTTTTTATAGTGTGTTAACCCCTTAACGCCGTTACGGCGTTCTATGCCGTCGCGGCTTTAATGGGCTTTAAAGCCGTTGCGGCGGCATAGAACGCCGTAACGGCTTAAGCCCCCAGAAGATCGCAGCTACTTACCTCCGCCGCGATCCTCAGGCAGCCCCCCTCCAGCAAATGAGGCCCCCGGGGGCCATGTGATCGCTCTCAAAGAGCGATCACATGGCCCCCTATAGCTGGCTATGGATCTGCCAGCAGGGGGACTGTCTAAAATATTAGACAGTCCCCCTGCTGGTAGGAAGAGTAAAAAAAATTTATTAAACATGTGTAAAATTAAATTAAAAGTATTTATATATATATATATAATATGTATATATATTATATATATAATATATATACATATTATATATATGTAACGTCATACGAAGTGTATTTTAATACTAATATAAGTATATATATTAATATTAAAATACACTTAGAATGACGTTACATATATATAATATGTATATATATTATATATATAATAGATATATACACATATATTATATATAAATACGTCTAATTACAATAATAAATAAATAAAATAATAAAATAAATAAATAAAATATTGAAACAAAATTTAAAATAAATTATATATGCATATGTAATTTCATTCTAACTGTATTTTGCTATTAATATATATATATTGGTAACATAATACACTTAGAATGACATTCTATATATATCTATCTATATATAAAATGCAAATAACCGCAAATATATATATAGAGATAAATACATATAATTACATAAAATATTACATTAGTATGCACGTAGAATTTAAATACCTATAAATGCATATATATTAAAATTCTACGTATATATTTAAGTCATTTTTTAACATAATTATGTCATTTGATTAATTAAAATTTGATTGACATGCCTGACAACACAGGGAGAAAGTGCAGCGAATTTAATTCGCAAGCACTATATTTGACCCTGTAACTCTCCAAGACACCATAAAACCTGTACATAGGGGGTACTGTTTTACTCGGGAGACTTCGCTGAACTCAAATATTAGTGTTTATTAAAACTGGTAAATTTTATTAAAACAATGATATTTTAAGTAAAAGTGAAGTTTTTTGCATTGTTTTCAAACAAATGGCACTTTTATGGACTATATTATTGTTGTAATATGTTTTACTGTTTTAAAACACTAATATTTGTGTTTAGTGAAGTCTCCCGAGAATAACAGTACCCCCCATGTACAGGTTTTATGGTGTTTTGGAAAGTTAGAGAGTCACATATAAGGCTTGCATTTCATTTTTTTGACATTGAAATTTGCCAGATTAGTTATGTTGCCTTTGAGATCGTATGGTAGCCCAGGAATAAGAATTACCCCCATGATGGCATACCATTTGCAAAAGTAGACAACCCAAGGTATTGCAAATGGGGTATGCCCAGTCATTTTTAGTAGCCACTTAGTCACAAACACTGGCCAAATATTAGTTTTTTGCTTTTTTCACACAAAAACAAATATGAACGCTAACTTTGGCCAGTGTTTGTGACTAAGTGGCTACTAAAAAAAGACTAAACATACCCCACTTGCAATACCTTGGGTTGTCTACTTTTTCAAATGGTATGCCATTATGGGGGTAATTCTCATTCCTGGGCTACCACACTGTCTCAAAGGTAACATTACTAATCTGGCAAATTTCAATTTGAAAATGGAACGTTCTATATTTGACCCTGTAACTTTCCAAAACACCATAAAACCTGTTAATAGGGGGTACTGTTGTACTCGTGAGACATCGCTGATTACAAATATGTGCTTTTTGTTGCAGTAAAACCTAACAGTATTATGACATGTACAGCTAAAATGTGAGGCGGAACTACAAATTAAAAAAAAATAAAAAAATTCTCAGTTTTTTAAATTTTATTCATAATAAATTATGTTTCATATATAAATATTTGATATAAAATGAAAGCCCTGTTTCTCCTGAACAAAATGATATATAATAAGTGTGGGTGCATATAATATGAAAGAGGGGAACTACGGGTGAACAGACATATAGCGCAAATTCCAGTTTTTGTTTACGTTTTGTTTTGATCAGAACGTGTACTATTGACTCCGTCCTGAAGGGGTTAATCAGTGTTTGGATTTTTTTTTTCAAATGCAATATTTACATAATGCCTTAATAAAGATTAAGACAACTCTAACGTAAAGTGTCTCGTTAAATAATCCCAAATAAATCTTGTCTGATTTTGGTGATTCTAAGCTTCTAAACACAGACTTTAAAATACTTTAGAATATTAATGCTTGTAAATATTTTAGTATCTAAGGAAGAAAAACAAAGCAAAATTGTGTAAATTGATAAATAGAATAAATATTAATAATTAAACGAAACTAAGAAGTGTCAGTTCAGGAAACGGAAGAGAGAGTATTTTTTATATTTCCCTAAGGTTACTGCAACCTAACGATATGGGGATAGAATGCTTATGACAATTCTGTGAGAAAAAAGCAGCGGGTCAGTTGTGCTAGCAGAGAAGAAGTAAAAAATAAATTCTATTCCTCTGAAATGCATCATCACCAAGAAGACAGTATCTTCCAAGTGCCAAGTCATTTTAAAGATCTATGGTTCATATAGAATAATCACCGTTTTACAAGGCAACATTGCCCGTTATCTAGGCACAGTAAAACACATATCACTTTTTAGTGACAGAATTTTAGTTACAGGTGCTCTGTAATGCTGGTGGACAGGGTCCTGCAGGATGAAAACATACAGTTTACCTGCAGTATGCCTGTACTTTGAAAATTCTGAACTTTTAGAAAAGACTGAATAATTGGAAAAGTAAAGAGGTGTAAATTATTGACTTTTTAAAGTATGAGCACTGATATGATGCATACTGAGAATAATGTCTGATAATTTTATTTTTGATCGAATTACTAATTCAAATAGCCACATTGCATGTGAGATGTGCCATGGCAAAAAAGGTGACAATTTAGGGCAAATAAATAAATAAGGAACAATCACAGTGGAAACCGTTGCAACCCAAAAATAGCAAATTTTTCATTGATATCACCCTTTACATGGTTTATTTGTGAAGTTGTAAAATCTAATCAGATTAAAGTATATTTTCATTATCTTTTGAATATGTCATATTAGTTTCAAAAAGCACATCAATAAACACACATGTATAAATCTTTTACAATGTGTTGGTAGTTGCGCTTCAAATGGGTAAGTATGCAAAATAAAAACAGAAAAAAAAATGCAATGGTGGAGTATATTCCAAAACTTGGATAGAAAAAATGTGGAAAGCCACTTACATTTACTAGAGCTTCTGGCCAGCTCTGGAATTTAAACTTGGACGGAACAATGTTTGCCTTTGGATATATGGCAACCTTTGGCACTCCAGATGCTGTGAACTACATCCTCCACAATGCTCTTACAGCCATAATGCTGGCAAAGCATCATGGGAGGTATAGTCCAAAACATCTGCAGTGACGAAGGTTGCCTATCCCTGGCCTAGAGAGTGAATTAAAAACATTCCTAAAACTCTTAAAGGGACAATATAGTCACCAGAACAACTACAGCTTATTGCATTTGTTCTGGTGAGTAGAATCATTACCTTCAGGCTTTTTGCTGTAAACACTGTATTTTCATTGAAAATGCAGTGTTTACATTACAGCCTAGTGATAACTTCACTAGCCACTCCTTTAAAGACTGCTGGAGCTGCTTCCTATCTCAGTCCTGCCTAGTATGCATCACAACATATCAGTATATCCTCCCTCTGCAGGCAGACACTGAACTTTCCTCATAGAGATGCATTGATTCAATGCATCTCTATAAAGAGATGCTGATTGGCCATGGCTGTGTTTGACTTGTGCTGGCTCTGCTCCTGATCTGCCAATTGACAAGCTCAACCAAATCTATAGGGAAGCATTGTGATTGGTTCAGACCACTACTTCTGATGACGTGAGAGGTCATAGGAAGTTCAGAGGCTGACTTGAGCAGAGCTAGCTGCTGCATACTTGAATACAAGTAAAATTTTACTATATTTAGGGAGGCAAGAGGGAGTCAGGGGGCTAGATGGTGATTTTAATACTATAGGTTCAGGAATACATGTTTGTGTTCCTGACCCTTTAATAAGAATAGAAGAATTATACTAACCCCAGAATACAGCAAAAACAAAAAACAAAAAAAAAACCAAACAAACAATAAAACAAATAAAAGTTAAACTTCCTAGCTTTAGAAATCTATATAAAAGACAATGAAATTAAAACATGCATCCACTTCAAAAACGTTCATACTAATACTTTTATCAATAGCAGTCATTATGTTTCATGGCTGGACAGTGTCCCTAAGAGCCAAATAATGAGGGCTTAAATAAAATTGTACATATACAACTATTTTTTAAATAAACAAGCAAATGTTTTTTAAAAAAAATAGATTAGACAAAAAAGTTATGGCCAATTAAATATACAAAAGGTGATACATAATACTATAAAATTGAAAACGGAATAAACCTCAAAATAATATATTACATTTTCAGATAGCATTAGATTATAATAATAATAAAAGCAAGCAAATTAAGAAAATTAATAAAGGGGTGTGGGGATTACAAATCCCTCTGGTCACCCTCCCATATGGCCCCCACTTCCCTTTTTTATTCACCTTATTCCAGTTCTGATTGCCCTCAGTGCTTGGTCAGCGCTCCGTCTCCTCCAATGTCATCCAATGGGGGAACCAAATGTGCATGGAAGCATTGATTCAGTGCTTTCCTATGGGAATTTCACTAATACTGGATATCCTCATGCAGAGCGTGAGAACGTCTAGCGTCATTTGGGAACCTAGAGTCCAGTAAACTCTCGTAACCTCCTGGTAGACAGCCACTAGAGGCTGTCTTAGTATTGCAATGTAAACATTGCAGTTTCTCAAAAAATGCTAAGTTTTTACATTGTGAGACTAAGGGGTTCAGGGACAGTGAACCCAGACCACTTAAACGAGATTAAGTGATCTGGGTGCCTATAGTGTCCCTTTAACAAATATTGGTGAATTTTAAAAGAGGATGAAGTATTGCAGAAAATTATTCCAGAAAAAAAAAATAGTTTTTAGAGGTGCTCCCAATCTCAAAAAGTCATTTTTTTGTTAATTTGTATTGTAGCATAACATAATCGTACAATAAACCAAAAAGCTGACACATTTGAAGTGCCAAGTGTAAAGAATTTTATTAATAAAGTAGGAACATAACATATGTCTATAAAGTCAGGTTGGTACTAGAAATTGCATCCGCTAAAAGTTACACATTGTCATAGACTATGTGCTAGGTCAGATATTGCAGATATCCTATGCTGTCATGGAAGTCATTTCACTTGTAGATATAGATATATTAATTATAAAACATGAAACAAGAACATACATTAAAACAAAAGATGGTGAGAGCACTCAAGTAAAATTAATATTACCAAAATTGCAGTCACATTTTTCTTAGCTGGATCAAACTCCATGCCTTGAACAAATCAGACGTCAGCTGGGAACTCCTCAGTATCCTGTATAAGGTACCTCCAGGACCAGGGCCGGCGTTAGGGGTGTGCGAGCTGTGCGGCCGCACAGGGCACCATGGACCAGGTGGCGCCCTGACAGCCGACACAGCTCGCACTGTCTCCTAGTGGCAGCCTGTGAGGGAGAGCTCAGAGCCCTCCCCTAATACAGGATGCGCTGTGTAGCCTGGCTGCGCTCCGCCCCCTGCCTCAGGGCCTCCATCAGAAATTTTGGGGCCCCTGACAAAGCACAAGGTCTGGGCCCCCCCACTCTCTCCCTCCCGGGCCCGCCCACGCCCTACCTAGTCCGCTCACAATGATGCAGGACTGAATGTGGTGTGTATAGTGGAAGTGAATTAGAATGTGTGTAATGGATGTAGTGTTTGTGTGTATTAGATACTGTTTGTGCAGTGAATGCAGAGTGTGTGTTTGTGTAGCGGATGCAGTGTGTATAGTGAACGCAGAGTGTATTTGAGTAGTGGATGTAGTGTGTGTACAGTGATGTAGTGTGTGTTTGTATGTACTAGATGAAATGTTTTTAGTGGATGCAGTGTCTGTAGTGGATGTAGTGTGTGCATTAGACGCAGTGTCTGTGTATAGTGAATGCAGAGTGTTTCAATTTGTGGTGGATGTAGTGTGTGTACTGTGAATACAGGATGTTTGTGTAGTGGATGCTGTGTGTACAGTTAATGCAGAGTGTATGTTAATGTAGTGAATGCAAAGTGTGTGTGTCAGTATAGTGAATGCAGAGTGTGTGTTAGTGTGTAATGAATGCAGAGTGTGTGTTAGTGTGTAGTGAATGCAGAGTGTGTGTTAGTGTGTAGTGAATGCAGAGTGTGTGTTAGTGTAATGAATGTAGTGTGTGTGTAAATTTGTAGTGAATGCAGAGTGTGTGTTAATGTGTAGTGAATGCAGAGAGTGTGTTAGTGTGTAGTGTGTTAGTTGGTGGCCAGTCTGGAATTAAATGTTAAATAAGCATTTTATTTATAGCAGGAAATCTATCTCTGAAGTACAGAGTCCTTTACAAGTCATGCCTTCCTGCTATAAATTCCTGGCTTCCTGCTATAAAGCTTACAAGCATGGTGATAGACCGCGCCCCAAAAGCAATAAGATATAGCAGAAATATATAACATAAAAAATATTATTACATCAGTTGATTCAATCTACATACGCTGAGGTAGGATGGTTTCTGTAACCGTGAAGGAAACCGAAATGGACAAACAATAGTGCAATATGTAAAAAATAAATAATAAAAAATAAAAAATAAAAAAATGTAATAACATGGAAATATACCTTTAAAAATATAAATACTTGAAATATATTTATATTAATATTAAAATCTCTCTCTCTCTCTCTCTCTCTCTCTCTCTCTCTCTCTATATATATATATATATATATATATTGAAAACTCTGCCGTAGTACATAATTCAAACTCCATACACTGGAACAATGCACACTCTAAGGAACAGAATATGCCCCGTCCCCCCCATCCATGCCATATCACTTTTGCAGAATTTGCATTTACAAATTGGCAGTTTCATTCATATTTTCACAGCACCTGTTACTGAGAGCCTCATCAGTACGCATAAGTACTCCAATGAGCTGTAGTGGTTATGGTGCTTAGATTGCCTACTTAGACAAACTACCAAAAAAACGTAAAATAACAAAAGCTGTAAATGAGTGTGAAGCAACCCAGAACGTGTGATTGAACGTGAAAGGGTATATAAAAAATACCATAAATAAAATCTGGTTAATTACCAAAATGTAGGTCAATAAGTATTTTAAAAATACTTAAAAAATAATTATTTTTTTTTAAAATGTAAAGAACCGAATATTGTTAATCGCATTAAAATGCAATATGCGCATGGAATAGTTTTCAATACAAAGACTTCAAAGTTTCAGAAATCATTATAAAACATCAGAGACCGGCTCAAGCTGTGCTAGATCTAATACTATACCTGGGTCGGCATATGAATCATTGTGCAGTCTATCACATGCATACAGTACAAGATTATTCTACAATGTACACATCCAAAACCTGCACTTCAAATACAGTCCTGTGAAAAATTTATTTTGCACGCTGTCTATTCAATGCATTTCTTCCAAATATACCAAGTTTGTAATGTCACATATGGCGTTGAACTAATAAACAAAAAGGTACAAACAAAATAAATAGAGTTACCTGCAAACTATCCTAATTACCTTTGCACTTTAAAACATCAGATATATTTAGTACCTCTGATGTGTGAGCTCACCTGCCAGGGATAAGGCAAACCTTTAAGGTGAGTCCAACACTAACAGTGTATCTACTAAAGTAAACGTAACAGTGCCACTTTCAAGGACCACAAGCTGGGTAGTCAAGGTTGAACAACATTATAGAAATCTTTAAGCTCTTTAAGCTCAACATTTATTTGAAACGTATGATAGCTAGCACAAAATGTATAGCTGTTCAAGATACCTAAAATTAAAAAGTATGCACCTTGACATAACTAACAAATAATACTTTGCATAAATATTGAGAATATAAAGTATTAGAGATTATGAAATATTTCTTATTTTACAATACCTCATAATGCACAGAAGCAAACATGGTATTTTTTTTGGCAAACGTGCATTACAATTATAAATACAAATGGTCAAATACTCTGTTTATGAGAATACAGAGTACAAATGTCCACATAGAGTAAAGGCATCTGTATTTCAGAAGACATCGTAGAGTATTACTAATACTGAGTTAACATATGTTTGAATATATGTCCGGAGCAGGTTACCAGATATAATGGGATAGGTGGAGGGAGTCACATAATTTGCAGTCACTCTGCTTTAAGCAGAGGGTTTGACTAGAGATCTGTCTGCGAAATTAGTTGTTTTTTTTCCTAATACATTATTAATGCCAATAGGCTAAAACTTAGTATTTTATTTTTGCCCTTATGATGCAATAAATCTTTTTCTTTTTGCATTCTATCGTGTTGGATATTGATTACCGTATTCTGTTGACTGTGGATCTCTACCACCAGGCACCAATGTTCGAGCAGTATCTAACTTGATTTACCTTTGTGCATCCTTTTTATTTTATTTAGTGGGTTTCATAGACCACAGCCTTTTTTTAACTCTTAGGATCATCTCCATCTATTAAGGACCCAGAAGTTGGACCCCTTTGGAGAGTGGTCCCTGGGCTTACACTCACACTGTACACTGGATAAAGTGACAATGACAATATAAATAAAAACAATAAACTAAGGCAGGAAGGTGCTAATATTTTTAACTTAGAAAATATAATTTAACTAAGAAAAACATGCTTACTATAGTTTTATTTCTAATAATTTATGGGCTTAAAGTATATTTTTTTTTAGGGGGGGAGGAGAGTATAGTTTTTTTTCTCTTTTGTACTGTAGAAAATTAATCAGTTACAACAGAATCTCAAAAATCAGAAAGCATGCTGTTCCACATCCTGTTCTGATGCAGATCCCGCTGTTCATACATTATAAAATGAAGTGCCTTACACCTCTGGAAACTATAGTTCTAATCATCCAGCTTCTGAGAGAAATTTCACAAGAGAACATCAATCACCTGTAATGTATGCACAGATCCTGATTACCTTGTCAGATGATCGCCAACCCAGCTGCTGTCATCTGACTAGACTTCATTTGCTACATATGTAAATGCAATGCTGATCTTAAAAAAAACAAACCACACTGCAGTATGACGGATTAAAGAGCACATAGGATGTATATACGCATTCTCTAAGAATTCTCTAAGTCTGCTATTCTTTCAGTCCAGGTATTCAGGCCTTAAGTTTGAAATTTTCTTTGATTGTGATATATACTAATAAAAAAGAAAATAGTGTCAAAACTGGTGTGAAATGTCTGCAACAGTGTTGGAGGGTAGCAGGTTCCTGTCTTAGATTTCAACGAGCATTAATTAAGCTTTGGTAGAGATAGGAGTAAGCGCTCACTACAAACAAGGTAGGTGGGTGGGCAGCAGTAAATCTGTGAGAATTCCCAAAATCTCACTGACAGAACAGATAACAACAAGCAAGGTGATAGACCGCGCCCCAAAAGCAATCAGATATAGCAGAAACCTATAACATAAAAAATATAATTTCATCAGTTGATTCAATCTACATACGCTAAGGTAGGATGGTTTCTGTAACCTTGAAGGAAACAGAAATGGACAAACAATAGTGCAATATGTAACAGTTATTTAAACTATTTGAGGTAGAAATATAGTGTGCAAACTCACAATAGAAAGAGCTGATAAGAGCTCTGCTGTAATGCGACTGGACGGTACAATCCCCGTCTATGGATATTTGTAATTTTGCTTGATAGTTCTTTCCGTATAGTATATATAAGAAAATACAATAGAAAGGTCTTATGGTATAGTATGTACATACACAAAGTAAAGGATAAAAAGCGATATCCTACTTACAATAAGCAGAGAAATGGCTTGCTCTGTTATGAAGAGTGTTGGTGGTATTATCCCCACCTAGGATATGCAGGATACACCAGGAGATGATGACAGGAATATGATGATAAAAAAATAAAAAATAAATTAATAAAATGGAAATATACATTATATTATGTACTATGGCAGAGTTTTCAAACCTTAAGAGTACAAACATACCCTGATGAACAAGTTAATAGCTATACACTATGATGCACAAAGTTGAATTGGAGAAATTCGAAACCTCTACCCATAATATGTCTCTTTAGACACACAGCTTACCCGAGTGTAACGGCTCCTGTATAAGAGACAATTTTTAGCAAACGAAAATGGAACTGCAATGGGCTTGTTTTGCATTTTTTTGTGATGTCAATTACCACATTGTACATAGATATGCCCTGAACATATCTACTGGTTTTAAATGCATAAATGTCTAAATGCTTTATGTAAGCTAGAAAAAGATAAAAACTGATGTTTAATACGCAACATTTTTGAACGTTTCTTTTAAAATGAAATTCTAAGCTGACATGGAGAATTCCTTGTAGGTTTTTTTTTCCCATTAATTAATTTATTTCAAATAAAACGTATTATTCTTCTTACAAGCTTATCAAACTTCGATACTATCTAAACGTTCCTTGTGAATATATAGATATATATATTTTTTTCATATGCACGTGCATTGCCTTTTTTCTCTTTTCTTCTAGCATGCCTTGTCTGACAAAGCTGCTGTGAAACCGTTTGATCCAGAGACAACTTGCATGCAAGAATGTCTTATCACTACCTTTCAGGACTTGTACTTTGTGTCAGAAAGCTTTGAGGAAGCCAAGGAAAAGATGAGGTACATTTAGTTATTGTTAAAACCACAGAAAACCTTTAATATATTGCTATGATTTTCACCCGGTTTGTTTTCTTTCTTCTCTCTCTCTTATATTTTTAAAGGGAATTTGCCAAATCAATCAATCGTCCCTTCTCTGTGTACTTTAACCCTTACACTGAGAGCATTGAAATTCTTCAAAATACCAGGAGTATCGAAAATGTTGTACAAGACTTGCGCAGTGACCTGAATACAGTGTGCGATGCTTTAGCCAAAATGAACAAATATTTGGGGATTTGATTCTTGGGAGAATAATGAATACTATACCCTGGGAGTCTGCAAAGAACTGTACTCATCCTTACAAATTACCATTAAGGATATGGTCATCTAGTCAATTTTATTGCTCCCTGTAACATTCATGAACAGCATCATTGTACTTAAGACTTTACATTTGTGGCTTCTCATAAATGTTCTGAAATATGCAACTGAATATATACATATTATTTTGATTTGTCCCATTTTCCCTCCCCAGTTACCTGTGATGATTCGGATGATAAAATGTAACTATTGTAATTTGTTTGGCTTGTGTGTGGTATTATTTAAATTATTATTTAGAGCAGCAGGAGCACTCGTAGCTCTGGTTCTACGCTTATCCATCATTCTCAATCAGACAGCCAGCGAAAACACCTGGTAATGCAATCTAAATAAAAATGATCAGGCGTTTTTTTTTTTTATTTACGACCACATTAGCAAAGATATTCCTGCTTTCAAACTAATACTGGGAGACAAAACAAACTAATACTGGGAGCCTGAAAATTCATGAAATGCAAGCACACTATACTAGCCGTAATTGCATAAATAAGCAAGTCGATGTTGATGTTCTGGCCGTTCAATATTTGCAAATGTATCACTGATTATGCGTGTCCTTGCTGTGCATAGCACATAGCACTGCTTATCAAACCATGTTTGTCCTGGTTAAGTATATACAGAATTAGTTATTTAGTTCATGCAGAATTGACATGTTAATGTACAGGTGGGAGACTTTGACATTAGAATACAACTCAGTGCTGGCTGGATGAGGGTAATGGGACCAGTAGCATAGATATAACTGGAAAATGGAGAACAGACGGATATTTCTATTCTTGCTTCATTTAAATTAATATATAATGTGTGGTCCTTGTGAAGAAATGCTGTGAAAGTAGAAATGAGAGAGAGAGAGTGTGTGAGTGTGCACGCGCTAAACGGGGCAAACGGGGCAGCTGCTCCGGGGCCAGTTACTCCTGGGGGCCCCAAAGCCCCCTGAAAGCGACCAAACCCGTGGACTGTAGCACCTGATGTAATCAGGGGCCACCGACCCTTTAAAATTACCCTGTCATGTTGCCTGCTGGGAGGAAGTGAGGTAAGATCACTTCCTCCTAAGTAACAGAGTGCCGCTGGGGAGGAGGAGGCATACACAGGAAGAAGAGAGGGACTGGGGAAGTCAGACTTCCATCAGCCTTGGCCATCCAGCTTCCACTGGACCCCAGGGAAGCCACCCTTCTGTATTCAAAAGGTAAGGAGACAGGAGGGTGGCTAAAATATGTAAATTGGTATATATGTGTTTACATGGGTCTGAGTCAGTGTGTGTGTATCTGGCTGTGTGCATCTGGCTGTGTGTGTGTGTCACTATGTGCATCTGGCTATGTGTGTGTGTGTGTATCTGGCTATGTGTGTGTATCTGGCTGTGCGTTTGTGTATCTGGCTGTGTGTGTGTATCTGGCTGTGTGTATCGGTGTGTGTGTCACTGTGTGCATCTGGCTATGTGTGTGTATCTGGCTGTGTGTGTGTCACTGTCTGTATCTGGCTATGTGTGTGTGTATCTGGCTGTGTGTGTGTGTCAGTGTGTGTATCTGGCTGTGCGTGTGTGTCACTATGTGCATCTGGCTATGTGTGTGTGTGTCACTATGTGAATCTGGCTATGTGTGTATCTGGATGTGTGTGTGTGTGTGTCACTGTGTGCATCTGGCTGTGTGTGTGTATCTGGCTTTGTGTGTGTACATATCTGTGTAAGTGTGTTCCTCTGTGTGTGGATGTGCCAGTGTGTGTATCTGAGTGTGTGTGCGTCTGTGTGTATGTGCTAGTATGTGTGTATATGCCAGTGTATCTGTGTGTCAAGGTGTGTGCATGCATCAGTGTTTTTATGTGTTTAACTGCGTGTTAATGTGTATGTATATCTGTGTTAATATGTATGTGCACACATCCCTGCAAACACAAACATTACATACAAACACACACCTTTATTCAAATCAATACTACACACAAATGTACATCTGCATTTAAAAGACAACACTACATCCAAACACACCCCTGTATTCAATTACAAATTTTACATACAAACACACCCCTTTATTAAACCGCAAAAATGATATACTAACACCAACTCTACACACAAAAGCACAATTGCATTTAAAAGCCAACACTACATACAAACACACGACCCTACATTCAAATGCAAACACTACACTCAATTCCAATGGTAACAGTACATACAAATACACCCCTATGCACACACACATACTCTATACAAAAACATTGCAAAAAACATTGCAAATGCACAAACACTGCTCACAAATACAACCCTACAAGAATGGCAAAATGGTAGATCACCAGCTTTATTGACTATTAAACCAAAACATGCCATTGGAATTCATTGGTTTATAAAAAGTATCATTTTATACTAAAACAAATAGTAACTAATAGTACACACTTTAGTTAGTAAAATAGTTGATAAATGTCACTATTAGAGCACAATCTGAGAACTGCTTTAGTAGGACAAAGTGCATAAAAAAGATAATTAGGAAATAAGTACATAAGTAGACAAGTAAAAATGTATCGGTACTATATTAGCACAATAATGACAAAGGAAGCCAAACGCAAAAAGTGTTAATAGCAGTAAAGTGCAAAGAATGAACCTGTAGCACCTAAATGAGATTTCAGTTGGAGGCCAAGAGTTAGGTCTTTGTGGGTGTGTGAATGTTCCAACTATGGTGCTTGGCAAAAGCGTCCCGTCCTGTAAATACAAGGTGCAAACTTTGATAAATTGTTCGTGCAGAAGTGCAATAATGATATCCACCTCGTGCGATGAGATCCTATCACTCCGGAGGCAAGCCCATAGGGCTCATAGTGTGTCCAGCGTATATATTGGGTTTGTCTTGTTGATCATGTATCAGTGGTATCTAGTCCATGACCCTTAAACAAGTCGAGTTGCTTCCATGCACTTTTCCGAAGTGTTTTCCTACTGACTATTTGGGATTTTATAAGTAACAACGTTTCAGTATTATCTTGAGTTAGTTCTAAGGTTCATTACAGTCTGGACAATAAACTGTAGCACACAGTCAATGGACAACAGAGACACAACGTAGGTTTGATTGCAGGTAATTCTGGTGACACTTTGACAAGCCAAGCTACGTGCTGAAAAAAAGTAGTAGTCCCCTGTAGCAGTAGTAAATTAATTGCATACCCCTAAGGGTAATGCCACACAACCGTGGTTACCCAAAAGTCATATAACATCAGATCACTTTTATTTTCCTACATTTTAATAAGACAACATCTCAGGTTAAGATTATATGTCACTGTGGGAGCTTTTGAAATTATTTGGCAAGGTCTCAACATGCAAAGGAAAAAATATAAGTGGAGCGCTAAAATACCTGTACAAACAAATATTAAATATATGTTGATGGAACCGTTATTACAATGTCCTGTAAATGATAAACAACCAAATCATAGTGCAGATATTTGTAATGCAATAGGAAATAGAGCAAAAACCATATGAATTTTCAACTCACAAATATAGAGCCAAAAGGTCACCTGGCTCTAGTGGTAGACGCCTTGGGATCTTTAGAAGGGGATCCACTACCCTTTCTTTGTCTCCTCCTGGTCTCCTCCACTCCCAATAATAAGGTAGAGATGTAGATAGGAAGATTTCCAAATAGTTAGGAAGTAATTTATTAAATGAATTAAAAATCACAATAAAAATAACATAAAAGATTCTGTTGAATCAAAGTAACATCAAATAAGTCCTTCAAGTAAATCCAAAACGCGTTTCGCCAATGGCTGGCTTCCTCAGTTGGTGTAAATACTCGAATGCAAACATCTCCTCTTTTATAGGTCTGTAATTGATCAATTGCTGGCATCTGTGAGGGCGAATATCCAATTGGTGGAACGCATGCGTGACACGCACGTCCTTACCGGCATCAGCATATGCGGAAGATCCGTCCGTGGAACGCTCACGTGACCGGATGATACATACATCTATGTGTCAGTCACCTGGTTGGCTTCCTGTTTCGTCTTCGTGATGATTTGGTTGTTTATCATTTACAGGACATTGTAATTACGGTTCCATCAACATATATTTAATATTCATTTGTACAGGTATTTTAGCGCTCCACTTATATTTTTTTCTTTGTATGTGATTGTTTGTGAAGGTTAAGGGAATCCTCCACTTAAGTGTGGAGCCTAATTTCACCTTGCTGTAAGAGTGTGCACTCTTTTCGTTTTTACACAAGGTCTCAACATGGACTTCTACTTCCCAGCAAATTTTGATTATTTTCTCTAGTGAATAAAAGACCATTAAGGACCACTTTATCTTAATGAAATGTTCTGGAAATAGTGGCCCTTTAGCTTTCACTCTGCAATGTAAAACATTTCCTTTTAGTAGTTATGATTGCAGGGTTAAACACACCTCTATGCATAACATAGAAACACATAGAATGTGACGGCAGATAAGAACCATTCGGCCCATCTAGTCTGCCCAGTTTTCTAAATACTTTCATAAGTCCCTGGCCTTATCTTATAGTTATAATAGCCTTGTGCCTATTCCACGCATGCTTAAACCTCCTCCCTGTGTTAACCTCTACCACTTCAGCTGGAAGGCTATTCCATGCGTCCACTATCCTCTTAGTAAAGTAATACTTCCTGATATTATTTTTAAACCTTTACTCCTCGAATTTAACATTATATCCTCTTGTAGTAGTTTTTCTTCTTTTAAATATACCCTTATCCTTACTGTGTTGATTTGCCATCTGAATTATAAACATACAAACAAAAATAACTAAAAAAAAAAACCTGAAACTGAAAAAAAAATTTTTGCTTTTGAATCATGAAATAGCTATTGGTCAGAATGCGCCTAATTGGGAACTAACTGATGGACGTAAACATAGCACATATACATTACCAAGCAATGTAAAATTCCTCTTACTAGCTCTCAAAGCATCAATGTATGCAAACCTCTATTTAAATGTATAAAATCTCAGTATTCATCTTAATAATAATTTATGTAGGACATAAAATTATAAAATGTAGGCATCATTAGAGGCCTTACATGCAGGGGGTTAATGCTTCTTAACCCCTTCAGGATGGTAGACGGACGAGGTCCGTCATCCTGGGGATACCCTTAACGACGGGTGACGGACCTCGTCCGTCACGCGGTAAAATTAACCCCAGATCGCCACGATCGCGGCGATCGCGGGGTTAATGGTGCTCCGGTCTGCCTCTGTATTAGAGGCAGACCGGGAGCACCGGATCGGGCTGTCCCAGCACATGTGGCCGCTCTGACAGCATGTCAGAGCGGGCACATGTGCTGTGTATACTCACCTTCCGCCTCCCTGCACTTCCAGGTTCAGTGTGAAGTGCAGGGAGATGGATCAGTCCTGATCCTGCCCACTGTGTAAAAAAAAATTAAGTTTTAATAAAATCCCACCCCCTTTTACCCATTTTAATAAAAAATTAAACCCTTCCCTGCCAATTGATCACTGACTAAAGTGATCAATTGGCAGAGATTACATTTTACTGTCATCTGATTTTGTTTTTTAACCCCTGAGGGTTAATTATTTTTTTTAACCCTCAGGGGTTAAACTTATTTTATTAATTAATTAAAATATTTTAAAATTATATATTTAGCTAACTGGGGTGGGTGGAAGTTAGTGGGGAATTTGGGGATTTTGAGTTAGGCTAACTAGGGGTTAACGTTAAAAAAAGTTTTACATTTTTATATAACTACTAGTATGCCACAGTACCTATGCTTTATCTAAACTGTTATGTTTACCTATTACCTATGTTTATGCATGCAATGGTTGCATTTTAAAAAGTAGCAAACTATGTGTGATACTAAGTGTACAATTGCTATGCTACAATAAAAATTATAAATATAAAAAAAAAAAAGGGTTGCTTCAACCAAAAAACAATGTTTTCATAAAGCACTGGTTTTGGGTTGGAGTGGCCATTTCTGAAATGGTCCACCCCTTATCATAATATAATAAATAATTTTAACAAAAAAAAAATTTAAAAAGCTTTAAAAAGTTAAAAATTACTTTTTTAAAAAAAGTTTTAATAACGTTTAAGTAAAAAATAAAAAAATACACCCGCCTTTACCCAGTCCAAATAAAAATTAACCCCTTCCCTCCTAGTCGATCACTGCCTACAGTGATCAAAATACAGATCACAGTATTATACTGTGATCTAATTTGTTTTAACCCCTGAGGATTAACTTTTATTTATTTATTAACTCTCAGGGGTTCAATTTATTTAATTAATTAATTTAAATATTTTATAATTATACATTTTGCTAGCTGGGGTGGGTGGGAGTTATGGGCAAATGGGGAATTTACAGTTAGTGCTGCTTACTGCTAGGTAGGAGTTAACGGTAAAAAAAAGCTTAGAAAAAGGTTAAATCTGTAAAAATAAAGTTTTAAGAAAGTTTAGAAAGTTTTTAAAAAAATAATAAGCAAAACAAAAGTTTAAAAACTAGTTTTAAAAAGTTAAAAAAGTTTAAAAAAGTAAAAAAATACATAAAAAAATACTCATTACCACTACACCTGGAACAAACTAGAGAAAAAATGATCCCACGCTAAGGTTCAAAATATGCCTTTTGAATTACCCCAGGGTGTATTCTTTAATAAATAGTATGTGTTTGGGGGGACGTTTCAATAACCAACCATCTAAACTACTCCAAAATGGAACATGGACACAGCGTAAAACTTCAAAGTTAGAAAAAAACTGAATGGCTGCGTCTTAAATGTGCCCCTTCAACATTCAGATATACCTGGCAAAGGTACATACGGGGGTATTGCTGTACTCAGTCGACATAGCTGAGCAACATATGAAGTATTTTACAGTCGTAGCACACATAAGGTTTGCAAAATATACTGTGCAAACTCACTTTGTGTGTCAAAAAGGCAAACAAAACGCTTATTACCACTACACTTGGTACAAGCTAGCGGAAAAATGATCCCACGCTAAGGTTCAAAATATGCCTTTTGAAATACCCTGGGATGTGTTCTTTAAGAAATGGTATGCCTTTATGGTGTAGTTGTAATATGTAGCCTGCTCAAGTGCTCCAAAGTGGAACACGGACACATCAAAACCCTCCATGAAAATTCACACTTAAAAACGTAAACTTGTCACGTCTCTTTTACAGCACTGTAACTTCACAAAATATTGCCATAGACATACAATGGGGGTGTCATTTTACTCAGAAGACTTAGCTGAGCATAATTTGAGAGGTTTGAACTTAGTGGCACAGATGAAATATACAAAAGGCCCAGCAAAAATGTAATCCGTATGTAAAAAATGCCCAAAATAATCTTTTACCACATACTTTGGCATATATTGGTGAAAAAATGGGGGCATGTTAAGGCACAATATGCACCATATGAGATACCCTGGAGTGTCTACTTTTACAAATGGTAAGCCTTTGTGAGTTTTTTTGGAAGCATTGGCTCATTAAATCCGTCTCTCAAAAATCTACTGTGAATACTGAAAAGGACAGGTCTCATATATGGCACTGTAGCTTCACGAAATAGTGCCAAAGACATACAAAGGGGGTGTCATTTTACTCAGCAGGTGTAACTGAACACAAAATAAAACTTTGTAAAGGAATAGCACGCACCAACTTTACAAAATACACATGAGAAGTTCTTTGTTATAAGTTTGTGTGCGAAAACCCCCAAAAAACACAATTTTACACCAATATTTAGCAGAGGTTGGCGGTGAAATGACTACGTAGAAAGTGTCAAAACAACCTTAGGTAAATAGCCTGTGATGTCTACTTTATATAAATATATACTTTTGTGTGGCAATTTTGTTTTCTTTTATGGCTATTAAGCTTACAAGACAAACATTCCAAATTCTAAAATTGCTCCACATTAAAAGTTTATTTTACTCCTTGTGCTTTGTGACCTGTAACTACCAAAAAAAACCTTAAAATCCCAGACACATTATATATTCTGTAAATCAGAACAACTAAATGAATTTATTTTTAATTGCTTTCTTCAACCTGCACTAATTATGCACACATTATTATTGCAAAAACTGTAAAAAAAAAACAATTTAAAAAAAATGTTTTTTGCATTTTTCTGTATTTTTTGATAATAAATAAGCATTTATATATATATATATATATATATATATATATATATATATATATATATATATATATATATATATATATATATGTTACATCAAATTAAAGGCCCTTTCTGTCCTTTAAAAAACAGTATATAATATGTGTCGGTGCAATAAACGAGAGAGATGCAAATTGCAGTTGAACACAAACAGCCAGAAAATGCAAAAATTGCTTGTGTCATTAAGCTTAAGACAAGCTTCTGAAGCTGTGTCCTTAAGGGGTTAAAACCACTGTTACCATAAGGGAGAAAGCACATTTTAATTATGTATTAATTGCTTATTTACACAAATTTCAGAAAAATTGTTTTAAAAAAACTATTTTAATTTGTTATATTTTTGCATGCAGTATTATCATATCATCTCAAGCTATACTGTTAAAAAGTGTGAAACCATAATCATTACTATAGTCAAAAATATACAGCAATGCATGTTTTCCTCATATCTATTTCTTATTTGTAGTTTGAAACATACATTTTGCTAAGTGTTTGTTCACGTTCTACAGAATTTCACATCATAGCTGGAGGTTCCATGTGATATAAATGACAAGTAGAAGGGATTTCCTAAAGTTACACTCCAGGCACCCAGACCACTTTTGCCCTTTGGAATGATCTGGGTGCCAACTCCCACTACCCTTAACCCTGCAACTGTAATTATTGCAGTTTTCATAAACTGCAATAATTACCTTGCAGGGTTAAGTCCTCCCCTAGTGGCTGTCTACTAAACAGCCACTAGAGGGCACTTCTTGGTCCATAGCACAGGTTTTCTGTGCTATAGCGTCGCTGGAAGTCCGCATGCTGTGCGAGGACCTCCAGCATTGCTAAAAACCCCATAGAAATGCCTTTAAAAGCATTAGGGCTCCCCAGCCGGCGGGTGGGATCAGTCTCCCCGCCGGCTGACGTGATGAAGGGGAGGAGCGGCGGCGGAGGAAGAAGCAGCGACGAGGGACATCGTCGCTGCCTTTGGTAAGTGACTGAAGGGGTTTTCACCCCTTCAGCAACCGGGGATGGGAGGTGGGAGGGAGAGGGTACCTGCAGTGCCAGGAGATCGGATTGTTTTCCTGGCACTGGAGAGTCCCTTTAATATATTATCTGTCTGTCTGTTATATAATAGATAGATTAAATATATACGAAGAAATCCATTCTACTTGTCATTTAAATCACACATAACCTCCAGCTATGATGTGAAACTTTTAGAGGCATGGACACTGCCTTGAAAATTAATACAGTGCCATTTTCAAAAATCACGGTGGATTGATGCGCATGCACTGTACGTCCGCAATTCAGGATCAAGAGCGATGTCTACAGTGGAGGAGGATCAGGCTGCAGTTAGGAATCTGTCCCAGCGCTGGTATAAAGGTACGTTTTATAGCATTTTTATAGAATAAAAAAAATTTCGACCAGTAGTTTAAAAATAAGACTCACATCTAATAAAAATAAATAAATGACAAATATATATATATATATATATATATATTAGTCCTGAATGTCTAGTAAATTGTGCAAGGCAGAAAATTATTTATAATTCAATACACTGCTTCCCCTCTCCTCCCCAAATTTAATACATCACCCCCTCTCCCTACTGGAATTCCCACCTAAGCCCATTTTGCCCTACCTCAAGATGAGCCGTCCTCCAGTTTCATGATCTTCTCTGCTCAAGCAGGCCACACGCTCCTCTGACATTGCGAGCTGGAGGAAGGGGGAATAACGGGCCTGGTCTGCAGACAGCCAGCCAATCTGTGCACTGTAGAGCCGCTGCCGCGCAGTCGCTGTATGCGCATAACATGCTGCCGCCCACCCCATGTGTTCTCTATCAAGGGTTAATAAGTATTTAGGAGTTTAGAAAACTACCCCTCTCTGTCTAATTAGAGATATCTTTGCCTGAAGCTCATGGAAGCGAGGTGAATTGTCAGTGCAGGACCCGCCTAAGAGGTTTGCCTAGCTGTGGCAGGTGGGCATCCTCTAATGGCCATGACCAAATAGCCTCCATTTGTTTAAATATGCATTAGGTTTTGGGAACATCGCAGGTAACTTTTTTCTTTGGTTTTTATTTGCAAAAACTGATCTACTGGAAAGAAATCCAAAGTATATAGTTGAAAAAAAAAAATAAAGCTTAATTCGTCCTCTAAAAAACAATGCATATGCGTAATGGATTTGTGAAATAGGAAATAGAAAATTATAGATTAACAGACATACAGAAAAAGGTCCTATTTGTGCAGATCTTTAAAAATCATAATAATAATAATACATTTCTATATTATTATTATTATTATTATTAAAATTATTATTATTATATTTGACTTTAAGAGATGTTACGGGGGCCATAAAAATAAGAACAGAGGCTATATTAATGATTTCATAAAGCATCCTGTAAAAATACAATGCACTTGTGTGTACGGCTTTGCCAAATAGGAAAAAGAAAATTATAGTTGAACAGACACAAAGAAAATGTCAAATTTGTGGAGCTCTATGAAAATTACAATAATAAAATGTTTTTCATTTATTATTATATTTGACTTTAAGAGATGTTACGGGGGCCGTAAAAATAAGAACAGAGGATACAGTAATGCTTTCATAGAGGGTTACAAAAAAAGAAAAAAAAGAACTGAATAATGAAGAATGAATATTAAGTAAAGATAGAAAAACCAAGATAGCAATCTAGTGTCTGCAATGACACAAACATATGTTAAGAAAATTATTTTATTAAATATGAATTTGTCATATTTGAAAATGTTACAATGTGTACATGTTACATCCAAGACACTGTGACCTACAATAATAAAATATTGAAAAAAACGTGGTCATACATCGGGGATATCTATATGTGGGGAAATTATTTGCTACTACTGTTTTGTTAAATAGCTATAAGAATATATGCTCTGTTAATCATAGATGACTTCCACAGAATTGTTCCAGTAGTGAAACGTACATAATGCTGAGAAAAGGCCTGATGCAATCCAACAGTAATATCTAGAGCTCTGAGTACCTATTTATCACATAATTGTGTCTAGCAAGTGTGACGTGGCTTGCATATCGTTGCCATATGTTCTTTTATTATATGATTTATATCCATATACAGTTAGGTCTGGCACTGACACACATTTTGTTATTTTGACTGTTCACCAAAATAAATTCAAGTTACAGTTAAATAATGAATATGGATTTGAAGTGCAGTCTCTGAGCTTTAATTTGAGGGTATTCACATCTAAATTAGAGGAAGGGTTTAGGAAGTACAGCTTTAATATGTAGCACTCTCTTTTTCAAAGGACCAAGAGCAATTAAGCAATTGACTCAAACGCTGTTTAATGGACAAGTGTAGACTGTTCCTTCATTATTTCTTCATCAAGCAGTTAAGAGTCTGGAGTTGATTCCAGGTGTGGCATTTGCATTTTTGAAGTTGGTGAAACAGGCCATCATTAGGCTATCAAAAATCCATCAAAGTGAAAGCAGGAAAATTAAGAGTGGCCAAATCAACAGGTACAATCTGAGAAAAAAAAAGAATGCACTGGCAACCTCTGCAACACAAAACTCTGGATGTCCACAGAAAACTAAAGTGGTGTATCAAAGTGAAAGCAGGAAAATTAAGAGTGGCCAAATCAACAGGTACAATCTGAGAAAAAAAAGAATGCACTGGCAACCTCTGCAACACAAAACTCTGGATGTCCACAGAAAACTAAAGTGGTGTATGATCGTAGGATTCTTTCCATGGTAAAGAAAAATCCCATCACAACTTCCAGCAAAGTGAAGAACACCCTCATAGGAGATAGGCATATCATTTTCCAAGTCTACCATAAAAAGAAGACTTCATGAGAGCAATTACAGAGAGTTCACCACAAGGTGAAAACCATTCATAATCCTCAGGAATAGAAAGGCCAGATTAGACTTTGCCAAAACATTTTTTTTCTAAAAAAGCCACCCGGTTCTGGAACAGCATTCTTTGGACAGCTGAAACTAAGATCAACCTGTACCAGAATGGTGGGAAGAAAAAAGTATGGACAAAGCTTGGAACAGCTCATGATTGAAAGCATACCACTTCATCTGTAAACCACTGTGGAGGCAGTGTGATGACATGGGCATGCACTGCTTCCAATGGTCTGGTCACTAGCGTTTATTAATGATAATGTGACAGAAGACAGAAGCAGCTGGATAAATTCTGAAGTGTATAGGGATATATCATCTGCTTAGATTCAGCCAAATTCAGCAAAGTTGATTGGATAGCGCTTCACTCTACAGATGGACGATGACCCAAAACATATTGCAAAAGCAACTCAAAAGTTTTTAAGGCAAAGAAGTAGAATATTCTTCAATGGCTGAGACAATCACCTTATCTCAACCCGATCGACCATGCATTTCACTTGCTGAAGAGGAAACTCAGCATTTGGAGATGTCCATGTGTTCCAGACTTCAAGTAGTCAGATTCTCGACAAAGTATTAAAAATGTAAATTGTGTTTATGATTATGTTAATTTGTCAAAATACATTTGAGTCCCAGAAATAGGGGGATGGTTTATGAAAATTGTTGTAATTCCTCAAACATTTCATACAATATTTCTGTTCAACCCCTTGAATTTAACCTGGAAGTCTGCACTCCAATTACATCTCTGTTGTTTCATTTTAAGTCCATTGTGGTGACGTTCAGAGCCTAAATTATGAAAATGGTGTCAGAGTCCAAATATTTATGGACCTAACGGTATTTGCTGGTGAGTTTGCCAGCACATCATAGTCCCTTGTATTATCTACCTGGCATGGAACTCTTCATTCATATATCTTGTGCCCAACCACTCTAAGGATCATTAATCCTATCCTTTACTATTTTCTTTCTGCTCCGATACAGATTTTTACTTTGAGTGTATGATTTATTGGCAGTGTCACCAAGCAAGGCCAAAGTTATTAGAGAGGGTTGGGAGCAAGGTGGGAACAGGAGGTTTTATTGCAGTCCATCACCCATGAGCAACTCCTGAAACAACAAAATATGTGACATATCTATATAATAAATAATATATTTCCTGCTTTAGGAAGATGGACTTGTTACAGGTTCACTGTAAATGTAGTACTGTCATTTTTTCCCCAGTTCAATGTATTTTACCTTATAAACAATATTTCCAGGTATGATACAATTATCTTTATAAAAGTAGGATGCCAAACTTCAACTGTAAAATTATTCATTTATTTGTACATCACATCATGCTACATATAGGTTCAGTTAGAATAATTTGTTCCCCTTTTCGCCAAGAGACAGCATTTTACTCTACAAGATTAATTGCATGCTACAAAGCCTACTATTACGTGAATAACATTAGATTAATCCCCTTCCTGAGAAATGTAAAATTCGGTATCAATGAGAACAATATTTAATTCAAAAGAAAATAACCAGATTGTAAACAAATATATGAGTGATACAAACAACTACAATACATGTTACAGGCATCAAGTCAATATACTTATAGTTTTTCAGTTTCACATTTCACTCATGCACTTTTAAATTTCAAGTCTACTTAAAGGGATACTCTAATGATTTGAAGTGGTCATGGTGCCTGGAGTCTACATGTGCAGCATTTCACTTTAGACATACAGAGATTAACCCCTCAGTTGCCTGAGATGTAATTCCACCTCTGGCGCCATCACTGGGGTGTCATCCGCCAGCCTTGAACTAGAATTCTGAGCTGGATAATGTCAATTCCATGCATCTTTCATTGCACAGAATGTCAGTCATTGGCTGCAAGTGGTCAGCTAACACTCTCAACCAATGAATGGTCACGACCCTGGATTCTGGCTTCTGCGGCTCTGTGGCAACAAATTACTAGACCATCACGGAGCGTCCGAGCCCATCGTAGACCCAGGTAAGGGAGAAAACCATTGCTAAAGGGTTCTGCTGGTATCATAACCACTAAAGTGGGCTATAGTGGTTATGGTTCTTGGAGTAATCCTTTAACTGTTTTCTCTAGGTATCTAGTTCATCACCAATAAAGCTGATCTATGAATTTCTTAAAATTCAGTTTGTCCAATATATACCACTCTCAAGTTACAGGTGTGTGTATATATAGGGACCATTTAAAACCATGGGCTTCTTTTCTTGGGTGCAACATCAGATTGCTTACAGGCCTACCCTGCTGTTACTTGATGGAAGAATAACAATTTAGTATGCTGAGCGAGCCTTCAACAACCTTCAGACAGAAGATCATAAGGAAAAGTAGTTTAAATATGTACACAATGATACCCTGAAAACTGGATATAATGCAAAACAATCATAAGCAAAGTTTAAAAAAAATAAGCTTTTTTTTTTTAAATATTAAAAACAGAACCAGGACATGTTTACTTTAGTTTCTATTTTCTTGTTAATCGTATATGATGTTTATATGTCTACACTGTATAGAAACACCCTTTAGAAAAAGCAGAACGTCTATCAATTGGTTCCTACAATTGAGAAAAAGGTAAAATCCTTAGAGAATGTAAAGTGAAACTGCGGATATATTTCACTGCAAACAGGATTGCTATTTTTGGTAAGCAGCTGATAGAGAGGATCAATGATAAGTTCAAGGTCACATCCGATGACCTTAGTTACTGAATTCTATACTATATGTTCTCTATGTTCTATTCTTCTTTTATATTTTGAAAAATGCACAGGGACAAAATATATCAAGAAACAAAGATGAGAGGATTAGTTAAACAGAAATGTACCTACCATGTCTGGTAATAAACTGTTTCCTTCCTATAAAGAGAAAAAAAATCCCTATGTACAAAGAAAAAGTGTAACAATGATCTGGTCCATTAGAAGTGGTAATTAATTATAATTTTATGGGAATAATTTTAGAATATATAGAACAATGGTTGAACACCCTCAAGTTTTAATAATGTGATGCCTATGTGAAGCACCAGGTTTGTCTGGGGTTGGTCAATTGAGTGGTCCACAATATATTACCACAGCAAGATGCCTATAATGTCAAAAAAGTTAAGGATAGGAGGATGTGGGAAACATTATAGATAAAACAGGTCTCCAAAGTATCTATGTATTGTATATTACATTCTAATGATTCTGTCATCAAGGAAACTCCAAAGTTAAACAATGATATCTGAACCTTTTTTCTCCTATAATGCAACTGAATAAAATACATTCTTAGATAGAGTGTAAATTCAGCACAGTTAAAAAGAGACAGTGAGGACAATACCTCAGTTGTCAGTATAAAGACACTTACAGCCTACAAAACCAGACCTTTCTCATTTAAAAACTAACCATACAGGACATGATAGTAAAGAGCATAATTAAAGTGAATAGTGCATTATTTGCTAAATGTGCAAAAGTGTTCGCGAGGCAAAATCAAGCCTGACACGTGTTTCGGTGCTGGAGTACTGCAACTTCTTCAGAGGCTAAAATATATCTGGCAAGCTGTTGGAATATAACGGGTACTGAAACTGTACTTCCCAAAAAACTGGCCAATTAGTGCTTCTATTACAGAGTATATAAAGAAACAACAAATTAGCTGGTATAGCTGCAAAGGCCACAGGAGCTAAAAGGTGGGATAGCACATACAATATGACAGATGCAAACAAGGATACAACCTGTATAACAGGACGTGGTCTTTAACAAATCTAGAAGATAATAAGTAATATATAGTGAAGTATGTAATGACAAACAAAAGCAGCACCCAGGAGGTAGAGAACTTACAAGAAGTACTGATGGTCTGCGCTTATCTCCCCTTAGGGGTATCTGCCTGCAGGAACGGCAAACTCTTCAAGTGGAAATCCTCAAAAGGATAGAAGAATATATACATAGAGTAGCACTGGTAAAATGTAAAATAAATTTATTTCACTGATTGCACTTACATTCAGGCAGCAATCAGCAGGCACATCTCCACTAACAAGTGGAACAATGATGATAAATGAATTGTGCAGAAGATGGAACAACAGCTGGTCACAAACCACTAAGTGCCAAAAATAATAAAACAAATACAATCATAAAATAAAATAAGAACAAAAAGTCCTTCAAATACTCAATCCAACGCGTTTCGTCAATGGTGACTTCCTCAGGGATATGAGTGTAGTCTAAAAAACAGTTCTTTATGTATCCTTCGATGCCGGTGTTTCTCATCAGACAATCAAATTTCCCGCGGTGTTAAACGTTTCTGGGGTCTGACGTCAATCATATCTCATTGGTCGAATCCAAATAGACGTCATATAACGTGTCTGTAACTTCCACGTTCCAACATGGAACGCATAACGGAACTCTTACACGGCATAGACTACGGTGTCCCACAACGGGACATTCATCAAAGGCAAAAATCCTTCACATTAAACAAGGTGAGAGTGGGTACAAAAACCATGTAACCCACTCTCATCTTGGGTATACATATATGGTAAAAGAGACATAAATACAAAAAACACTATATATGTGGACTCACAGGAGACCCAAAATTACAAAAATTGAAATGAAAAATATATGATATAGAAAAAATACGATATGTAAAAATAAATAAAAAGAAAAGGATGAAAATAAGATATAAATGTAAAAATAAATAATAACAAATAACTATAAAATTAAATGAATAAATAAGAATAAAAATAAAATGAATATAAATATAAACAAAAATAAAATTAAAAATAAAATAAAAATAAAATTATAAATAAATATAAATATAAAATTAAAAATAAAAATTAAAATTAAAATAAAAATGAAAATAAATATAAAAATAAATATAAATAAAAATGAAAATATATATATATATGAAAAATATGAGAGTAAAAATTAGGTATCATGTGGGTCCACATACATGTACATATCAATCACAAAATGAACGAGACAAAGCTCCGTGTTGAGGGTCAAGCAGTGGTCTGGTTTATTCAGGGCTACCTGCCCAGTATTTATGCAGGTCTCCCGCCTGACACTCCTCTAGGGGACCAGATGGAAGACTGTATCACAGACAGACATGTATCACATTTCAGACACACAGAGGTAAAGCATCCCCACAATGCATCCTAATTCCCTCCCTCTATCCTGGGGATAATTGAGAAGTAATCCAATTATCTCCCAGGACAGAGGCAAGACTCCATTATACACGTGGGGACACAAAGACAGTAAAACACCTTAAAATACATAAAGTCACCTTTTATACATGAAACACAGACATTTCACATATGCACAGATAGCTGGGATCTGAGCGCACAAAACTACCGAATAGCGCTCAGATCCTATTCACACAGTTCAATTGCCATGGAGCCAAAGTCTTTAATTACACGAATAGGCTCCATGGCATAGCTATCTGGGTTAACACATTCACACATTCACATAACACAAGTACCGAATGAACATGTGTTCGGTTTAAACTGCACGAAGAAGAACCAGGAGGCAGACGGCTCAGCGGTGTTCGTGCAACTAAGTGTCCGTTTTTAGATCCATGGTGTAAGCGCTGAACGCTCGGGACTTTTAAAATGGCTGCCGCCACGTGTTCGGTAAATGAACAAAGACCACCCTGCATTTGTCAATTAAGCTGCGGTTAACCGCAGCTTCAGGGAGGTAAATTGGCGGCACACTCCCGCTCCCAGGTGGTCGCTCCTTTGGTAGTTTGTTCGGTAGATAAAATCTACTGAACACCCCGGAAGAAAGGCACGAATAAGCCTTTCTGCAGGGAAAATAAGTCTTTTAAAGTCTGGTCCATAGTCCAAAGGCAGCAGACGAGCAACCAGGCTTCTCCAATGCAATGTGGCGAGATTGCTCTCGTCACAATGACTATATAAAATTGGCTCTCCGCTCAAGATACAATATGTTGTGATAATAGTAAAAAGTTGTATAAACACCCAATCAGTATTTACTGTAATGTCAGCTTAAATGGGCTCAAGTGACAAGTTATGAGACAGATGGTCTCATAAATGTGTGTAGAAAACCTATAATAGGTAAGTATCCACCTAATAAGAATGGATTGGCAGATTTAAAAGGGAAACATAAAAAAAAATAAAAAAAACATAAAAACAATAGACTTCAAGATATTTGAAGGATAGTAACTCAAGAAATAAAAGCGGTAAATCAACTAAACAGCGAATGTTATTATTCTATTAAAGTAGTAGAAGTTGTAATAAGCTTCCGTAGCTTGTACTGGTATTAAGGGCACAATGACACAATGACATTTGATCCTACAACTGGTGACCTCTGAAAGGAAGAAAATATGTATATTTTAGCCTTTTCTTTACCTGTATGAGATGCCATTTGGGCTATGGTACAAATGATATATTTTTTTTTATCAAATTGAATATGAAGTGTATATGGAGGTTAAGATATAATGTATACAAGTTAGCTGTGATGAAAAGTCCCTTAATAAATAAAATAACAATAGAATGGATCCTGATAAGAAATCTTCCTCTTATCAAAGGTTGGTCAAATATAATATCTAATAGGGGTCAGTGCACAAAAATAACTAATGGGATGTTATAAGGAACTGGTGATTGAGGCAAACAAGAGAGGGGCGAGGGCAATCGAGTCTCACTGCTGGAGTGCAATAAAGTGATAATTAAAACTGTACAAATATACAAAACATACACAATGCTCTGTATGTATTATCACTAATTAAAAAAAAAAGATGTGGAGTTTTTATGAATGTATCTATAGGCCTTACACCTACCACACTGGTAAGTGCCCTTGATGGTAGGTCTAAGCCAGCACGGAGATGTATTGACTTGACAGAAGTGGCTAGGGATTAAGATGTCACATAAATTGTGTCCACGCCTTGCGGTTAACAATATGTGAGGAGTCAGGACTTGGTGTAGTTGTTGGTTTTGATGAAGTAAAGGCCTACATCTCTCCAGAATAGTCTTAACTATATTGTAGTTTTAAAATGTGCCGATATATCTTATCGGATGTCTTGATTCAGATGTGTTTTGAATATCAGTGAGAAGGTCATCTCTAGTGCTCAGGAGTGTTCTTTATAAGCAAGTTTCAAGCATCTGTTAGGGTATCCCTTCTCTTTAAAACATTTGTGCAGAGCTTGTGATGTTTTTCTTTGAAATCCTCCATTGAAGAACAATTCCATCTTAACCTGAGGTATTTGCTGACTGATATGCCCTCTTATAAAAGAGTGTGGTTGGTGACTCTGCCAATTGATAAGGTATTTGTAGATGTAGGATTATGGTATAATGTTTTTTCCATTTGACCATCAGTTTTAATGGAAATGGTAATGTCCAAGAAAATTGGTGGTATCCATACCTATCTCAGCTGTGAATCTCGGCTTCATCTCATTGGAGTTTAGAACAAACTCCATAAAGATTTACTTTGTTCCTGTCCATACAATCACAATTTCGTCAATGTATCTCTTCCATAGAGCGACATGCTTAGTGGACTTGTGAAGATGAACCCTAGAGATTATCAAAATATTCTATTCAATCAATCCTCTTTCCCAGATGTGATTAGTTTATTGTAAATTGTAAATACAATAAACTCACACTATTAAAATGCAAATGTAATCAAAGAGATGATTATAGATGCTAATGAATGTATGAATTAATGAATTACAGAATACTGATGATTATATGGACATAGGAAAAATCATGAATTGACAAACCCACCAGTATAAATGTCACTATGTCATATAAATATTTATATACAGAAGATTCTCTTAATAAGAATAACGCTCCTTCGTAGTTTGTAAAGGAGTTCTTAAATTGCATCAATATCACTTAACTAGGTTTCTCCCTGCTGCCTCACACTTCCATATTATTGGATTGTCTTACTCAGGGCTCATTTGCAATATTGTTAATACTCGCTATAGCCGTCAATAACCTTAGCGAGTATCAGCTTATTTCCAACATTATTAGTAACAGAAAATTACTGTCAAACATCACTAGTGACAGATTCCATGGAGTATAAAAGCTTGTTACTGCCTGGTTTCCTACCTTGTTGCTAAGGTTTACAGGCAGCCGCTAACCTTTTAAGTTTAAAATCTGTCTCTGCTTGGTGGAAACAGACAGAATCGGGTTAACAAATGGCTCACACATGCAGAGCTGATTGGATTTTTTGTCCATTAGTAATATTCACGTGCAGTCTTTTGCATCACTGGTAGCAACACTTCATCACACTAATAATAGTGAGTGGGCCTCAAGAAATCAAAAATAATTAAATAAATAAAAAATGTTATACTTACAAAAAGTTTTCTTTGTTTAATATTTTCTTTCAGTTACCCCCACCCCCCAAAGAATATATTATAAACTGATAAAACTAAAATAATCCAAGTAAACCCATTGTACACATATTAAATATAATATCTACATACCCTTTTTATAAATGGGGAGCTACTGATTGTCTCAGAGCATCAGTTGACCGCTATAAGACATTCAATGGTGCCACTGTCTGGCAGCAGGTCATGCTTCCTGAATCAGCAGGGATGCAAAAATCTGAAAAACCATGTGGCATTCACACACACCACATATTTTTCATATCCTCAGTCATAGGAAACTCTAACAATTTTATGTTATCTCTGTCTTCCTCTGCAGAGGCAAATTACGGTATTTAGATACCATACCACGCGATATACAAAAGTATGTTTATTATTATGTAGATACCCTACTACACCATGTACAGAATTATGTTTATGATGTTGTGTATCATAATGTATGATGTTGTGTATGATGTTGTGTATCATAAAAGATACAAAGTGTCCTTGCACACTGGCTCTTAATAAATTGTCCAAAATACCGGGCGGCAGTCCTAGGCATATATGCAGAAGAGATTATAGAAATGGACTGCACTTATGGTCTATGTAGCAAAAATTCAAGTTTCTTTATTTATATCCATCTGTGGATACATCCCACTATACTTAGTGCAAGCAAGGTCGGTCGACGTTTCATTCCTTTTAAGGACTTTCCTCAATACCAATAATCATATGTAATACTATCATATTATTGTTTTTTTTTTAAATAAACAATTGTGTATAGTTTTTTTTACATATCTATTTACTTTCATAGATCATCGGAACAGGAAACTATTTGCACTACAGCCTTCGACTATCTTGCTGAACATCTACAAGCAGTCTTATTTGCATTTACCAAAGTTGCCTTTCAGCACTTACTCGATGACACATGATAGTACATTAATTAGTAGATATGTGCATTCTGTCCACTCTTTGCTTACGATTCCGTGAATCAGTTAGTTTGATGGTGAATCGTTTCGCCATTAAACAAATCTATTATTTTAAGGAAGAGTGCAACAATTGCACATGTTTATTATTTAGTTTCCAAGTCATTTGGAAAGAATACAGCATACATTGCTACAGTGTGTTAATTCCCTAAGCAATTCTGTGTCAGGAGGGCGCGCAATATTTTGCACAGTAATGTGCTTCTTGCCCCTCTAGCAATGATATGGCTAAAGCTTTAGCTTTCAAACCTTTTCTTATATTGGAATACCAAGTGAACACTCATGGGTCCTTTTGTTTGGCATGTTTTGACATTGACTGTTAAGATCTGCATTGACTGCTCGTAGACCTATGTGTTAGATCTGGTGTGCTCCCAGTCAGATATTTGCACTTGCATGATCTGTGTCCAATTAGATGGATTGACATAAGAACCAGTGGGCTCCCGTTTCTCTGCCTAATGGGTTGCTGTAACTACAGATATATGAACGCTAAGAAGCTATCATGACATTTTTATGAAATACTGGTTCGGTACAGTACATTAAATATATTTTGAAGTATATATTTTATACTTCAATTTTATATGAAGTGTATTTTTTTTTAGCATTAGTTCAAGTTTAACTGCTGGTCTGGGCCTTTGGTGGCTGTCCACATATTAGTTTCTAATTTTATTCTCTGAAAAATCTCTATATTTTGCTTTGCTAGGTGCTGATGAAAAAATAGTAATTTATTGTTAGCAATTTTCCACATAATCAGGAAAAACAATTTGCAGCTCACGTAAAAAATGCTGTAAGGCAGCCCTTAAGTGAAAACCTTACATTGAACACAGAATATGTCCTGATAAAAATGGCTTCCAGCGCAAAATTATTTTTAGTAAAATTAATTAATGTTGATTTTTATTTTAGAAAACAAAGCCAAAGCGAAAACACTAAGAAATTCTAAACAATCTCCCTCTATAATGAAAACTCTCTAACCAGAATGTCAATATAATCATCAGAGAGTCTGGATACATTAACTATATTTCCTGGCATTTTCTTACAAATACGCATTTTTCTATAAAAGTAGAACATATAAAATAGCTATTTATCGCTTTTTGGCATTGATATTGACCAGTCATACATATTCAAAGGGAGACTCCACTGCCCATATATAAAAAAATAAAACTCAATGTTTAGTAGATATACTATGTAAGTTTTCATTGGGGATATATCTAAAATAGTTGCAGATCTCTTGTCTGCAGCCTTTTCAAGTCATCCTCCTCTAACCCAGTCTAGACTGTCTGTGGCTGTCCAATCACAGACTTCCAATGCAGCTCAATGCAGACGTCTTGGCAAGGCATCTTTTCTGGGCAATTCCGGGTTTCATCAAAGATAAATATTTGACCATTGTATGGTGACCACGACTGTTAACTAAATAATTCCAAGATTGTTCATATTTCAAGCACTATTCAAACCAGGTGGCCACCTGTATATCATTATGAAACAAGACAAGATAAAACTAAAGGGTGCTTTTTTTGTTTTGCTCAAAGAAAGAAAAATACTTTACCAGGAGCGAAGATACACTGAGATATTCTTGAAAATGTGCTGTGCGGTATCGATGTATACTGTATGTCATTACTATTGGTACTCATTCCATCAGCCTGGGGATGAATACTGTAGAGGATACATTTGAGGAGTCACAAAATCAATTTATGAAATGCCAATTTCTATTGAGATCCACACATTTTGTAGACTGAAAAAAGAGGGCACACTCTTCAGACATAAAGCACTTGAGCAAGTTAGGTGATTTAGGTGTATGGGGTGTTTCTTTAACCCCTTAAGGACCAAACTTCTGGAATAAAAGGGAATCATGACATGTCACACATGTCATGTGTCCTTAAGGGGTTAAAGGTACACACTACATCCTAAAGCACCCCAACTAGCTGAATTTGTGTAAGTGTGTAAATATGTGTGTGTAAATAGCACAACTTAATTTTTCATTTTACAGAACGTGCAGATTTTAATAGAAATTGCTGTCAATCAAACGACCAGTCCTGCTACTTCCTGGTTTGGTTAGCTCAGTGGAGCTAAACATAAGAGGCAGCAATTTCTCAGAGCACCTGCTTCTTGCAAAAACTTCTCATTGAGCTGCATTGGCAAGTCTGTGATTGGACAGCTACAGAAAATCTGGGTGGGTCTAGAAAGGGCGAGCTTGCATAGTCTGCAGGCAAGAAAGCTACAGCTTTTACAAGTTGTTTTTTGATATATCTCCAATGAAAAAAATATATAAAATTAAATTAAAATTAATTAACATTAAACATTGAATTTATATTTTCATTTGGGGTATATCTACAAATGTGATTTTTGTTTCTGTTGTATTTGGGCCATAAAATATCCCATTAAGTGGCCTTTGTAAAAAAAAACAAAAAAAAAACAAGTAATAATAAAAAAATAAAAAAATAATATATATAAACTTTACACTGAAATTAATGAAGTATACCCCTTATCATTATTTGCAGTGAAATCGAAGATGTGGATTCATTGTTTTGGAGATATTTAAGTAACGTGACCTGTCAGAGGAATATCGTCATCTTGTTAAGAGTTAACAAAAGCTCTTAATCATTCTTCAGTTAATCAGTATGTGCTAGAGTCACCCAAGAGTTGTAATCAGGTCATTCCAGCTCCCTAATTAAAAAGCTGTAAATCCCAGTTTCTAGTCCCTGTCCACTGTCTTGCACTTCTTTCAAGCTGCCAATAAATCCAGATAGTTTTGCAGCCTAGGGACTTTTATTGTTAACCTTGGCACTTTTTAGGAGCTGGTACCTGGCAGTAGTTGCATTCAATTCTATTCTCTCCCTCTCAGCAAAAAAGACGTATTTCATCTACTGAATGGAAATTAGTGTCTCTAATTTATATGGTCTTGAACAATATTAGGCTAACCTAAATAACTGATCTTAAATTTTGTGTGATTGTGTATTGCGTGCAATGTGTGTACAATGCGCAAGTGCTTTATATTGTTATTTTAAACATTCTTGCATAATCTGATTTCTATCTATTTGTATTAACTGTTAATCTTTTATGTACTTGGGTAATCAGATTTGTATCTATTTGCTGAGTACAGCTCTTTTTGTTCAAAATTTTTTTTTTTTTTTTGCCAAATTCACAATTTATATGTTCCTAATATAGATTACTATGTTTTTCTCTAGCCAAAGTCAAATACATATTGCATGTCTGGTGAAAAAACATGCAGCTATATAGTACTTTAATCTTTACCATGACAAGCACATGTATGCATGGGCTATTTATTGTATTTTATTGCTTATGCCAAAACAAAATTTACCCCATAAATCCCTATCCCCTTCCTCTTTGCTCCTATGCTGACTATCACCACAGAGCAATACATTTATCTGTCAGGTTTCCATCCTGTTTATAGCAGAAACCAGAGAACTTGTCCATAACTTTCTAACCAGACCAATTCCACAAGAGTATTCATCCCTTCTCTAAAGGGAAAGCACAAACATTGTTCCAATTCTTCCAAACTACCCAACTCGTAATGCCAGTGGCGTTGGTAAGTTCTAAAAGAATCTGTGGCTGGAACCCAAAGGATGACCCCTTCAGAGCAGATATATCAGAACATTTCTCTGTCTCTCTATATTATGTACACCCCTCTCTAACAACATATAGTATGCTGATGATGTTCTATAGGGTCTCAATGTAAGCATAGCCGTAGACTGGCATATGCTGCACATCCAGGTATGTAAAGTGATCTTGCCACACTAGCTGACTAATAGAGGGGTGTGCGTCAATGTTCGGGTCCCTAGTGCCTTCTATCAACAGTCATCTGGGGGAACCATCCCCTCCCTTTCAGTTTCAAGGTGCAGCACTATACCGCTGATGTGCCTTTTTATAAGAAGAGCTGCATGGTGTAAAATTAAAAATATTTTAAAAATCCACTAATATCCTCAAATTCCATCAACTAACTTCAGAGATCTGTGGCTTGATAACTCCATCACAGGGTTGGACCCCAAAAGTCTCCCCCCTCCCCCCCCCCCCCCCCACCCCCGCAATGCCTAATCTCACATATTTTTCAGGCAAATGCTGTAGAAATGCTGAATCAAACACTCAAACGCACCACAAACATCTGCAACATGCTTGATGAAGGGGAGAGATGAATAGTTGTATGTGAATACTTGTAGTCATTCCCTAGTTTCCATGCTTTTTGGGTGCAGGAGGATGGCTTCCCTTAGGTCTAGAGGTATCTTGCTGTAGGAGGTCCTTGCTGAGGCTGTTGAGAGTTTCTGGATGGCTCTAGATGCTCTCTCCCCCTTCTCTCTCTGGCTCCTCTTCAGTTTTCTTCCCTGCTGTGCTCTAAAAGCTTTGAGAAAGTGCCCTTTACTCATTTCGTAAATGGCCACCATGGACAAATTGCTGGTCTGACAGAGGCCGGTATTGCTGCTAAAGCGCAGCAGCCCTTGACAGGGTTCTCTGATCAGATAACAGCTGGAAATAAGGAAACAGTAAACAAATGAAAACCAATAATAAGGGCCACCCATCTATTGGCCCTAAGTGCATAGGCACCCTCAGATTGGGCACTCTGGCTGAACAACTGGCACAAGGCCCCTTGTGACACCCAGAGATCAGAGAGTTGTTCCACTATTGTGTAGCCCCATAATAGGAATTAAATTCACCAGAAATAATCTGTTAACTTTCTAACGATAGTTCTCCACTACAAAGCTTTATTTTCTCAAAAAGATCTGTGATCTTTATATTTTATTATATAATTTTTTTAAAAAATATTTTTAAAAAATGGAGAAGTCCAATAGACCAAATGTTTGACACAATATAATATGCTAACGTACAAGAAATTAAAAAAAAGATTCATATTTTATGATTTGTTCCTCTATCTATCTATCTATCTATCTATCTTTCTATCTATCCATCTGTCTGTCTGTCTGTCTATCTATATACACCTTTGTTATATCAAAAGTCCCAAGTATGACCACATTTCCCCTGGTAATGAGATATACAAACGGTTAATCACTTTGCCACATTGCTTTTGTGCGAGTTTTGGGATTATAATGCTAATGAAGAAACGCACTGATACAGTAATGAGGTGAGTTGAAATAATTAAAGATTGTAGAGATCCATTAATACGGCCGAGTCCTTTGTGTACTCCTGTTTGTTTCTTTTTTTGAAGTTATAATATGGATGCACGCATCAGGCTCCTTTTGTATACAAATAAAAAAGGAAATATATGTGTCATCTGGGATGCAATTATGGAAGTGTGAAGACTAATGGAAGACAGTTTGAATAATTATTGGTAAATGTTTCCCATACATTTTACTAATGACGAACTTGAGATTTGAAAACTCTGCAGGCATGTTTGTCACGAACCTTCTCTGCCGAGAAAAAAATAAATATTTTACAGAAAAAAAAGATCTTTACTCCATTTCATTTTCATATATATGTATATGTTTAAAATTATAGTATTTAGCACTGAAAACTTGCACCACACAACTAACAGATAAGTGCGACACAAAAGAGGAGCATTCACTGGTCTTCAAAAACATAAGCTGTTGGGTTTGTTTGTTAGACAGGAGCATTTGCAAAGCATTATGTATGGACAGACAGTGGGACTGTCAACACATCAGGATTTTGTATGCGAGAGCATAGCATTTATAGCAGTGGAAGGCAGGCAATCTTTGGCCCGGGGTCAAGTATAAACAATGGTCTTTCTCGCACGTGAAATTCACAGATCTCTGTGTTGATGGTCCTACTCACAGGGAACAGATAACTGGGCTGGATTCTCTTAGCAGAGTACGAGTTTACTGTTTAACAGATAAAGGCTGCTGGAGATGCAAGGTGTGCCATCATATTGTATATTCCAGTAACCTACATCGATATCATCTATACAGTATGAAAGAGCACTCACAGAGATCTGTGGTCTGCCTCCAATACCACAATCCACCAAGAAATGTTCCAATGAGCCAGAGCAGGCATGAAGAGCACTGAGAGGAAGGCCATCAGCCCATGCACAATTCAACACAGTGCCAGGATAGCAAAGACACTGTACATTTATTTATAAAATATTTTACCAGGAAAGTTACATTGAGATTTCTCTTGTTTTCAAGTATGTCCTGGGTCCACAAAACATTGCATTGATACAATAGGGTATAATAAAATAAAAAAAAACAATATTAATACACAATTTATACAAAATTGAAAATAGTACAGATAGGAAATATATAATCAACCATGACAGGTGCATTCTGTTTTGAGGTATGTAGAGAGGGATCTCTTAAAGGATTTTAGGCCTGGGGAAGATTTGAAAGTGTGCAGGAGGTCATTCCATAATTGCGGTGCTCTATAGGAAAAGGAAGATCGAGTCGCTTTCTTTTTGTATTGAGGTAGACTAAATAAAGTGCTGGTACTGGACCGGAGGTTATAGGAGGTGGGAACAGCCAGGGAGACCATTCTACTCAGGTAGGGTGGGAGCTTCCCAGAAAAGCTCTTAACCCCTTAAGGACCAAACTTCTGGAATAAAAGGGAATCATGACATGTCACACATGTCATGTGTCCGTAAGGGGTTAAACACAAGGCTGGAAAGATGAAGGGTGCGTCTGGATTTCCTGCCTGCAGAACTGTGCAAAAAACATCACAACACATATACTACTTTTTTAAATTTCAGGAGAATTGCTTGAGGTCAAAGCCAACAGTACCCTCCTATACTAGTGGCCAAGGGGTGTTTGACCCCCTTGCCAGCCCTACCATGACTCAATGCTACTTTTACCATAAGGTGACCTGAGGCAGTAAACAAGGGCCTAGGGCTTTCGACAGGATACATAAGACCAGGTACTCTAAGATTAGGGAACCTTTATACTATCCACTCAGTGTAATATTACACCTCAAACATGCATTTCTGAGGCCTCAAGTGGAGACAGGCACATTGGAGCCAAAACATCGCCTAGAGTAGGATAAAGATATCCTAACACACCCTTTGATTGTCTGGGCTATTCTCTATAGACTGGTTTGAGGTGATGGTCTGAACTGTACAACACTGGATACTGAAGCAGTGTGGGTCACTTCGTTTATTTGTATGTAGGGGTTAGACAGGAGCATGGGTTCATAAAGATGCTTGGCTGTACACAGCCCCATTTATCATCCTTATACTAAGAGTTAAGGACGGTTCAAACAGGTAACCTGCTCAGACCATGTGGGATCTTAATCCTTTGCTGATTGTACCTGATAAAATTTGAACGTAGTCAGAAAATTCAGTTAGTCCAAGTCGTTTTGTTAGAAAATGAAATCCGATTCGGCCACACTGAATTGTGTTTATTGTTTGGTCTGGTTTGTCCAAATGTTTTTGCATATTTTTGTTGCAAATAAAATTCAGAAAACCGCTTTCATTTTTAACCTGTCACTCATTGCTGTCAAACTTATATTATGCCAGGGAGGACCTAATGTCCAACCATCCCCTTTCCATAGGTGACAGGTGTCAAGCATGCCACATTTCTGTGCTTATTGCATCATGTCACAGATCCCTGCTGTGCCTCAGCATGATAATGCCTCAAATTCCAAAAGATTCCTTCCACCGGCACCCGTCTCACCGGCATGGATTCACTATAGAGATGAACCATAATGTAAAGATCTATGTTTTTATGTCTTACCTCAAACCGAACAATCTTACCCTGGTTCTAGTAACCATTGATTTGTCAACCGTTTAGCATTTGGTATGGATGACCTCCTACTTTCCTATTGTAATTTGTCGTAATGTGTAGTACCTTGTAAAAGTTTGCAGTCAGTTTGATCTATGGGACTGCCATTCCCTCAAAGTGGTTTGACAAGTGAAACGTTTGGCTTTGCTTCAGTTACAGTCATGTAAAAAGCAACAAGTCTGCACTTCTCAGTGAATTAAATAGTTCTCACAAAAGAATTCCGCAAACAGTCACCACACGTTGGCAAAAAAAAACGATCACTCATTCCAGGATTAATCATGTTGCTGTCTCCTAGATTAAATGAATGAATTCCTGCACTGGTAGCCCGCATTCATTATCTGTCCGTGTTCCTTATTAAACACCGTTAGTTAGAACCAAGTAAGGATACAAATACCCATGTGGATTGCAAGCTTACAGCAAAGTCATTAACCCTTCGTTATCACTATTACTATTAACTCCTTGTATCTGTTTACTAACAACTGTATTTTTGTATCTTTACAATTGTAATAATTAATAATTAAAATAATATAATATCTACAACTGTTCGTATCATTTATCTTTCCTATGCAAAGAGACAGTTGCCAGTTTTAACTTTGTATTTAAATCTCATGAATATATAAATGAGCCAAATACTAAATATTCAGTGGTTTCAGAGAGATTTTATAAGGTATACTAGAGACAACTAAATTGTTGTATAGACTATGTCCCTGATGTCTCACTGCTCAATTATCTGCCATTTAGAAGTTAAATTACTTTTATTTCTGTTAATGCTAACACCTCCCTTGGCTGTGATTAACAGAGGCTGCATGACAAAAAATGGTTTAATGTCAATCAGATGTTAACTTGCTTTAGAAGTGTTTAACCCCTGCTCTGTAACTTGAACTTTAATTACTCACAGCAGGCTCCTGCTGGTATAGCAGGCTATTAACACAGCAGGAGATGAGAAATTCTAGAATAAACAGACTATGCAATACAGGAACCTAACATATCTAGGTTCCATTTTAGGAAGTGTTTAGAAAGGCTGTGCAAGTCATATACAGAGAGGTATGACTAGAGCTGTATAAACATAGTGATTTAACTCCTAATTGGCAAATAATTGAGCAGTGAGATGGCAGGGGCATGGTCTATACAGTAATATAAACTGCTCCATTAAGCTTAAGTTGTTTTGGTGCCTACATTGTCCTTTAACACTTTTTGTTCATTGACTTCCAATACAATGCTTTTTAAAAGATTAGTACAATATTTCATTAATTTGTTAACTTCCTCAAACCTTCTTTGAAGTTTAAAAGTAAACATACTATCCTAAATATCCGCTCAGTATCCTTATAATGTGTTCCATTTTCACATGAGGATGGCCCAGCATATACCAATAATGTCAGGGTGCATTTTGTAATTTCTGACAAATATATAACAGATAATGGGGAGACAGGGTGTAAAACTGTCCAAACCTTGGTTCCAATGCTAGTCAGAACACCTTACCAATAAGGGTACTTGGGCAAGACACCTAATGAAATATATCCGCCTGCTTCAAATCCTCATAGATAGAAAGCTTGTTTGAGCAGAACCCTCTTTACCTCTAATATCTACACCTCCTTTTAGTTGTGCTGCGCAATATGTTGACAATATAGAAATTATAATAATTAAAAAAATAATTACCAATGCATCAGTGGTCACAGTCTTAGTAGTCCTTCCTCTATCTATCTATCTATCTATCTATCTATCTATCTATCTATCTATCTATCTATCTATCTATCTATCTATCTATCTATCTATCTATCTATCTATATCTCTATCTATCTATCTATCTATCTATCTATTTATCTATCTATCTATCTATCTCTGTCTGTCTACATGTCTTTATATCTATCGGTATTGGTTCCATATACTTTATCTGTCTGTCATATGTCATTATGAGTGACAGCCGAAACAAAGGTGGAACGCATAGCTGGAATGCATGACGTCATCACAGAAGTCACGTGACCGCACAGGACACACGAAACCCGGAAGTAACTCTAATTTGAATTGAAAACAGCTGAAGAGAAATGGAATCATCTGCAGAACCATCATTGGGACTGATTGGGGGTGGTTTATATTATGGGATGTTTGTAACTAGGTTTGTATGTATTTTTATTCATCATCTTTGTTAAAGATTGTCCCTGAGGAAGTCCCTAACAGGGAAGAAACACGTGGAGATTTACCTGCTTTTATTTACTTTGATGTAAGTAATAAATGCTTGTTTTACTCTGTAATCATACAGTCATCCAATCTATTTTTTTGCACTTTGTCTTTTATGTGAGATTCACATTTACCAAGTATTTGAAGCAAAGAAGACACACCAAGTATATTTCTGAAGGCACTTCTTGGGATGTCAAAGTGTGAGTGAGCATTTGTCACTTGCCCATATATCCAATTATAATGTATACAGTATTGGACTATGCCATATATTTCTTATTTCCCTAGCTTGGAATAGCCCTATACCATACACATGTTGAATTGAAGATAGGAGGAAATCTTCGGGCATATCCTATATTGCTAAGGGAAGTCATTTCACTTTTTATCACAATCACTTTTTGAATTGAGATTTATACAGCACTGTATGTGGACACTATCCATGAGTGTGTGAGAAATTCTATATATCTTTTATATTGTCTGTATACATGTCTTTATATCTATCGGTATTGGTTCCATATACTTTGTCTGTCTGTCTGTCTGTCTGTCTACATGTCTTTATATCTATCGGTATTGGTTCCATATACTTTGTCTGTCTGTCTGTCTGTCTATATGTCTTTATATTTATCGGTATTGGTTCCATGTACTTTATCTATCTGTCTGTCTGTCTATCCTATCCATACAAATAGCTTTCTTATAATTACCTCTTTGTTATATGATTGGGTATAATATCTTACCGTACCAAAGATACTTAACTTGTGTATATTTTTGCTTGTAAACTCTGAACATATTCTGGATGGTATTGCTCTTAAAAATGTTTTTTAAAATGTTTGAAAGTAAAAGTTTAGTACAGTATTTTGAATTATATGGTGTGAGGAATGACTATATAATACAATGTTTTTATAAAGCACGTATTTGGAAGTATTTCACAGTTTCATAGTAATATAGATTTTTGACAACAGATAAAAGCCTGTTGGTCCATCTTCTCTGCCCACTTCCTTTGTAAAAGCAACAACTTTAGTCTTTTTCCCCCCCTTAGATCAGGATAACATGGTTTCATTTGCAAGTATTCTTCAATGCTTACACTGTTTAATAGCCTCCAATTGTCAATACATCCATCCCATTTCTGATTGTCATCTTTTTCTACAGAAAATATTACTTTTATATATTTATAGATATTCGTGTTATGCCACTCCATCTCTATTCTCCTCCAAGCTAGTTATATTTAGAGTTTTTAAACGTTCTTGATATTTATTTAGATGTAGAACTTGCACTAAAAGACAATAATTTCTTGATTTACATTTCTATTTCAAAGATATTTTTTTTTTACCAATTTCTATATTGATTAATAAATGTATTTACTTGAATCCCAAGGTAAAATCCCTGATTTTGTGTAATGTGCTTATGCCCTAAAAACAAAACAAAACAAAACAAAATAAATACGTTACTTGCACACTATCCCAAATCTCTATGCACATTTAAATAACTGGAAGTTATTTAGTATCACTTCAATAGCCATTAATGTGTAAGCTCACTTGCCACATCAAGGCAAAACCTCTTTTGAATCCTGCACCATACTAATTTACATTTCTTCTTTAAGAGGAAATGCAAAATCTCTAATGAGCCAGAGAGGGGTATTTTTCTAAACCCCTACAAGGGTCAAGTATTGACCCTTAATAGGGGGCACGTAGGGTGGGCAGCAGCACTGTAACATGGCTGTGTAATACAAAAGCAAATACAAACATACAGAATGAAGCCCTATAATGTGCTAATTTGAAATGGAACTAGAAACAATGGGGTGCCTAAACCGTTGATTCATCACTTAAAAATATGTACACTGATCATCAACAACATTAAAACCCCTGACAAGTGAAATTGATCATATTGATTATATTATTACAATCGCAGGTAGCAGGCGGCAGTGGTGGAGAAGGCAGCAGTGGTAGAGGTGTCAGCAGTCCCCCTACTTGAGATGTTTGAATTAAAAGAAGTCATCTACAGAAGCCAACCCAGTGAGTCGGTTACTGGAGATTCTGGCATGTGGTGGCTCAAATTTCAGAATTTCATTTGATCACCTGATTGGATGGAATTCACCCGAATTATAGATTGTCCAGAAAGGAATCTCCAAAATAGTTTTTGTGTTCGAGTGTACAATAGATGCTAGATCGATAGATCTAAAGCAATAATATTAACAGTTATGTTAAACTACAATAGATGCATTTGAGTACAGTTCGAGTAAATAGGATGCGCTGTTCTTGTTTAAAATTAAATTTTAGTAGCATAAATTGTTATTAGTAAGTCACCTAAAATATATCAGAAAAGCCAGTCCTTAGGCACACCACCAGTCACATCACTAAAATAAAAATGCTCCTGTTAGTCCATTTAAAATGTTGGGGATAGAGTTTTTAGTTATCAAATCGTTGTTTTGATGGATATTGTCATTACTACAAAGCAGTAACAGTCCTATAGTATTTAGAATTCACATGTGGAAAGTAAGAAATTGATTACTTAATAGAGACAGCTATTTTGGGATTCTTCCATGAGTGATAAACTAGTTTTCTTCTGGACCCATTTCATTTACACATATTGCACGGCAACACTCTTTATATTCTGCCCATATGTAATCAGGCATACATCTATAAATATGCTGAAGCATCACTGTACCTTTTTAGCCAATTATCGATCTGAGAATAATTGATAACTTTCCTACGCCTCTGGTGCCAAGGGGTAAGTTAATAGTCTAAATAAAATCTGCTGTTAATATCATCTCTGAGTTAAATCTCACAGTACACATAATGTCAGTGAATATTAAATATAAAATATTCTGTACAATTTGTTCTGTTTATTATATTCCTGCCCATGTTTACATTTATAGAAGCAAGAAAGAAGAATTTGTGTCAAAAACTTTGCTCTTACTAGCCTTTAAATTATGAAAGTAACGTGTCTGTCCAGACATCATTACGGTACAGAGCTGTCACAAGCTTTGAAACACCATAATTGCTATTCAGTTTCCTTAATGCTCTTTTACCTTTTAGTGTGACATGCCACCTTTTTTCAAGAGTGAATGCATGTAAAAGCAATATCATAAGGTAAGGGACCATAACTGTAAAATACTACGGACGCACTTGACATTCAGCTATTTCGCAATGTTAATGTTGCCTTTTCAGAAGAGCATTGAAACCACGTTAATACATTGCAAAATGTTCAAAATATTCCATCAATAATCAGCAGATGACCTAATGGTCCTAGAAGAATGACTATTTTTCACCTCGATTATCTACTGATGTGGCAAATGTAACTAGATTGACACGAATATACATTTTGAGAAACAAACTGCAAAATAGCTGCACAGTGAATTTTAAATATCCTGTTTTGAGTATTATATCAATCAGATTTTTTTTTTACACAATTTATAACTCCATCACACAGTATATAATTTATTTTGTAAGTGGATACATTATACAATACCGTGTGCATTCATTACGTAAAGTTTCCTTTCCTTTCGCCGATTCCCAGCCTGTAGTATGATTGTATTATTCACCACTGTCTGTACGTTATGTGGCCAACAATTGTCTTTTCCAAACTCATATTATACATGGTGACACTCTATGGACAAGTTACTGTTCTCTTGTATTGTGTTAAATGATTTGGGCCTTTGAAGAACGTCAGCGTCGTCTCTCTGTATCACACCTGATTGGATAAAAGGTTCTGTATGTGTACTGTAATAATATACAAATAATGTGCAATTATTAAAATGACTGTACTTCACTGCGTGAAATATTTAAATCCGTGCACTTCGCTTTCTGTAATATTTAACTTAGTGTACCTCACTCCTTAAAATATTTTAATTAATGAAGTTTAGTCATGCAATATATTTATATTAGTACACTTCACTTAAGTGCACTATGCTAAGTTACCTGTCATTTATCCTCAAATGGATCCATATTCTATTCTGACTTCTTATGGGGTTCTTTTTATACTTTAATAGTTGTTTGACCATCCAGGAGTAGGACTGGCCATTGCGGTATTCTTCAACCCGATTTGTTAAATCTGCAGTAGTCCACCACTAAACCATGGATGGGGTACAATGTTTAGAACAGATTGTGCTGCATGGGAATTGCGATATATATATAGAAACAAGTTTTGAGTCATGTTAGCAAGAATTATTTATAACTTTGCTTGTCTGGAAACCTTCACAGGGCAGCACGTATCTTTGGCATATAGTAATATAAGTTACAATAGCTATAATATTTCTCAGCCTAAATGTATTAACAAAGCAAAAGAGCCAGACATAACGCCATGGGCGTAGGAACCCAAAAAAATCTGGGGGGGGGATAGCATTTTTACTCGCCGGGTATATTCTTATTCCGTAAACTAGGAGTTGTTTATCCCATTGTACAGCGCTACGGAATTTGCAGTTGCTATATAAATGATTAAATAATAACATTAAAGGGTCACTACAGGGAAGGGGTTTTACTTACCCGGATACAGCGCAGGGATCCTCCTGATTAGAACCACCCCTACCCTTCCCATGAATATTAGAACCACCCCTACCCCTTCCATGCACAAAAGAACCCCACCTACTCCTTCCACGCATATTAACCCCCTACCCCTTCCATGTATATAAGTACCCCCCTAACCCCTTCCATGCATATTAGTACCCCCTAACCCCTTCCATGCAAATTAGAACCCACCCTACCTCTTCCATTCATATTAGTACTCCCCTAACCCCTTCCAATATTTTTTCTACCTCCCCCCTCCTCCCATCCATATTAGTAGCCCCCCTAAACCCTTCCAATTATTTTTCTAGCTACCCCTCTCCCCTATCCTTATTAGTAGCCCCCCTAACCCTTTCCAATTATTTTTCTGCCATGTTAACTAACACCAGTGCTGGAGTGCCGACGTGTTTACATTAAAAGGCCTGCAGGGACAGGCTATAGACACCAGAACCACTACATTAAGCTGCAGTGCTTCTGGGGACTATAGTGTTTCGTTAATGTGAGGTAAATTAGAGATTAGTGCCACGGAATAATATGCAAGATTGCCTGCTTACAACCAGATGAGGATGATGATGGGCTCTAGCTGCAGTCTGGCTCCACTGGTCTGGTGTAGAACAGGCTCTCTGGAGGCTGTTTGTAACAGTGGTCACAAAAATCAATGTTCTGTGAGAACGGGAAGCAGCTCCATTTTTGGAGGCCCTTTACACAGCTCAAGGTCTGGATCCCAGGGTCCACCTTCATGTTCCACCAATGAGTTTGTTCACAGGGGGTGGAGTGTGTAGGGGATGTCCTGATATGTGTGTAAGGAATGCATTGTGTGAATCTGTGTTTGTATGTGTAAGGGCTGCAAGGTGTGATTCTGTGTATGTACGGGATGCAGTGTGTGCGTCTGTAAGGGGTGCATTGAGTGTGTGTACGGGGTGCATTGAGTGTGTGTAAGGATGAATTGTGTGTTTCTTTGTGTGTAAGGGTGGTATGATTGTGTGATTGTGTGTGTGTGTGGTGGATGTCAATCTCTCTCCCTCCCTTGTCACTCTCTTTCTCCCCCTCTCTCCCTCATCACTCTTTCTCCCCCTCCCTCCCTCGTCACTCTTTCTCCCCCTCCCTTCCTCCCTCCTCACTCTCTTTTTTCTCCCCCTCCCTCCCTTGCCATTGTTCCCCCCATCAGTTTCTTTTGTCCCCCCTCCGCCTGTCAGTTTCTTTCTTTCCCCCTCCCCCTGTCAGTTTCTTTCTTCCCATCTCTCCCCCTGTCAGTTTCTTTCTTCCCCTCCCTCCCCTGTCAGTTTCTTTCTTCCCCTCCCTCCCCCTGTCAGTTTCTTTCTTCCCATCCCTCCCCCCGTCAGTTTCTTTCTCCCCCTCCCTCCCCTGTCAGTTTCTTTCTTCCCCTCCCTCCCCCTGTCAGTTTCTTTCTTCCCCTCTCTCCCCCTATCAGTTTCTTTCTTCCCCTCCCTCCCCCTGTCAGTTTCTTTCTTCCCCTCCCTCCCCTGTCAGTTTCTTTCTTCCCCTCCCTCCCCCTGTCAGTTTCTTTCTTCCCCTCCCTCCCCCTGTCAGTTTATTTCTTCCCCTCCCTCCCCCTGTCAGTTTCTTTCTTCCCCTCCCTCCCCCTGTCAGTTTCTTTCTTCCCCTCCCTCCCCCTGTCAGTTTCTTTCTCCCCCCTCCCTCCCCTGTCAGTTTCTTTCTCCCCCCTCCCTCCCCATGTCAGTTTCTTTCTCCCCCTCCCTCCCCCTGTCAGTTTCTTTCTCCCCCTCCCTGTTTCTTTCTCCCCCCTCCCTCCCTGTTTCTTTTTCCCCCCTGTTTCTTTCTTCCTCCCCCTCCCTCCCTGTTTCTTTCTCCCCCTCCCTGTTTCTTTCTCCCCCCTCCCTGTTTCTTTCTCCCCCCTCCCTGTTTCTTTCTCCCCCCTCCCTGTTTCTTTCTCCCTCCCCTCCCTCCCTGTTTCTTTCTTTCCCCTCCCCCCTCCCTCCCTGTTTCTTTCTTTCCCCTCCCTCCCTCCCTGTTTCTTTCTTTCCCCTCCCTCCCTCCCTGTTTCTTTCTTCCCCCCCTCCCTCCCTGTTTTTTTCTTTCCCCCCACCTCCCTCCCTCTTTCTTCCCCCCTCCCTCCCTGTTTCTTTCTTTCTTCCCCCCTCCCCTACCTATGATGTAGCGTGGCCGAGCTCTGTATGGTCCGCGGTACAGGGAGCTTTTGTTTCCTGTACCCGGCGGACTAACAGGAAGTGCACACTCAGTGTGCACTTCCTGTTAGTCCGGCCGGGTACAGGAGACAGATGCTCCCTGTACCGGCAGACTATACTGCGCTCGGCCACGCTACAGTGAGGGAGTGACAGGAGGGAGCGCTGAGCGCTTCCCTCCTGTCAGCTCCTCTCTTCATGCTGCACCCGGGCGGTGCGCCCTCATGGACGCACCAGCCCAGGCAAAGCTGCAGCCGCCCGAGGCTCTCTACAGAGCGCTCGGGCGGCTGCAGCATTAGGGGGGCCGGCGGAGCTGGGGGGATTTCCCCATACCTGTCCCCCCGCATGATTTGCTGGGGGGATGCGTCCCCCCCCCCCATCCCCCCTGGTTCCTACGCCCATGCATAACGCACCCTCGCCGCCATAGTGATACAAGCGATAATGCGTCCTTTCCACTACTGCAGATCCGTACTCTCATATTTTTGGTTGCAGGATATGGTTATGCTAACCAATCATAGGTGAATTCCCTGTTTCCTCTGTGCCCTGATATGGTTTCCTTTGTGGTATCTAAGAGTTCATCCTTTCTGTTGAACATCTAGGGCAGTTTTGACCCAAATTGTTCTTGTAATCCCTGATTTCTGTATTCTTTGACCATTGGTGTTTTTACCATTCTTGTGCTTCTCTGTATTCCTTACCATGGCTTGTTTCTGGTTACACTTTACCTTCATATTGTTGTTACTCCTTTTCAGTGGCAACTTTAAGAACAATATATGGAGATTCCACATAAGATAGGACAGTCAAAACGAGGGATGCACTAACTATTTACACTAGGGGGTGGGGCAATGCGCAGCCATTGGCTGTCAACAAATTTGTACAGAATTCACATTAACCACCCAGAATTCTTGTTCTGGACTGGCTAATGACATCTCTTAATTGTGATCTTTGCTTAGCAGATAACTCCCCTATTTGCTATATTTATGTGGGATTGCCATTTTTAAGGACACCGACACAGCCAAGTGATAACAAATAAACCGTGCTTTTATAGGCGCTCAGATTTGTAATATAGTGAAGAACCTGGTTCCACTAAGCAGCTCAACACACGTGAAGGTACCTCCAACCTTAACACAATAACATGCAGAATAGTGGGGTAATGAAAGTAGGAAGGTCACAACAGACAAGACCCAGTGGAGCGCTAATAAAATGAATAAACTCACCCTTTTAATAAGGGATATGAAATATGAGAGAATCTAGAGAAAAAAATATAATGGAGACAATGGTGTAGTATGTATGAACTTGTTATTCATAGAGAGAAGAATTATGTTGTAACACACTCACATGGTACAGAGCCTGAAAGAGATAGGCTCAAATCATAAGCGCAGGGGTATTTTAAAGCAAACACCAAGCTTCTTCAGTGGCTTTATAGCAGTCCTCAAAAAAAGGGAGATAAAAAAGGGGACAATGGACCACAGTCCTAGTGTATTATCCTCAACCCAGAATGGTACCAGAACAGATACAAATGCTTGCTCACCTTTAAGAGAGCCAATCCAAACTGGGCTCTCAGTGTAATAGATAGTGTGCCTTTAAGAGGGCACTGCTCTTCTTTGTAGCAGGAAAGTAGATGCAGGTCGTAGGCTCAAATGTAAAAAAACTTATTTATTATAAAACACTTACATAAAATATGAATAAAAAAAGTTCCCATAAAATTATGGTGTGGAAATGAGTCCTCTTCCGAGACGCGTTTCGCCTTATGCAAAGGCTTTTTCAATCGGTATCCTGCTCGTGTCTTCCTGCTGTTTAAATACCCAGAGAGTCCTTTCTATTGGTTCCTACTGCCTTCCGGATGGCCAAATATGGTAAGGGGTATTCCGATCAGCTGTTGTGAGTTCTCGTAATTCCGGAAGTGACGTATCGCCCTTGCCGCAACGTCACTTCCGTTTCGATCGTAGCCGCCATTTTGGTTAATGGCAAGCTTCAAGCTCATTCACATAGCGTTAGTGTATGAAATACAGTATAACCAAACATAGAAAGAAAGGGAAAAGGGGATCAATTTAACATCTTGGTTGCATAAGTATGTGAATAAGACAATAAGCCCAATAAGAATATGCCTAAAAGAGGATAAACTTAATCATTTATATTAAGCAGCAGCCTATATTCGGCTGTGTAAATAGATAGTCATTTTAATCTTATGTCTAGGTTGTTGGACACATAAGTAAATTTCCAGTGACATTGCTGTCTTAAGGGGATACAGCTGCCTATATTAAGCTGTATAAATAAATTGTCTTTTCGATCTTATATATGAGGTGTTGAATACATGAGTAAATTTTCAATGACGATGCTGTCTTAAAGGGATACACAGCCAATTGGGTGTTACTAAAATATAAATATAGATTGCAGGCATGTATCGTCCATATGGAGTGGCCTGTTCTATTAACTATATATATACATTACTCAAATGTATACATAAATCTTTAGTGGTGTTATTGTCTTAAAGAGGTACAATATCAATTTAATTTATTAGAAAAATGTGCCGGTAAATAAAATTACAAGCTGTATATTTCATCGTGGTGAGAACCATGTGAAGGCTGAGATGAAGAGGAAAAAGAAAAAACTTTATAAAAAATGACAAAGTTCGAAATCATGATTAAGACCTCTAGGGTGTAGAGTGTCCAATTCGAATATCCACTTCATCTCAGCCTTACCCATTTTCCTCACCAAATCATCACCTCTCCAGTCTGTGACTACCTTTTGGATGCCCTTAAATTGTATCCCTTTTGGATCACTGTTATGCGTATTTTTGAAATGAAGTGATACATTGTGTTTAACAAATCCATTTTTCACATTTCTGACATGCTCCTGTATTCTCACCTGCAGAGGGCGTATTGTCCGCCCAATGTATAGGAGGCCGCATGGGCATGTCAGCATGTAAATTACTCTTTTGGTGTTGCAGGTGATAATGTCCTTTATTCTATAGTTCTTATTGGGATCATTGGGATTTGCAAATTCCCTAATTGTTCTTTTAGGATTGTTGGTGTGCCTGCAGGCCCCGCAAACACCACAGCCATAAAACCCGACACAGCCACATAATCACAGACCAATACACACAATCATATACATACACACATATTCTTAAGACACACACATTTAACCACAGACACACACACACATTTATTAATTAAGAGGTCCATCCAGCCTCTGTTTCTTGTCCTGTGAAGGCTGAAGGGGATCAACTTCCTGGTGTCCAGTGGTTGGTGCTGGGAACACTGTACTCTCCATCTACAGATCCCTCGTGCTCCCCATAGTGATGCCGATGATATGATGATATATACCGGTTGTTGGCTCTCTGCAGTGTGCGTGAGGGCCCTGGGCAGTGGGGTACACAGGCATATGCTCTATCTTAGTTTCTGGCTTACTTAGATTTGCATGTTGGGCCACTGTTTGCCCTAAAATCTGAAAAACTATATGATGTAATATATATCCCTTTTCCTCCTCCCTAGTTTTGACCATGCAAGCCGTGCTTTCACCCTCTAGAGCTCACTCTATAAAACACCTTACAACTGGCAGTTCCACTTTAAGATCCATCTCTGTTTGATATGTTTTATTACAAAAAAGTCACGCTAAATTAGATTACATCCCTGAATTTTAAGTTAGCCAAGAACCTTATATTGTGCTTTATTTTTTTTTCACTTATTCCCTTTGCACCATTAAGTAGCATTATCTATGAAATGCGTGGGCTGTCTAGTAAACAAGAAAAATATTACTAAATGAAAAAAAACCTATGCAAGCAAGGACATCTCCCTCTGCCGCACAGAACAGAAGACTCAATGAATGTGGGTCACCAGGCTGACAAAAAGAAACAACATACTTTTTGGCAGCCATGTTCATTGATTTGTTATTGTACGCATTT